>NW_027526385.1:102243178-102973178 GCF_048455015.1 Haemaphysalis longicornis
TTGAATTTGATTCCCCACATGCCCTCCCAGCGTCATTTTAAATTTTAACCCAATCTATAACTCATTATGACTACCTGATGACTACAATCAGGAAGCATTTTTTTATTTACCCCGCGTGATTCCGTTATTCCGGACCTTTCATTTGATTCCTTACACGCCTTAGCCTCATCAGTTTCACTTTTCACCCAATTTAAGGTGGTCAATATTCTTTCTTAAGGGGCGCTGCCCAGTCAATTCAGCTAATTCATTTAAAACAGCAGAAAGGAAAGCCCCCACCCCCATTTCCCCCTGGCGCTCACCTCTTTCTTTGTGACCCCTAGTATATCAAGCCGTTAACAGTAGCAGGCGAACAACCAGCACGCCAGCGCCGCCATGTGCTTTCCCACAACCCTTTCCCACGCTCTTAGTGGATCCGTCAGGAGGAAAAGTTAAGGCAACCCTTTTTTATGACCTCACCAGTCAATTATAACTCACGGGCACAGCCGCGAAAATTAGGTATAGAGCAAGTGCTTATGGCCATGAAAATTCAACAAGAAACTAAAAAAAATCAGACACCCCCTCCCTCCCAGCCGCTCATGCAGATCGCGATTGGTGCCGTACCCGCATGTAACCTGAATTCCTAGCCCACAGTGACGCATGAAACTTAACAGCCAACCATAGCTACCTGCTAGGCTACTGATATGTACTCAAACTCAAAATGGACTCAAAACTCAAAATGTACTCAGAACTCAAAATGGACTCAAACTCAAATTGTACTCAAAACTCAAAATGTACTCAGAACTTAAAATGGACTCAAACTCAAAATGTACTCAGAACTCAAAATGGACTCAAGCTCAAAATGTACTCAGAACTCAAAATGGACTAGAACTCAAAATGGACTCAGAATTCGCTAAGTCTCAGGCGTACTCAAACTCAATCGGACTGAAACTCAGTCGGGATCACTCGGCTCAAACTCACTCAAGCACAAACTCACCATGCCACACTAGCCTCGCACTCACTCAAACTCAAACTCACGCGTGAGTTTGAGTCCAAATGAGTCTGAGTGAGTGGACTTATGAGTGAGTTCGCCGACCTCTGGCATCGATGCCTCGAACCGAAAACCAATTGAAGTGAACCGACATAGTACGTAGAACATACAGGTTAAGAGGCTAACTTTTTTCAGGGGATGGTGGGGGGGGGGGGGGGGTGTAGGACGGGTGAACACAAAATTTTGGCCGAGCTAGGGGCGTTTGTCAAATTACACTTGAGAGGTCGAGGGATCCGACAGAAAAGGAGAGCCGACATATAAAAGCAGAAACAACGATAAAACAAGGCCTCGAGAAAACATCCTTTTAATTGAAATTTAAAATAATGTAAATTTTTCAAAGGCGTGGACATCTTTTATATGACCTGCCGATTGTTCTGTTCGTTATTTTTTTCCGAAAACAGCTGGTTTTGGTGATAACTTGCATTGTACGCCGGTAAGGTTTGCCTGTAGCCTGTGAAATCAACATTACTACTAGTCGTCATTTTATGGTAGGTATATTTAGGTACTTCCTTGGTCCTCTCCTCTTCGCTAATTTCCGCTGCAGTTAGGCTGCTCCCCAAATGCGTCTTGCTGTGTTATACCAGAAGCCAGAGCGTTTACAGATGAGGTATTTCTAGTACTCATTTTACGTTGCGACGCCTGAATTGCGGAAAGCATAAAACCCTGTTTTTTAATTGCACCGACGTTCCCTAAATACCCAGTAATGTTTGAATCTTACAAGACTCCTAATTTAAACCTGACGTGACCCCCTTGGCGTCCAGGCGTGGTCCAGGCGTTCAGTTTTCCTATTTTCCTGCTGCATGGACAGGCGTATGATTACCGATTGGGAAGTTGGCGAAAATTTAATTAGGGTTCTTTCGTTGCGTGCCTTGCTCTAAAAGAAACTGCAGTAGCCTGAACGCTCGCAAACAACTTTCGGTACTCTCTGTTCCCGCTCAGAACTCTACATTACCGTTAAAAGTACACACTAGAAGTAGCCTTTGGCCGAATAAGGAACGAAAAGGCGGTGAGCCACAGCGATGACTGATGACCAGGCTGAAAAGACTTGGCTGGGTATGCGCGCGCGCGCGTTTCAAAGCAGTCCGGAAAGCTAAAAACTTACCGAAGACTTTTTTGGACAAGTTGCAGGCGCACTGATGGAGACAATATAAATACCACCACCACACTCAACCTGATTGAATGAAGAAGCACTACGCGGTTTTGTATGTGTAAACATTTTTCAACAATGAACACTTACAAGCCAAGTCGACAACACACCAACGTACGATTTGCCGTAATAACTCGGGCAGCGTGGGTTTCATACAACAAATACGCAGAAACGTACCGGATACCCTTCTTGAGAGTTTTCGGGTGAACGTTTTCTCGACAGCAAAAAAGTCGTAAGTTTTACTTCGTTTGTGTAGTCGTCGCTCCTGGTTGCGCTGAAGTTCAGGGCAAGTGGTTTATTTTTGGTGGAGTTCTGTGGTATTACGCCACGTGTTCTAATCTAAAAAAAAGAATCTCGTGCAGCCGTGACTATGCCAGGGGCCGATTTCGAATGTGTGAGGTACATCATTCAAGAAAACTTCAAAAATTGGGTTGCAGAAAAACGAGGGCGGAGGTAATAATTTAATAAATGAGGAAAAAACTCCAGTGAGGTAAGATAGCGCTGGAAATGGGAATGGTGGTCAACCGTTGAAAGACACCCATAACTCGACGTCAACAAAGGGACGATGACCCAGAGCAGAGGCAGACAGAAAAATAGGATCCTGGATAGAATATGAAAACTTAAAAATATAAAATAAATTGATTCTAGGAAGTGAAGAAACAATGATAATATTCTGCGCAGTTTTAGATGTACATTATCAAACAGAATAATTTGGTGTAGCAGATTCTGCATAATTTGCAGTTCAAGGGAAGTCATGATTTTGTTTGAATTACCAGAAGTTTGCGTTATCAGAAGTTCGAGTTATTCGAAGTTCTCCCCAATACATTACTTCTGGATCTTTGCATGACAATCCAAAACAATGTTTTTGACCCAGCAAGGGCAGCGAATTTTCTGCAAGAGTTTTCTGCACCGGTGAAGAACTTGCGGATCCGAGCAATGTGCTGAACCCTGTGCAGCTGACATACGTAGCTCTTCTGGTGTTGTCTATGGATATTTTTCACTCTGACTTTTACACTGTGTTGGCAAAACCTGTTTTACACTATGGCCAGCATGCCTTCTTTTCGGTCTTTTTGTCCTTCCCCAATGAGCACATTGTGGTTCTCGTGTGCGTCATTCTCTCTAAGGCTTCATTCACATAGCCGTCTTTCACCCCGTCACGTCACCGCCAGTATGGTGTACTAGAACATCCGTCACATCACCGTCCTCCGTCATGGGCGACGGTGTCTCGTGCGATTTCTCGCCGAAGAAGGTGCGACGGTGACGGCAAGCCGAGCTTTACGTTTCCGTTCTGTCAACGCCCGGTGGTAAACCAGCCTAACAGAAAATTTAATTTACATTACAGCAATTATAGTCCCCTTGCATCTATATATCACGACATGTGTTTTATATTTTCGGATAAAGCGCGCTCAGTTCTAGGCTAAACTGATCGCTAGGCAAACGACCCTGTACTCTGACGGAGCGCTTCAGTAGAAACACTGCTCCGTTACGTCTCCGTCGCGGCTTTTTGACGTGATGGTGCGTGACGGAGAAGGTGATGGCTGTATAAATGAGGCCTAACACGTGTACTGGTGATCGCATTTATTTATGACTTGTAGTGATATAATGATGCAAATGTGCAGCTAAAAGAGCCAAATGCCCCAGATAATTCCCCGGAATAACAAACAAAAACAACAAATTATGCGAAGTTACCAAATCGAGCAGTTTTAGTGAAGTGGCTTTACAATATTTTGAACAGATAGCGCGGCAGCCAAATTTTTGAAACTTGTTTGAATTAACCGGGAGGCTGAATTATCCGAGTTTAATTTATCGCGGATATACTGCACTTAGAAATATTGTAACCTTTACATCACCTCCAGCCAAATCACGTGCATTGAAATTCCTTATGATATACACCATTGATTCCGATTCCGGAATATACCGGGCAAGCATTGACAATAGTTTTTGTTAAGGAGATACTATGGGGAAGCCAAACGCTTTTACTGGCCACTTTCACATTGTATACATGGTTCCGTTTTCTGCTCGCGTCAGTCGCTTAGTGCGAATGGCCTTTGGTGCACTATGCCACTAAGGGGGAAGAGGGGGACGTAAATAAATGTATGCATGAAATACGTTTCTCAAGATGCTCAATTGGGTCTCTGTTGTCCGCTTTGAAATTTAGGCAACGCACTTTCCTATCTGCTGTCAAGAAAGGTAATTATATCGTCATCCAGTCACACTTCTCTTCAGAATGCTAGAATACATTCATACCTCTTAAATATATTTAGAACGTGCGTGTATTTCGAAGAACAGTCACTCAGCCCTCCTTAAAAGTACAACACGAACGCCAGAACTACTAGAATAAAGTGGGCAGAAACTACATATGTTTTACTTCCAAGGATAGTACGGTTTATATACATAAACAATGCTAAATCGTCGTCTGCATTAGCGATGCTCGGTTTAGCTTTTTATAACAAAACAACCGTTAGACGGGACAAAACCAAAGGGGAGTGTTATCTTAATATACCAAAGCTGATACATACAAGAAAATAAAAAGGTAATATATCATCACTGAAGGAGAACTAGTAAATATTTTGCACTAGTTCAAACTACCACAACAACATTTTTTTCGGTAATCTCACCTGAAACGCAATAAAAGTTACCTTACGGACAACATTAGCCATAGGCTTGGTTGCAAGTCCCAATACTAAACAGTGCGACACAAACACGGAACCTCCAACAATTTCTTTGATAAGACGTAAAAAAGGCTCGCAAACAGAAAAAAAGGCAGGTGCCGCTCCCTTACCACGTTGCAACAATTTTTTTTGCCATCGCATAATCTTCCTCGTGGGGTTGACGGCCGCCGACCTGAGGCACCGATAAGAACCATGACTGGGAGATTGTGCAGCGCCACCTAGTTCCCTTTGATCGCATCACTAGACCTTATAACCTGCAGTTGAGACACCGATCCCCATGCATTGCTGATGGCCTATATTTGGCAAGTTGTGTTTATATTACGTCCAAATTGCGCAAAGTTACGCAAATGGGGTATGTAGCGTGAGAAATGCACTTCGTGAAAGCCCACCTTCTTTGGCTTTGATGTTGACTGAGGGGGAAGTGAAAGAAAAAAAACGGTTCCCGTGGTCGGAATCAAACCTGCGTCTCTAGTGTTATACAACCGGCGCCTATGCGATTACCCCATTGTCAAACGCTAGGTGCAGTTTGAATTTAGAGACGGGTGCACAGACGTGAAATGGTAGACCGAAAATTTGGCATCCCTTCATCTAACAATGACGATGGTTAAGCGTCAAGCTTTCGCCTTGCGAAATAAAATGGAGAATGATAAAAGCCAAAGCCGCTGATATAAAACGACAAAACTGCGTGCGAGTTAAAGCCCATGCTCAACAAGCCAAAGTCCAAGCTGTTTGAGAGCAAAAGTCCAAACTTAGACGACGGCGACAGCCAGGAAATCCCCCAGAAGAAAGCTTGGCGTCAACCATCCTTGAATTTAGACCCAGGGGTGCATAATTTTTTCAATACATCCTACGCTCTTTCGGTTCAAAATATTTTCGCGGCTGCAGTGGTGCTGGGAGAGTCCCCTAACGCTGCCCTCTCAAGTTGAACAAAGTTGTATTTTCTCTTTATGACTTTTTAAACTGTCCAACCTAAAATGCTCGCTTTTAGTCGAGAACGCCCCCTGCAATTTGCGTACGCCCATTTGCTTGCGCCATAATTAAAGCGCTGTCACGGAGCTTCGTTGGAAGTTTTCAGGATAATCTACAGGTCTCTCAACCCAAGCCTCGGGACCTAGGGAATTGTGGAACTGTAGCGTCGTCATTACGTCATGGCTGACTGTCCATCTTGTACGTCCCATGACAATAATTAGAACAGCACTAGAGCACCCGAAAGTTTCTCGAACCATGTAGTTTTAATGAAGGCAAATGTCTGCTAGGCCAATACAAGAGAGGCTCTAACGAGAGTGACGTTAGTGCTCTATTATCTACTTAATGCGTAAACCGTTCGTCCGGGCCATCCTTTTACCCCAGTGCATGAATTGCCCATTGCGGCCTAGTAGGGATAAGCACGTTCAGCTTACTTAGCCTTTGTAGGATTAGTAGATTGGGCTGTTACGAGGGTATTTGCCGATATAATGTTTTTATTCTGTTTTAAAGTCATTTATAAGGCTCCTAAAACTGCGCACGAATAAATAACATAATGCAGTGCAATATGTTCGCTCTTGAAACCGTGTGGTGTTTGTAAAAAAATGTTATATGGTAAAAAAAGGTCGTTCTTTTGTGCCACCCCTTGGATGTAATTAGGCCATTGACAACCTAATTGTGTGAGAAAAGGTTTTGCCATCGCCGGATTAAAGTTCCAATAGGACCTTTTATTCTCTCGGTCTGATTTTCTAGGGTGACTTTTCAAAAAGAGAGAAAGTGGATATCACTGTACGGCTTCTAAAAGAAGAAAAATATTCCTGTCTTGGTGCTAGTTACAGACATATCTCCTTGACTAGCAGTTTATGTAAGCTGCTCGAAAAAAATAATAATCGGTGACGTTTTACATTATCGAGTTGAATAGTATTCTAGACAAAAAAAAAAACAAGCATCAGGTCAGGAAGATAAACTAATGATATCCCGGTTGCCATTGATTCATATGGGAAAGACACTTCGTCCATAAACAGTAGGCAACCTACACCGACTCTCCCAATTCGTCACGCTACTTAAGATCAACACGATGCTCAGGCCGTAAATATCCCTTGTCGAGGTTGCATGTCCAAACTAATCATACTGTACACTGTGGGACTCATATACAAAACTATGAACAACTGCTTTGATAGAGCAAAAAGAAAGGCTTGCCACAAGAGCAAAAAACGCATTTTCCTGTTCGCATATTGAGCCCAGTTGTAACTTTTACAGAAAGCCGGGAGAAAGCTTTCACTCTATTCATTGCCGACCAGCTCGAAGAAGTATCCAAATGAATTACAATAAAGCCCAATGAATCAAGGCAAAATTAAGCCATTCGGATCAGGCACGGCGAAACTTGCTTCGTCCTCTGGTTTCCCTGTAACGTTCTTTTTTTAGAACTGGTCGAGTCTAAATGTGGGTTACTTTACGAGGTCTTAAGCAAACGATATGGAGCGCAAAATACCGCACCAAAGACAGCGCCATTCCTAAGCCGACTTCACGCTAAGACAATCAGTAATGGAAGCTGTTGTCGGATTCCCATCCCGCCTTTCAGGAAGGAACTCTGTCGATCTCGACGTGCGTCGAATGCGGGATAAAACAAAATATGCAAACTCCCGTGATTCAATCAGGAGCAACTTTATGATGTACTGTGTTTCCTGATGATTTGAGCTCGGCCTTTTTCTTCGCGAGATATTCTGATTCACGGGAATGAGATTCATGGGTTCGCAAACTCATTTGTCGGGCTGCGCGTAGCCTGATTTAGTATCTATTTTTTGACCGCCAGTAGTACGTGTAAGCTTAGTATTTTAAACAGAAAATAACGAAGTAAAAGAACAAATTGTCTTTGGTGAACTATTTCATTGTGACTAGGAAGCAGCGCTTGGTCGCTCCCGAGAACTGGGAATATACTTTTGTGCAAATGGATCAACGGGAGTATCGGGAGGAGGACAAGGAAGAGAACGAGGAGGAATAATGTTTTTTTTTTTTCAAGAGAGTTGGTGCTGCTTTTAGGGCACTCGCGCAGTGAGGGGCGTCCCTAATCCGGGATGCCCTGGCCTTGGCTGGTAGTAGAGGCTCTCTTTGCAAGTATGCGGTGGGTCCCATGATCAGCATTTTCAGCCAAGCCATCCACTGCTCATAAGAGGGGGCAGGATTGGGGGTAGTCCTGGGGTTTGTCCGCACCCCTTACCTGATGGTATAGGATGCCGGCTAAGGGACAGTAATTACAGGTGGCCGGGTACACGTTGGGTAGATTGAATGAAAAAAGGTGCGATGAGGATAGGAGCTTGTTTGTACTTTGTGGAGGGTCGTGGCTTTTTGGCTGGATAACTCTGGGTGTGGAGCCAGGAATATTCTTCTGCTTTGCAGGTAGTGCGCTACAGTATCTTCTTACTTGAGCAGAGGTTCCGTATATGGAGGTGCGGTCGGTGCTTGTCACTCGTAGATAACGGCCCGGTGTACATGCGCGGGGTAGCGGCATGGGCCGCCAAATAACCGGCGAGGGATGTGTGCGCAGGTACCCAGACAATTTTTATCTGGGTATCCAAGCCTTCGTTTTCGGGATGCGGTGAACTGTTTTGGAGATGCGTCCCCGCAGATAACTGCGGCATGCTGCTTGGGAATCCGTAAGCACTGTGACGGCGACCTCAATAGTCATTGCGGCTAGGGAAATAGTCACTTCCTCGGCGGTTTCCGTCAGTGTTGTACGGATGGTGAGGCCGGCCGTTTCTTGACGTGCTGTACTGGCGTCGCTTACCGCCTGGGCTGGCTGCTGAAGATAGGGGGATGCGTCAGCGTTTCTTGTCGTCGGGTTTTGAACCTAGCTTCTGTTGATGATCCTGGCTTGCGCGATGCGGCGAGCTTTATTGCAATTTGGCTGCATCAGTCGCGGTAAGCGCGTTACCCGGATGTTCAGTCTAATTAGTGCATGACCTTGTGGTCTTGTGTTGGCGGCGTTGCATAACTCAATCTTCTAGTTGTGGCTTTTCTTGTGGATGTTAGCTTGACTGGTTCTATTTGAGAGGGGTGATGGACTTCCTCCTTCTTTTCCAAGATATGGTGGAATCCAAGTTAAGTAATTTCTTTGTCCACGTCCTGGAGGAAAATTGTAGGGCAGTCATATAGTCTTGGCGGAGGAACATAATAAATCTGGCCTTCTAATTTTATTAAGAGCCAAGTAAGCTGTACCGTAGGCGATCTCGTTGACCAGTATGGTGAATTTAGGAGCGCTCCGAAGTGCGGGAATAAGCAGTGGCTTGTAGGTCTTAAAATATTATTGAACGACATTGTGTGCCGTGGGAAAGAGGAAATGGCATCTGTTCTATGATAATCGCCATGGCAATACAATTCCTTTTTGGACGCAACCAACAATGTGAGCTACTCGTTTTCAAAATATCGAGCTGGGTAATTACACATATCAATATTTTTGTTTGCATGTACAGTCACAGCCGAAGCATTATAGACGGGAGTGGAAGAACCAGCATACTTGCAACGAGTGAACAGTGAAAAATAAATATATGTTTAAAGTAGGCTTGAAAATATGAAACAATAAGTTCTACAACGACCATGGGAGCTTTAATTGTTAAAGATTGCGCATGGTGTAATGATTCTCCGCAAACGACGTCCGTTTTTTCTGCCTTATTCAACAGAATTGCTTATTTAAGAAAGTTTGAAAGGCGAATTTGGTGTAAAGTAAGTTTGTTTTAGGAAAGAGAAGAATATAGAGGGCAGTTAGCTGGAAGAGACGCAAAAATTTATTTGGTGCCGTTTTAGTGGTCCCAGAAATGCAGGAAATGAACAAAGTTCGCACTCTACCTTGGTAAATATGAGAGCAACGTCGATCAATAAACGAGGACGGGGACACGCGCGTTCCTTGAAGGTGAACCTTATTTAACGCATCACTGAGTTGTGAGGAGAAATGTCTGGATGCAACCAACGCTTTGAGGTTCAATGAAAGTTGGTTTGACGTGCACGTGTGTTGAACAAGCAAATTGAAATAGTTCAATAGGATGCACACGTCAGCTTGCAAGCAAATTTCATTCTATTCTCAGGATGTCAGCAAAAAAATTTACCGCTGCCAGTGTTACAACCACAAAGAGATTTAATAAAGAAATACGCTACTCCCTTACACGGTTGTGCTCTCTGAAGTTCTGATTCCAACCGCCACAAAGTATTCATGAAAACTCCAGTGTTTATTTGGTGTAATTATGTATTTGTAAGTTTTAGCCCGTTTTTCAGCGCTGTGTGTGTAGCCTTCTTCCTTCTGTCCCGTCTTGAGCGCTGTTTTTGTGTGAAGTATGAACCAACAGGCCCAAATACTTCCATTGTTTTAGCTCGTGCCCGCGCGTCACGGAAAGCACCACGTTCTTCATCGGTACAACTTAGTAATAGGTTATGTGCGGCTGGGTGAATTCCGTTCAAGAGGGCGGCCCCTTGAGCGGGTGTTTTCACAACCCGGCGGGCCTACGTCATCTCTGCTCCTCCACGGTCACCTCGACAGAGCAAGAGGGCGTAGCTTTGCATGGTGTGACGTAATTCTGGCGTTCCGCCTTTTCCAAGTAGATTTAAAAGTTATTCACTGAGCACAGCGCACTCCAAGCTCCTCTCGATGGGTGCCGCTTTCTTCGCAACCACCTCTTTGAATGCGAGCTGCGTGCATATTTATATATAGATCCAAAGATTAGCTTCCTGCATTTAAAGAATTGAAGCCCCCCCCCCCCCTCCCCCATACGCGAAAACGGCACTGCCATACAGTAAAATCTCATTAAGTTGAGCTCGAAGGGGACCATAAAATTTTTCGAATTAAGAGGAGTTCGAATTAGCGGGCGGGCGCTAGAATGATTGGAAACCGCGCCACACCACGCGGGAAGAAGCCAAAGAAGCTACATCTGGACTCGTTATCATTAATTATACGCTACTACACCTTTGTGGCAAGTGATTTCATTCTACAGAGGGCGCCGCCCTCTGTAGAAGCGAAATAAGCTGTTGCAGAAGTGTAACGCGCGCGCCACAATGTTGTATTTTTGTTTTGTTGCTTGGCATCTCTAGTAAATTTGGTGTGGCTTGGATTTGGCAACACATTGTAATCCATCTGGGCCGACTTCTTCTGCGAGGAGCGATGGAAACCATGGTGATCATATTTCTAATGAATCTGTTCTGGATACTGAATAGTTCGAATTATCGGGAGTTTTCCAACATTGAATTCTGCAATGCTGTGCCGGGACCAGGGCGCGAGTTAGAATGAACCGGAACATCGAATTAACCGAGTTCGAGAATACGAGCTTTAACTGTAGCAACAAGCACAAACTCGTTCAGTGCTATAACACCTTTGCAGGAGGCTTCGAAAGGGCAACCACAAAACATTTTACCTTAAAGATGCGTTCCCTAATCCTACTTTCCTACTTTGAGTGTTTAAGTATTTTCGTACACCATACCTGACTGTGCAGGGTACGAGTTTTGAGAACGCCACGAAAAAAGTGGTAAAATCGCATTTCAAGAGCGTGTTTACGGACAGGTTATCAGTCCAATAAAACCTCGCAGTGTAATTTATAGTGGGGGTGCAACAACCTTCAAATTTGCACGAGATAGTCCTAGACTAGCATGACGAGTCCGTGAAGGCAAAATACAACTTTAATTCGAAAGAAGCAGTTTTTGTAACTCACTTGACTGCATTTCGGCCTGTAAGGGCACGTTTCTGTAATCGCGAAATCAAATCTTTGCGCTATACACTATTCGTAGCGACGTAAAAGCTGAAATGTAACAAAGTTTTTAAAGTGTCAGCTCCACATTGGCACCTAAATGGTACAATAAAACTGAACCTCAGGCGTCGCTACTATCGAACAGGTACGGTTTTTGGTGGTAAATGAGGTTGGCGGCTGCAAACAGCTCTAACAAGTTTCCGAAACGTTTTAAGGGCTGAAAACAAAGCGGTTGGTAAGTCGCTGCTACTTTATTTGGATCATTGTTGTTGAGAAAAACGGTATTTTGACGAATCATGTGTGCATGTTGTTTTTATAGCCTCGGAGACAACCGTTCAACTGAGGGGATACTAATTTTGTTACATGCACCCCACTTTTATGTTGCTTTCATTGCGAGGTAATAATTCCTAACTCCTCGCTTCATTAGTTGTGACATTTAAGCAGACTAGGAAAAGGAAAACTTCACTGTAGCAGCCACGAATTACCCAAAACCGTTCACTATGAATTATGCATGTTTTTTTAAGAAATTGCAAACGTGAATGTTCCAAAATTTCTTACTAAAACTACAGTAAATATAAATATTCTTAATAATGTGCTTGCCCGAGGGTAGAACCAACAATTAGAGAATTGGGGTTGCCGTTCAGCCCCAGGTTCGAAGCAGCAATTATAATCAAATTTTTTCTGCATAACTGGCAGTGCTCCAAGTGGTGGCAGGCTGCATGCTCTTGGTTCATAAAATACAATGGTAGCTCGAGGCATTCATATTAAAAAAAAACACTGGAAATTGTCTTTAGAATTGTTTATATAGGTACCTAAACAAAGTAATATAAATTACAGCACTTTCGGAAACGAAAAACAAAGCGCGTTCGAAATTATTCCAACAAGATTGGGCGAAATATAAAAATAAAAATATTAAGTATCGCTTTACAGGATTTGTGCAGAGGATTGGTGTTTTAACCCGGCAAGCGTGCAGGTTTAAATAATTTATTCCGACGGTACGCAGAACAAGCTTTTAAAAGACGTGTATTGAGTAGTATGAGCCTGTGCAAAGTAAGAGTTCGCCGCGATCCTGATTGATGATTATACTTGAAATATTTACAACCGGTGCAGTACTTGTTGTCATTGGGAGTTTAGAGTGACATGCTCGCCGTACCAGAAAAAAATTGTAAAATATTGAAGGTGAAATAACTGAAACGCCCGTAATTTAAATAGGCTCACCTTTACAACAGTGAAGTTTGTTCGAAATATTCCAATGATCGACATCTACGAAACAGCCCGAGCTTGTGAAAGAAGGAATAGGTAGTGCCGGCGTAATTAACAAGCAAAGCTTTCAATTTGTATCCCACGTCCTCAATAGTTTCAAACACGTACTGCTGCTGAAATCGGTCGTCAGCAAAGAGTACGGTTGACACGGTCAACGGCTCCGGTAACTCTGGTCACGTCAACTACGTCGCTGTTTCTTCGAATAAGTTCGAGGCGTTGAATTTACATGTGGCCTTTGATTTCAGAAAAGAGTTTGAGAGCTGCCTTCGCCCGGTCTGAAGATAAGTTCATTCCCAAATTGATGATCCGTACAGAGACAGGGAATATGGGACACCCACGGGTAGCACTTTCAAACGAAGGTAATAAATAACCTAATCGTGAACAGGCCGGCTGGCGTTAGTTAACATCTATTGAACGATTATAAGCAGCAATTTCGGACAGGGAAAAACTTTGAAACTAATTACCCAAATGTTTTTAATGGTTCTGCAATGTGTTGTTTTAGTTAGACGCATGCTGAAGTCATGGACGCTATAACAATTAATCATATAGGCCTGCAACTGTCCTGTCCTATATGAGCGACATATTAGAAAAAAAGCCCGTTTGAGTGTAATGGCGGGCTTTTTATGAACCTATGATGTTTTTGTTTGTTTTGTGAATGTGTCGTATGTTAGAGGTGCTCCAAGTTTCTGATTTTGCTGGAAGATTTCTTCAGTTTATTAAATTATGCTCTTGAGCGTACCCGCAATGCATTGCTAGATATCAGAAATGTTTTTGCCTGGCATGTTTTTTGTTCCTGCTCAGTAACGTTTGACCTGTAAATTAGAAGGAATTGTATTGCCTTAATGAGAATCTGTTTCTGAATAAATAGATGTCAATTTGTGTCCAACAGAAAATATTTCTGAAGTGTTCGTTTAATTGAGTCTGAAGGGTCAATAGTATGACCTTTTCAACTTGAATGATGATGACGTCGCCTCTACTGTCTACTCTCCTTAAAGTGGATGTGGCGGTATTATCCTTTTTGTTTTTATACTCCCAACTATTCCAACGTCATTATATCACATTGAGTTGCCGCCTGAGAAAGTATGAAGCGGTTTAGGGCAAATTTAATTTACTTTACGCACACATAATATTGTTCGGTTCTTATTAGGCATTCGAAAAGGTGACCCTAACACAACCTTTATTTGTACAGTGATTGGCTTTATATGTTTGTGTTAATATCTAAAGTATACATTGACAGTGAAATATTGCGGGTCATATTTTCACAGCAACTATTAGTGCATCTCCAACTTCATTTTGCATATCAAAAAATTATGCCTGTGTCTTTGTGGTATTATTTGGGAACACGTATTGAATCTTTGTTGAGAAAAGCGATTGTGTATGTTTCCTTTCGTACAGTGTGCTGAAGTACGGGATGAGTGTAAGCATGTGATCACTGCGCTCTACGCTGGAATGTCCGAGCCACTTTCGAAAGAACGCTTTTGCTACGCACTAATGAATATGACTTGTGTATCCGCACAAATGCCGGCACAGTAAAATCTGAGTTGCTACCTGGTATGGAGTTTCTACTGAATGAAAATATTATATTTATACACTTTTAGATAATACCGTCAAATGTTTTGCACCCCTGCAGGAAGCTTAGTCACCAGATATATTGCGATATTGTTACCTGGTCAACTTCATATGGCAAAAGAAAAAGAACACGTAGTTGCTCTGCTCTATGTATACTAACTTTTCCCCAACCAACATTTTTGTGGACAAGCACAAAAAAGCGGTTGGGAAAAAGTGATATTTGCTTATCACTTTTGTGGTAGTAGGTGTGAAGCGGCTGGGCGTCGGTGGAACAAAAGCTTCTTCGCATAAGCAGTGTTCCTTTTTTGCAAAATTATACAGGAAGGTATAGTGTTGTGCCGCTACATTAAGGAAACAGCACAGCCATTTCCTGTGTAAGGTGAACAATCTCAATAGCCTCCTTAGTCTTTATTCTGTATACAAATCCCTTTTACCCCTCAAAACGAAAAATACTAGTGTCATTTTCTGAACTACAGTTACTACGTAATGAGTATTATCATTTTAAAAATAAAACGTGATTATTCTTCTATTAGTGATATGGAATAGGAGTTGTAAAAAATTCATTATGAACATTTCCTCCAAAGTTTCAGGAATGAGCCATTTTATCTTCCCAAAAGGAACATGGTACTTCAAACGCAGTTCCCGTGGAAAAAATTGATGCCAGCCCACCCTCCGAAAGTGGATGTTCACCGCAGCCGTTGTAAACCATTAGACGCGCTGATGGGGGAGGGTAGGAAATATTCCACGTTTTCTCTCCCGGCTTGTCGCTTGCCCTTGGCTTCTCTTGCCGTAAATGCTGTGTCCTGACTCATGCACTCGGCGTCTTGGGCAAGAACTGCTGGATCCTTACAACCCTGGCGCATGCGCTAGCCCCCGAATAACATGAAGCCCACCTCCCCTTTCGAGAGCAGATGCAAATACAATGTTAACCAGAACACGTTGCGGAGGAGGGGTTCACCGGCCCCTTACCATTCATCACGAGATTTCGGTGCTTACTTTGTGTTTTTTTTTTGCACGAATAGAGCTCTATAAGCTCTATTAGCGTGACGCATGCGTTCAGCGTCTTCGGCGAAAACAGCTGGGTCATGCTTAAGTTTTTTTTAGGACACAAACTTTTTCCTCCAACGAGAGGGTTATTGCTGTAAAAAATGTGCCCACACACCAAACACAACAAACAAATAACATTTACTAAAAGTACCGCAGGCTAATATTTATTATTTCCGGCTTACGCAAACGTCACCACAATTGTTAAGTATGCCCAGCTGAAGGTAAGTGCGGAATTCCAAAGAAGCCTGAGTGTATTTAGTTATCGCTTTCACACAGGTCTAGCGATGTTCTTAACTACAAATTGAATCAACTCCAATCTTCAGCATGGAAATAATAACGGCAGTCACAGAATTTCTGCACACATCAGATGAATACAAAACTCTCGTCACTCCGCTTTGGTAGCTGTTTCGTTAACATTTTAATAAAGCCTTCTTCTTGATCAAGACGTAATATTAACGCCTATTGATGCTACATCAGTGGTGAAAATAAAACCGAGATTCCGAAGGAAAAAAATCCACGAAGAGTAAGATACACACTAGCTCGAGTTCTCGTATGCGAATGTACAGTAAAGCAAGTTGAACTAAACAACAAATATCACAAAGATTTCAAGAGCTTCACGTTTTCATTTTACGCCGCAAAACCTTACCGCAAATTGTAATGCGTAGCGGAGCTTGATAAAAAGCTGTCTTCCCATCTTTGCCGTTGTAAAGGTGACTGGTTAAAATTGTCAGGCACCAACTTTACCAGAAACGCAGCTTGGCAGATGCGACTGCTGAACTGTGGCATTTCACAAGTTCAGTCTAGCATAAATCGCCGTTCCGATTTCGTTTTCAACCAGGCGAAGAACTGTCGCCACGGAAATATCTGTTTTACCCGAGCTTCTGAAGAGCAGTTCTTGTTTCGCGAAGATGGAAGGAGGGTTTGGCAGACCAAGCGTAAAGCGGTCTTTGGAGGAGTTTTACGCGATGCGTGAAAAACTAAGCTGCGCGTTTGCCTGGATCGGGTGGGGAGAATATTGATTGCGAGTTCAGTCTGCCACACAGTGCGCATCAGAACGCGGCACAAGTTGTATCCGAAGGCGTTTAAATGCGAAACCCAGTGCTGTGAGGAGCGGATGGCCCCAAAACTCGACGCGCCTTCAACTAAACAAAATTATGGCTAGAAGGGGAATAAAGAAAAAGAGGGAAAGTAACATCAAGCGTCTTACCGACTAACTTACACCTACGTTAGAATGAATACCGATTTTGAGGTACATTTTCTTTGCTTACGTGCTTCGAATGCGAAAATTTACATAGCTTCTCTTGGCGATACTTTGCGGCTACTTTGCGTGTGTGTTATGCTGGTTCTATGGAGTTACCGTTATACATATATTAAAACTAAGCTTTCAGCCTCTCGCTGACGTCAGTAGTGCACCTAGACGCCCCGCGGATAAGCCAAACTTATCTGACTACGATGATGATGGTGGTAAAGTGAAGAAAAACCAAACCCTTCCCCAGGTAGAAATCGGACCCAGGACCTTTGCGTTCTGAAGTCGACGTCTTTCTGACTGCGCCAGCAATCGAACGCACATTTCTCTCTTCATTGCATGGGGTAATACGTGGCCATGTGAATGATTGGCGTGCACGGCAGCTGTCCATGTTTTCTCGTGTTCGGCATGTAATACTTTTTTTGTCTTACAGGCGTTATGTAAGACAAAACGCCTGTCTTTATGTCTTACAGGCGTTACATTGCTCTCGAATTCGAAAACAGGCTATCCACGGGATGGTTCCAACCTCCGCTTGTTAGAACTGTGAGATGGGTGTGTTGGTATAGGTTCATGTTGGGTAAAGCGCTAACAAAACTTGCACAAAGAAGAACACAGGACGGTGTTCATTTGGTGTTCGAGTACCTATGCATCGTGATAACCTTTCTTCGGGTTGTGGGAGGGGGACTTGGGCTTGTTTATTTTTCTGTTTGGCAGTTTCTTTCGCGCCCAGAGACCGCATCACACTACCTTACCATACACAGAGGCTAGGAATCCCGTTACCACAATATAATCATCGTACATAAATAGCGCCCGCCGGCTTCTGGGTTGGTTCGCATGGTGTTGGACGTGATATTGGGAACGATCGTTTTCCCCAACCGTCATCTTTTCGACTGAGGGGTAGTTGATTTTTTAGCTTCATATTACGGTGTTCGAAATAGAGTTATGTGTTGTAACCATTCAAGGCGAAGAGAGAAAAGCAAAGAGGCGCACACACATTATGGCAGTAAAGATATCTTTGATAACTTTTGTCTCGAGAAGCCATACTCTTTTTTGCATTGAAAGGAGTTAGACATAAGACCCCTTAAAATGGGTAGGGTGAATGCAATAAGTATTTATTACGTAAAAATTCAGCATTAGGCGCTGGTGTGAAGGAATAACGGATCGGAAGATGGCCGACGGGGTAAAGATAATAAAATTAAAGACCTGAAAATTACAAGCAATCCTGGGTCTGCGGTTTTGAAGTCTTGAAGCAAGAAAGGCAATTCCAGCAAGCATACCCAACCGCTCAGCCGATTTTTGCCTCTAGCTAAATAAAAACGGACCCAATAGGTTAGGTAGTTTTAACCTATCGCTACCTTGATTAGGTTGCTGTTTACTGTGTTAGCGGTATCCGTAGTTTCCGTTAGCCACTGAAAACACTAGGGCACGTTCAAGCACACCGCTTGCGCTTTATTTTGGCCCTCTAGATGCCATGATACAAGCGGCGACGTATGACTAATTAGTATCAATACGTACGATGCAAAACTTCGTTGCTTACAGCTATTTATTTTCGTTTAAAATGGCTTGTATCTTAGACGTTTCGTATTAAACTTTCACAATACAATGATCTGATTTAAGAATATCATAGAAATATTCTGTAAAGCCTCAAAAGAGGCAACTTCTCAGTAGCGAAATCAACTGGCAACCGTTGGAATCATATAACGTTGACTAGAATTCACGCCCGCGCTCGGCATGAAATAAGTTGGATATGTTTTAATACTTGCGCAGGAACCTTCATTATCGCCTCCAGCACGATTTTGGAGTCGTAAAGACATTTTACCAACTCAGACACTCCTCTGAAGTATTACACGTTGTTTCCGTTCTTTCTTCAGATGCGGGAGCATTTATTAAACAATTGACTTGCAAGAGAAGACGGAACATGATTGGTGGGAGAGAAAGGGAGGGGGAAGATAGGGGCATGTGGCGGTGGTTGCAAAAGACTATCGTCTTTAAACGACATTTGTCGAGATGGAGGCAGATTCACGGTGAATTCCTTCTTGGTAATACTTCGCAAGCGCTGCACGATGAATCACCGAGATACATAAACAAATACTCACGGTAGCTTGCCTCCTGGATGACCAGAATACTAAAATAAGGAGGTACACCGTAACCGAAATGTTACGTCATATCAAAGGATAAGCGAATCAAAGACACCGCGTGTAGAAGGAAAAGCTGCCGGTACAGATGAGTGATTATAGTTATGGAAGGGCTGAGTGGCCAAAAGAAAGCTGGCAGTCTTTTAGATGCGAAGCATCTCATGCTTGGGGCTGTGTCCCTCCCTCCCTTGTCGTTGTCGTTGTCCGCCGTTCGCACGCCCACTGCGCATGCCTGGCCAGGCATCGCTGATGATGATTGTGGCAGGATACCCCTAGGGATTGGCCAACCAAAGAATCCATCCCAAGATAGCTTCGCGTTCAACCACCGTCGTCATCTTCCCGTAGGGGAACCCTGAGTAACACACGCCCACTGCGCATGCCTGGCGAGGCACCGCTGTTGATGATTGTGGCAGGATGCCCCTAGGGATTGGCCAACGAAAGAATCCACCGCGAGATAGCTTCGCGTGCAACCACCGTCGTCATCTTCCCGTAGGGGAACCCTGAATAGTGTTCGAGGCATTCCCCCTTTCCTCTTCAACACTCCTCTCATCTTTCCTTCTACTCCTCTCCTCTCCGAAGCTCCTCTCCAATCTGTGGATTGCGCAACGAATGGCAACACCTGCGGCTCCGCGCGCCATAATGCGAAGGAGCTTAGGGTTAGAGATGCAACGGTAGCCGCTGCATACTCCGCTGGGGGCGCCACTGTAGCTCCGTGGTATAAATGACGCGCGCGCGCGCTCCGGTCCCCCCATTCTGCTCCCGCAACGCCGCGATCGAACTGAAAACTAACTTGAGTCAACCCCATGGCTGCTTGGCATACTACTCAGGGTTCCCCTACGGGAAGATGGTGATTTTTTTTTCTGGGCGCTACTTTGACCCAGGCAATTTTGAACGATATTTGTAATCGAATTACTTGGAAAAACTATGCGATGCAGCGGAAGTCCGGAATATTTTATTGCAGGGCTCATGCGTGAAGACAGGAAAAAAGCTGTTTAGAAAACTTAATCAGTTGAATATCTGTGGCGGGAATATATAACTGACAGAACATGGTGTTCATACTTCTTTTCGAGAAGTGTCTATATTCCCGGCGGTTCTATTTTTACAAAAAAAGCTTAGGCTAGTTGTAGATGTTTACGTTTTGTGCTTTTTACAATCACCCGGTGAAGATAGGTAGCACTTACACAACGCTTCGCATGCGTGGGGGTTTTCGAAAACCGGCCTCTTTGTGAAACCCGAAGTGAGAGGTTTCTGATTTTGGCGCTTTTTGTCCAAACACCTCGCACATAACCACGGTTAACCATAAAAAAATTAGTCATCGTCTCGCCCTCTGCCCGTGGATGTCCAGCAAAGCTGTGGTAAGCCACTAGAAATGCTGACGGAGGAGAGCATGTTATGTTTCTCGGCGTCTCCGGGGACTTATCACTTGCGCTAGGCTGGTGTCATTGCATAAGGATACAGGGTATCGGCACTCTTTTCTCCTATAGTTCCGTGCTGCCGCTTTGATCATTGGCCAGTTCGCATTACTTGGTATTGTCTAGACCGTGATGGTTGATGGGAGCCGCCATTTTGTTTTTCATGCGTTTTAGTCGGTCAACCGTGGTAGGCTTAGCTTCTCCTCTCTGGTCTGCGGCTGCGCGCGACTGACGTCGTTCCGAATGCAATCAAAGATAACGTTTGTAACAGGATATCAGCAGCAGAACTGTATAAAAAATTTTCTTTTGCTGCATCTTCCGTAGAGTTGTTAACCGACGACCGGTCGAGGTTAACAGCTAGCGAGGGCTTAGATGCGGCAATCTCTCAACACTGATAAATGCTAAAATGGCCGCCGTTGCTTACTTGTGTGCCTCAGTGGTGGTACTCTAATATCTTATCTGCTGGCACTACGCCCGACTTGTGTAGCGGCAAACGCTGTGTCCTGCCTAGCCTGATCCATCCGTTTGGCGTATTGGGCAAGGAATGCTCTATTGAATGACCCTAGTCCTGCCTAACCTTCAAGGATAATGTACCAATATAACCTTTACCAGGTAAACATGAGGGGGGGGGGGCTGGTCCCATTGTTCACAGGCGCCTTATTATCTAAAATGCGATTTCGATGCTTGTTTTGTGGTTTCCGTAAACAAATTCCGAACTCTATGCGGTATGCCTGATTATTTTGACGCGTGCGCTCGGCGTTTTAAGCCTTGGTGCCTTGTTGTTTTACCCCATGGTGATGAAACCTTTGGGGGTAGAGGTATATAGTTGTGCTGTAAAAGCATGCTGTAGAGAAGTGTTCAGCAAGTATCATAAATATCTACAACAATAGAAGGCCCACAAGAGTTTAAAAAAAGTTTTTGCATACAGAACGATGCCATTTTATAGCCGAAATTCGGTAGAAGAAGTTACAATAAATTAATAATAAGTAAGCGCCACTATCTGCAGCATTTGCCTTTCCTGTAAAAAGATTTGTAATGGGGGAGCTGTTGGAATTCAATATTATCACGTGCCTTTAGAAAACGACGGAACAAGGAGCCATAAGGCCACCTAACTCATTTTATATTACGTACGCAATATTTTAAATGTTACCCGTTTTTAGGGCTGGACTTGTTTTTTCCCCTAAAAAAGAATGCGAACAGCGGCCATTGGAAGTATTATTTCTTCCAAAATTTGTAGTAATGAAACAAGTTACTCCACTGCGCAAGTTACATGTTTATTGATTTAGTCATTACACTGATACATCGATAATTTGATAAAGGCAATCAACTGCTTGAAAGCACTTTCGCGCCGGCAAGATCCAGTGTTTCAGCGCGGAACTAATTGGTGTATATAAGAACCAAGTCGGTCCCATGGCGCCTGTGTTGAGAAATTGCTTCGAAATTCTCAGCGGGCACGCATGGCGACCCTAATTAGAACTCTAAGCCCTCTTTGGCATTTGTTGTATTTCCTACTGCCACGAGTTTGCCCAGAGAAACTATAGACGATGCAGAGTGTCGCTAAATCTAATTAATTTGCTTGTCCTATATCCTGGTGATATAAATATTCCGATACTAGTGTCTTTGTTTGGAATACATAACATTACATCAAATAACTCGGCTTCTTATATAAAACTACGAGGAGCGGTTATACATTACGCGTCTTTCCTTTCCCCTTGCATCTTTTGGCACGCGCGCATGAAATGAGCGGAATTCGAACCCCAAATATATTCAGATGTACCCAACATATCCTGAATGTTTTCGCGTGCTTCCTTGCGCGGCCACTTATAAGACCTAATTATAAAAAATTCTCAGGACACTGAGGACTTGTTGCGCGATATGAAGGTGAAAGCGCCACGTTGTATTACAACAGGCGCATTTTATATGGACGTCCACTCGTAAACAAAAAATGTTACGCTGTCTTACGGTCCAAAACCCCTTAATAAAATATAAATTTTCCTAATGCAGTGTGATTCATCGTAATCAACCTTAATCCCCAATTATCGATCTTAGTCTACTGTAAACCATGCTGCTCCACGTCATTGGCAGCGTAACTCCGATGATTTGCACCTTAATACACAATATTTCACCTTAATTCACACTAGCCTAATTTCACACTCGCTAATGTAGTTTATTTTTCTTCAGTGAATGCCTGAATTAGAGCATTTTATTTTAATACTTCTTATACATATATAAATTGACCCCAACATTTTTGATATACCTAATACCTACTCTTGTGTATGTACGTTATGCAATCGTACATCATTGTATTTTTGAAATAAACGTTGAAACTTTGAAATGCGTCCTGATTCCGTGTAGTCTGCCTTGATTCATTCTATTCCATGTCAACCGCACCTTAATAATATTTATTATCAATCACAAATCAACCACCAAATCAGGACATTTTATTTACGCTTAATCCACTCTTGTACCGCCTATTTCATCTTACTTGGTGGTAGTCCGCTGTATTCCCATTGTACTAATCATTACTGTCAAGGTATACGCAAGCGTTAGTTAGCTTCTGTACTTATTATTCATCTATAATACATCGCTGACACGCTTTGGCTCACTTTTGGCCTTCAATGGCAAACTCTGGTTCTTGTATCATTCGTGTTTGCCGCTGGGGTCACTTGAGGGCCATCTTCCGGTGAGGAATATTAGGTTTGCACACAAAAACAAAACACACGTTCCAGTTTATTGGGTTTGGGAACCGAGTCATGCCCCATTGCTTTGAAGCTGCGACGAAAAGAGCTCTACCGCGATGTTTTGGTGACACGAACCCATAGATGCGGTTTTACCTTCATTTAAAACAGCAAAGGTTGCTACAAATATTAAAGACTGTACTGAAGGTTTTTTTGCAAATAATTGGCTTGTAACCTCACTGCCAAATAAATCAATGAACATTCTCAACAGTAACGGTTTGTTTTCCACAACTTCTTTTGATTTTTAGGTTAATAATTTATTCCGAGACGGAAAATGTTGATTTGACATGGACACTGAATAAGGATAAAAGGATCAAATGTAAGTAAGGTGCAATTCCGCTTTTTACATGTTAGGAAAAGCAATGTAAAGCAAAGTGTGCAGCAGTAAGAACAGGGAATGCTCGTTCTAGAAGGGAGGAGGGTAACAAAGAACGCGTGACCTAACTCGGTATGTTTTGTAGCACGTTAAAGTGAAAATTGTTGTAGCTTTCCGAGGATACAAGGTACTGGTTCAAATGACAGTGTATAAAATGATAGTAGAAACCGATTTGGGTCTGTATGTGAACGCATTACCTAGTATCAGGAACCACCCTTATATTATAAGGCATTTTTTAAGAGCAGGCAAATGACATCGCAGTATAATTTAGGGGTAGCCGCTGAGGTTCCGAGGACCCCAATGCAGGGTATTCGGCATCCAGCTTTTCTACAGTGAAGAGATTACGGGTGATATTTTAAGAGTAATCTCACAGTAGAAAACTACTTTTCGGACGTGAAGAGCAATGCGATTAGTAAGGTATATGTTCTTTTGCTTAGAGTGTTTGCCACGTGGCACACAGGAGCAAGTGTAAAGATGGAAGTAGACAAGGAAGCACGAAAGGCAGAAGAGGAGAGCAGGAAATATGAAAGCAAAAGGCACAAGGAAGGCGGCGCAAAAAGCATTCGAAACCACAGACAGTCGCGGAACCGATAGCAGTTTTTGGCTCTACAGGTAAGCATGCATTCGAGTTACGTGCAGAGCGCCCAGTAGTGAAATTCACTGTCTATCCTCCAGCACCCAGTGGTTGTAGTAATTTCGTGTATCCCATCGGATACCAACCCCTCTGAGAGCGTCATCCCGAGCTGCTCTGGTACCCTCGCACGTCCAAGAAAGATGGTTGGCATGAGTTGCAGCCACCGGATCCGGACAATTCAGGCAAGTTCCTTAGTCTCCCGGTGAGTGTCCACGTGACCACGTGACTGATACCTGAAGCCTCATGAGAGAAACTTCTTTCCCCGGGAAGGATTCGACGCTCTAGAGAAAAGTGGCCTTGTAATTCAGCGATAAAGACCTAAATATGTTGGTGGTAACGTCACAGGACTATTAAGAATATATTGTATGATACATAGTAAATTAAACTGGATTATATTACAACATAAATAGCGGTGAGCTTGGCATAAAGAAGAAAACAAATTATAACAGCCATAAAAGCAGGCCACCAATGTTCCCATAACATGACAGGGGCCTAGAATTTCACTTTATAGAACGCCCCCTGATAAAAAATACCGAATATATTTACTCCAAACATACAAAAAACCCTTGGTAAACTGCACGCAGACGTTAGAACGAACGCATCGTCGTCAATAAGAGAGCCCTTCTGTTCTATTCAAAACGCAACAAACATTCAACTGTGAGCCATCAATGTACAGAAATTAACCCTGATAGCTTACAGCCTTGATGACCAAAACCTCGTGGTGAGGTGGTCTACCACTGCCTAATTTGTCTCCGCAACGGGAAGAATAATCGAGTTACGTGTAGTTCGCGTGGGGGTACACTACTCCCGTTGCAGGTAATGGATCACAGTTTTAGAAGGACTGACCGGCCGTGAGAAGGTTGGCGGTGATTATTTATTTGTGTACCTTGTCCGGAGAGAGTGGTGAAAGATGTGCGTAATTCAATTACGGGTGATATATTTTCTGCCTCACTGAGGGAAAAATTACTTGCTACAGCAGAGCACGCCACTGGCTTAGTTATGAGGGAAGAACTCATGTGCGTAGACTAAAACAACGAGATGGTTACAAAACGAAATTTGCGAGCACTTGGAGGCCAGGCAACGAGATAACGGGCTGCCAAAACTTTCTTCGTGATGGGAAATTCTAGAACGACAACGTTTTTTAAAAAAAGCACGTTGACAAGTAGTAGGATTTGATATTTAATGAACCTTACCGTCTCCCGCAATGGAAAAAAGGTTTGTGAGTTTGTTAGTCGCTTCACTGTTTGGCGAAGTTTGTAAAATATCTCCCCTTTGTATGGCACAAAATGTGCGAAGGGTTTTTTTCAGCTTCACTCCGCTTAAAAAAGGGTACAAAGGGGGCTTTGAAATTAAAGATGAAAATTAGTATTTACTGAGTATGCCGAAATATACTGAAAATATGCGCTCGAAGCAGGCCTCACAACCTACAAGATTTTCCGACGTACACAAAGACAAAATATTTTTGCGACCATAAAAACTTAATGCGCGCTCGACAGTGTGTCATTTTTCATAATGGTAATTGCTAGGACTGTATTCGTTCTGATAGTCTGTAGCGTCCGACAGTGTCAGCCAGTGTATATATGGTAGAAATAGCTATTTCGCGTATGAGAAACCCTAAGTGTGATAGTTAATCAGCCTGGTATCCTTTTAGTGTGAGTTAATTGGCGTGGTAAGGGTAGTCGTCAAAAAAACCAAGCAACATTTTAGACAGGTAACCCTATGTATAGTAACACAATGCAGTGGAATCAGTAAAAAAATTTGTTGGAGAGCCATGGTGGCGTTCAACTCTTTTCTTGCGGCAACGGAGAACTTTTTCTACGCACCTGGCACTCTAAAAACCACACGCATGTCGTAGACTCATTCAAACACTAGGACCTGGCGATGTTCTCTTTCAATCTAACAAAGTTTTGTTTTCTTCTTCTTTAACAGAAATATAATCTTATAACAAAAAAGAAAATAAATACCTTTTTCGGGTAGCGTGAATTGAAATCTGGCCCATTTTTTTCAAGAATGTTTTTTTGTGTTCAGGCTGAAGTTTTGATGGCTAGGATTGCACCCATCAATACAAAATCCATTCGGTGAAATGACGTAGCTTCAATACTTTCCTGATAAAATGAAAGCTACGGCGTTGTTGGCTTGAACGGCCCACATTTGCAACAAGAAAAATGTGCACTACCTACAATTATTACAAAGTTTATTCGCTGCAGTTACCTGACAACTTGGCTCTAGTAGAACTCAAAATTATTTTCAGAGAACGTCATTTGGAATAGCATACACCCTGCGATATAATCCAATATTTTGAAATTTTGAAAGGGGCCAAAAAAAAAATTACAGTGATACTTAAACATAGAGTGAAAGTCATAATGGGGTGAGAACTTCTTGCTGGGCTAGTTGGTGAATAGTTTCTATGATTTGAAGCGCAACAAAAAACACTTACAAAGAAACAAAGTGGACGAGACAGGCACTAACTTCCAACTATCACATTCGGCTAATCATGTGCTTATGTCATGCCGTACATTCACAGAGTGTCCCACAACATGAAAAAGGCCGCCGAAAGATACTGGATCACTCTTGCGTTCTCTGTCCGTTTTTAACTTTCGCGCCTGTGCTCGCGCATACCGGGTGAAAGCAGGACGATGGCATGTATGAAAAAAACACTCAAAGCACTATGTCGATTGTGCGGTCGGTGTTGTGTACGAAATGCCGCTATCTTGCGGAAGGTCTTACGTTGGCCAAACTGGCCGTTGCGTCAACGAGATAGCCAGAGAACATGAATGGTCGCTCGGAAAAGACAGCGGAGCACATTTGCTCATCCACTCTCGTGCCTGTGGTTGGGAGCCATGGTTGAACGAGATAAAAATACTAAACAAAAGCAACAACAGGGAGGCGAGAGAATTTGCGGAAGCGTAGTATATTAGGGAGAGGTTAAATGACTGTGTAAGTGATACCTCGACTGCTCTGTACAATAGCGAAATAGGCTTTTGAAAAACGTGCTGTAAACACATCTGTTTTTGTTATAATCTGCGTATGTATGATTCTTCTTTCCCGCCCTCTCTTTTCCTAGAGAATATAAGCGCATTCGTAGCCGAATAAAATAGTTGGAAGTTATCGCCTGTCTCGTCCACTCTATTTCTTCGTGCGTGTTTTTTGTTGCGCTTCAAATCCTGGCAGTCATAGTGGGGTCTCGTTCATATTTTTCATAGTATTTGGAAAGAGAACTCAGTGTCAGTCGTTACTTCCGGCATCGCCTTACGAATGCTCTATAAATGCTTCTGAGTTCCAGAAGGTTTTGAATAAAAATTTTCAAAAACACACAATATATGGCAAACCATCAAATGAAATCGAGAATGATGACTTCAGTAGTTTCAAGCAAACATTTATCATCAAGGATGTGTTAACAAATGATGTGTTTAATGTATATATACATTACATTTTAAGTCCAGCTCCAAGTGCAGCGCTTGCCAAGGATCTAAATGATGAACACTCGAGGAATGATTGTTCATGAAGTAAAAAATATGTGCATTTTACGTCTCCGCTAAACAAACAGTTATCAAAATAAAGTTGCTCTTTCTATCCAGGTTGAACGATGAAGCAGCACTGGCAAAGAGGCAGAACGCGTCTCGATACTCGTCTTCTTTCGAGTTCTTTTTGTACAGGCGCTGTGGCGCAGACCCAGAGGGGGGATTGACCACCTTGAGAAATACGCTAATGGGCTCGCACGACGACAGCACTGCGGCATTTCCCCCTCCGCTGAAAGACATCATTCCGATGATTTACCAATAGGTCCACTAAACGGAAGAACAAGATAAATGACAGTTTTGTGCAACACCATAGTTGTGAGAGGTTTAGTTCAACGAGCGCGATAAGGCTTCATGCGTGCAACATGGACAACCTCAGCTCGCATAGGGGCACGCGGGGAACGACTGTTCCTTCAAAAATAACCCCATAATTAACGTCATTCATCCGGCGCAAGAGCGTGTTGCGCCGGAGTAGCCGAAGTAGCAGCGGAGTAACTTCTCGGAGTGGCCTCGTCGACGAACCGGGGTCCACACCCACACTTGTTCTCCTGGCCTCTGACTTCAGTGTGCCGGAGGTTGTACCGGCGCGCATCATGGGTTTGCTGGTGTCGAATGCGCTGATTTGCTATCTAGCGTGAGGCTGCTGCCCGCTGAACGATTAGTTCAGCCCCATAAGTGACATTGGCACACCCTTCCACAAGAAGCGTCTAGTCGAGCATTGTGACGACTTCCTGACCGTATTCTAAACGTAAAGGGGAAAAGCGCGTAGTTTCTTCTGCCGCGATATTTTAGGCGAACATCACATAAGGACGGATGTCATCCCAGTTAAGGTGGTCTATGTCTACGTACCTTGAAAGCATATCTGCTACGGTCTTGTTCAACCGTTCTGTAAGTGCATTAGACTGAGGGTGATACGCGGTTGTTTTGAGGTAGATGGTGCAGCTAAGCTTCAGGACTTTGTCAAGCAATTGTGCAGTAAAAGCAGTTCCTCGGTCTGCTGTCACTGCCGCAGGGGCACCATGGTGAAGTGCTATGTTTTCAAGGTAGAACTTCGCGGCCTGTATGGCTGTGCCCCGGAAAATAGAATAGGTATCACAATAACGAGTCAAGTAATCAGCAGCAACAATGAACCACTCGTTGCTAGAGGAGGACAGAGGGAAAGGACCCAAAAAGTCCATACCCACTTGTTGAAAGTGTACTTCTGGGGATCTATGGGCTGCAGAAATCCTGCTGGCTTTCTCGGTGGCGTCTTGCGCCTCCGCAGTCCCGACAGTTTCAAACATACTGTCTCACGCTCTGAGTCAGCTTCGGCCCATAATACTTGACGTGTATGCGCGCTAAACGGCGAAGAACTCGAGATGACCGGAGGACGGCTCGTCGCGACAGGCTCCGAGGATATCCTCACGGAGTGTCTTGGGAGTGACGAGTAGGTAGGTAGTTTCCGTGGGACCAAAATTCTTCTACAGGACGTTGTTGAGGAGACAAAACGATGTACTGCTGCGTGAAAAAATTTGAAGTAACCCAGAGGTTTGGCCTTCGATGTAATCAATGAGGGGACCGAGCTCTGAATTATCCCGCTGTTCATGAGCCAGAGCCATTGGGGTTATGGCACCGAGAAAGCTGCCATCATCGTCTGCTTCGGTTGTCCTGAGCAACAGGGGCACGTGACAAGCAGTCAACGTCGCGGTGCTTGCGCCCGATTTGTACACTATCGTGACGCCGAACGCCTGCAGTCGGAGGCTTCGGCGGGCTAGACGCCCTGAGGGATCTTTCAGATTTGCCACCCAACAGGGGGAGTGATGATCCGTTGCGACTTTTAAATTTAAATGTCGTCCGTACACATGTGGCCGGAATTTAGTTACCACCCACCCGACCGCTAAGCATTCCTTCTGTTGTTGAGTAGTCAACTTCGGGGCGTGAACTAATTCGGCTGGCGAATGTTATTACACGCTCAACACCGTCTTACGAGGTACAGCTGGCGCGCCTAGGCCGATATTTCTTGCATCTGGGTGTATTTCTGTTTCTGCATCTTCATCAAAGTGGCCAAGGACAAGCATTTTCTCTAACCGATTATCGGGTTCGTCAAATGCTCCGGACTCATCGGGGACCCAACTGAAGGGAAAGTATTTTCTCGACAAACAGGTTAAAGGCTCCGCAAGTTTAGAAAACGTCAGCACAAAGCGTAGATAGTTCGCACAGAGGCCCAAATAGCCGCGGGCAGCTCCTTTGTCTTTTGGAATTGCGAATGCGGCTACTGCAGCTGTTTTCTCTGGATCGAGGCGGATGCCTTCACCACTTACAATATGGTCTAGAAATTTCAGTTTCTTGTACCCGAAGTGCCACTTTTCTGGTTTGAGAGAAAGATGCGGAGAACGAATGGCTTCCAGAATTGAACGAAACCGTGCTAAGTGCTCTTCCAAGGATAGATAGACAAGGTATCCCTGCCATTTTAAGCTGATAAAACCGCGTCCATCATTATTTTAAACGTGGCCAGAGCGGTCCAGGATCTGAATTAGAGAACAATAAACTCGTAGAGCCCGTCTGGAGTAATAAATGCTGTTTTTTCGCGCTCTCGTTCTTCGACTTCGATTTGCCAGCATCCACTGCGTAAGCCAATCGATGAGAAGAACGTAGCATGGCGGGGCAATCTAAAGAGTCGTCGATACGCGGGAGAGGAAGCACATCTTTTTTTGTCATCTTGTGCAGTTTCCTGTAATTCACAAAGAAACAAGCAGTAACGTCTTTGTTTTCTACGCGGATCACAGGTGATGTCTGTTACTTTGCCGAAACTCGGTAAGGGCGCTGGTGTATGGGTCGCTCGGTTATGATGAGATGTTTTGCCGTGGTGTATACAGTTGATGACGTAGCAAAGCAATCGCTAAAAAAGTCCATTATCTCGAGAAGCAGCCGCCGTTTTGCTGCCATGTTGGGGTTCACGTACACCTTAGGTTTTGCGGCATGAGTTCAGGGGGATGATGCCGCTATACTGTGTGGCTTGGGACCGTCGCTTATTTTTTAGAAGTAGGCGATGTCTGTATGGAATGGCAGATGCTGGTGTTCTGCGATGAAATTTCTCAAGAAAATTTTGGTTCGCCCGTTTATCAGGTCAACCAAGCCACTAGCGGCGGAAACTTGCCGGGCCAGGAGTATCGAAACTTTTTGCTCCAGGATGTCACAATTTGCCGGGGCTCGCTTGCATTCAACGGTGGCAAATATGCTGGCTTGTGGCGGTAGCGTCACGTTGCCTTCGCAGATGCGTAGTGCCGGTCTTGGCTGAGAGTTCTCGTCGTACAGTGTTTGTAGGGCGAAAATTCTGACGACCAGCTCCCGTGGGTTTATACCATCCCGTTTATACCCGTTTATACCATCCCGTTTACACCATCACGCAGGTTTATCCCGTATGAGTGGTACCAGCTTCCTCCGCGCCATACTCGCGAAGGAAGTCCAGGCTGAGTATACGCTGCTTTGAACAGTCCTTCCGCACAACGAAAAAGCCGGGAAAAATCACACCGCGAATTTAAATCCTCGCGATAAACATGTCAATGGGCACCACGAGGTGACCGCCCGCTGTACGGATTGGCGAGCCATTCCAGGGTGTTTTAACCTTCCCACGTTTCGCTGCGAGAGAGCCATCTATAACAGAATAATCGGCCCCAGTGTCGACTAGAGCGGTTACTGGTGGCTTATCGACGAATACTGGAATGCTGGTGGAAATGTTTCGTTTTCATCGAATTTCTTCATGTGGGGCGGTTGAGATTGCGGAGTTCGTCGCGTGGATGGACGCTCTTCGCTTCGATACACGGCAGCCTCTCCCCCAGAGATCGCAGGCTTCAGTTTCCATGACGTTGCACCGGAGACCTTCTCCCAGCCTGGTCAGAACTGAGGGAACGGCTAGGCGAGGAGTAGTGTCGAGGTAAGAAAGACTTGGATTGGTGCGCTACTCGGGGAGTTGAGGGTAGCTAGTTGGCAGCCAGGTAAACCCCGAGTTTCGCGTGGTCGTTCCCTATAGCACGGTCGCGGCGCATCCGGCGAAAACCCACGAAGCTCCGTTCGGCGATAAGGCCAGTGGTGGATTACATAAACGTCCTGGCCGGTTGGCGGATGTGCACCACAAGACCGCTTGACTTTCGAGGCGTCTTGGTTCGTAACTGGTCGTAGGGTTCAAGATGCGCTGAAATGGCTGTGGGGTAGCAGGCGGAAACACAGGCGCCACAGGAGCAGGAGTGCGGACCACATAAGTATAAGCTGGTACTGGGCGTGTAACAGCAGCCGGGGTGCGGAGCACATCCGTGTTGGTTAGAACTGGCCATTGGACTTTAGGTGTTTGTGGTTCCACTGCCCGGCGGACTTCTTAACAGATAATATCGGCGATGGTAGCGACGGGTAGCAGGTTGTCTCCTCATTGTAGCAGGCTGCAGTTCTTTGCTCAGAACGCTACGCACATGTTGCCGGGGGGTTCTCATGTCGCCAAAAGGCGATCCACAAGCAGCAAGATTCCCTTGACGTCCGTACTGCGCGGCGCGTTGCTGCAGCGAGCGTTCTACTGTAGGGATCTCTCTTACGAATATCGGCTACCCTTGTAGGAGGGCTTCGAGCAAGTCCAGCGAAAAGCTTTTCCTTGACACCAAGCATAAGGTAGCGAACATTTATTGCTTCACTCACTCCGGGGTAAGCACGGCCAAACAAGAGTGGAATGTCTTCCCAACACATGGCCACACTCTCTTTTGGCTTCAGAGGCCAGGACTGGCGAGCACGACGGGCCTTTTCTTTCCGCTCGTCACCACCGTAGGTCTCCAGCAACTGACGACGGAACTCTGGCCAACCGCCAATATTGCGCTCATGATTTAGAACCATGCTCGAGCGGAGTCTTCCACCAAAAAGTACACGTTGTGGAGCTTGCGATTGTCCCCCAATCGTTAAACCCATCTACACTATTGAAATCGCTCAGCCAGTATTCCACGTCCTAAAAGGTGTCTCCGTGAAACGGCCGTGGAGCGCGTGGTGCGTGAAAAACCAGTGGCGAGGTGGAACCGCCGCACTGTATGGTTTTGCTGCTGGTGGTGCTGGACATTACGGCCCTTGTTCGAGTTGTAAGGAGGCCGAACTCGCGTTCAAGAACTCGCAGGCGGTGGCTTGCCTTGTGGATGGGTGTTGTATCCACTCCGCGTTGTTTCAATGCGACGTTTTCTCCGGGGTCGAAGTGCTTGCGTTGGTACACCGCACATTCTACGGAAAATATCACGGGAAAAATGAAATAGGAGAGTTTAATGAATATCTACCCCGGGAGGAAACACACTAGGCCGCGATGCGGTAGCAGTGGAAAACAGGCGGAACGCGTCTCAATCGTTGTCCTCGTCTTCTTTCCAGTCCTTTTTGTACAGGCGCTGCTACACATACCCAGAGGGGCGATTGTAACAGGGAAGCCGCCATGAGACACACGCTAATGGGCCCGCACGATGACAGCACGGCGGCAATATGTGCATTGGGTCATTGCTAACCAAACATTTATAAAAGTTACAGCTGCTCTTTCTATCCAGGTTGAACAATGAATATGTGGCCTAAAAAAGGTGGACTTTTTTAGGTTCCTCAACTACGAAAATCGAGTGTTGGCCCAACAGAAGAATAAAAGAGTTCGTTCGTTCCAGTTGATTTTTTTTTCAATGTTGTTATTGTGCAAGCAAGGCCTTGTGGATAGGAAAACTCAGGTAAACAACACTTCGGTACCATGGCCGTCTCGTCTGGGGCTTTAAGTCCCAAGAGAAAAAATCTTATGCACTTCCCAGATGGAAACTGCAGAAAACGGTACCGATGGTGGCTAGGAGGCACAGTGCATTGCTGTCTCAAGGGCACAGCTTAGAACGAAGAAGAAGTTAGATATATTGTGGCTCGAAAGGAAGTGCTTTGCGTATCTGCAGGAATTAACGAAAAAGGTGGTACCCAGCAAACAAAACAGTAAACTCTCAGTAACAGAAACCCGAACTGTCCTGACCATTGATATCTTTTGGCATCAGGATGTTCACCTAGAGATTCTTGCAGGCTGCTGGTTTTGCGTTCGGCGCGGTTCCCTGATGGTTTTATGAGCGTGACGCATTCCGCGTTGGTGCCTTTCTTTTCGCTATTCCTGTCCATAGAACACTGCCCTCACTGCTCACCAAAGCTGTTAGATGAAGTAGTGGCCACCGGGAGAATAAACAAAATTACCTTGCACACACTGCTTTCTTTCTACCGATTACAATTTTCTTAGTCTCGAATTGTTGCAAATGCACATCACTCTATTTTATACGTATTGCTGAGATGCGCTTATTTGTTTGCTTTGATTGCTATTTGTCGCGCCAAGACTTGGGCAGCAACATCGTCAGGCTGCCTTACTCTGTGCGTCTGTTCCTATCGAGTCATTTTTCTGGTGTTTGTGTGAACGGAACAAATGTGAAATAAAGTTGAAAGTTGAAAGCACAAATTGTAGGCAGTAAAAGCATTCTCGGACCAAGGTGACCTACTCAAGGTAGCTTACTGCAGGTTACAGGAACGTTTAGGGACAAGCATACGGGGAAGGATTTCCCTTAGTAGAATACAGGGCAAAGTTGGTAAAGCAATTGGAATGTTGCTACGGGTACTATTTAATGTGGCCATTAGGTAATATCTTCGGTAACCTTTTTACGGAGTAGGTTTTGAATTTCGGCTTGCGTGCGGCCTCGTTTCGAATTTCTTGCGCACTGGGTACGTGAAAATTGCTATTTGCGGTGAAAATGTTTTTAGAAAGATCTTGCGTGTTATTTCTAATACTGGAAAGGTCATACAAGCTGGTTTTTGCCAATGCACTCTTATAGCGCGATGTCGTGCACTCAGTTTCTACGCTTTGACGAGGTGAAATATTCCTAGGTCTTGTAAAAGACACAAACTACTAGAAGCCGCAAAATCTAGCAAAGGCACAAATCCAACTTTGTTAAAGGTCACCAAGACAGAACCGACACTACTCATAACTTCGGGTACCTGTACCGTTTGAGGGTACATATCTGCTGTTGTTCTCCTCTATATTGCAGCTGTATTTCAACAATACGGACGCACAATATGGTCACTGAAAATTCCAGCAGAAAGCTGAAATTTTGAGGCGTCAACATGCATAAAACCCGGGTAACGAAGGAAGCGTCTTTTGATGACAATTCTTTTTCCAGATCATCAAAAATTCGTAACACACGGCAACGCACTGAATCTTAATTTCAAATGGCACATTAGGCGTTTATGTGAAAGCCTTTTTATAGCGCACCGTTCGCGTTGCATTTTTCTTGTATATTAATGCACGTTCTCCAGAGGAGTGTAGGGGCTCCATTCGATAGCAGTTCAACGAAAAAACTCTTGCGATTTGGAGTTCACATTGCCTCCACAAGCCCAATATTCGATCCAAACTCTTACGTCGCAGCTCTGCCTGTACATGTACAGCCATTCTATCCCAACTGTGGCTTCACTATCAATGGCAACACAACTTGTCCAATGCGACACAGCCTTCTCTTGAGATTCGCTTTCCCGCAAATTGCTACCAAAACACCACCACGCTTGCAGGTAAGCCTAAGAGAAGCGACCTTTAAACAACACGGCGAAAACTCTGCCACTCTCTATGGAGGCGCCGTTACGTACCCCGGGTTAAGAGCTATGTCCGCTGCGGTGTCTATACATAAGCCCCTCTAACATGCGTATCAATTCTCACCACCTATTCTCTACAGCCGCGAGAAGGGGCATCTCCCTAGCTATTACACAAACCTCTGCGGAAATAATCCCTGAGATAGCCATCAAGCATGTCGAACATTCTCGAGCGGTTTCGTTACACGATCCACCACAAAAAGTCTCCTACAACGGCCTTCTCGACACCACGTAAAGAATATTTTATCTCCATCCCATTCCGCCATGTCTGGCAGCGAAGCTGCTCACCAGCATGCCGCAGAGTTGACCAACCGGGCAAGCCAGGCGTTCGGTGCGCAGTGGCCGATCTGTCCCTTATGGTCTTTCCAAGCAATCGCGTGGCATTACCGTCTGGAACGAACCAGATGTCACCCTGCGCACAAGATCCTCACTGAGGAACGAGAACGTCGCCTCAGAGGCAACTAAACACCACTATACTCGGATGCAACTTTCTGTGGCAATGCAGTCATTGTTAAAGAGGCGAACCACGCAATTTTGCTGCGCCGCTAGAAGCACTTCAAATTATATTATATTTTGTGGTTGTAACCGAAGCAACTCAAGAATATGTAATTTTTATTTTTGAGCTTTGAGTTGATAATTTAAACAAAATATTACCCATAATGTCTGAAAGCCGAAACATTCTTTTTTAAATTTTCAGGTGTTTTTGGTTGCAGCGTTCGCCATCTCAAGCGTTTCCTTAAGAAATAAAAACATGGCGTTGTTGTGCACTGCAGCTTCCATTCCCGCGTAGCTCGGCACTTCATTTGGTGCATAGGATTTTAAAGAAACTTGAGAACCAAATGCTAAGTAGCTTGGGGGACGAAGTGCAAAGAACGCTTACCGCACTGGACAGAATATAACCGTGAGCCTAAAAATTAATATAGATTAAACAAAGTAATGATCAATAACCTCGGAGCCACATACTGCTTTGAGATTGGTGGCATGTCAGTGGAAGTGGTAAGCGAATATATCTACTTAGGCCAAGTTGTGAGCGCGGATCCCAACCATGAGGCAGAGATTATTACAAATATAAGAATGGGGTGGAGAGCATTCGCCAAGCATTTTAAGATAATGAATGTCAGCCTACGATTGCCCCTGAAGAAGAAAGTGTATGACAGCTGCATCTTACCGGCACTCACCTACGGGGCAGAAACTTGGAGGCTCACTAAGACGGTTCAACTTACATTGAGCATGACTCAGCGAGAAATGGAACGGAAGGCGATCGGTGTAACATTAAGGGACAAGAAAAGAGCGGAGTGGGTCTGGGAACAAACGCGTGTTAAGGAAATTTTATCAGAAATTAAGAAGAAGAAATGGACGTGGGCAGGCCATGTAATGCGAAGCGACGACAACCGTTGGTCATTAAGGCGGATCGCGAGAGAAGGCAAGTGTGGCAGGGGGCGGCAAAATGTTATCTGGCAGATTAGATCAAGAAGTTTGCTGAGATATATTCGTCGCAGTTAACGCATGATCAGGATATTTGGAAGTTAAAGGGAGAGTAGTTTGACTTAAAGGGGGCGTAGATGGGCTGATGCATACCTCGGCAAAGTTGGCGCGGCTCACTCAAACTCACTCACATTTTTTTTTTCGGATCACCACTCACTCAAACTCAGACTCAATGCTGAGCAGCACATCTGCGCTCACTCAAACTTAAACTCACATTGAGCGCAAAACTCCGAACTCACTCGGACTCAAAACTCAAGATGTACTCAGAACTCAAAATGTACTCAAACTCAAAATGTAATCAAAATTCAAAATGTACTCAAACTCAAAATGTACTCAAACTCAAAATGGACTCAAAACTCAAAATGAACTCAAAACTCAAAGTGAACTCAAAAGTCAAAATGTACTCAAAGCTCAAAATGTACTCAAACTAATCATCATCATCATCATCACCAGCCTATCTACGCCCACTGCAGGGCAAAGGCCTCTCCCATTATTCTCCAATTACCTCGGTCCTGTGCCAACTGTGACCAATTTATCCCCGCAAACTTCTTGATCTCATCTGCCCATCTAACTTTCTGCCGCCCCCTTCAACGCTTGCCTTTTCTAGGGATCCACTCTGTTACCCTTAATGACCAGCGGTTATCTTGCCTTCGCATTACATGCCCTGCCCACGTCCATTTCTTCTTCTTAATTTCTACTAATATGTCTTTAACACCAGTTTGCTCCCTGACACACTCCGCTCTTTTCTTGTCCCTTAATGTTACACCTACCATTTTCCTCTTCATTGCCCGGTAAGTCAACTGAATTTAGGTTGAACCCTCTTAGTGAGCCTCCAAGTTTCTGCCCCGTAGGTGAGTACCGGTAAGATGCAGCTGTCATACACTTTCTTCTTCAGCGACAATGGTAGGCTACTATTCATTATCTGAGAATGTCTGCCATATGCACCCCACCCCATTCTGATCCTTATAATTATCTCTGCCTCATGGTTGGGATCTGGGGTTACAACTTGGCCCGAGTAAATATATTCGCTTACCACTTCCACTGCCTCGCCACCTATCTCAAACTGCTGTGCTGTCCCGAGGTTATTGATCATTACTTTAGTTTTCTGCATATTAATTTTCAGGCCCACGGTTCTACTCTGTTCGCCCATTGCGGAAAGCATGCTTTGCAATACGTCCCCCGAGTTACTTAGCAAGGCAACGTCATCAGCAAATCTGAGGTTACTGAGGTATTCTCCATTAACCCTTACTCCCACCTGTTCCCGATCCAACGTTCTGAATACTTCTTGTAAGCATGCTGTGAAAAACTCAAACTCAAAATGTACTCAAAACTCAAAATTTAGTCAAAACTCCAAAGGTACTAAAACTCAAAATGGACTGAAAATTCAAAATGTACTCAAACCTCGAAATGAATTCAGAACTCAAAATGGGCTGAGAACTCAAAATGACTTCAGAACTTAAATGACCTCACAACTCTCTCATGCTAGGAATTTACTGGGGGTCAGATGGACTCTGATTTCTTTAGCAGTCAGTGTTTTCGAATTCACGCGTGGTAAAAATATTACGGGTGCAAATTCGCGAGCTCAAACTCTTGCATTCGCCACGACATGACACCGTAGCTCCTGTGAGGTCGGAAACAATTTTCGTTGAAGATTTAATACAGCTATACCTGCTGTCCATGAAGAGTAGCGCTGGTTGGAAGCAATTGTACGTATATATTGGATACCACACTCTTGATGTAGGCTCCGTGTTCGTGTTCATGACAAAGGCGGTCCAGGCTCGATGGTGTGCTGCGTCCCCAGGTAGAAACATGCAAGATTGGGTGAGGGGACGTGCGTCACTGCTCCGTTCATTTATGTCGAAGCGTTTAGGGTTACGGTTCCGTGCATTCTTGCTCTGCATCCTGAAAAAACGCCTTGTGTCAAAGCGAACTGTCCCCGCGAATCTCTGAAGCGCGAGGCGTTCATGGATATACCTTTGCTGTTTTATTGCGTAGCATTCTTTCCCGAGTACACCCCTCCCCCTATCCCCGCCATGATCTTGTAACGTCTTGCATGTACACAAAAATGCAGATATCACGGAAGTTCAACCTGTAATCATTATAAAAGCGTAAATGTAGAGAATTGATAAGACTAAATGTTAAAAAAGTAAAAAAGAAATAAGAAAAATATCGAAAATAGCGAACCGTGTAACACGGGAGTCATAGATCGTCTCAGATTGGGTGAAAATACAGAGAGGTGTGGCGCTAAAGAATGTGGGGTACAAAGTTGAGGGTCTCGAGGAGGGAAATCACGCGGGAAAAAAAAGTGCCTCGTTGTTTGCTGAGGCACTTGTATTAGTTTTTATTAGCATTTGCTAGGTGGGATGAGCTCTCGTAGCGGAGAAAAACACCACGCTGTCGTTCTAAGCAATGACCGCCACCGTACCCAGCTGTTAACTTCCAACATGCACGCGTGTGTGAGTGTGTGTGTGTGTTTGAGAGAGTGTGTGAGTGGGAGAGTGAGAGAGTGTGTGTGAGAGAGAGGGTGAGTGAGAGTGAAAGAGAGTGAGTGAGAGAGAGTGAGAGTGAGAGTGTGAGAGTGAGAGTGTGATAGACTGTGTGAGAGTGAGAGTGAGAGAGAGAGAGTGTGAGAGAGTGAGAGAGTTTGAGAGTGTGAGAGTGATACAGTGTGAGTGAGAGAGAGTGTGAGAGAGAGTGAGATTGAGAGTGATACAGTGTGAGTGAGAGAGAGTGAGAGAGAGAGTGTGAGAGAGAGTGAGAGTGAGAGAGTGAGTGAGAGAGTGAGTGAGAGACTGAGAGTGAGGGATAGAGTGAGAGTGAGAGAGAGAGTATGTGAGACAGAGAGTGTGAGAGTGAGAGTGTCAGAGAGAGAGTGTGAGAGTGAGAGTGTGAGTGTGAGTGTGAGAGTGTGAGAGTGAGAGTGTGAGAGGGTGAGAGTGTGAGAGAGTGAGATAGTGTGAGAGGGTGAGATTGAGAGAGTGAGAGAGTGATAGTGAGATTGAGACAGTGAGAGAGTGAGAGTGTGAGAGTGTGAGAGTGAGAGTGTGAGAGAGAGTGTGAGTGAAAGTGAGGGTGTGAGTGATAGTGAGGGGTAGAGTGTGCGTGTGAATGTGAGTGAGAGTGAGAGTGTCAGTGTGAGTGAGAGTGTGAGTGAGAGTGAGAGTGTGAGTGTGAGTGAGAGTGTGGGTGTGAGTGTGAGTGAGAGTGAGACTGAGAGTGTGAGTGAGAGTGTGAGTGAGAGTGAGAGTGAGAGTGTGAGTGAGAGGTAAAATGAGAGTTAGAGTGAGAGTGAGAGTGTGAGTGTGAGTGAGAGTGTGAGTGAGAGTGAGAGTGTGAGTGTGAGTGTGAGTGAGAGTGAGAGTAAGAGTGTGGGTGTGAGTGTGAGTGTGAGTGCGAGTGTGAGTGAGAGTGAGAGTGAGAGTGTGAGTTCAGTGTGAGTGTGAGTTGAGTGTGAGTGTGAGTGTGAGAGTGAGGAGTGAGAGTGAGAGTGTGAGTGTGAGTGTAAGTGTGAGCGAGAGTGAGAGTGTGAGTGTGAGTGAGTGTGAGTGTGAGTGTGAGTGAGAGTGTGAGTGTGTTTGAGAGAGTGTGATTGTGAGTGTGAGTGTGAGAGTGAGTGAGAGTGTGTGTGAAAGAGTGTGATGGTGAGTGTGTGTGTGAGAGTGAGAGTGAGAGTGGAGTGAGAGTGTGAGTGTGAGTGAGAGTGTGAGTGTGAGTGTGAGTGAGAGTGAGAGTTTGAGTGTTTGTGTGAGTGAGAGTGAGAGTGTGAGTGAGAGTGAAAGTGTGAGCGTGAGTGTGAGTGAGAGTGTGAGTGTGAGTGTGAGTGAGTGAGAGTGTGAGTGAGAGTGAGAGTGAGAGTGTGAGTGAGAGTGTGAGTGTGAGTGAGAGTGAGAGTGTGAGTGTGAGTGTGAGTGAGAGTAAGAGTGAGAGTGTGAGTGTGTGATGTGAGTGCGAGCGAGAGTGAGAGTGTGAGTGTGAGTGAGAGTGTGAGTGTGTGAGAGAGAGTGGGATTGTGAGCGTGAGTGTGAGAGTGTGAGTGAGAGTGTGAGTGAGACTGAGAGTGAGAGTGATAGTGAGTGTGAGAGTGAGAGTGGAGTGAGAGTGGGAGTGTGGGTGAGAGTGTGAGTGTGAGTGTGAGTGAGATTGAGAGTGTGAGTGTGAGTGTGAGTGACAGTGAGAGTGTGAGTGAGAGTGAAAGTGTGAGTGTGAGTGTGAGTGAGATTGTGAGTGTGAGTGTGAGTGAGAGTGTGAGTGAGAGTGAGAGTGTGAGTGTGAGTGTGAGTGAGTGAGAGGGTGAGTGTGAGTGTAAGTGTGAGTGTGAGTGAGAGTGTGAATGAGAGTGAGAGTGAGAGTGTGAATGAGAGGGTGAGTGTGAGTGTGAGTGAGAGTGAGAGCGTGAGTGTGAGTCTGAGTGAGAGTGCGAGTGAGAGTGTGAGTGTGAGTGAGAGTAAGAGTGAGAGTGTGAGTGTGTGATGTGAGTGTGAGTGAGAGTGAGAGTGAGAGTGAGAGTGAGAGTGTGAGTGTGAATGTGAGTGAGTGAGTGAGTGTGAGTGAGTGAGCGTGTGAGTGTGAGTGTGTACTTTTTTCTATATACCTTTTGCTATATCCTCATAATTATAACCAGGAAGCATTTTTATATTGGTCCCACGTGATCCCCCTCGATGAGACCTTTAATTTGATACCCCACACACCCTGCAGGGTCATATGGAATTCATACTAGTCAAACTAACCATGACTCTCACGACTGTAACCAGGCGCATTATTTAAGTGTTCGACGTGATTCCCCTAACTGGAACCTTCAATCGACGCCCCACATGCTTCAGCGGCCTCACCTTGAATTTAACCCAATATATGACTCATAATGACTGTCTCATGATTCGAACTCCGAAGCCTTTTTTTATTTGTACCACGCGACTCCCTTCGTCAAGACCGTAAATTTGATACCCTACACGCCCTGGCGCGGTCACTTCGAATTTTACCCCAATATAAGACTCGCCATGGCAATCTCATGGTTATAACCAGGAAGCAGTTTTGTATTTCTCCCACGTGATTCAGCTCATCAAAACCATTAATTTGATACCCATCACATCCTAGCGGAATCAATTTGAATGTTAAACCAATCAATGACTAACCATGACTATCTCATGATATAGCCCTACCACATTTTTGTCCCACGTGATTTTCCTTATCGCAACATTTAATTTGATGCCCCGGACACCCAGTGGCATCATTGTGCATTTTAACCTAATTTATGACCCATTTTGACTATGTCATGATAATAATCAGGAATCACGTGATTACCCTCATCGAGACCTTTAATTTGATACGTCACACGCCCTAGCGCAATGAACTTAAATTTTAAACGAATTTATGACTTACCATGACTACGTCATGATATATCCATAACGCATTTCTTCCCGAATGATTCCCCACATCGAGACCTTGAATTTGATTCCCCACATGCCCTCGCAGCGTCATTTTGAATTTTAACCCAATCTATGAATCATTATGATTGCTTGATGACTACAATCAAGACGCATTTTTTTATTTACCCCGCGTGATTCCGTTAATCCGGACCTTTCATTTGATACCTTACACGCCTAAGCCTCATCAGTTTCACTTTTCACCCAATCTAATGTGGTCATTATTCTGTCTTAAGGGGCACTGCCCAGTCAATTCAGCTAATTCATTTGAAACAGCAGAAAGGACAGGCTCCACCCCCATTTCACCCTGGCTCTCACCTCTTCCTTTGTAAACCCTAGTATATCAAGCCGTTAACAGTAGCAGGCGAACAACCAGCACGCCAGCGCCGCCATGTGCTTTCCCACCTCCCTTTCCCATGCTCTTAGTGGATCCGTCAGGAGGAAAAGTTAAGACAACCCTTTTTTATGACCTCATCCAGTCAGTTATCACTCACGCGCCCAGCCGCGAAAATTAGGTATACAGCAAGTGCTTATGGCCATGAAAATTCAACAAGAAACTAAAAAAAAATCAGACCCCCGCTCCCTCCCAACCGATCGTGCAGATCGCGATTGGTGCCGTACCCGCAGGTAACTTGAATTCCGAGCCCACAGTGACTCATGAAACTTAACAGCCAACCATAGCTGCCTGCTAGGCTACTCATATGTACTCAAACTCAAAATGGACTGAAAACTCATATGTACTCAGAACTCAAAATGTACTCAAAACTCAATATGTACTCAAACTCAAAATGTAGTCAAACTCAAAATGTACTCACAACTCAAAATGGACTCAAACTCAAAATGTACTCAGAACTCAAAATGGACTCAAACTCAAAATGTACTCAGAACTCAAAATGGACTCAAACTCAAAATGTACTCAGAACTTAAAATGGACTCAGAATTCACTAGGTCTCAGGCGTACTCAAACTCAATCGGACTCAAACTCAGTCGGGATCACTCGGCTCAAACTCACTCAAGCTCAAACTCACCATGCCACACTAGCCTTGCGCTCACTCAAACTCAAACTCACGCGTGAGTTTGAGTCCAAATGAGTCTGAGTGAGTGGACTCATGAGTGAGTTCGCCGACCTCTGGGCTGATGATGATGATATTGGTGATAATGATGACAACAAGAAGCTGACAAAACAAGCGATACAAGTGTTCTTCAGCGTGTACGACCACCAGAGACTTACGCAACCAGGATTTTCCGCTGTTTAAGCATTTCGTTCGATTAGCCAGTTTGCAGAGTAAACGAGGTTGCTATCGCCCAGATCAAGGCGGAGGTTATGAGTGGTACCCTGGAGCCCCAAACCCAAAACGGTACGTTCAGCGACTGGAAGACCACCCGCAGTTGCGGAAAGGCAAGATTGTAGCGGTACACTAGTTTCAACCTTCAACGCAATCAAGCCATTCTAAATGGGATTTGACTTTGTGGCGTAGTGTGAGCTCGCTGCTCTTTCGTATTCCTCGCCCGCACTATCTAAGCACGTTACACAGCCAGTAGTAGTGCCCAAAATGTCAGCTCATGAAGAGGTTACATACCAGTGCCTGCCCTAAAACCTTCAGCGCTGACATAACTTCCGTCCATGAAGAGGTTACATAACAGTGCCTACCCTAAAAACTTCAGCGCTGACATAACTTCCGTCATTTCTGTGTGATGCAGCGTTAGACGGTATGCTCCATGGTTTAATTTATAAAGCCGATTCGAATTCCCTAGTCAAAGCGTTGGCTTCTGTTGAGAAACAAATGAAGCGTAGGAAAAGAGGCGCCAATATGCCTGCGGGCTCTGTGATCGTGGTACAGCGCACTCAACCACGGAACTCATTCCAAGAAATGAAATGTACCAAATGCCTCATTATCACGCCGGAACTGAAACCGAAGTCAGTTTAACAGGAACCACTTCGGCGCAGTGACAAAAATCAGTTACTCCTCTCGCCCCTTCGCCCGTAGCTTCCTCTGCATTGCCACAGAAGGTTGGCCCCGAGTATAGTGCCAACATTCTGGCCGTTACATCGGTAACCTTCGCTATGCTGCTTCTGCAATGCTCTGAGAACCATTTTCGAAGTGCGCGAGGCCATGTGGTGTGCGACTTCTTTACGCCCCCTGCCCTTACCCTCTCCTCAACACTGGGTGAAAGCACTGTTCATTTGGGACCCTGACGACCACCTTGGCCGGGGAAGAGAGCTCAAGAAGGTGGACTGTCTCAATCGGTGCTGGAGTGAGTGAGCACTGTGCGTTAGGCGATCACCCCTCTTTTTTTATGCACCCATTTACCACCCCTAATTACATGCTCAGGGAAACGCTGGGCCGCTGCTCCACCGAATCATCGCCCGATTCTCTGGCTTCGCCTCTACCGGCACATTGCTAGCGTGCGGGGCCGTGACTCCAGCGGAGAATCCGTCTAATTGCATTCCCGGCCCACTAGAACTCTATTTTCGGCATCCAGCACGTTGGCCGCTTCAAATAAAGTTTTATCTCTCTCTCTCCCCCCAGGGTTGCCTCCTTCAAAACTGCGTTTTTATTCCTCCTTCTCCTCTATTTGATACCCACCTCCAACAACCGCAAGCTCGAGCTGCGAATGAATATCACCTAATAAACTGTGCAGGCGCTTTGCTCACGCTTTCTAGTATTGTGCCGCAAAACATTTATTGCCCTGGTATTTACTTATTACACGAATATTTTCTCCTTTCCCCAAATCTTTACATAAAACGTAAGCAGGTTTATTTTTAATTTAGTTACTACGAATGCCTACAGCCGCAGGCTTATATGTAAAGGCAGGGCACGTTTAAGATAGGATGTAGTAGTTTTAGTTTTAGTCAGACGGAACTACATCGCTACGAGGGCTGCGAGAGAAAATTAAGGTGCAGGAAGTGCTGATTCACATTGCAGAAAACCATCTGGGCATTTTCTCAGCACGTTTATGCGAGACTTCTGGACCAGCGATCACTGAAGCTCAAACATTTTTTTTTCAGACTATAGAAGCATTACTCCTCGTGGGTGTATTCCCTATGTCGACGGAAAGTCATTCCAAAATTCGAGACGACATTTCCGTGGCGTGCGCATTCGAAGGTCAAATCAGGTCTTTCTCATCGAAGCTTCGGCAACGTAAACGCAACGCAGTGAAGATTTATGGGGCAATTTAAGCCAGATGAGAATTTCGATGAGCACAAAATTTCTAGGCAACACGGATGCAGTGCTTTTTGGTTTCGAGGAAGCCCCGGCACCAGTGTTTGCAATCTAATGCGCAGCCTAACATCACCACAAAACTTTATCAGTGTGTCACAGGAGCCGGCCACACTGCGGGTGTCAATTACGCTGTTTGGAAATTTAGGCAAGAGCTGTTGTAAGTCCAGTCTTTTCGTCAATCTGCTGTATATACTGCGTCACGCAAGGCTAAGAGCACGTTACCAGACCTGGCGGCAGCCTCCATATGCGAGTTTAAAAACCACCAGAGTTGTGGTTTTGAGACCCGCGTATAGATGACGCAGTGGTTTTGTAGTTAGCGGTTTCGTCTTTTTACTGCTAGTCGAGGGAGACGGGAGAGAGCCTCTAGCCGCAGACGTATAGCTACCGATTCCTTTGCGCGAGCCGGAGAATTTGTGTGGTGACGGAGCTGCCGCTCCCAGGCTGGCAACCGATGGCCTTGTAGCCAACATGAAAAGGCTACAACTTCAATCTTCCAACGGATTTAACACTACGTGGAATTGGTTTTTTAGTTTTCTCTTTATAAATAATGTGCTTGCAGAGTTCAAGGCTTTCGCTGCTGCTTCGAAATTGATGTGTTCGCAAACGCCAGCCTAGCCAAAAGTACAAAATGATTATGGTATGACATGACGATGGTAAATATTCGCCAGATAAGGAAAGTCAGAAAACAAAAACGGCTGCGGTGCAATGCGATGACTAATGTAGTTCAACAAATGAAAAAAAAAAAGCGAAAAAAGGGATGTTCGCATGCGCATAGAAGAAAAGGGGTCTTTGAATGTAGAATACAACTTTGCTCATTTAGCAAAGAATTCCTGCGTAAATTTCTCCCCTGAATTCCGCAACCAAAAACCGTTGTTATTTTGGAAAAAAGACAGGCGATATTGACTAACTCTGAAATTTTGCGCCGTAGTTACGGAATATGAGCAAAAGTTATGTATTAGGCGCTAGCACTAGAAAGATAGTAATCATTGTGTTGACAGGATGTTAGCATTCATTGATTCCAAAAAATGCAGCCAGAGACCCTACCGAAATCGCCCATGCATATGTATGGTCGTTTCTTTGTGCGAGGCTGCCAACCGCGCATGAAATTTGCTGTGCCGTCAGAAGTTGCTGTTGCGTCAAATGGGCGGGTAGAAGCTTTTGCTTCATCTCCTTTCCCAAATATCTCTACTGTTTTTTCAAGTTTGTCATCAAGTTAATATCATTGTTATCAGGATAAAGCAGTATTTTAAGGGAAGTAAACTTGTATGTTGCATTCCTTCCGTACGTATTTACAGTGGCAAGTCGGAGCCATGGGTCTTCAAGTTTTTAATTGCGGCAGCCTTCAAGTGACTTCATAAGAACCTGCCCCGGGACCATAATAGGGCAACGTGGTATTTCATCGGCGGTCGGCGTCAGTAACGGGCATAACGCGAAACACTTGGTTGCACACAGCCATTTTTTGTACGTTATGCAGGCCAGCACATAAGCAAGAATGCTTCTTCTAACACCGGGGTTAAAACGGGTCGGTCAAAAGATGCCATTAGGTTGGCAAATTCGCTTAGATTTCTTGATCTTCCGACTTCCAGCAACGCTCCAAAGAACGGCCGCTCACCCTTTGAAGGAATATTAAGTGGTAGACATAGCTCAGTATGAACGAGCTCGGCTAATGGTAAACAGCCAAGCGTGGGAGCTCGGTTCTATTACACGCACTAATATCTAAATTAAGGACATTAGCCAACAATACTGGCAGCGTCTGTGAAAAGTACAAAGGAGGAATGCAAAAAAAAACACTACCAAAAGAAAAAAGCACAGCAGTGGCCCTTCAGTTACCATTGGCGTGCTTAGGAATAAAAATATAAACAGTTTTCGCCGTTTGACGTAGTGAGCATGGTATTAAGTGAGAATGGTGCCCTTGGCGATCTTTGCTTATTCGTCTTTTAGAAAAGTCATAGCATAGTTGTGTTTAAGGCGGTTATGCGTATGCGCATTAGTGAAGTCATTCACACAAAATGCAGTGGTCCAAGCTCAAGATAATACGCTTGTCGAGCAGATGGACCTAATACCAGCGTGATTTAACGCTGATATCTGTGGATCATTGAAGACAAAGACATTTAAGGTACTGGTCAGTCATATTGGTAGGCTCAATGCCAGAAGTCACAGCAGGCACTACAAACAACGCAAACCGGGCGCAGTCCACGGTTGTGTTTACCACGACGTACCAGGCTATTTCTGGTGTACTACTGCTCTGTTCTCTTAGCATGGTATTGTTGTAGTATGATCAATTGTCTATAAACCAAGCCTTTGCATGGTTGCTACTATAGTTACACAACGGTCAGCTAGCGGTGGAGACGAGGTCTTACTGTCTCGCAAGGCTTCGCTGTCTAGATGCGTTTTTCACTCATGGCAAATCCAAACTTCTCGTGCCACAACATTCAAGAAAATGTATGCTTACCTTGACTTTAGGTGGCGTATAAGCTTCACATGCAGTGAAGCCTCCGCATAAAATGGTTTGCTCGTTTCAGAAAGTATTTGAGAAAAAACTTTGTACCCTAATGACATTTCTTCCAGCCAAAAACACCAATTAAGGATAGCACAATGATACAGATATATAGAAGCGCAAACGTAGAGTTAGTATTTAGAACAGCCACCGGAGCAGGCAATACCGCTGACTGTTTCATTAGCGATTCTTGTTTGTTAAGCCCCACAACGAAACAATAATTAAGGCTCTTGCCAGTTAGCCTTTGCAGTTTTTGGAGATGCTAGAATTCAGGGTGCCGCGGAGGGGCTGCTCATTATACTTGCTATCGACCCACATAAACTCACGTGGTCGATAGAAGCTGATGAGACGGACAGGGGCATGTGGAAGTTGGAACGGCGTAGAACATTGATTCGGACGTGCCCTTCTCCATATTTCTTCTATATTGTTTACCGAGATATGTGCATGTTTAACCGAATGGTGTTTCTGGGCTTTAGTTGCCTCATTAGGCGAATGGGCGTTCGAGCAGACGGCTTACGCAGCAACTGTTTGCTTGGGGCATGCTCGTCAATTGTTTAGCGTATCGGAAGGCTGTAGAGAGGAGGAGCGGATGACACGCAAGCAGGAGTATAGAAAAAAAGCCAGAAGGAAGAGTATTACCGGATGTCAGTGCTGCAGTTCGAGCTTCGAATACTTTGTGAAGAGGATGGTATGTTGGTGAAGCTAATTACCAAAAATATCTATCATTTTGGACATTTTGTCCCCATCCTGCTGGTGTACACTACCGAACGGATGCTTCCATGATACACTTACAACCCATATTCTTCCAGAGCAGCCGAATGCGATATTTTATTTGTCTATAATCTGATGGCAGTCTGCCTAACATAATTTCTAAAGCATTATATTGTCACGAAGACAAGGACGATGCAGTTGTGTTGAATGAGAAACACGTTTATTGGAGCGAACTTGTGCTCCCCTAACAACTCAAAAGAATACAGAGGCGGCGAAGCAGCGGTCAACAAAGTGACTTGCACAGGCGAGTGTCGTCGAATCGAATGCCCCGGCGTCCGCACTGCAGGCTTTTTATCTTTTGGCGCGCGTGGTTCTCGAAACGTCGATTCGCATCGAGAACATAGTAGATCCAAGAAGATTGTTCTGGGCTGTTCACGTTAGATCGGAATGCTCTCCCTATCACAACAGATAACACATGCGGCACAGAAAGAAAGAATGGAACACGCGCTTCCCTTGGCGCAGAGATAACACAGACCGGCGCAGCCGGGCGGTAAAAGCAAAACACAAATAAACAAACCCAATGTATGGTTCGCGGCAATATGGACATCTGAATAAATGCAGCGTCCGGTGTAGAGGGCCACCCCGTCCCACCTATGTGAGCAGTGGGTACGTGACACTGCATACGGACTCCAGACTGGAGATACTCGTATTTGCTACTTTATATGAAAAGGATAGGAGAAATAATGTTCTTGTAAAGCGGGATGACCGTCTTTGTGTACAGGCTCCTCAACTTACATTTTTTTCAATCCGCGCCGGTTTTCACAAATTCGGTTTAAAGGTTGTCCGGCATTATTATCCTAAGCACTTGTGTTGGCGGTTCATCATTTCAAGAGTGTGGAGGAATGACGTTAGTAGGAAGTGGAATGGCGGCCCTTGTTTTTAGGTCCAAATAACATGCTTTTGTGCGGCAGGATTGAAAAGAAGAGCACCCGTAACTTTGCTCTGATATTTTTGATTCTCTACCTCTGCGGCCATTTTGTCACTCGGTTCCCGGCTAACATGGGAGGCCAAGGTTCACTGTTTAGAACCGGCTGCGACGTACGCCTGAATATCAGACAAAAATTTGTTCCCCGCTATGCAAAGAACCACCTGCATACGAGGATTGTTGAGATGCTTACCACCCGACGATATATTGCCATAACTCGAAACGGCCCTGATCACTCTTTCATCTGGTGACCGTAGTAATTAAACCGCTGTGAAAAAAGCAGAAATAATGTGCAAATCTACGAGCAACACGAGAGAGAAAAAATACCCTTGTGGACTGTCAAGTAAGTAGGTTCGTGGTGTTCCCCAGACGCTGGCGATGGTGCGTGCGACTGCTTTTGTTAAAGCCGTTGAGTGTGAACTCAGAGCTGACTCAAGGTAGTCCTCAGTATTCGAAAGTTATAGTTGTGGCCTACAGCCACTTGCCACTCCCCCTCCTGGCCATGCGCTGCCGCAGCTGTTCTGTAGTGCCACACTGTGCTCACTCTTTCGGCCGCTTTCCTACGAACCACTGTTATGCTCCATCGGGTTTCTTTTCATTTGCTCAGTGATAGACACCTTGGGATCTGCTGCAGAAGCGTCCATAACGCGCTCTCGGCATTTTGGCCAGCACTTGCGGGGCCCATGACAATCAGAATCAGATATTCACATTCCTCTTTTATTCAGAGTGTTGAAGACGTCCTCAAGTGTCCTCAAGCGTTAAGTGGATCGGCAAATGTGGAAAGGTGCACTCCACTTGCATGTGCAATGAGGACCTGGGGGATTCATCTGTTGCAACTTTTAAACCCGCAATCTGATCTTTTTTCCTGTCTGCTCAGCTACTTCTCCCTTTTCCTTCCTTGCTTTGCTCACCGGTGAGGGTTTCATGGTTGTTATTGGTCGGCAGCATAGCATGCAGTGAATGCTGAATCAAGAATTTAGGAACTTTTTTGGCTAAAATGTGCACGGCATGTGTGTTTAAGTTTTAATGCCAGTACCGAAGATGCCACTAGGGATTATAGTCGTAATAAGCATTCACAAAATGCGAGAAAAAATTCCCTGAGCAACGGGTTTTATTGTTTCACAATATTTTTCATAATGAAGCGAAGCCAACGGGAAGTAACAAACAGAGGTAAGTAACAAACAGAGGTAAATATCCCGTTCAGAACATCGCTAAACTATCACAGCTGAGCTGCCTTTTTATAGCGCGTTGTTGGCCGGATTTGTCCGATAAAGCTGCACTTCAGGCCGTTAGGCGAGAGATGTTAGATATCAATTCTTTGGCGCCGTTAAGAAATTGTTTGCGCAAGGGCTTTAAAGGCCAAACACACTACATTTTTTTTCTGTCATGAAAGATTTGATAGATCCAAGCGTACAGGCACTAGACATTTCACCCGAGCGACAGCAAAACATGGGAGTGTATTGCTCAGCTCCTTCCTATGAACTTTTATAGCCTCGCATGAAACCTGAAGTCATTTATGCGGCTACTCCTATTTGTACGTAACTGATGCGCATGAAGGCACAAAGAAGTAAACTCCCAAATGTTTGCAATTCTATGCACCCCTAGATTCTAAAAACCGTCATGTACTCACAGAAAATAAATAGAACGAAGGTTACTTGTGAATCTAAGCCGCCATTTTCTGCGAGGAAGCGCGCGTTTTCCAGGCTGCGAAAGCGGTCGGAACGGCACAATCGCCGCCTTCTCCTGTACAGCTAGGCCATAGTGGAGGCGTGATCTCTCGCCCGCTAAGCCTAGCCGGGCTGTCTTATGTTGGTGCACTACAACAGTAAACGACAGAAAACACTACAAGGCGGGGAGGCTGCAGAAAGCACCTCCGACAAAGCACGATGGGTTTCAGACTCGGGGAAGCGGCTCAAAGGGGACGGTGTTGCCAATAATAAAGGAAATGTTTAAATACAAACAACATCAACGGAACAGAGGACTACCTGCGGTAGGAAACTCACAGCGCTGGATAAGATGGCGAAAGAGTCGAGTGGCAATGAGAGTTACGGGTATAAGACGTATGGGGTGGGTTTAGTGAATGTGGGTTTTAGTGCTTCCTGAATAAATTATTCTTTCTTGCTCCCGTCTCGTCTAGATACCGCCCCATAAAGTGTTTGTTTTAGGGGGGATGACGGAAGTCACGTTTTCGAATCGAAGCACCCTTCCACCCTTTGTACATCACGACTGCGGAAAAAAGGAGGGCTTACGATCGAGTAAATACGGTAATGTTGCACGTGTACGAACAAGATACAAAATGGCGAATGCAGCGATCGCAGTTACGGCGATAATATTATTAATCTGCCCATAGTCCGTTGACCGCGTAAGATATACACACACCTAGGGGACCTTTACAACCTAACAACCTTTGGTCTATTATCAGTAGCGTACTTGGAATAAATATGGATGCTTTCGAAGAGAGAAGGTGGAGAAAGTACCAGTACATTCAAAGCAACATTGTTACACTTACTTAAGAAACTCTGCGTCCATAGAAAGAAACAACCAAGAACTTTAGCGCCTAAGCACTTGAGTTTACTGCTGAACTGCAATCTAGAGTCGCGCGCATTTTTGAGAGCTTTGGAGATTTCAGTGAAATCGGGCACAAAATGCATAAATTCGCAACAAAAAGTCTGTTTAGTTGTACAGATGCAACAATTTTATTATTTCTACTTTGGTGTTATTACGTAACGTTTTTGCTTCAGCGTGTCATGGTGTATTTGCTGCGTAGAAAACCAGGCTTATAATCTGTTGTTTTATTTTTCAGAAATTTCACCGGCTACCTTTAAAGCACCGAGTAAGCAACGCCGATACGTGCCTTGTCTTTTAACATGGCTGGCGGACAAATATTTGTAAAAAATTGGTGTACCTCTAATAGCAGAGCTATTAGGCCCGAGAGAGGAAAGATTAACAGTCCCGGAGGAAATAACATCGCAGTAACAACGTACCTTCGTCGTATTTTCCTGCTGGTTTTGGAGGCTCATTACGGAAAGGGGAGCTCACGAAAGTTTACATGACTTCGCAGTGTTATAAGGGTGCCAAAGTTTGTTTCGTCTCTGTGTGTAACCACTGGATCTACTCGGGTGCTTTCGAAGAGGCACTGTTTTCGGGCGGATGCTGCATATCACCATATTTTTCAGGAGCCACTGTCGCATTAAGATGAATGTGAAACAAGGTTTCTCAACTGCTCTCAACGTGAGCCTAACAGTGTGTTATCAGATCAGTGATAGGACAAGTTGCTACGCTGCTTTAGCTTGCAGTTATATGAAAGTGCACTTTTTTTAGAGAACACGTGTTCACCTCGAGCCCCAGCGTGACTTCCCTATATCGTCATTATATGTTAATATTCCCATTATTGCTGTAGGAACTTTCAACCCTGCCATGAACTTTCGTGGAACTCCTTTCACACGTCTAAGAGTTCTGCCTAGACTCGTCATGTGTCATTACGAACTCAGACAGCCTCAGCCTAGGGCCCTTTGTAACTTCTGTAGATTTTTTGCAACGGGAAATCTACACAGGCAAGAGACAACACCAAATCGCCTGGCAAATGTAGGTATAAACAACTGCCCTTAAAAGTTTATGAGTCAGTTTCAAGGGCTCGTAAGATATGCATCGGAATGTAATTTACACCAAGTTAAGCTGCCGGGTCTATCAACTGTGTTGGCAGCTTGTCTTTAAACCCGATATTTGAAATGCTGAGGGCATAGACCAGCCCAGCCCATCTAGTTTCGAGGATATGGGATACAAGTAATAATGGCACACATAAAAACACGTGCTTACTAAGGAATATTATCGCAACCATAGTTTTTATTTTTTTATTGCAATGTTTAATTCACAAAGCACGGGTATGCACAAACGAAGTCCTCTAGAGATGGGGGATTTTCGCTGTGGGTGCCGTCACAGTCGTATGAGTTTCGTTGTTTCGAAACTAAACACGTGAGGTGCCTCTTAGTCAGCTCCTTATTGTCATTCTGGTTCGCTTTCCGTGACCATGAACGCAAAGGCTTCCGATTTTTTGACGTTCTTTTTTTTTACTAAACGAGGCTTTGAAAAGTAGGAAAAACAGTTATCGACAGCTAGTAAATTGACAGAAAAAACAACGCCAGCCATTTTAAATGGTTTTCGTATGAAAACGTGACATTGCGGCCACAGTGAGGCTGTTAGGAGATTAAATAGATTTTTTCTGGTGAGCATCGTATATAAAAGACCAAATCCACAAAAAGGGGCATCCATGCAGTTAAAACGTAAAAGCAACATGCATATAAGGCATATTTGCATTTTTTGTCGCGAGAACGACAAATTTCAGCGATGTGCGCACGGCTGGGAGACGTTGTCGCGGGGGTATTAATTGTTTGTTTTCGGGTGCCTGATCTGAAAAAAAGGGCTAAATGCCGCAAAACCTTTTCGACAGTTTTCGGGTTACAATGAATTCTTGGCATTGCTTCCGCAAATTGTACAGCTTAGTTTTATCTAGGCGATTTTGATACAGGGTCTTTGTTTACGAAAAGAAGAACATTTTTACACAAGCGCTTTTCGCTTTCTTCTTTTCTGCGAATCATTCCTGATTTCCTGGTGTTGCCCAAAGCCAGTACTTCCAATTTCCACGGACTGAATGTTCTGAAAGGCCAAACGGTTCTAATTAATGTTTTAACTTGCGGTATTTTGCACAGCACGAAGCGCTGCGGGTATGTAAGGAATGATACCTAAATGGTCACAATAGGGGGTATATCCCCGGAAAAAAGTACAACTTGGGATAATGGACGTAGTAGGACGCTTACGTTAGCTGTCACTTCAACAGCGAGAAAACAATAAATGCGACATCACCGCTAGCGAAGAAACAAGACGGAAATGTATCAGAAAATATTTTATACCAATATTAGTTTGTAGGTGAAAGGCTAACGAACCTTAGTATTCTATTAAACATTCATAATTGAGACGTATCTCCTTTCTTTACTTTAATACCCCATTATATACAATTTTTACACCCGTTTCTGGACATGCTTGTCTCGTAACCTGTTTTAACATTCGACATACACTATTTCAGTAATCCACACCGATCAAAATTTTTGAATACGTTAAAAATTTTTAACGTTCGTTTATGTTCGTTTTATGTACAGTTAGGCACCGGCCCGACGAAAAAGTGCACTCGTAGTTCTTGATCACGCGCATGTGCGAAGCCACGCGGCGCTGACTTGTCTTCCCTTTTTTCAACTTTCTAGTGTTGTTGCTCTTCTCTGTAGCTTCTCCACTGTGCGTAGAAGTCAAACTATGACAACAGGCGAAGCTCAGACTGAATTGTAAATGTCACTGCATGGCCGCGCAGAATGCCACTCAGCTCGCACGCGAAGGTGTCGTGTGGATTAGGCTTGGACATAGCGCGCGCCAACACTGACCAACGAAGATAAGCTGGTACGCCTGAGCTGACATGACGTCCTTTGCGCGGGTCGGCTTTGATTTTTCTCCGAAGCTCGAATCCCTTCACGGCTGTCAGGGGCTACAGTAGAAAATTCTTAAGCTCGGCTTGGATGCCTTGCGCCAAATGTGTCACTTGTAGATGGCGTTTCCACCCCTAATGGATGTCCTAATTTCTGTGCATCACTCTCGGTGCATTTAGCATCTATCACTTGTTGTTATGGTGTTTGTTAGGATACTTCTATCGCTCTTTAATCTCCCCCCCCCCTCAGAGTGCCGGACCTCCGCACATCTGATCATTTTATTATGGTGTAAGGCTGTGGAAATTGTTCTCGCTGCATTTCTGGTGGCAAGTAGTAAGAAGCTGCATTAAAAATATTGTGCTGTGTCGTAACTGTTTCTGTTCACTTGCAAGACTACTGGAGACAACATTTGATTTGATTGATTGATTGTAGGGTTTAACGCGCCGACGCAACGCAGGCGATGAGGCGCGCCGTAGTGGAGGGCTCCGGATTAATTTTGACCACCTGGGGATCTTTAACGTGCGCCGAAATCTCGTACACACGGGCGTTTTTGCTTTTCGCCTCCATCAGAAAAGCGGCCGCCGTGGCCGGGAATCGAACCCGCGACCTCGTGCTCAGCAGCGCAATGCCTTAGCCACTGAGCCACCGCGGCGGGTACTGGAGACAACAAGGCTAAGACAAGATGGTACAGTCTGGCTCGAAAGGCTATATTACTATGATTCAGGACCTTTTACGTCGTCGATTTTAATGCAGGAAACAAACTTCTCCTAGGGGCATGGGCTGTATATGTGGGTACTTGCATGGGGAAACTAACCGCAACGTTTTAGTAGTCGAGTAGCCACGTCCCCTTCTTTGGTCAACCATGCATGCCGAAATATGTTATTTGTGCTGGTTCGTGGGCGTGCGGCTCCAACGGCAAGCATATCTGATCTCTCTCTTTCAAGCAGCAGAAACAGCTACGAAGCTTGGAGAATTTGCCTAGCGCTTACTCGGCTTTAAATAGGTCACAAATCCCGAGTAAAAACATGCAACGGCAACTTGTACACAAACTTTTCACGCTAAAATGGTTTTTTAATCACAGGGAAATGGCTTTGATCAGAACAAACTTAGAAATTGGCAATGGACTATGCTCGCCGATGCATGCGCAGTGACACCGTCAACGAGCTAATTAAATGACCGTGTCCAAAGATCTCACACATACACCTTAGAAAAGGCACCCTCAATACATACAAATATAGCTCTCTGTTATAAATAAAATGGGCAAGGTTAAATAATTTTTGTGTCCAAACATGATTTTCAGAGCTAATAGTGTGCCCAGACGACTTTTGGTTGATGAATTTGGTGAATATGCTTTCTTCTTGAACAAGTTCGATTAATTGAGCTATGTAAGCTTTCTTTGTACGAATTTTTAAACGTTCATGTGGAAGTATTGTGTTGTACAGATGAGGAATTTATTTGGAATCATTAAAAAATGTTTGCAGCAGTAATTTTTCTCCGGTGCAAAATTGATGCAAATAAGTTGACAGACACGTGCTAGCTTTCTTTTGAGATTAATTAGGGCAACTTGCATTTCCGGTGTTTTATCTGCCTTCTAAGTTTGTACCTCACTCGTGGACGGCTTTTATTGGCTCACTTTTTATGTTTCTCTGATGTTTCCGCGCTTCTACAGCCCGAAAGTTCCCTGCACCAAACATAGATATTGAATGTTCAAGAGAAACGTTTATTTCCTTGGGTAGGCGATTTTACTCCTGTATTGATGATAAGAGCACGCCACAATTCGGCAATACATTCTGCCACAATGAAGTGCCGTGCCTTGGGGTGGTTACAGTGATGGGCGTCGACATATCTAAAAATTGTGTCCTTAAATACAACGGGCACGTTTATTGTTTTGACGCAAATAGACAAAACTTAGTGGCTGCGGAATCGGGTCTAGAACTGCATCGATTCAATAATCTCAGGATACGAGTGAAGAAGAGGAAAGGAGAAAGATTCCAAGCGAATCGCCCTTTTATTTCCGTTAACAGAACGTTACTGACAAAATCCCTAATCTTCTCAGAACCAACGTAAGCACTGTTATTCCCTTTCCTTTGATGTCACGAGGACTGGAAACATTTGGACTCCGGTTGCGAACACTCAAGGGTAAGGACGAATACCCAAGATCTTCTATTACAGGAAGCCGGACGTTGCCCTTTAAGGCGCTAATTTAGCCTGGAGTGGCCTTCAATAGAGAGCCTCCTTAGTCACAAATGTCATAAGGTGAACGTGGACAAGTAGTTGCCCCTGTGCACTCAGGAGAAGGCATAGTCCGAGCAACGTCTTTCATAGTCACCAAGCACGACAATACGAAAGGTCGCTGATGGAAATACGTTGTTCTGAAGGTCTTCCTAGCGTACTTGTAAGTGCCGAAGGACCGCCCAGTGTTGCGTTGCGCATTTGCGTTCTTCCTGGAGTACCTGGAATCTGTTGCGTGGGCCTCATGTGCTGTCCTTATTTCCTCTTGGGAACTAATTAGCGCCAGCCTTTTGTCGCCTGCACGGCCCCAGCCTCTCCTATCTGTGATTTTTCTTCTATATTTTGGCGGGTCAACTACCGCGGAGTACCTTTCATTCAGCTATGCGTACTGCCTAATGGCGTCGGACAACATCCTTCGTAAAAGGTCGTTTTCGGTCCTAAAGAACCTCTCAGCGACTTTTATCGGCTGGCTTTGTGCTCTGGTTGCAGCTTTTATTTTCGATGCTTCGAGTACTTTTTGCCGTGCTGGCATTGATGAAAGCGAAGAATTACAGCAGAATCGTTGGACCTTCAGACCCACTCGGTTATACTCTTTCGAGGGTGGGATAGCGGCCTTTACCTGTACTTCCCACGTAACCTTTCTGAGGCAGGAGAATGGGTACAGGCCTCATGATTTAGATTTTTTTAGGCGCCTAAGATGATGTATATGAGTAACTTTCTGCCCAGTGTGCAACCGTACTCCGAGAACACACGTTGTGGCAACGTGGCAGAGGTTTCCAGCACTTCAGGTGTTTCTTTCTTGTGAAGTTTAGGTGAGAGAAATAGTTTCTATAAAAAGTCGCGAGCAGGCACACTACGGGCTATCTTCCCTTTTGGGTTGGCAATGTTTACCTTATTTTTAGTGCCCCGTTTCTAATATTCAACGAAATAAGTACCAAACCCTGAATAATTTCGCAATTGTGCTTAGAGAAAAGCTTTTCGGTTTCGGCACCAACAAGAAAGCTAAGTTTTGGATTAAACATAATAATGCGATTATTAAAGTTCGTATGAATGCGTATATTGTGAAGACTTTGTTTCCCCAAGTTCACTTCTCTAGTGTTTTTGCTTGTATAGATTGGTTGAACATTGGCTTTCCTGGCGTTCACATTCGTTGAAAATGATTTAACACCTACAGTATTGTTTGAAATGGAACTATTGAGGCATACAAACCGCTAACACCGTAACGGCATATTCCAAAACTGACTCCGCATGAGCAGCGACCAAGGTAGAGTTCACTTTCTAAGAATAATATTTGCAGTCTGAAAACGACAGCGGCGAACGCATTTTCGTGATTCGTTTGAAAAGCCGTCTTGTTTGCTGCAAAACAAACAACTGTCCATTCTTAGCGCAGAAATCCCACAACAGTGGCAAAGTTAAGCTGCAGAAAGGAAGCGTACGAGTATATTACCAGAAAAACAAGAACCAAACGGCAAGGAAGAATATTCTCAAAGGTTTTTTGCCTCGTTGCGAAACAAATAGAACAATACGTTTACTAATGAGCAGAATTGGGCCAGAGCTTGAATACGCGAAAATTCAGGAAGCAGAGAAGATGGGGTCATGCGGCATGATGGCGCAAATCTAGTTAGCTGTGCACTGAGTCTTTCTGCGTCTGCTCCTAAAAAAATTTTGTTGTCTACATGTGCACATCGACGACAGCCGAAAACATATTCAGTTGTCGCTGTACCACAGAAAAATCGTTGCACTAGAACTCGTATATTATGCAAAGCGCTAGTGTAAACAGTGCGACTTCCTTGCTTTGTTCACTACCTTTCTTGTTTTCTGTTTTTTTTTTTCTTTGCAAGGTAGTTTCTTCGGGGGCAACAATTTGTGCCTTGGTACCCGTGGGAGAATAGAGGCGACGGCGTGGAAGCCATTACGTCTCCGCGCCAGGAAAGTTACTTACGGATCCCCATGCACTGCAGTGAATTCGCACATAATTCGCGTCCAATTTCACGCTTCTCTAACGTCCTAATGGCGAATGGTTTTGTCTTGAGCACATTGGTTAAAACGTAATTTTCCGGAGTGCATTTTCGCATCACGTCTCTGGCGTGTCACAATGGGAGCTCCTAAAGCAACAACTTTATTGCGGCTGGACTTCCACTGAACTTCGCCAAATGGGCGCCTCTAGGACTCGGCTACTGATGCGAAGCTGCTCGTGACGTCAGAAGCTCGTCTCTAGTCCGTTGCTGGCGCTTCTTTGGGGAGAGGGAACGGTATTTGGTAACCTATACTCTACTTCTAAACGAGATACTGTAAGTTTAAAGTGAGGCTGGAAGGTGGAGGTTCGCATAAATAGTCGTCATCCTGAGAAGCACTTGAAAGACGTTGGTTATTCCTCTTTTCCCATCAGGCAGAGTAGGTGCCGAGAGACATGCTGTTTCAGACGTGATAATGTTAAAGTGAAAAACTAGAACAACCGAAGATAAGGATTTGCATTAAAACCAGGATTGTGAGTTGTTGGGTAAAATAATGATTTTTGACAACAAATGAGACTTGAAAATAAAGACTGTTATTTCCTAATCTCTGCTGTAATGTCTGTAACCACAAGCGTTGGGCAGCTTACCTAGACTAACGGTTGTTCTGTTTTTAGACTACACTATTAACCATTGTTACCCTTTTTACTATATTGACAAAAATTAGAAATTAGATTAGGTATTGATTTTGGTGACGAGAATGCGAACATACAAGCAGAAAATAAGGCCTCTGTGTCATAACATCATCACATTATACAATTTGTAGGATGGCCAGAAGTGGGGTGCGTCTTAAAAAGTGGCGGGGGGAACTCTTTGCAGGGATGACGAGATTTTTGAAGTAAATAATATTATGTATAGTAATGATAATAATATTAATATTCTCCCGTGACCCCGCAACTCAGCGAATGTTACGTGGCGGCACAGCAGATGAGACGAACCATGAAGAAGCCGAAGAATCGATTTGCAATATTTGCATAGCGGCAATCATATAGTCAGCGCAGGGTACGCCTGGAGCTTCTAAGAAGTCGTCGCTCGTCCTTTGTAATGGCGCTGTTGGGTATTGACCGCGGCTATGTCCCAGGACATTTTAGTTCTTAATCGCGATTAAGCCTGGCGTTGGAACAGTCACACCTCGAATGGGCTCCGGATTCACGGCCGATTTTCGCGGACCTGTTGATTACAGCGAACTGCAAATGGTGTTACTAAATTTGTAACAATAAAGGCACCTCTCGTGACACCTCCCGTGGCACCGGCAACCCTATTATTCCAACATATCCACCCCTGAAAGGCTGGACCACACGGGACGCACTGCTCACCCTAACGCAGTTGGCATCGCCGTTGCCCTATTGCCGAACCTAAGCCTCGCCATGCCGAACACCAACGAATGCGAACGACATGGAGTACGATGCCGTTAGAGGCCGCACTCTGCCGAAACCTGGCCCCTGGAAGATTGCGCTTAACAGAAAAATCACCCTGAGAACAGTCATTGCACAAAACACACACCCTCTGCGAACGCCAATTCTCCCGAAAAGCCGTACTGATTTGGCGCCGCGACTACTTACGACACTAGAATGTAATCTTCCAACCTCGTACCGGCCTCCGAATGTCAGCATGAACTGACCACTAAATAGCGAAGGCATACAACTGATAAGCAGAATACCAAACAAATCTTCAATGTGCAGGCGACGGTCCAATCCCAACCGATTCAGAACCTCATCATCGCAAGTACTCACGACGTTCGCTGCGCTCGACAACTAAGCACCTAGAACCGCCCCATATTTACTGCAACCATACTTGAAACTCTTACCGGGTACGGTCTGTTGAGTCATTCACGGATTTGACCAAAACACTACCACAGAGCAACTCCCACACATTTTTTTACTCCAACCGGCATCAACAGCGCCTCTATCATTGACGCAGGAATTCCCGGAGAGACAACTTCGGCACTGTTCTTTTTCTAATGCAAGGACGTCCTCTTTTTACGTGAAAGTTTACGGAAAACATTACCGATGCCGTCGCTACCGCCAAACACTGCAACACTGCTCCCTGCGTGGTGAGCTCGGACACCGCCGGTCTGTGTGCCCCGAACCCGAACTAAATGTGTGTGTGAAATGTAGCGAGTGCGAACCGTCACCCGACCCGGCTTCTTTCTAAATACCCACTGTGCAGCCTGGATTAGCCCACCGCGCACAAATCCTGCAGAAAATGATTCACGCCCTCCCCACCGCCTTTGAAGACACCGGACCATTCTGCTCAATTGAACCAGAAGCACCAGATCACGCAGACCACCCGAAGACCAGCTGCCTACAACATGAGTACCAGCACGGGAACCCCAAGTGAGCTGGTCAGCCCTGCTTAAACACCCGCTCACTGCTCAAACCCAATTTCCCCGCTTTTGTAACACAACCCCCATCAAAACACCCCCCCTACCGACCTCCGTCTCCAGAAATTACCGCGCGAAAATACACAGATCAGACAACAGAATTCCAAACTACTACAACTCGCAGACATGCAAAAGCAAATGGACGAATTTTCTACCCAGTTGTCAACTACTTCACAGGATCAAAATGCGCAACAACCGAGTCTGGTCAATGCCACACGCCCTGAGTAAAATCGAGAACTCCCTTACCCGGCAGGCACTACGAACACTCGACCCACAACCTTCAAAACTCGACTAGAACAACCTCTTGTAGACGTGTGCGAGCAAATAAAGAGCACTTTCGCTGACATTGCCCAAACCCTCACCTCTCTGCATACCCTGGTCGCTGCTATGGAAGAATAATGACAAAGGCAAGCGCAGCACAAGAAACCCAAAAAAGACACCCTTCCGACAATCACCAATACGCTTTCCCCTTAACAATGACCGCTCCTGGTACAGACACCCCGACCCTGCGTACGTTCCGCTCTATTCGGCTATAAAATTGTCATTCACTTCCTGGTAAGAAACAATCCCCCACCCTTTTTGCGGACCAAGATGCACCGGACCTAATCGCACTACAAGAAACCGGCACTGATAACATCTCCTTTAGTGGATACAGAACATTTGTACCTGATCCGACATTCCGCACCACCATACTAGTTAAATCCACCCTAAAAGCTCGGCAACTCAGTGCACCAACGCAACTGAAGAATGCCTTCGTATAAGTCACACCATGACGCAAGCAGAAACCAGCCTATTTGTGCTGAATACATAAAGCCCCCTATCACGCCCTACCCAGCATTGCACAACTATTCACAACCACACGTAAAGTACGAAAGGCCATATATTAATAATCCTGGGAGACGTCATCGCCCCCCCCCCCATACTACGTGGGACCACATCCGCTACAATAAAAATGCGCCGCCCTGTACAATGCAGTCCCAAGCAGCACGAGCATCTACGGCTAAGCATGAGCTGTCCATCTCTGGCCGGGTAATTTCTGCTCGGCCGTTGCTCCATCACAGTGTACAGTCCATACTCAAAATTGCGCCTTTGCCGTGTGCTGAAAGTTCCCTGGTGAAAGGTGCAGAGCTGCTCATGTTTGACCAATGCATTGCCAAGGGGCCTACAACCGCCCTTCGGCCGCCAGATTTTGCCGTCGTCTTGCCGTTCTTTCATTGGCCGGCAGCCGTTCAACCTTTAACAACGCACAGCCGTTCAACTTTTACAACCGACGGCTATTCATCCTTGCTTGGGGGCCAGCTTGTGAACCAGAGCCGCTCAGCCATGGTTGAACTTTAGCCATGCAACATATTCGTCCGACCGTTCCACTGCAGGAGGCATATTAATTGTGGTGCTGCAGCTTTCATCCAGCCCTATAATGGGTATAGTCGAGCTGTTTCTACAGCCAAGTGCAGAATTTATAACCTCGTAACAGCAGTCATTCGTGCTTTTAAGGAAACAATTAAATTCAGCAACTGACAAAGACTGTTGATCACAAATTGTGGTGCAGATTTATTTTATCAATTGCCACTCCTACAGTGATGCTGCTTCCATTTGATGCAACCGCTACATTGGTCATGGACAGGCTTCGAATGGAAACAGCTGCCATGCTCAGGAGCACCTGCAGCACAAAACAAAAAGAAAAAAGGACAAGTTACAACTCTGCACAGCTCACACTGAAACCAAACTAAAAACGACAGTTCGAGGCACCTTCAGATATTTACACTGCTAATGTCCAATGTATTTTGCTTTAAAGGGACCCTAAAACACTCTTGGAGCAGTGGAAGTAAATCTGCACGACGTTTAGATCACTCTGCCAGGAATACCTGAGCCAAATATTACACCTGCACGTGAAGCGGTAGGCGCGCAACTCACTGTGAAAGACGCGGAAAAGGCAACTGCACTCTCTTCAATTTTTATCATTATGCACCCCTGGCATAGCCTAAACAACACCAATATGGCCATGACTGTCCTATTTTCTGTCGCGGGAAAACTTCGCAGATTATTTCTTGGATTTCCTGTTCGTCGGCGCTGTGTACTAAACTCTTCTACGCGTGAACATTTACGAAGAGCTTTGGGAGTCCTGTTGTGTTTGGAGTGTGCAAGGAATTTGAGTGACCTACTAAATAGTCCCCGTTAAACGAGTTCACTCGACAACAAACGTTCATTACTGTAAAAACGCCCTACCAGACTGAGCACGTGCTTGCGAGTAGGCAGCGAAGCCTGCTTTTTTGTGGCCCCAGACGGGAAATAGACCCCCCCACGTTGCGGAGAAAAAAAACTCCCCAGCCTGCGGTATAGCGAAGACCCCTAAAGAGAACACCGTGAGCCGCACCCAACTCAATGTGAGACGGCGCACAACTTTCACGCGTTCAGCCGAGGTGCTCCTGAACAACAAATTGGTTAAAGAAAAGTCATAGCACACCAGCTTCAACGGCTTATGCACAACTAAAACGGAACAGATGACGACCGTCTCAGTGAGCTCCGAAACCCTATATAATTATACCTGACTACGTCCCCATGGACCAACAGGGCCCAGCCGTATACTGGTCAAGCCAATCCTGCCCTGTACTAACCCTTTAGAAAGGCTGATATTGAAGCAGTGATCAGAAAACTCACCCGCAACACCACCGAAGGAAAAGACCAGATGCGCAACAAAAACTTCGTAATCTGGATTACATAGCCCTTGAACACCACCTCAACTATATCAACGAACACTGCCTAGCCACCGCCCTAGCTTCGTAATGGAAACATGCCGAAATTACATTAGTTCCGAAACCAGGCAAGCCACTCACCCCCATACACTTTCGTCCGATATCACTGACTTCTTCCATCAGCCAGGTTTTTGGACATCTAGTTCACAACCGAGAACTTTTACACATGAAGCGAATGGCTACTTCTCGGACATGATGTACAGCTTTCGACCAGATGTACCAAAACGGAACATCTTGCTCCAGCTCAAAGAAGACATAATAGGCAACCACAGCAATCGAAACACGGAATCCAAATTGGCTTTAGACATCAAGGGAGCTTTCGACATCTCCCACACGCCCTCTATGCTAGCCTGGCTGCAAAAAACTGACCGCACCGCAACAATAGGCGTCTGACACCTTCGCTCCCCCCTTTCTCAACTATGCCCACGGGATCCCCACAGGGCTCAGTCATATACCACATGCTATTCAAAATCGCCATGAAAAATAAGCCTCCCCTCCTTCAACGCATACCAAAACTCAAGCACGCAATATACGCAGATGAACTGACTATGTGGACCTCCGTAGGCACCCAACCACAGGACCACAGGCACCCAACAAGACGCTATTTGACAAGCAATGCAGAAAGTCCAACAATAGCTGCATTGTCGTGTGTTAGAATGCTTCGAAAAAAACCCGCGCTCTTCACTCTATGTAAATGAACTCACAAAAACAGGAACCAGCAGTCCCGGATCCGGTTCTACCCATTAATGGCCAACGTACGTCTACCAAAAATATTGCCCCTCCGAATTCTAGGCCTCAACATACCTAAGGACGGTTCCGGCTTTCGCACTATTCTTCCTCTACAACCAATAGTCAGTTGGCCAGACTTACTGGGTGGGACTCTCATCGCCCATAAAGCTTCAAAGAAGCCGACACCCCATGCCTAATCCAAGCTATCCTAATTAGTCGAATGACTTATAGTGAGTCATACCTAGCCATAAAGGATGCTGAAAAAAAAGAGGTAAACTGTATTATTAGGCAAGCCTACAAAACTGCAGTGCTTCTACCCCACAAAACAGCCACACGAGAATAACTGCAACTCGGACTACACAACACATCAGAAGATTTACAAGAAGCCCACAATGTCACCCAGCTGTTACCCCTCAAACTCACCAAAACTGGAGGAACAACCCTTGCCCGCTTGGGATACGTGGTAACGCCACCACAGGACCAAAAACGGTGCATCCCTCGCGACACCCGGAAAATCATCAGAGTCACTGTAATACCGCGCAACACACATCCCATCTACAACCAAGCACTACGCGCCACCAACGTCAGAGCCCTCCAAATTAGGTATGCTAGCAAAGAAGGTTGTGGTCATGTATTAAGAAGCTTGGAAGTTGCAGAAATAGTGATTTTGAAATTCTATGTGCTTGAAAGAAAAAAAAACGTTCTCCGAGTGCTGTAACTAGTGCTTAATTAACGTGGCTAAGCTCCATTCCGCATTGAGATGCGCTCTACAACCACGTTACTTATATCCCATGGGTATTACTTCCAATGAGTAAATATCTATGAGGCCATATCAGTACTTTCCTGCAGAGAAATAAGTTTTGGGTGCTCAGAAAATAAACCGAATGGTACAAGGGGAAATCCAATGTCTTGGCTACGACAAAGCCGGTGAGTTGTGTTCTATGCCGTGCATTATACACTCGTGTAGCTTACTTTGCGCAAAAAAATGCACCTTGTGCGTGTGTTTGCTGCTATTACGGGTAAAAAGAGTGTAGTTTCCTCTTAATATGATTGAATACAACTTGGAAATGATGGAATAGGACGCTTCTTTTCTGCGTAAAACTTAGATTGGGATCAATACAGATTACGTCGAAACGTCGTTTTTTCTTTCCGGCTTTCTTTATTCAGACAACATAAAAAACCGCACGGGGCTAGAGCTTTGGACAAGTTTGGCTGAGATAAACGTGCCCTTGCTAAAAAAGAGATGTACACTTATGACTCCCGCAGCCGTATTTAGGAAACTGGGTAATGAAAAGGGAGTGGATTTTCGTTGTCTCAGTATCACCAGTAGCGGTAACACCGACTGCAATGAGTGTCACCCCGGGGAGCGCCGCATAAAATTTGCGTCGGTTGGCGCTGTCGGAAGAACCATTCCAGTACTTGCTCGGGCGAAAAAAATGGCGCATACGGGATATCAGTTGGCCTCGAGAGAATGCGTACGCGTAAAAAACGAAGCGTTGGCCTGCTACTGAGCCATGTGGGGATCGTTTTGTCTTGAGGTATTGTGAGCTTGCGAAAACTGCAAAAAAGAAATTTTTTACGTAGCAGCGGAACATCCCGGGTGCGAGAAAACACAAAAAATAGCGTTTTACGGGGTTGATCATTGTTAATGGCTTCAGGACTTTTAGAGAGGGGTGCGGGATGGTCTAAAGACATATCTCCTCCGGAGAAGTTCTTGGGAAAAAGCAGGGAAATGTGGTTAACACAGTGTTCTAAAGAAGGACGTGACCTGTTATCCGCAGCAGATAAACACGTTGTGAAGTAAATATAAATACTCCTGTGGTCAGTGCAATACACGGTAAAATTAAACGGATGAAGCTATCAGGCAAGGTCTTTTTTTGAATACACTGACATTGAACAGCGTAAAAAAGAGAATATCGAAAATTAAAAAAAAACTCAAGAACAGAAAGAGCACGTGACATTTATTGTTCATGTATGTCTTTTTTTTTTCATTCTGCCCTGGCTAGGATGGGCTGACGGGCTCTGTTACGTGGCATGTAATCTCACTTACAGTAACCCCTGGTTAAGTCGAACTCGGATATCTCGAAACGTCTGCTCACCGTGTGTTTACCTCCCATAGGAGCCATGTATTTGCACCCTTTTTTTTTCCTGAAACGTTTTTGCGGGGGACCACGGCAATCTCGATATGTTGACAGAGAGGCCACAATGAAAACTCCGCAACAGGCAGCTAACAAGGTCTGCGTTCGAACGCTTAGCTTTTAAAATTGCAAATTTACGAGGATTACGCACTGCACGAGGCCAATATCACAGTTATCGTAATGTTGTCATTAAGAGCTGCTTACATAGGTTTAGTATGCGCTGTACACCTGCCTACGTCGGTCCTGCGGTTTCGTCAAGCTGTGAGTGTATTTTATAGTATAATAGTTGCTTGCACATGTTTCAATGACCTCTAAACATGCCACCGTGGGGGCCTAAGGCTCCGTTAAGCTGTTTTCCTCCGCTTTTTTCGCAGACCTCAAGCGTAATGCCCCCTGTGATGCGAAAGAAACCATTATGTTCTATTCTATTTTACGCCTACTTAGTTGACAGAGCTGTAGACAATGCAGGTGATCATGCACACCAAAATGAGCCTCGAGAAGTCCCTACGACGGCACGTACAAGATACAGGCTGCTTCTGCTTTGCATTAAAGTGCAATGAACAGGTGGCGATGAAAAATTGATGCGATGCTCAAGAACGCTTTTCTTGTCCCAGACGCGAAGGCGGAACAGGCAAGCATCACGCTGTTTCTCTGCAATAGTCAAAATTCGTTTTCGCTGCAAATTATTTTGTCTCTAGCTAGGACAAACGCCCCTCTGTTTGTCATAGCTTATTTCAGTTACCTGGCCACATATTTTTTTTTGCATTTCGCTTAACTATAAACTCCACTTATCTCGAAATTTTGAGCCAATTTTAATTGTTCTAGTTACGGAGGGAATACTGTATTTAAAAAAAAAGCATTTTAGTGCGATGTAGTGAGGGCTGACAAATTGGCAAAAATGGCAGAGAAGTATGATGATGGAATGGCGAGAGTCTTAATTTTTATTTATTAGCACTAATACGTTTTTTTTTAATACAAATACAGCCTCAGGCGACCAAGGAAAATCACTTAATACCCAGTATTAGGTTTCGAGCAAGCCTGCCAAGGGCGCTGCATGAAAGCCATTAAAGAGTTGCTTTAACCAAAGATATAGGTTATACAGCGAACGGGAGCACCATATTTCTTTACGTTGTCACGCGATGTAGCTAAAATGTAAATGTTGACTTGTAATTTGTACGCCTCAAGTAATGACTCGTTACTTGCAGAAATTTCTGCCCTCCCATCCCGAACCAAAATTTTACCACAAACAATTTGTTAAAGGCTAAGTTAGAAAGACTAGACATAGTATGGAAATAACAATTTATGCCTAATAAAAACACCTGCTGTAATTTTGACATTTACCCCAAGCACAAGCTTAAAGGGACCCTGCAACACTCTTTGAGCAGTACAAGTAAACCTGCGCGACGTTTAGATTACACTGCCAGGAATACCTGAGCCAAATATTACACGTGCACATGAAGCGGTGAGCGCGCAAATCGATGTGAAAGACGCGGAAAAACAAACCGCTCTCTCTTCAGTTGTCCTCATTATGCATGGCCTAAGGGACGTCACATAGGCCATGGCTGCCCGGTCGGCTGTCACTGGTCAACTTCGCGGCTAGATTCTCCCATTTCCGTCATCGTCATCGCTGTGTACGAACCTCTTCTATGCAGGAACCTGTAGGCACAGTTTTGCCGTTTCTTTTTTGTTTTGAGTGCGCGCGGAGTTTGAGTGATGAGCTCAATACTTCCCTTTCAACGGGACCACTCGACTACAAACGTTTATTGCTTCAAAAACGCCCTACCAGCCCGAGCGCGCACTTGCGAGCAGGCACCCATGCCTGCTTTTTTGTGGCACCAGACCGGAAATAGGCCCCTCCGCGTTGCGGAGAAAAGGAGAAAACTACCCGGCATGTGATACATCGAAGGCCGCCGAAGAGAACGCCGCGAGCCGCCCCCCTCTCCGGGAGAGAGCGCGCAGCTTTCGTCGCCTTGTCCGCGCTCGAGTTGAGAGGGAACGCTTATGCGCGATTTCTCATCGCGCGTAGTTTCGTTAATTGTGAACGGATTTTCATAATTCTTGCGGGAGGAGATTTCTGGGACAATAGACTTTATCCCAAAATACAGTACTAGTAGTCGATGGCAAGTGTTGCAGGGTCCCTTTAAACATTTATTTTGAAAAAGAGATTCAACATAAAGAAAAAAAACACACGAGTTCTGTTGCCGTTAAAAAAAAATTGTGAACATTTTAACATACTTTCTTTTGACATTATTAATGAACAATGAAATGAAGAACAAGGCAGAGCTTCAAGTGCCGAGTTTTCAACTCCCCTACGCGGAAGGTACGTTTCACAAAAAAATGGGACGCGGCTAGGAAAGGAGCACCATTTCTGATATTTTGCCATGCCGCATTGGGATGGGACTTTATTAATTCTTAAACACTGCGCTCATATAACGTTCGTAACACTGAGGTTTATTTCGCCTGACGTTCACATACGAAGTATCCCATCAGGAACTCAGCGATTCCCCGCTGGGAAAAACGCCTTTATTGGTATGTGTCATAAGAAAACTTGACGAGCGCTTGCGCCGTTGGGGACTGTTCAATTTGGTTCATATGCTGGTCATTAATGCGGGAGGGAACTCTAACGTGTTGGCTTTAACTCGGGCTCTGTTTGCTCAAAGAGACACAGAAGCGGAGCGATCCTCCACAGCATAAACAAATAGAAAAGTGTATACCTGCAGGAGGAATATTTTTCGGAAAAGCTTTGTGATTACGGAAGGTAACTTAATCGTTACTGGGAAGCTGCGCCTATATGGAGACTCAGGCAGAGTTCACCTCCGCCAATGGGTGCACTCAGCCTGAGCTTAACGAAAAAGTGAAGCGTAGAGAAGTTTTAAACTAGATATATACACCGGCAAGCGATGCAAACGGGGCATGAAATTCTTATCCTAAAGAGGTGCAGCGACGCGCTTCATAACGTGAAAATTTTCATTTCTCCCCCTCCTTTAGGATTGTGCCTCCGTGTCTTCTATCACCGTGAGGGATGAGGTGAACTCTGAGCGCAGTCTATGCACGCTTGAGGTACCGAATTCTATACAGAATATCTAAAGAACGGTTGGAGCAGCACACCCTGGTGCTTGCCGGAGTCCAAACGCGGCTGCTGGACCCTTCTCCGGGGCATACAGCATGTTCAACACGAAAAAAACCGCCTTCCTCTTGCCGGGCCGAACATATGTACTCTCGCTGAGAGAAAGAAGATAGGGCAAGGCAAGCACTGCGCGCTAGCAGAGCTCAGTGACGTATACGCGAGGGTGGTGCACCACAAAAGTATGAAAGTGAGCTGCGAACTTTGACGCCGTGGACGCAGCCGACTGTTTCCGCGCGCACTGTGCGTCCAGGTGGCTTAATTGTGAGCGGCCGCCTTTGTGGCTAACGACGTCCGCGCATTTTTGTCCTGAGGGGCCCCAGCACTACGAACACGTCCGTGGTCGAGCCTTCCAACGTCTTTCCCCCTTACAGCTGCGCTGTACCGAACTCTTCCCCAGGGAACCACAGGCGCTTCGGTGTTTGTCACATTGCCGTGATTAAACCCCCTCATTTCAAACGCAAGCAATAGAAAAATGATGGCATTGGACGTTCAGCTTCGTTGTGAGCTTGTAACTTCATGAAGGCGCAGGGTTGAGTGAGCCGGACCACGTTCAAAGTAGCTAAACTAAATTCGGATGGATGAACGTTTTGAATTTTCCACTTATTTCTTCCGATCCCCCCTGTCGGTCTGTATTCGAAAGTTTTTCGTTGACGTCTTACATCTTATGTTCTTTTTGTAGCTCAACAATTTTTTCTCAACCATGTCTCCGTCAAACTGAAACAGCAGTGCTACAGTCTCAGCAGGATTGTTCAAATAAGTTGCGTATCGCCACATCCAGAAAGTGAAGTTTTTAAGCGAAAGTTTGAAACTTGAGCGCAGCGGAAGTTTTATTCACAACAGTGTGCGGGCGTCATCTTCCTCAGTGTTAGGCTTCGCGCGAACCAGTAGAGGAGATATAAGTGGGCACCCTGTACGTGACGTCTTCAAAGGAGACCGTACCCCTTGAAATTTGTATGCGGCGAAACACTCCTTCGCCAAACTCATTGAGTGAACACTCAGCGAGCGTGCTCACTGCAGCTTGAAAAGGAGGAACAACCCCAAACATCTCGCGTAGGCACAACAAGAAGCAGGCTGGGTCGCTTCCTCTGTTAGCCTTGTCGCCGTACCGTTGCCATGGAGGAATTTTGCTGCCCCAAATTTTTGCATCTTTTCAACAAGACTCAGAAATAGAAGGATTATATGCATGCCAAACGTTATCAAGGACACATCTGTATGATTTATGAAGCAGTTAGTACGACCTTTGATTTTTGACCTTATCTTGAGCAATCTGTGTGTACATCGCGATCGCTCTTTGTTTGCATATGGCCTACCTGGACGCAAATGGATACCTGTCCACCTATTGTACGAGTAAAACGCCGCTCACCTCATAATTTAAAAACTGGTGGGTTTTCTTGCAAAAATTCAGCTTTATTTATCTGCAAAGCGCCTAGTTCAGGACATATGTATGACTTGCCAGCTACCAAAAAACAAAGTATTATAAATGGAACAAAAGTAATCGGCCTGCTGTGCACCTTCCTCTGTAAACCACAGCCTCAATATTCTCGGAAAGAATCTAGCGCCAAAACGTTTAGTGCCACCAATCGTATTCTTGAGATATCCCACAGGCCATATCCCACAGACCAGGCTTTATTAAAGGCTATTTAGCCTTGATATCCGTCGGCAGAAAACTAAAATTACGTTTGCGTGATGGCTATACCTATGTAAGCATGAGACTTCTAGATGCAAGAGATTTTTTGTTCTCCTACGCTCGTTTCCTCGTTTCCTTCTCTGTTTACCACTGCCCCTTGACTTCTTTGGAGTCGTGTTTTTCTGCATTTTTAATTCTTAATAGACCAGTTTAGTGGATCCTGCTAAGGTTGAGTAGGTTTCTAAGCAGAGAGACCTTGACAGTAACCACAAATGCAGCCATAGAGGTGTAAAGCGGTAGGCAAATAAATTTCTAGGAATATTTGCATTCAAAGAAACACCCTTCCTGGACCAGTAATTCCTGCTTTTCGACAGCGGAGTTTCTGTAAAGAGCTGCCAATCGCTTTCTTTTTTATGCTTACAGTTGCATTTGTGGTGGGCGATAAATTATCGTTTCGCTTTATTGATAGTCCTGTGTCTCTAAAAGAAAATAACTGGCGCAGAAGGTTCGAAATAGTTTACGAATTTTCAACATATGCCATTACTCTGTGTCTGTAAGTCTTCAATAGTGGTACCGGAAGTCGAAGAAGGTGGCAGTGGGGCGTACCACTAGGTCCCTTCGAGTGACAACGAAGAAGCTGTGCGTGAGGCAACCACCACGGGCTCCATTATGGCTGCATGTAAATAGTGCGTTCCTTCATGTAATCTAGGTCAAAATGCATCTGTCATTTCCAGCACAACTCGGCACAAAATGTATATTCTGTAATAAACCAGGCACTTGGCGGCATATAATATGGGAGTGCGACAAAAAACCCAGACCTCCCACCCCATTTTTAATCCTTAGTCCTGAGCAGTGGGAGATGCGGCTGCTCAGCTCTCTCCCTCAAGATCAACTTCTGCTGGTCTAGGGGGCCAGTCGAGGCGGGACGGCACATTGTTATGTGAAATGAGAAACCACCCCACCCAAACTAAGCTCGAAAAGTTTAGCCTCTGTCTTTTCATGTAAACACATCGTCTCATCGCAATGTAGTTCCTGATATCTGCTCTTCTGCCACATAACAATATATCACATGATAAAAAGAAGGCCCCCTACTACAGCAGACATAAAAATATTTGGCCTGTGCAAGAATGCATCTTAAGCATCCTTAGCACCAAAACGGACCCTAGTGAACTTCTGGGGTGTTTATTTTTATTACTAAATCAAGCAAAACAAGCTTATTAAGGACAATTTTTAAGCTATGCAGGTATCGCTTGTATTGATGTCAGGTGCTCTGAAACCGCTGATTTCATTCGGTACATACGCTTAGGGTAAATCACGCCTCTAGATACGTTCATGTGGCCGGGCTAGAGGGAAATGTTTTAAAATCATGCCATTACTGGTCGGGAAGGACACAAACGTATTCACATATATGCACATGGGCTTGCCAGGCCGACTTGTATTTTAGACACATTTCTTTGCAAGCAAAAAACGACAGGCCACCATTTCAGTTTGTTTCCATCTCGCGGAAAGCTCGAAGAAGGGTTTACTATTTTACTATGCGGGTTTGGAGTCATTCCGTTGGGAGAAATTATCACAGTGGTCTTGCTAACATTCAATGTTCTCTTTTCGTATAATTTATGTATAGGCGGTTTTCTTCACTTTTCTTCATGCCATTTCTTCATTTTTGAGTATCCTCTAAAGTATTCTGTTATCTAAGTGTAGAGTCTTCTACAATGCATCGAGTGACAATGGTTATTTCACAGGGAAATTGGAACACCTGAAAGTAGACATCAAACCGACTTATCACCATCGCATAAGCGGTATTGTAATTTAAACATATTGCAATGGACGTTGCTTTATCCAAAGGTAAATTTTAACAGCCGAAAAAAATTCATGCCAGAAACAGAGACTGAAGAAGCCGGGAGATACCGTGTCGCCTTGGTGTTTAACGGAAGAATTGAATGTTGCTGAACCGCACTGACATTCAATCATCCAGGTCAAACACCACAAGTTTAGGGAAGAATTATCTGGGCATTTGCCGATAGAACACTTGCGCAATGAAATTTCAGAAAACTATTGGTGTTCGCAACAGAATAAGTGGTTTATTCCTGTCTTGGCTCAAAAAACAGCTTCATAACACTTTTATTTATCCTAGGCTTCACTACGGAATGCAAGCATTGGAAAAAAAATTAAAAACGCCCTATTTTCTTAGAAGGGTTGTTGGTATATTTGCCAATTTTTATTGACACTACACTGAATGACTATATGCTTCATAGAGTATGTCAAACGCTCACCAATATTTATACAAAGGTTTTAAAAGATATACACAAAGAAAATCTGCATTGCAAATATAAGATAAGAAACAGGGCGAAAAGGAAGCGTAGCCTTGATGGGGCATGTGGTAGTCTCCGGGAGGAATCGCTCAATTAGTCAAAGTATTGTTACACTCGATACGGAACAAAATATTTGATGATAAATACATACATACGCAAATGTTAAATAAAGGCGTGTATATTGTTCTCTGTACCAGTTCATACCGCATTGTGTGTTGCAGCTTTGCGTTGGGGCGAACAAAACAAACCTGTTCTGTTTAAGCAAACGTTCTGAAAAAAAATTACGCCCATCTTCACGCGACGGAACCCTGGTGTGATGCGACGCATCGGGGGGTTCAATTGTCGTTTCCATTGGGTTTATTCTCTAAATCGGGTGAAGCGTGTTGTGAACGCGTATGATGCATTCCATCACATGCGGGTGGTCTCATACGCGGAAAAATGGGCGTAATTTTACTTTTCATGAAGGGACCGTCGCTTTCATCACGTCTTCATCGGAAGAATGAAGTCAAGCACGCAGTCGTCAAGCACAGTGACGCGGAGTCCAACGAGAGCTATCGCTGACTGAACCGCCGCAGCGCGATACCCGCTTTATATTCACAGCGCCTCAAGGAGAGGAGATAACGGAGGAGAGTCGCGCATGCGCACACTTGCGCGACAGGAGCGGAGCGAAGCGAGAAAAGCGCGCGCACACAGCTGTTGTTTATGATAATGAGGTGGAGTGAGAGCGTTGGGCACACAGCTGTCGGAGAGAAGACGGGAGGAGAGTCGCGCATGCGCAGCTGGCGTGCGGACGCCGGACTACGCCGACGCAGGAGGAACATGCCTCAGAGCAATAGATGCGTCGCATCTAAAAAATTTCTTAACCGAAAAGCATTTTTTGGGGCAGCTAAAAACTACGCAGTAAAAACTCATGTCCACCACAGCTGTCAGGGGAAGCAATAGTTCTCAAGCCGAATCTATAAAAGGAAAATCAAGGAGGACTTGATCGGCAGTAAACTTTTCCATCATAAGCTTCACCATTCAGAGCCTTGAGCAAGTATGCCTTCGCTTCACACAAGTTACACAGCAGGGAGGTATTAAAAAAATGATTTGCCGTACTACCCTTTTTTCAGAGAATCTACCGAGGGAACTGACGCTGTCACTTAAGCTTTGCACGTGCTTTTAGAATGTCGTGCGTTGTAGGTGTTTTGTTTTTACCTCACAGCTTCAGTAGCTTACGTGGACACCAGAGTGGGAGTGAAAGGTCAATAAAGTTTAATGAGTGGTCACTGCAAAGGCATTGTAAACATAACCAAAGAAGCACCCCGGTTCCGGGAACCAGGGTGCTGACCATCAAACTGAAATACACCAGATTTCGAAGACCGGAAGGTGGAGCAAGTTTCTGTGAAGGAACATTTGACATCCACCTCAATGCAGCCGTACGGCTACAAAGGAAAACTGATCGCTTTCTGAGAAACTTCGCAGAGTAAGGAAAAACCATGGTGCTCTAAGATTCGAACTCGGGACCACCGCCTATCTAGGGCCGTCGCTCTGCCAACTGAGCTAACCGTGAGGTCAGTCGTTTGTAGCACGAGAGCGATTTGATCGGCAACTTGAAGTAATGTACAGGTGTTAATCGACCAGATTTTGGGTAAATCCCCAAGGCGGGGTAAGTTTATGTGAAGAAAAATTTGATATCCACCTCAATGCAGCCGTCATTTAAAAAGGCATATTTACGAAAATGTCGCTGGCTTGTCTAGAACAGCGGATCTCCATTTATTCTGAAAATCAAAATAATTCATACATTAAAAGATTTCGCAGACATGGTTCCACAAACCCGCGAGGACGGTATAACTCAAGAAGTCAGTTCCCAACCGACAACGTGTGGTCGAGAAATGAGAATTTGTTGACGTCAGGCCTACCAAAAAGTGGTTTTGGTAAATTTGGTTGGTGATACAACTTCGGTCTTGTTAACAGGGTGGTTAAGTACACTAACGGATCGACAGCTATTTCACCCCAAAGACAGTGAAAATTCGACCAAATGTTTCACATGTGGACAAATCTTGGGAGTGGCATTCGCAACCATTAATTAAGGAAAGCAAGGGCCGCAAGCGCCATTAGAGTGAAAAATAACTAGCCATATCTTAATCTGTACGTAAGCTTTCAAGGAGGACAGATTCGTGTAAATCACAAGGTATCAGTCCATTCGACAGCTTAAACCGCAAAAAATTTCCCAGGTGCAAACGTTTCCACTTTTCCGAGATTACTTTGCATTTGCTTTTATAATGATATATTGAGGGATGTAAAACGGCGGACACACAACAAAAGGCCGAAAATTGAGCCTCAACACCAGAATTCCTACACTTATTATTGAATTGCTGCCTGTTTAATTAGGCACTGGAAGATTACATGCTGTGCTTTTGTCCTCGTGTACACAAAAACCAGTTGCTTTTCCGATCCTTGGCTCCCCTTTGTTCTCTGCTGAGCGTTTTTGCCCGAAGACTTCAGGTATTTGTAACGACGCCTTTATGGGGACAGTTTACTGAAAAAATATTACAAAGAGTGACTCATTCTCTGAATTTTTCCAATAATAATTTACAATTACGATTTATCCGTAGTGGTGAACCGTTTCTTCTGGCCAACGAAACTTAAAATAGCCGTGATAAAAGCGGAAAATAGATCTGCAAGTTAGGTCCGGATACCAGAATTTACCGGTGGTAATGCTAAGTTTTTGTTGTAGCTCCGCAACAAAAATGGTCCTTCGGAGAGTCTTTGCCGTCCAGGTCGATGCTCACGCAAGCACACAGTGCCCGTAAATAGTATTTGTCTAGTTGCTCCACTGTGATCATGTGTGTAGTATCAAGGCTCTACGCATGCACTTGTTGGCTGTCCGTGACTAACAGAAGGGCGACGCGGACCCCGTGTATGCGGTCCGCCCTGAGCAAAGGGCAGCGCCGGCATACAAAACTTATTAAACAAATATATCAAAGCAAACAATGTCGGCTCTTCCAACGGAGATTCCACAAGGTAGAAAGGAAGCTTGATAGTTGGTTTTGGCAGTACACTAAGGCAGAAGATAATGTATTTACTGTTTTTTGTTATGAAGTCTACCTCCAGTGCTATACCCCCATAGAAATCAAACAAGTGATTGCGTAACTTAGGTTTGTATTCACAACTCCGTCAGAAGCCGCTAAAGCTCCCTAGTTTTACCACGCAGAAAACTGTGTGCTTGATGAGATACCCCCAACTAAATAAAAACAATGGTTTTGCGACACGTTATTACATTTAGTACTCTATTAATGTATAGTTTGGACTGATGACATAGAGGCGCGCTGCGGAAGCATTAAACATTTTACAACGCAGAATTTATGTCATGTTCCTGGGAGACACTGCAATAGTTGAGGCAGCTCGTTTGTCGAGGCAGTTACCAGCAAACACTCCTTACCAGCGATTTATAGCAGAGAAGAGTACCTGTCTTGCAATGACGCACGGTCCAATGTCTACGCAGCTTTGCCTGCTCATATATGGTTTTGCCGGATATGAGCATGCGCTGTGCAGCCGGTTCCCTATTGGGTTTTGTATTGAAAGCGGTTTTCCGCTGCACTATACTTCTTTGTTTCCATCGTCGTCTTCATCGATAAAAAGTTTTTACCAAGAAATAATTGGTCGCCATAATAATAAAAATATCATCTTCGTCGACTCGCAAACTGTCAGAAGCTACGTCATTACCCTCACCGTTGTGTGGTTCGCGACACGGGAGATTGTTTAAGGTGATCAAAGTAAGCCAACATAATAGTCGCGAGTCATCATCATCACAATTGTCGGTGTCGGGAGGCCACTCCAAACTCCATCCAACTTCCGATTCATCCAGACTCCAAACCATCTAAATCGAGACCCCCATCCATCAAAACTGAAGTGTTATCGAGTAACAAATTTAATATTGTGCCGCAAAACAAAATCTTTTCCATTACTAGGGGGCAGCCAATCACATGCTCTTCTTCGTGCTAAAAAGTTAGCAGCTACAGCGTCAAATCATGAAGTCTTCAATCGTAGCTCAACACACGAAACCGGTTGCTTGGATCATGCACTCACTCACTCACTCACTCACTCACTCACTCACTCACTCACTCACTCACTCACTCACTCACTCACTCACTCACTCACTCACTCACTCACTCACTCACTCACTCACTCACTCACTCACTCACTCACTCACTCACTCACTCACTCACTCGGATGTCACAACTACAAAATCATTTCTACAGTCGTCGTGGTCTTCGTAGACCGATGATTCCCTAACAGTACGATTGCTGGCATACTCATTACGTGTGTCGTTTAGCGTGGCGTCGAAACAGGGGAGGTGGGTAGCTCTACCAAGTGAAGGTAAGCAGTTTAGAAGTAGCTCAAAGTGAGCAACCGCTGCCCCAAGATCCAAAAATACCTTTTGTGATTGCTTTTCTAGCTATTTAGTCGAATTCGCAATATGGCGTTTGGTTTCCCTGGCTTCTGACGTCGCAGCTACGGAAACAAGAACAGCAAGCAGCGGCGCCGGAAAAATGTGAGGGTGCGTCATTGCTGTGGGAACGAAGGTAGAGCGAGCTGGCTGTAAATAATGTGAAAACGTCTCGGCTTCGAATACACCAAAGGCTAAGTGACAAGATGGGATGCACAAGAAGCGGAAGTGCTGTGCCCTAAAGCCTCAGAGCAACGTTGACTACAGCAAAAAAGAGAAATAGAAACAGCAGAAGACTTGAATGTCGTTACGAAGGCTATTTTAGAAGTTATTTGAGGAGAAAATGTTCGGATACCTATGCTAAGTAATTGATGGTATTTTGTTCCAGAACCATCCCAAACCGCTGTCGTAATGTGGCACACCTTTGCTGGATGGTAAGACCCTGTCTGCCAACTTTTTGTTTCATATAATTGTTTCTTTGAAGCAAATTTTCATTGACTTCCTATAGTAAAGAGAAAAGACAAACAGTTTCTGATGGTAGGAAGCAGGCATTGGATACGTGTAGCTTGATTGCTTGCATTTGAATAAAGGTGTAGGCAGTGTCCCTATGGTGTGCGGTACATAGAGAAAAAAAAGCAAGCAGAACTTAAGCAGCCCACATCGGCTGTATTGTCAAAACTATCTGTCAAGAAAAACTCTGGTCGATTAGGTTCTCTAATTCTCAGCTTCTTCATGTTTGATATCTAAGGCAGATCATTTCGCCATTTCCTACTTTTGCGTGGAAGTGTATTGTTTCTACTATTTCTAGTTTAGAAAAAGTTCGCGAGGCAAATCTAGGTGATTCTTTATATTATGTCTACCGTTTGAAGAGTGAAAAAACGGTAGAACAAAACAGCGTTTACGTTTCGAGAAATTGGAGGTCGGTTCATTTAAATTCAGTATGCCTTGAAAAGAAGACTGTGCAGCAGAACTATGAACGCTGCCGCCACCTAATGCAAATGGACTCATTACAGCTATAAATGAGGTGACAGATTCACAATGCAGTTTTCAATCTGAGGGGCTAATTGACCTGGTGACAAGAAAATAAAAAATGAGTTGTTTAATGCATGTATACTTAAAACGTTCTGTTTATTTTACCAGCAAATATTTTTATACATTAAGCGTCGAATAATACCCCGTTTTACTGGGCAAGGAAGGAAACTCAGTAAGATGAGAGATTTCTTTTAAACCTTTTGCCTAATGATCTAGAAAGGCCCTTGAGCAATCTGATGTTAATGGAAAGCGCAGGCAATCAAACAAGAGCCCTGCTTGAGTGTTCGAAATCTATTCGCCAAATAGGTCTTCGCCTCGTCATGCTTTTCAATTCCGTTTTTCTGTATGGTACCGGGTGCAGCTTTATTGTGAGTTCTCGGAGTACTTCTTCCATGCTTTTAGTGGCGCCCGGGTGGATTTAGTCAACCTTGCTCATTATATCTTGAATGCATGGCACGTGAAGCTCTCCCCATGCAAGTGTTCATTAGATTCGCCCCATTGTGAAAATAACAAAGCCTTTGTTTTATTTCCTTGTGTAGTGCATGTTGTAGCCTCAGGTATGTTGTGTCCTCAGTTGCGCGTCTAGGCGTACTACGTTTTCAACCGACCTTCTAGTCAAGCATGGTCTTTCTTGATTTCCTACTTTTGGCCACCTGCACATGGGTGATACACATAGAGCGGAGTAATTGTTATACTCTGGCTACATTCAGATACGTCCTTTTTTTGAAATTTCGTCTACAGAAAAGTTTCACTACCATGTAAACCCCGCGAATGTTTCTCCCACAGCAGCGTTTGTTTACACAACCTTTCAAGAAACAGTAATGCCTTTACTTGTGTTCCATGAACACCTGTGATTCGTAACTATCTTACCTGGCTTCTTAAGGGAGTAGTGACACCAAACTTTATGTTCTTTTTATAGATTTAATCAATGCTTAACATCCTGGCGAACCCGAAATAGCACTTTAAATACTTGAGCGCGCGATTATTAGTTGCATTTACCCGCATAACTATCGCTAATTTTGATTTCCCGCGCTTCCAACCCGGAGGGCACGTGTGTGAGAATCACTGAATGACCTCCCCGTATTTGTGCGGACGTCAAAACATTGCAAAGGCCGGAGGAGGCGATGTTTTGACCGCCCCGCCACCGGAGCTGACCGGATGAGCTGCCTGACGGTGTTAGGCCTAGCATTTCGGCTGAAATTTGATGACCGCTTTCCATAAAAGACCTGATGGCGTCTTTTGTTGCGATTCTGGGCTTTATATCGGCTCGACTCCCGCCTGTGGAACTGTATTTTCGGCAAGAGTGCCTTTCTCGGCAGCGATTATGCCAGTAGCTCTGGCTACATGTATCACTTCGTGTACGGGCCAGCGCCCAATCACCGCTCGCCGGGCCGCGCACGTGAAGTGACGTCACGAGCTTCTGACGAGTGTTTCAGGCAGACGACTACGTCACTTTTTTTCTCTCACGGAGTGATGTCACGCTGATGTCCGTTTGCTGCGCACCACTCCACGGGCTGTTCTGTCGGCGGGATAAATCAGATCAAATTATAGTATGTTCCACGCACCGCAGGCCGCTCATATTTCAGTCTGGGTATTAAAGTTGAGTTAAGGAAGTGAACTGTGTAATATGTTAACTCCAAAAATTTGTGTCACTATACCTTTAAGTTAAATCAAGAGTTTCCTTCGGCGATGATCTTCTGCAATCGTACCCCTGACTTTGCAATTAGTCGATTTCTTACCGCCGCGACGTTTCTATAAAGCTTTATTTGCCGGCAGTCTCCCTTCTTCTCGGGTGATCTCGGGTGATCTTCTCCGGACTCAACTGTACCTCGCAAGTACCTGTATGACTAAACCTTTTTTGTGTGCGCTTGAATGACGTTCACGGGCCCCCAGAGATTGTAACATAGCCCGTAGTGACAAGAACGGCTTCGAATTCTCCTTCAATTTTTTGTAAAATATTGCTTGTGTGTACTATGTATTCACAAACGTCAATTTCAGTGTATGTTGCCTCACACAAGCTCGAATCACGATTCCTCTTTCTGAAAAATTCATTATGATTTTACCTTTCTTTTTTATGCATCTGTATGCAGTCGAGGAGCTGTAGAAACGGTAACGTTCGAACAAGCAAAGTAACGTTTTCATCGATTAAAGGGCCTTGTGAGGGTGTTAGGAAGAGAGAAAACAATGAAGTTTTTTGAGAGATAAAGAATCACATGATGTCTTACCGACACAAAACGTTTTATGCATACAAACAAGCACATACATGTGGACGTGCATGAGGACTCACTAACATCTCATCCAAAGCTACCTTTCAACCAGCCACAAAAACACGTAAATGTTTATGCCAAAAACGTAAATTTTTGGACTGAAATCAAATATATCTACAAAAGATTGATATAACGGTATTTAGCGTCTACATACAACGTTGGTACGGTACAACCGTAAAAAAAAGCAATGTTTATTGTAATTTTCACCTACGAGCAATCAATTATGAGGAGCCAGTAAGAAATCTTCCTTCTTATTGAAAATAAGCCAAGCACCGAAAGTTGAGCAGCTAAGACAGGTATCGATCCCGGCAGCGAATTTTGGAGAGAGAATCCTGAAGGTCTTCGTCGCGTACATTATTTTCGACATTTCAAGGTTTGTCTTTGACATGGTGTAGCTAAATGCCTGATTTCCACCCCTAAGCGCACTCTGCCACCAGGAATCATTTACTGGGGTGAACACTCCTTTGAAAATGAAGGCTGTGGAAGTGAAGACCAAAGGACGTAATCTAGAAAAAAAAAAACAACCCCAACAACATCTTTGTATTGTGTTCGAGCCCTCTTATGTGTCACTCAGTCCATACACTCTACCGGTGTTTAGAAAGACTGTTAGGCGAAGGCATTGGGGCTGGCACTCTAGTAAGAGACAAAAAAAGTAACGAAGCATAGAATGGCATCCGTGTGACTTTCTAGGCATGACCGGACGTTGTAAGGAGATTATCAATTCTGCTATGCTCTAATACAAAAAAGAAAAAAAAAATACAAAGCATTCGACTCGTAGAAGGTATGTCAGGCTCAAGAATACTTTTCTGCGGGTTGCAGCTAGACAACGTAGACTAAACACGATAGCTTTACTATTGATCGCGATCATCCCATGTTTACTTTCTTGCGTACGTTAGCATTTTTTGTTTTTTTTTAGCATTTTTGTCCTACCATAGGGAGCAGTATGCGTATAGAAAATCATATAACTGCTTAGAAAACCACATATGGCCAATTTATACAGGTTCAATTTCAGAAAATAGTACAAAATCCGTGGCGTAGTTTGATTTGGCACGTAGCAGTGACCGGGACGCCAGAACCAGACCCACAATATATTTTGGTTGCTACTGTAACATTGTAGACAGGCCGCGCGTGCAGCTTTCCGGTGACTTATGTTTCACAGATGTCAGACATATTAACATGCGTCCTGAGCGTCCCAAGAGAACAGTATTAGTTTTGAAAGATTGCCGTGTAATAAATAATAACTTATTCGGTTTTGCAAGTTGTTTATAGAAAGTATAGCATTTTAAAACACAAACCTCTTCATTCCCTTTGTTTTTTTGTATATTTTGTTTTTATATTTGCACAATATTTTGGCGTTCGTTTTTTAGCCAAAATATACTATTTACCAACATTTACTGCCTAGAATGTATTTAACAGCAAGCAGTGGTTCAATTTACATTACTATTTATTTTGTGTGTACTGCATTACACAAGGTAAAAATTATTGTGTCTTTTTATTTTGAGACCATTCGCAATTTTCTTTTTTTGGCGTTCCCGCTAAACTTATGGAGAAGGTATACAAGACCTTAGTCTTTCTTTATGACCTAACAAGAGGAGCTGAGTGACGTACCTAACGGCGTGAACAGGAGAGTGTCTTCATTTTATGATGGTTTATTGCTGCTCATTTTTGATTTGTGGATATACCTACTCGTGCTACCAGCTAATCTAATGATATCTGCCGCAGTTACTTCTAATGCGAAGCTCATGTTACCAAGAATACTAGTTACGAGGCTACAATGTCTTCTTTTACCCATAGTTCCAGCGCGGATGGATGGTGCGGGTAGAGTAGAACCTCCATTTTTTCTAGGCGAGAAGCTACATTGTGGTCGCCGAAGTGAGCCACAGAACTGTCTACAGAGCTCGCATCATGTCGAAATTCCGCGATAATATGCGGCACTTGAATGTTTTTACCTGCTTTGAAGGCGAAGGCACTATGTCTTCACCTGCCGGTTATACAGCTAATCGGAGCATGCCATCGTTGTATGTTTCATTTGTATTCTGGGGTCCTTTCTGTTTATATTTAAAGTACTTCGAATCCAGCATTTCACGTTGAATCGGCATAGTGTTGAAGGTAAATGACTCGCCTGCAAGCGCTCATGTCTAGGCTCCATTTTCTTTTTTGAAAATTTGGTTGGTTGGATGCGGCGTGCGCAGTTGGGGTTTTCGAAGCCAGACAACGCCACAATTCTTAGATAAACGTACCTAATGCTTTCATCATAAACAGCGGGTATGGACAGACGGACGTTCTAGAGAAGGCGTCTACGAAAACCTGCCGTGACCTGCCCTTGCTATGTCGCACAAAATTTTGCTCCGTATTGGGGGAATGTCCCAGGCACTCATTTGTTCAACTGCTCAGTTCACTGCTATCATACCCGGCCCTATGCACGCGAAGGAGGGCCGCATTGTCTTGCGTCAGAAGAGGAACTTGGTGCAACCAGGGAAAAATTGTCGATCACGCTTAACGAATTCAAAGTGAACCTAAAATTTCCATTCACGTATAAAAAGTGTCATTCCATTATGGTTTCGAAAATTCGAGTCCAAACCCACTCCGGTAGCATAGATCTGAAAGAACCGACGATGCCATTGATAGACATGCGGCCATTACGGTACAAGATTTGCCTTAAAATTTTTGCTCTTTTCCTTTTTGCCTGATTGTAAACAAAGAGCATCTACTGGTTCTGAAACAATTTTAGTTTTTGGGTGAGCTTCGTGACTGCAGTACTATACTTTCAAGCCAAAAAACGACTGCAAATAAAGATATGCAATTGTTTTGAGTTTTACCTTTACAAGCGTGAACAGGCCATGCTGACAAAGTACGAGTTTGTTTAATCCGTAGATAATTTATTTTATAGAGCACCCAGCGCTTGTCCGACAGAAAGCGATGGTTTGGTCGGTGAGTAGTAAAGCAATTTAAGCCATATTTAGATTTTTCAGCTGAATCTTCAGTTTATTGGCGCCTGCGATTACGTATCCCGGGCAAGTACAAAACGAAGATAAGTGGACTACGGCTGGCGCGAACGTGAAACGCTATCCTGCTGTCAGTCCTCTTACATGGGGAACAATACTTCTACGGAACGCTCTCTACACTTGCTTTGTTTTGACCTGATTTGTGCCGGGATGATGTTTGTTAGAGTTGCCAGCACTCGTCTCGTAAAAAAATGCGGTATACTGGACAAACATAGTCACCTAAAATATGTCGCTTAGGCTAGTTGGACAGCGTAAGTTGAATGTTCCGGACGGCTCTGCAGCTATAACCGGCATAGTGCACGCAGTACGCACTGGTGCTTCAACGTTTACGTGTCCGTTCGTAACTTCCATTGTTGGTCCCGCAAATCTTATTGCTATAAAAACATAGGCATTAAACTTAACGTCAAATAGCTTGTTCTGCAAGCCTATACACCTTGTTTATTTGCATTGAATTTTGCTGGCCGCAGCTAGTCGCAGAGTGGCTCGTAATATGTCACAGTTTCTAGTTCGGCGAATGGTCTAGTGGGCGCATGGCCATTGTCTTTTTTATTTTAGAGCTTATTATATAAACCTTGGCGTAAACATGCTGGGAGTGTTATACTAAGAAGGCAACCGTCCGAATGAATTAAACTTGCATTTGGTCTGCATGGCGCCTTCAACACCTGGTAATTTGGGAGTTGTATTTCTAGATTCAGTAACCCTTGTTGTGATGCATATTTTTATACCGTACTCAACTCGGCCCTTGTTTGCTGCTTCTTTGCTCCTTTTAGAGATACCTTAAAAACGTGTTTTTTGAGCAAGCCATCAAAAATTTACTTTCTTTTGCTGTTCCATTTCATTCCTTTTTACAAGCTGACGTTTTGTGCAACTGAGGTAACTGTTGAAGTTTGGCACACGGCGGCGGTTCGCGACACCTTGCATTCTTGCTCTGCTTTCTTTAGCTATACATCAATAAATCTGGTTTGATTTAAGGGCCACAAGAAAAGCCCCTCGACATGATTTCTGTCAGCTGCTGTTGCTTGCAACCCAGATGGAGCTGTGGACTTAGGCAGCCGCTTCAGCGCTATTTCTCCTATATTCAGGAACAATACTTTTAATGATATAAAGCACAAAGTGTCAAAGCACAAAAGTCAAAGCCCGTATACTTCCACCTGGCGTTCCGCAAGGTCCCCTTTTCTTGCCATGCAGCGATATGTATAAACATGCATGAAGCAGTGGAACTCAGTGAAGTTTTACACTCTCATGAGCATCTTCAGTTCGCTTGGTTAAGAGAAAAACGCCCTGATGCAAAATCATCACCGGATGCGTTTAAACCATGCTTTGGCAATTAAAAAGTATCTATTTAGGGCTATACTCGGGCACAACCTAAGAACGGCCACAGAAGTTGCCTCTGCGCTTCATCACCGCAGCCGGATGTTACTCCGTGCGGCAAACGTTCGGCGATACCGGAAATGTTAAGAGCATGGCACGGGCCTTTTTCATAATTTTGTGGACTTGGTATGCTTATAATCTACTTCAGGGACGAAAACAAACTACGTGAGAAAAGGCAGACGATATAACGCATTCATAGCAGTCTCCTTTTAAAGCACGCGTCCGTTAACTTCGTCCGTCGCTTAGGCAGAGTGATACCGTACATGAGCTACTTCCGTTCCTAACTTGTTCCCGAATATAGCACGGGTGAGTACGAAAACGCAAAAAATCGTGTTCTATATCCACAACAAACAAAATTCATGTACTTTGAGAAATTTTACCCCAGAAATACAGGAGATAATTTTTTTGCCTCAAAATTTGTAGCTATTCAGAGTACCAATAGCTGTCTTGCAAAAGAGGGCATCGTTTGTTGTGTAGTTCATGGTTTTCTTGTCCATAATAATATGAGCGTTACTCGTAATGATGTGCTGATGGTTATAGTTGAAACATGCTTTTATAAGTCTCGGTATTTCAAATGACTGCGACATCAGAAATGGAAGGTTTTACGCATTTAATTGCAAACTACACGTAGTGTTTTTACTTCGAAGAAGTACACCTTTACCAGCTCATCCGTGGCTAGGACTTTAGCTGCACAGTAAAGTTCGATGTCTGTCTCTCTCTCTACCAGCCCAAGAAATTTTCGTGTCCGTGTCAGCAGAAAATGCCAGGCTAAATGAAAGAAATTGCTGGCCCCCCCCGGAATCGAACCTAGACACGCATAGAGAAACGGTGCGAGAGTCCGTTGTCTTACCAATGCAGCTGCGCCCACACGAGGAGACGGGGAGGCAGTGTCAGGTTCGGGGACAATAGTAAATTACAGAAGGAAGTCAGGCGAGACTGTATTTGTATAACCCAAAACCCAAATCAAAATCACACAACTGACATAAATACACAAAAGAATAATATGAAACAATATAAATCTAGAGAACAAGGCAGAAACTAGCGAGAATGCAGTAGAGCGAAGGGTAAAGAGTTGAAACAAACAGGAAACAGTCAAAGTCCGGGAATGAAGGGCGACGGCAAATTACGGTAATGGAATGTCCACAATATGCGTTCGCAGCTGGAACAGAGTTGGCCTACCTAACGTCCCAGAGGCTCAGTCCTGGTGCGTGTCGGTGTTCCAAGGTCCAGGTAGTGTGTCGTGGCCGTGGCGGTGCAGCGTTCTCGGAGCTCGCGTTCCACAGTCATGGCGAACGCTGCCCTCTGGACGCGAAGCTGTCTAACCGATGCGCGGCGAGACGATTTCCTTGCGAAGACCTCCTGGAGGTTGCAGCCGTGGATGGAGGACCTCTTAGGGCACAGCACGGGTGTGATCGCACGACCGCCACGCATCCCGGTCATGCTCCACACTTCTCAGACTCTCATCCTCCTTAGTGTTCATCGCCGGCCGCGGTCGCTGGCAGCTTTTCATTGGCGGGCCCGTGAGGGGGGGGGGGGTGAATGACCGCCGAAGACGCTGATGATGATGGTGCTCGAGGGTTTTGAAACGTGCCCGTACAGCGTATTATGTTTATCGACATCGTCTTTCTCTTCCCTCCATGACAGGCAGGCGGTGTACTCAACGAGCACAACGGCGGCCCTACCCCCTGCTCTCATTCAAAGCCCTCGTGTGAAGGGCAAACCGCATAACGTATGGTAACGGCGTTCACGTCGTTTGATTTAGTGGTGAATGGAATGGCGTCTGGGGGAGAGAAACGCGCTTCTTGGCGGTGACGCATGAAACAGAAGTGAGTTGGGGTAGTGAGAGAGATGACGCCATTGCCACGCATGCCACCTTTCTACTTACCGTTCGCCATACTGTAACGACGTATTTTGGTCAACACCTGCCGCTACTGTAGCATGCCGATCGGAGTGAAGCAGTCAAGGCGTAGAAGTGTTAAAGTTAACTGATTTAAGTTACTGGTAACATTGATGACATTTAGCACATAAGAATCAGAACGAATACACTTGTTACATAAATGATAAATACAGTCAATAGATTAAGAGTACTTAGCGCGACATGGCTGACTGGATCTCGATCTCCCGGCGGGAGGGCACGACGATGAGCGGTAGAGTTTCTGAAGTGAGTCCTGGTGCAAGCCGCTCGTCGCCCTCAATAGCCGGAGACGCCGCATTATATTCGCTTCAAGCGGTCCGGTGGGGGACGTATTGGGGGAAAAAGTGCATCCTGCAGCGTGCGGACGCAGTGGAACAAGGCTTTCTGCAGCCAATCGGGGAGACGCTTCTTAGGTCCAGTCAGACATGTTCCCGCCAAAGTGAGAAGGAAAAAAATCAAACACAGATGACACAAAGTGCAAACTCAAAGGCGCCCGTTTCTGGCAGAAGAATTACTGGTGAGAATAAAGTAGTGCATACAAACTCGAAAGGGAAGAAGACAGGCGGTCGTTTAAACTACGCCGAGGGTTCCGGAGCACAGAAGCGGTCCGCGTAGACGCAACGGGGGTCGAAGGTCGGCCGACGGGCAAACCACGCGCCGGAGCCGTTTTCTCAGAAAAAAAGGGGGCCAGGGCTCAGCTGCGTCCGAAACGCTTTCACACAAAACACTCGGGAGGAAGACCCCCGGCAGCAGAAACAGAACTCGAAACAACCAGAAAACATCAAGAGACCTCTGCTTCGCGACAATCGATCATCACCATTTTCTTTCAGCCGTCGCTTCTGCGCTCGGACACTCAGTTACGCGGGCATACACGCCCCCGTGAAGCCAAGGTAACGGCTTCGGGTGTCACTGGTTTTATTCTATGTGAAGCCACGTGTGCGAATTCAAGTGACTGCGTATGGTACTCGTTGCGGGTTTCGTTTCCAGCTTTTCAGTAAAACCACCTTCACAGCGTGGCTTCTTGCTAATTTTTTACCTTCAAAGAAAGCCGTTGTTTTCCCCACCGCAGCAGGAAGTGGGAACTGGAGCCTATTTTTGTAGCCTATTGGGCGTTAGAGAAACCTACGCCAATTCTCACTTTCCGTTCATGGAAATCGATCTGTTTCTTCTAAAAAACACTACGGGAAGACAACCGTTCGCGGCAGTATAAAAACAATACACAGCGTTCATTTTTATGCTGGCTAGCGCTGAAGATTGTTTCACCATTTCGTCTTCCATATTTTGATATGCGCTAGACCTACTATGAAGCTACGATAGCGGGCATCGATCATGCTTTATGGGCGCGCCCCTTTTATTTGTCAGTGGCAAAATTTTTTGCGCAGCTTTCACTTTTCGATAGTGCGAACGCACGTCAAGAGCATCCACACGAGTCGGAATGCATTATTAAAGATCGGATACTCCCCAACCGCTGAATGCCGCAACAATAAAAATAGGGTGCTCCGTCTATGCCGAATGAAATGTTGCCTCTCTAACGCTATTTGGGTCGACTGAATTGAAAAGGGCGTTGAATTCTTTGCGGACATTTCTTCGGGGCATTTCGAAGACGAGTTCCCGATAAGAATCTGCTGCGCCAAGGGTATGCTTTCCTTTTTTTGACTGGTCGTTTGTAGAAAGAAACAACATTGCTAGTAGAGGAATAGTTGTTTGAGAAACCGCGACCCCACATTCCGCTTACAGTGTGCGTCTGTGGAACGATTGCCACAAGAATGCAATAACGACCACCAGAAAATTACCTCGGCTCCGTATTGCAGAATTCTTTGAATTCCCTGCATCGTTAGCTTTTCGGAGAACGTCGATTTGCTGAAAGAAAGCCATGTTTTTACGACGACACGTGTACATGCACAGCCACCGTATCCGATGCTTCAGCCTCTAACGGGCTTCTATGAAGGAGAGCTTGAGGAAGAGCTTGCGTTCGGGCTAGTAGTTATTTCATAACGCTCATCTTGAGCGCACAAAAAACACACGGACACAGAAGACAAGGACAAGCGCTAAGCACTGAAAAGGGCCCGATGAACTTGAAAGTAGTGGAAGACGAGCTTGCGTTCGGCATACTTGGTATTGCATAACGTTCATCTTAAGCGCTCAAAAAACACACGGACACAGAAGACAAGGACAAGACAAGGGTAAGTGCTTGTCCCTGTCTTCAGTGTCAGTGTGTTTTTTGTGAGCTTAAGATGACCGTTTGGGCTTATATGGTCTTTTTACAGAAGTAAATATTGTTAGATGATTTCATTACTTTAAAATTATAACTTGCATTCTTTGCATTGTCGCAACAATTACGTCGCAGCTCTTCATTTCTGAAGGTAATGTGCACATGGCTGAAAAAAATATTTGTGCATTTTTACGCCCTATGTCCTTCTCGCTTTAATGTCATGTCGCACTCCTACTACGCAGCAGACATGATCAAACAGTTTGATCGAGAACGACCGGATGGAACCAGTCATGAAAAAAAACACTTCTGCGGAATCTCATTGTTTGATGTACCATACTTAAGTACAGCCAGTGGCAGATGTCTAGAGAGAAAAACAATGAGTAGCAATTTATTTTTTCTAAGGGTATCAAAAATTATTTTTAATAAGGAATCATTATGCACCCCAAATACAGCACTAAGGTGTCATGATAATCTATTTTCTCTTAAATACTTCGAAGAGGAAAGGCCGTATTTTCTTCGCGCAGATATACGGTTTTAGCGCTGGCCTTTCATAGGAAAAAATTTCAATACTATGTAGTTTTAATAATGCAGTGGCAAGGACATCGAACTTTTAAAGCAGCTAAAGGTGATTTGAATTGTCCTCGGAGTATTCATAGCCGAAGTTTAAGGCACGGATTTTTTTTTGCCACCAACAGTTGTTCGACCGAGTTATGAAGCAAGAAAATCCGGCAGCCAGAGTTTGGTCACTTGGTTTGGTTCATGAGCTCGTATTCACTGGTCGGGGAGATGTGCGTGTGCATGTGCAATGCAGGCACAGATTGGATGTTGGTGGGATGAGCGCGATGAGCCTTCACAAGCGCAATTAAAATTTCCCTATCAGAGAGTGACACAAAGAGACACCTCGTTTACAAGAATTTTTTATATATGCATATACACCTGTCTATACATGAATATCCAAACTGAGGAAAGAAATGTATAAAAATATTTGAAAAAAGAAACGGGGAAGTAACAATTCGCCGCGATAAGCACCCGAACCCATAACTTTCGGTTACTTGTTCCATGCCTTTGCCCAACCGGGCAACCGGGCAGTATGTATTTTCTCCACTTTGGCGCGTATTTTTGATAAAGGGAAGCTTTCTCTGACTCAGTGATGGCATTCCATGCCCTACCATAACGCACTGCAAGAAAGCCAACTTTACACAACTGGTTATACAAAATGGTGATGATGATAATGCAATGTACATTAGGCGCATCAATAAAAAGTGCTTAGCATGGTCGAAATCGAACTTGGGTTCCTTCGCGTTATGAATAAGACGTCTATTCGACTGCGCCAATCCGTCACCGTAGACGTAGTTTTTATTTTGGATTTTGACTTTGACTGATGTTGCAATGGCGAAAGTTTTGCGTTTAACCCATTTTTCTTGCTAAATAAAAGGGGCTTTAACTTTTTTTTTCAAAATATTGTGAGCCTTTAGGCTGTTATAGAGACGGATCCACGAAAGAATTTTGAGTTTTCAATACGTGTAATGCAGCAGCCGTACAAACTGCATGCAGTCAGCCGGATGGTGTCACCCAAACAAATGAAGCAAGAATAAACTAGGCAAAAATTTCCCATTCTTGTGACCTCGTTTGTCTTTACCACTATCGAGTCAGAGCGAGGCAGCCTATTTATTATCTGCTTTTTCTGTTACTATATGATGTTTCTGTGGTGCCGTTCTTTCAGCCAGGATGCTAATTTGCGGGTGAAACAGTCTTAGGTAACGTTTTAGTTAAGATATCCCGTGCTATTTGTTTATGTGCTATGTTTACCCTTAAATCTTCTCAAGGCTGCCTGCGCGCACAGCAATTTGGACCTGTATGAAAGGTCTCACATGCGATAGCAGTTCTGTATTGTTTCCTAGGTATATTTTGCCTTTCGCCTGACACTTATGAGAAGGCGCGTAGACAGAGCTGGTTTTTTTTTGCAGCAGGAGGAGTCGCTGTAGCATGGAAAACGCGTATATTTGTTTCAACAACCTACCACCAAGGTAATAGCAAACGAACTCTCCGGAATATAAACACTACCGCATACCAGGCATCCTGCACTGAAGCTGGAAATACGGCAAAGTACGTTTGCTTTAGTAAAAAAGGCTGCTTTGTCTAGATAAAAATCCCACCACCTTTCAGAAAAACGTGAAAAAATTCTACATATTTCAATGCGGAAACAGACTTGCAAAAGGAAGTTGTAGTTCTAAGAAAAGCCTTTTAATAATCTCGACGGGAGCTCGGAGTTTTATGACGAGCTACCCACGATGATGATGACGAACAAATGCTGAATATGGTGGGTATGTAAGGGTGAGAGATTGGCCTCTTTTGCGGATGACAATTCGTACAGTTCAAAGAGTCTGATGATGCAACACACCCCTGAACACTAACGATATTAGGCAAACATAATGAATCAGAGGCGAATCTACGCCTAGCCACTTTCTGGCGACGTCGGCACGACGTGGCCAAATCTTGTTAGCGCGATTGGCGGTTGTCCCCCACAGCCATCCCAGAAGCGTTTCTCCTTCTCATGTTATACTATTACAGCGCGAAATGTAAAAGGTCCTGAACATTTCTCACGTATTCTGTTAAAAAAAACGTCTTGCGTTGCTGAAGTGGCGATGAATAGATTATAAAAAGGCTAGTTCTTTGAAATTGAACAATGTTGTATATCGCCTTCAAGGTCCCTCAAATTTTCGAGGTAACCAGCACCCTACGTGCGCAAGAAGCAATGTTAAAGCTTCAATCGGTGTTGCGGAAAACCTGAGCAGGTTCTCTCGGGGGCGCTTATCAGTGGTTATCTTTGTCCTTTGAACGTCCCACGTGTATCACTGAAACAGTCGACGCTATTTGTTAAGGGACTGGGGCCCGATACATGATCCTCTAAATGGCCGTCACCTCCACGTGCACTCTTTTGTTTTGAACAAAAGTGCAGGCTAATCAAAAATATAGATCTGTCAGATTGAAATCTACGGGCGTGGTGTCGTCCGGGCCAACCGCCATCAGCCTGCATTAAGGAGAAGATCAATAGTCCCGAAATCCCAATTGATTTGACTTGCTGACAGTGGCGTCTACGGAAGCTGCTCTCGCGAGAAATATTGGATTCCGATCAATGGCAGAGTAATAAAGGCAAACCGAGGACTAAACAATTATTAGGAATAAAATAAACGCATTGCTTCTGACACGTACGTGCAGCTCCGCACAATACATTTTCAGGACATTGGTTGTTTTTTTAAAGTCGGCCAGTCTGCCCCAAGAATGGGCGAGATACTAGCCCTCCACTCATACAAGCGATTCAGCTGGTGTAGAGTCCTGAAGTAGGGAAAGCTCAAAAGGAGTGAATGACTTTACATGATAGGTATATATTGAACGGCAGGGATTCAAAACAGCCGTTTATTGAAGAAAGCTAGCCGCAGAACAGCATACGACTCGCGAGAACGATGATTATGTACAAAAAAGATAGCAGCTTGGCGCCACTGAATGATGATTTAGGATTTCAAGTTGAAGTCGAAAACACTCTCTGGGGCGCCAAACACCGCTCACACTTATTTCTCCCTCCGTGGAGAGACTTCCGCCTGGCTGAACTCTATGATGTAACGCGGAGGACAAAGTGAGTACATCCTCAGTATAAGAGGTGTACTTGTGGCATACGAATCTCCAGTTTCTGCTTAGCGCTGTCAGAGTGAGCTGCGGAAGATCCAATCATCCGGCGCAGCTCAGCAGTGAATCCAGCCCAGTCTATGATGGATTTCTCGTGGTTAATAAGGAACCCCGCTTTTTGCCACTTTGCTGAGAGAGAATTTCACATTTGACAGCTTGGCGCTGTTGTGCCGTGGGTAAACATGCTGACTAGGTTGTAACTGCCCAGCCATTCCTCAAAGTCATAGCCGCGAAGCCCAGCATAGAAGGGTGGGCCGCGCTGGCACCTGGTCACGAAGCACGGGGGGCAGGCCCGACGAGCAATGTTTGCTGGTTTCGCTGTAATCGGAATGGCCTCTTGCGGTAGGCAATAACCTGAATGGAGCTCCAGGGGTGCACTCGGAGGGTTACACCAGAGGATCAAGTCTCACGATCCACCACTTGAAAGGCAGGGATTCGGAACAACCGTTAATTCAAGCGAGATGGCCGCAGAAAAACAAGCCAAACGCAATGACGATGATTATGCACAAAAGAGGTAGAAGCAGCTTGGTGCCACAGGGAGATGATGGGGAATTTACAGGTGACCTTGAGAAACACTGTCTGGGGCGGAATAACCACTCACAGTATCGGTAATTAAACCAACAGCTTGAATAACGTTCCTTAACAGATCTTACACCTGGTGTGATTTGTGTTGCTTATGTGCAGTGGGGTTTCTTCTAGAGGTTCAGCGCTTTGTTCAATTATGCTTTATACCTTGCCTCATCGCGCCCAATTTACTTTGAAGCCCATGTAACAGCAAATAAAAATGAAACCACATTTGCAATGGTAGTTGGTCGTCAGCGACGAGATGGTGTCTCGTAAACCAGGTAACTGAAAAAAATTTTGAAAGCTCCTTGGTGATTTTTTATACAGCGGGAGATATGAAGCTTTAAGAAGCAACGGTATTTTTGTTTATTTGGGGTAAACATAATTCATTGGGTGCTGTAAATTCCTATTTTCTAATTTCTTCACGGTATAATTCGATAGAAAATCATAACTGATGGATGGTGGTTGTGGTAACACGCATTTATTTTATGTACAAGGGATACAAAGACGCCATGTTACGCTTTAGCGAATTTTGGTGTCTAGGGGAGAGGGATTAGGTAATAGGAGTTGGGGAAAAAGTAGGATACATCCAATGGTACATCCAATTGGGTGTGGAATTAAAGGAAATGGTCAAGACCAGAGTCCTCGACGAAGTTTCGTAGAGCGACTAGCAGGCGCCGTTCTTCGCTCTGATTGGAACTGCCTGGATAAAGCCAATCATTAAGACTCGGTGGGATTGCCAATCCTACGGTTTTGAAGGCTTGTTCGCGACAGTCGGCAAAACGAGGACAGTCCCACAGGATGTGTGCAATGTCATTATTGGCTGAGCACCGCAAACACTCGGGGTCATCTAGGCTGCCGAATCTTGTGGCGCGAAAGTGTGGGGTTCTTGCCGATCCAGTTCTAATCCTATGAACGATCGTGTGTCATTTCCGGGGCCAATGCTGAGGTATGACTGGACGCTTCACTCCTTGAGACGCTCGTAGTTGCAGCTTCCTTTCCACTTTGCGGCGGGTGTAAAATTCCGAGCTCGAAGTAGGTGAAGGTTCCTCCGCTGTGTTTTCACACTTCTCCTCCGTCTGTTCATCCTGAGATGCAGGTGATGGCACTATGACCGAAGGAAGCTCAGGAGAATGTCCATGCTCAGAAGAGACGGGGTAAGCCCGGGTGATGCCGCTTTTCCCAGTTGATGTGTCCCTTGCGGCTTGTTGCGCAAGTGCGTGAGCCTTGTCATTGCCTGAGATTACCGCGTGGGCCGGTATCCAGAAAAAGGTCACAAGACGTCCGCGGGTCCACAGCGTGCTGACGCGTTGCCGGATATTTAAGATGACCTCGGAGGTTTCATCTGGTCGTTTTAGACGGCGTAGGACATTGATCGCGTCTGTAAGAATCACCGATTCTTTGAAACGTTCTCGCGTTTCTAGCCACTGGACAGCTTTCTGAATGGCTATCAGCTCGGCCATCTCCGGCGGCGTAAATAGAAAGAGTTGCGACCCCAAGAAGCAATTTTTTGTTACCAAGAATCACTCTAGGCCCTGATGTGCCTCAAAACTCACCATAGGTGCTATACAAAAGCTGTTTGAATTCAAGCAATGCAGATGATGTCACCAAGGCGTACGTGCTTATTGTGAATATTTTTTTTGCGTCTTTTCTTTATGTCTTTTCAGCACGAAAGCTCACTGAACATCACTGTGGCTAGTGTGCCCATTATGCTTAAATATAGTTGACAGTGAACAAAAGTGTCGAAGAACAAAAAGTAACGGTGAACAAAAATGTCATTGTCCCGTTAGTTCTATCTCATTTACAGCTGGCTTTAACTTTAACCTGTTAAGAAAAATAGAGTCGATATCTTTCTTACCAGAAGATGTCACCAGCAAACACATAAATTGAGAGAGTATGAGCAAACGAAGAATGCCAGAAAAACTCAAACATTCAGACGTTTTCATACACAAAACACAGCTAAGAAGGTGTTTTTATTTGCCATTCTGTTTGAAGTTTGTGCTGTGAACTGTGAAGTTTGTGCTGTTTGTCTTTGTGCTGTGAACCCGCGAAAGGTTTATCGTTTAAAAAGTACTAATTACCAAGTAAAAAGTACTAAAAGTACTAAGCGCTTCGTCCCGTTGTCTTTCTTGTCCAAGTTTTGTATTTGCGCTGTTTCCCATTGTAATAAGTACTAAGCAAGTTAAACATGAGCGACAAAAATAGGTGACGCCGATTTCAGCGCTGTTCCTCACGGTGTTCAACCTAACATTCTCGAAACATTTCCCCATTTCATACAAGCCCTCTGCTCAGGTTCACGCATCGCTTCGTCGGCGCAGCGAGGAACTGCACTGCCATCGTATCTTTAGTGTTACATATGCCTCCCAGGCTGTTACTACCGGCATGCACAGCTGTGCCTGTCGAGGCGTGAGTATATTGGAATGAGGAGGCAGAGCAATAAGATGTCCCGCGCCGAAGTTGACCAGTCTACAAAAGTACCCTCTTTCCCGCCAGTTCACTTTCGCGCTTGAGTGAACAGGCCTCGTTTCCCCTCCATGGAGGTTTCTACTTTCTCGCTTCAGCGGGTGCTTCTGGAGCCTGCGAGAATGTTCTCGGGGAGGAATTGGTATTTCGCAAATTTGACTTGCAGTGGTGGCTGCTTCTTTCATGTGCGCATGTGCTCTCTGGAATACTGCTTTCTATTATTTGATTCTTGCTGGAACTTCACCGAAACGCCTACTTGTAAAATCCTGGTGAGATTGCGGAAAATAAAACAAAGGTGGTCGTTTTAGGCTTCAAGTGTAGCCTTGCGCTAACTAAACACTAGACTACGATTCTTAAACTGTACAGTGCAGTCATAATTACGAATGCAACTAATTCAAGTCAGAATAGCTTTAAGGAACATGCATTGGAGTTAAAGAAATGCCCAGAATCATGAAAACACATTAGGTACGGTACAACACAAGTTATAATCGCACGCACGTTATTGGGAGCTTTTAGGCCAACGTGGTAGGGCGCTCTTAAGGGCGGTAGAAGGCAAGGAAACAAGTGTACGAAAAGCAAAGGTATTTCCTGTGGGCATATATGAGGATTCGATAAGCTACAAAGTCTGCAGGAGAAACGCAATTTTGTAAGTAAGTTTGAAGAAAAACCAGCGATTGAGAAAGCCGTGATTGTGTTTTTCCAAATAAACTTTGTGTGTTAGAGACAGCCTTTTCTCACGCTGTTTATAATAGCCCATGTGGGGCAAAAGAATGCGCGACAGGGGCAAAACAACTGGGGCAAAAGAATGCGCAAGGAGAACATGTGAAGGAGAGCAGAAAAAAGAGGACAGAACGAAAAACACAAATGGTCAAAAATAAATTTAGGCGGTTTTGAGATAAAAATCTCTCCATCTCCACGAAGGAATAATGATGAGAGGGGCGAAGCTAAAATGCCTATAGGTAAAACCGTGAAACATTCGCCCACACATCACATAAAGTCTCCTCATGTCATGCTTTCCACCGCTCCGTTGAAAAGGCCGTCGACGACGTCGATGTTTGGGGTGATTATGTAGGGCTTGTTTGGGACGATGAGAATTTCCACGGGTAAGTTGGTGAATTCGGTGTGTGACATTATTGCCCCCTTGGCCGTAGCCTTCTGCACAGCGTCTTGTGTCGCGTACCCCCGGTACGTGTCTTCAGCTCGCAGACGACGAACGACAACCTCATCTTTTTCCTCTCCTCCTTGTTGGGTAGCAACGAATGCGTTGAACGTTTGACCTCTTCGGTCAATCTTTGGTTGGCCACTTCCTAGGGGGATCCTCCCACAATCATCACCATTCTGCCATGTATGGCAGCAACGAGGGACGGGACAGGGCCCGAGAAAGAGTCTTGAGCTCGCAGGCGACGAACGACAACCTCTTCTTCTTCCTCTCCTCCTTGTTGGGTAGCAACGAACGCGCTGAACGGTATGACCACTTCGGCCAATCTTTGGTTCGCCAATCCCTATGGGATTCAGCAACAATCATCATCAATGTTCTGTGTACACTGTGCCGTGTACGGCCGGGACAGTGCCCGAGCAAGAGGAGCTTCGCTCCAAAAACAAAATCAACCGAAGGAACAGTTGAACATACATTAAGAGAGTTATACGAGGTCGAGAAGGTTTGTGCCGAGGAAGAAATTTTCCCCCTTGAAAACGATAACGATGAAGCTTCTATTACGGAAAATGAAATTAGCGCAGTTATTTCTGAATTATGCAGAAATTTATCCCCTAGACCAGATGGCTTACGAGCCACGTAAGTCAATGTCTATATAATATTCAAAAATTATTCTTTCTCTATCTTTACAATGCATGTATCAAAACACTATACATTTCATCCCGGTGGACGGCATCAACTGTAATCATAATACGAAAATGAGGAAATATTCTAGCAATCAACTCTATATTCGGAAAAATACTTAAAAAATAATACAGACATAATATATTACTTCTTAACCAAGAAAAAGCTTCATAGCACAAAACAATTTCTATTCGCTCATAACACGTCGGCAACAATTGCCTTAAATGAGTTCAAAAATGACCAAGCAAAATGACATAAAGCGGTATGTGTTGTCATCTCTTTAGACATAAAGAACGCATTTAGCTGCATAAAATCAGCCGTCATTGTAAACTTTCTAAAAAAATCAGGCTGTCCAATAAATCTGATCATTTCGACTCATAATTTTTAAAATTAATAAACTGATCTATAACATGAACAAATCGAGAATTCAATTTGATCTTAAGTCATGTTCTCCGCAGGGGTCACCTTTAAGTCCAATATTCTGGAACATAACAATTTTAGATCTCCTAAATAGCCAATTTTGTAGCGATGTAAATATCCAGGCTTTTTCCGACGTCATAACCTAAGTAATAAGAGGCAATTCAAGAGATAATATTGAGCAAAAGGCCACAGAAGCGCTCAAAATAGTAGAAAACTGGGGAATAGACAAAGAACTTACATTTAGCACAACAGAATCAAAATTCACTGTTATAGGTGACACGTACTTTAAAAGACCTCCGATTATCTAATTAGGAAGCAAAAATCTTAAATTCTGTAAAGAAATTAAAATATTACGCGTCTATCTAGACAACAAGCTCAGTTTTATCCCTAATATTAACTATGTAGAGGAAAAAGTAAAGCAAATAATAAAAAGCCCAGGAAAATATACAGCATACAAGAGGGGGCTTACGAGCAAACACCTACAGCAAATTTCTATCAGAGGAATAGAAAGGAACATAGTTTATGCCGCTCCAATTCGGTATAACAAACAGGTCGTAGTGAGAAAAAAACTAAGATGTATTCAAAGAACAAGCCTCATTAAAATTGCCAAAGCATTTGAAAGAGCATCCAATCCGGCCTTAAACATCATAGCTAATTTCCCACCAATTCATCTAATGATCGAAAAAGAAATCTAAACATTTAACGTACTGTTTGCCGGAAAATTGTTCACTTGGAAAAACCACGCTTTTACGGGAGACCAAATAAGTAATAAAGTAGATATATAGCAGCTGTATCCAGCAGGTAAGATATCTTTTGCCTGTCCTACTCAAGCAATTTCGCAGACAGAGTTGGCAGAAGTTGCACATGGCTCGCAAGATAAAACTGACACAGGAGCAGCTTTTATAATTCTAGATAAATCCGGCAAAATAGTAGAAACCAGACAATGCAAACTTCCGGAGTACAGCAATAACATTGAGGCAGAAGGAATTGCGATTTTAAAAGCAATTGAATACCTCCAAACTAGCTTCAAAGAAGGTAACGTACAGTTGCATATGATAGCCTATCAACCCTAAAAGCAACGAGCAATCCAAATAATCAGAACCCAAATATGCTTAGAGTTAAAGAAATGCTAAACAAAATAGAAAAGCAGGTCAAAATAACGTTAACTTACAATAAAGGTCACAGTGGCAATGTCGGCAACGAAAGAGCAGATGAAATGGTTAAAAAGCAGCAAAATATGGCGAAAAAATTAACTGGCCTATTTCAATACAATTCATAAAACAACAGCTCAATATTAACCTAAAAAAAACATCGGAATTTTGAGGGGCAAGAAGAAGGAAATGAAAGCTACACATACCAATGGACAAAAAATGTTCACGAACGTTCGGCCCACTTTCCCACCAACTATTATACGTCCCAGTTTATCAGTGGACACGGTAGAATTCCGTTTTATTTTCACAGGTTTGCCGTGACAAATAACATAAAATGTAAATGTAACCTACTAGCAGACAGCTTAGACCACTATTTACAAGACTGCCCAATAACAAACAAACAGAGAGAAGAACTTAATATCCATAGAAATTACCTCGCAAAAAGGAAACAAGAAGTAATAAAACATACAGAAACATTAAAAATTTTAGGTGAAATGGCAATACTAATAACCCTAGTATTCAACAATACTAACCCCTCAAATAGTTTGTCACAATTTTACTCACACGCAGAAACAAAGTCAGCGGCAAATAACGCGATAATAACTTTAAAATCATTTGTATTTATCTGTGTTCAATAGTGAGTCATTTTCTGCGTAATTATCTTGTTTAATTACCTTTTTACATTTTTTTTCGATTTTAAATCTAAACATGCAATTTCAATGTATTTAATTTACCCGTTATACCTCGGTGGTACGGGAAGGGGTTCTGTGCATGAGCCTGTTCAATAAAGCCGTGTTTTACGGAATGGCGTTCCAAGGAACGGCGTTTCTAGAACTAGTTCCTTTTTGGAGGAACGGAGGAACGCCCACATTCTAATACGGGTCCGTGGAACTGTAACGGTAACTCGTTAGGTTTCTGGAGGAACGGCAGGAACGGCGTTCCTTCTGCAAACGTTACATCGCTCGGAATGGGCGGTTTTTGATGCCAAGGCTCGAGTACAGAAATCCACAAATCGCTACGTCGTTTCTCTTCCTATATGCTGGCCAATTTGCCCCCCCCCCCCCCTTTCAGCGGAACTTGCTTCCTCGAATGTCAAAGGCAGAAGAACAACTACGCAGCGGGCTGGAGCTTGTGCTTGCGTTCATACCGGTAGAGCTTACGCGGCGTTCGAGGGGTGAATAGCGCTGCCGAGAGAATGCTTTTCACCTTTCATAGTTTGTGTGGGGAGGCCAAGATGCCCGTCTGGCCGATATAATTGTTCGCTGCCGGGGAAAGGCTTCTAAGTCCGAGCGGAGCTACAGGTACCTTGTGAAACCACCGTATATTGTCAGGGGTAATTACCGCATTAGTTCGCGTGAGCCGCGGGTGCGTTGTTGTCGAGGGAGTTGCTCTCGCTGTGAGGTCATTCGAAGGGTCACGGGGTCACTGGAAATTGTTCGGAATTGCAGGTTTGAACCGCTCAAAGGAAAGCGCGAGCTTGTTGTCGCCAGTTGCTTAATCCCAACCTTTAAGCTACCATGGATCCCAGACTGTTCTATGCGAGACAAGGCGACCAACGACATAAAGACAGTGCTGGCTGCGGTGACCGAGCCTTCAAGCGCAGATTTTGCCACCTCGTCCGCGCCCGATGATTTGTTTTCCTTTGGGCAGCAAACCCTTCAAGCCGAGGCACAGGATGAGTTGTCACGGTACCTGCTGGTACCAGTTCACTACCCGCAGTCGCAGATGAAGAACTTGGAGGGACTGGACCAACTTTTCGTTAAGTACAACACATCAGTATCCTCAAGCGCTTCCGTGGAACAGCTCTTGAACATTGCCAACAAAGTGTTGACAAAAAAACGAATTTGTGTGCCTGGCCCCAACATCGAGATGCAACTCTTGCTGAGTTCTACTTAGTTGCGACTATGCATTCTGGCATTTTTTCCCACTCATTGTTTTCATATTTTTTTCACTCATTCTACATTTTTTATCTTCTGCCATATCCTGTAACTTTGTTATGTACTTAACTTTTTCTGCTTGAAGAACCAAACAATCTGTCGATTCAGTACCACGGCACATAATTTCTTGTTTCCTCATTACCGTTTATTTATTTGTGCTTGCTTTTTTACTATATTGCGTCGCAATTGGTGCCGGCTAACTTTTTTTGTAGTATAAATGTTTTTTACGTGCGTGAATAGGTTCCGTGTTATTTCCTGTGCGTTTCCCTCATGCGTATTTCTAACCATCGCAACTGGTTCGTGCGTCGCGTCCACATACTTGGCTACCTTTGGTTGTTTCCTTTATCTACTGCCCTGATTGTGTTCCGCATACTTTTATTTGTTGTCCGTAATTTTCCTGTGTGACTACGCTGTTGGATTTTATTTATTCTTTCTTGTTATCGTCTTCTGACCTAAACTTGGATTGCGAACCTCGTAGTGATTACTTGTTCTGCTGTGTTTTGTTACTCGCAAATTTGTGCTGTGTGATCCGCAACGCTTCACTTTTGAATTCTCAGCAAACGCAAAGCTTCACTTTTGAATTCCCAGCAAACGGGTCTGTTAGGTATTTTTAATAAACTGTAACATTATATCAGCATTCCATAAAGGTCTACGTATTGTTTGTTTCGACGTGGTTTCTAACGAAATTAAGACATTTAATTAAGTTCCTGCATGTGAGGAAGCTTCTTTTCGGCTATCTGAAGCGCAGTAAACTTAAACCGCATTTGTGAGACCGAAGTGGGAAGTGTCATATAGCGCGCCTATAATAGATGAACACCAAAATCGCAGTTCGACATGTCGGGAGGTTGTCCGGTGCTCCTTAAAAAACCGTCTATGGGCGTTTCTTTGCATTATTTTTTACCTCCAGATAAACTGCTTCCGTCGGTGTTCATATTCTTATACTACACGTAGTTGGATGTAAGTTTTAAATTTCTCACATTATTTCGCCTCAGTAACCCGGGACCATATTCTAATTTAAAAAAATTAAATTTAACGGTAATGTAACGACACGATCCAATCTTCGAAGTGAAACTGGAACGCGTTTCTTTCGAAATAAAGGAACTTGTAACGAGAACTCGTTTAAAAATTGGGAAGGAACGAGGAACGGGATTTATTTCTTGTTTATGAGGAACGTGTACAACACTGCAATAAAGCTGTCCCCAGAAGCACTTGTTGTGCATGCGCTTAGTTTCTGTAGTAAAGGCCCGAGTCGCTGTAATGGGAAACTAAACTATATACGCAATAAAGAAAACAAGAACAAACAAGAAATTTCACCACAGTATGAAACAAATTTTGAATTTTATTTTACATTTTTTTATAAGATCTCAAAAGCAATGCTTCATGTTAAAAACGGCATTATCGCGCACGCTTTACATTGGAAGACTTGTTTTGAGAAATCCAAGAATGCACGGAAACTGCTAGTTATTGAAGTGCAATATATTTAGGGAGCTTATGTAATTGTTAGTATAAGAACAATATATTTTAAGGCACAAAAAGTTTTATCTGTTAAAAGGAATCATTGAAAGTACGCCGATGTAGCGAAACAGCGATAGCTTTGATAAGGTTGCACTAAATTTTATGCATCGCTTATATTATGTTAAACTCCGGTTCACTTAGCCTAAAAGGCGAGGTTCAGATGTAATATTCGGAATATTATAGTAATTTTTAACACCTGCAAAAAAGGAGGAAAACGGGACATTTATATTCCGCCACCTATCGTTTAATTAGGGCAATGTCAGTCTACGGAGGCAAATTTTTTGTGCGTACATTTCTGCAGGGCTTCTTGCTCTCGCTCTAGCAAACGTATTGCAGACAGCATATCTAAACGCGTGCGATGAGCAACGTTGAAAAGCAGACCCCTCAACCATGAATCATGTCCGCGATTCTGGTACGCGAAACTCGGGAACTTGTTCCAACTCGGGATGTTTTTTCAAGTGACTACTTTCGAAAGTGCAGTGAATGCCAACACGCATGAATAAGTGATGGCATACGTATCTCCAGACTTTTCATTTGCACGGCACTGTGGACGCAGGTGCTGAGAGTAGGCGGAACAAATACACCGCAAAGAAAGAATTTTTTCATGCCAATCCCCTGGAGCGTCGGAAGTATTCACCGCGAACCGTCTAGGCACTGCAGGCGCCTTTCTGCCAGGTCCACGTTGGGGATTATAATGCTGGTGAAAGGCGGTAGTCGGTTGCTTGGTTGAAGCTACCCGTCTTTACTTCTAAAATGGGGCGTGTTTATATTGCGCTGGAATTTGATTTACGCTTATTTTTCACAAGATAAAAACCTAACTGCAACGCTTTCCACATATAACAGCCACGTGCAAGCAAGCACGAATTCTGCAAAACATTTGGGAACTCTGAACGCACTGCGCTGCTTTTGTTAAAGCGCCAGGTATGGCAACAATCGGATAATTTTACGACAGGGTTTTTTTCCTGCCACGAGAGCTTCAGATGTGATAAGTCACTCTGCACTCAAGGAGAATCTAGGTGAAGCTGAATTCAAAGATGTTTGGATTAGCTAGAGGTGTATTATCTGCATGCGTAGACTTTGATATAGTGTCCATCCGAAAACCTTGAACGGAAAGCTGTCATACAGAACGCGGTTTTAAGTCTTGTGATACGCCCATACGCTGATTTATATACGGCAGAGATCTACTGAAACTGCGGTCGGTGCTTCCTGTTGCCTGTACCAGGTTCTTCAACGGAAGGCGGTGATGGGGCATTCCGTTTATATAATCAATTTATATATCCTTGGTGACTAGGAAAGAAGGTAATAAATAAACAGTATTGGTAGTGTTGCTGCTTTCACACTCTTAGATCCGTTTCCCTCGTTACTAGCTGTTCATCCGAGCGTTCCTGCGTCCGTAGCGAAAGAAGATTTAAGAAAGGGGGCAAAAGCACCCACTTTATAGCTGATTACTTCGAAGCCTTCAATGTGTGTTTGCTTTGCCGCACTCGAAAACATCCCCGCCTTTTTAAAGGTGTCTGGCAGCACTTACCACTTACTATTCGGGATGTATTTTGGAGGAAATTCTATTGTTTTAGAAATCTCCTCCGGGTATTGTCAATATCCGCTCCCTATCATAAAAGCCACGCGAGAAGGAACTCGCGTATAATCGTTCTCTCTAAATTAAGCCGTGACCTAAACGACGAAAGCTGCGCGCTCATTTCCGTAGAGGGGGGGAAGATTGTGATGTTCTCTTCGGCAGCCTTCGATATAAAACAAGCCGGTGATTTTTCTCTTTTTTGTGCAACGTGGCGAAACCGTCTGGTTTCTTCGCAACCGTCTAGTGCAGCAAAACTACAGGCATTAGTGCCGGCTCGCAAACGCACGCTGAGTTTGGTACGGCGTTCTTGAAGCGATATAACCTTGTTGTCGAGAAGTCTCGTTGAAAGGAAAGTATTGAGTTCGTTACTCAAACTCTGCGCTCACTCACAACACACAAAAAAAACTCTAATACTGTTCGTACAGGTTAAGCATACAAAAGGTTGGTGCACAGGGCCGACGACGGTGAATCGTCATAGAAAGTTTGAGAAAGCACCCATGACGTTCACTAGCAACAGCCAATGGTACACCACCGCTGTAATGACGTAATTTCAGTGGTGCTTAATAAGGTAAACAGAAGAGAGCTTGAAATGGGGCTAGTTGGTTTCTTACTCGGAACATTGCTGGCGCTAGGCGGGACAAGAACGACGAGTTGTGTGTAATTCGTGTAAATCTAGTTGTGTGTAATTCGTCGTCCTTGTCCCGCCTAGCGCCAGCAATGTTCCGAAACAGAAGAACGCGGTTTTTCAGGTTTTTCTATGTATTTCACAGCAATTTGCAAACATACCCCTTCACATGCACGTGTAATACTTGGTTCAAGTACTGCTTGGGGTGTAATTAAATGTCGAGCAAGTGTATTTTCACTGGTCAAAGAGTGGTGCAGCGTCACTTTAAACACCTCGCCGATGGTCACTCGGTATCCGCCTGGCCACGAGTTTAATTAGACTTCAACTTTTAGACTTCAACACAAGGAATTCGAACCTACCGCGTTTATTTATCGTTAATACAGCGTTAGGAAATGCAAAGCCGATAAAGGAAGAAGGAAATAATGCTAAAGAGGAGCCCTGACACCACCTATTACACAGACACCCCCGCCATGTCAGGACGTGCATGGCGCTCATAATTCCTTAGAATGGGCAATTGGGAGAGTTGGGGCTGGTTCATGACTGAAGTAACAGTGCGCACGGCCTGACGACAAAGAAATGGTACAGGACGAGCGCTGGCACACAAATAATTTTTAATTTAGGAACATGTTAATTACACACTAAAACTAGTGAACCAGGACGCGGCGTCCGACCGTTGAAAGCAGCCAATGAGGATGCAGTGCTTCTGGGCCCTACGCATGCAATTAGATCATATAAAATGATAGAGCTCAACTGATCACTGTTTGCTTGAAGCGGTATGTTACGTGTTATCTACGAGGGAGATTTCTTTTTCTCTCAGCGTATTCGAAGGGTGGGATATGCACCTATCTCCCATCTTCGCAATATTGAATGCCTCGATCACTTCTCGGGTCGCGTCGTCTCGTCACTGTGCGAAAAAAGCAATTTGTTTTGTCAAAATTAGTTTTGCAGCCACATTCCCGGCAATGCATAGAGAGAAGCCCGTGCGGGTCATTCTCAGATCATTCCTTTAGTCCCGTCTTTTTCACCGTCCGTGTCTTTCGTTGCGCTAAATCTTATTTCTGTGGTCTTTAGTACAGGGTGAGAGGCTTACGAAAGCTGGATATCTAGAACGCCTGTTACTACGTACCTGTGAATGCGTTGTGGCATGGGTGAAGCAACCCATCTCGCCGGCCCTAAAAAAATCCACTACAGCAAGGAAAAGCGCATAGTGCTTCCCTGGGTGTACCGAATTTCGCACGGACTCAGCAATGTTGCAAAGCGAGGCGGCATGGGCTTTGTTCTTTGAGCGCGTATCAAGCTAAATGCCGTCAGCCCGGCTGTGGAAAGAAAGTCGTACCACCACAAAGCGAGCAGAAAAGGTGCGGGGTAAATCACAAAGCACCATGGGTGCAGTGCAACACGGTGTAGTGTACAGCGTGCCTCTGAGATGCGGCCGTCAGCACGTGGGCTAGACGTGCCGTTGTTTGAAGGTGTGCCTCACGGAACACAGGGGCAGCATCGAGAATGACACGCAGCGGCAGTTTTACATGCATTGCCGGAACTGTCGCTGTAAGCCTAAATTTAACCAAACAAAAGTGTTTTTTTCGCACAGAGACAGCACGACGCTAGAAGTGATCGACCAGTTCAATATTGTAAACTTTATTGACGTCTAAGGCGTATCCCGGCCTATCTGTGGTAGCTCTATGATGTCGGTATTTCCGTTTGCTTCACCCATCTTGTTTTGTGAAGCCGATGAAAAGCAGCAGACAAAAAACTTAACATTGTTGCCCCTACTGTGTTGCATTTAGGAGCAGTATTTTTTGGGAGGGGGGGGGGGTATGGACACGAAGACATACCGTTATCGTGATCTCCCCGATGTTTGTTTAGTGTTTCATTATATAAGTGATCCTTTATTCCAGGCTTACTGTATCCAGACTTTCGTCCACTTCCTTTTCAGATAAGAATCAGCTCTTCATCAGATCTATTAGATAGGAAGCCCGTGTATTGTGTCTCTTAATGACTGCAATAACGGGAACTGTCACTCGGTTCTTACGGCCGCCTTCAGCCTGTATTCTCAGGCGCCTGAAAGGTGCAAGATTACCGGCCACTGTCTTCAACATGAAAGAATAAGACTTGATTGATTGTGCCCTGCGAAGGGCATGGCCTTCTATAAGGAACTTCTCATCTCCATTCTACTAGTGTCAACAATGGCGCCATCGATTACAAAGATACGCCATTGAAAGAATCCTAAACGATCCTAGAGTGAATATTAGCAGACACTAGTTTGTGTAAGGGAGAGGTAACGATAACTTCTGCTAGTGCCTTTGATAAAACACAATACCTTATAAAAGCGTTTAAAGGCAAACTGTGCTGTGCTATTCTTCTCCTTGTTTTTGTTTGGTTAGTGGTAGTATTGAGAGCGCCACGTGGAAGATATGTCGCCGCAAATGAGAGATGCCTATATGGTTCAAGTCAATGCACCATTCCAGTAGCCCATCTATAGCAATAGTCATTGAGATTGCCACGTGGAAGCTTGAATGCTTCAGTAAGTGGTTGATGCATATCTGGTTCAAGTCAATGCACTTTTCCAGGAGCCCATCGACAAAAATAGCTTATCAAATGCCACAGGATGCTACACTGATGATGGGAGTGATGTTTATTTTTTACGGCGCAAGGGCATTATGGCAAAAAACGTTCAATACAGTATTCTGGACACGAGCCTAAATATGAAGGCGTACAGTTGTACAGGGCCGTGAAAGCGGGCAAAAAAGTTTTGGGAGGTGTGGCTTGAATAATAAAAACAATAGATTACGCAAAACCAGCACAAAGACGATTTATGAGAGTAGCCGTATCAGAAGGAGTGTTGCAACTATCCTCTCGAGCAGTGCATGATACTCGCCTTTTTATAAGCTTACGAAAACAGATATTCAACGCCATTCCTGATATAGGGTGGTAGTGGAAGGTGCACCTGGCGGCTCGCTAACAAAAGAATACAGCAAGTATACAGAAGTATGCAGCTTAGAGGAGTACGGGAAGGGGTTAACTACTCTGGTTTTGAATATGACGACAGCTGATGTCTCTAACTGCTGGTTATCGGCGTGGGATAGAATGCACGTTTAATTTTCTCCTCCATTACTGAAAATCCTTGTCTTTATATTATGCAGCACATCTTATGAACGCCGTGGGGCTTTTCACTTAAGATTTTGCGTTGAAGATGCCTATTGGGGCATGCGAGAGAAATTTGAGCATAGTAACTACAGAAGAAGGAAAGTGCGGTCATCATAATAGCGTAATATATGGAGAACTGCGAGTTGTGCTTGTTGGTATATTTTAATGATGGGAACAGCGCAAAACGAAGCTTGGACAAATAGACCACGGTACGAAGCTCTTCGTCCCGTGGTCAATCTTGTGCAAGCTATGTTTTGCGCTGTTAGCTCTGATATATGACTAACAAGAGTGTTTGACTAATCGTATAAGTCATTGTCTCTGAGAGAAGGAGAAAACCACGCAATCATAAAACAATTGACGGCGATGGTAATGAGAGCACACAATCGCAAAACGGTACACATTTTTGCTATGAGTGCTATTTCTGCGTAGATGAAATATAAATTGTCGTATCCCGTGGAATCTGTGTGACGTGTTCGACCAGAAAAGACGCGAGCAACTACGATAACTCCGCGTGGCCTCAAAGAGGAAGGCGCTCGCTACAGGTGAAACGATTACTATTTGACACCACCGCAACCGTTATAACCCGGCCATTAGGCTGAAACGTATATCGCGCTGAAAACTAGATAGTCAGATAGTCATAGCAAGAAAAGGGGCATAGTATAGGAAGCCCTGCAATTGAACGCTCATTTATTGAAAAATAAAATTTTAACACGAAACCAGAACACACAAATTGCGCAATTGCGCTTTAATAAAGAAAAATTGTGACATAGCTCTACACGAGTATCAAAGTGTAAAAAAGTGACTCCGAATGTACCACAACCGCGCCCTTTAATATATCCAGCAAATATATTCTTGAATTTTGTATTCATATTTTTGTGTTCGCATATCATTTGTCAATGAATGTAGATTACCGCTTTGCTGAAAGAAATATGTAATTATGTCGCATTCTGGCTGGTCCGCAGAATCCTGCGTCTCTTTTTATTTTTAAACGTACACAATGTTGTTTTAAGCGACGAAGCTTGACAGCTCAATAGCTTGGCCCCGCTTTGGACTTATAGCGTGTGAACGTATAAGTGTACAGTAATCGCCATTATAGTGACTTCCTGTTTATTAACGAGTGATCTCCAGCTTCTCCCAGACCTGAGGAGTTCACTGAACAGAAAAATTTCGAGGCTCATTTTTTTAAAAGAGGTGACTGCATGTCTTAAATCTCAAGAAGAAACGACGGTGGGGAGATTGCTGTCCGGATTATGGAGTTTTATGGGGAAAATGACAGCAAATGTTACGTTATTTTCCTCGTATTACGAGCGTGACAATAACACTCCTTTCTCGTGTCGAAGGGTAGTGTGTTTTGCTTTTGAAGGAAGAACCCGATCTTTATCCGTCTTTTCATAGGAACAACGGCGCTTGGGTGCCTTCCTCCGTGGCCGCGGAGTGTCAGTTTTTGAAAGTGCGGTGCCTTTCGAGAGTAAAATAACCCCTGCCTCATTGGTGTCATCGTTTATGCTTTAGCGATTTTCTGTAAACGTGGAGATAACCCTGAAGGTCCCCCCCCCCTTTCTCTTAACATACATTTAGCTTTGAGTACCATACAGTATGTTTACCCTATAAATATGAACAGCGTTACATTGCAAGGCCCCAACGAACGTGCTTTTAAATGAGAACAAAATATAGCAACATGTTTTTGCTAAGCGCACACGCGTTGAATAACTATTTCTATACAAGCTGTAGAAAAAAGCCATTCGGAAATTTGCTTATTGTTGTCTTTAGTTGAGTAAGAACGTAAAAGCAATAAACCAAATATAAGCGCATTGTCCGCGCCCTAATGCGCACTGTTGCCGCAATACGAAAGCTCTATAGATTAGGCAAAATTAGAATAAAGCAGGGCGTGTGATGACTGGTTGCAGTAAAAATGATCATTTTTGAGTATTTGAGTATTTGATTTTATTTCTTGGTAAAACCAAGGGGAGGCTGAGAATAAAGACGGACGTGGCCTGACAGAGGCCTCAGCCACCCGATTTAGTGTGAAGGCGGTAGAAAGTTTTAGTACCCTAAAGCAGCGTGTACTATGACTGGTTTAAACAAAAACAATTACTTTAGTGTGAAGGAGGTAAAAAGAGTCAGTAGGCTAAAAGCAATGTCTACGCGGGGGATGAAATTACATTGAGTAGTACCGAATTCACGTTGAGATCCCATAGCAAGGCGGAAAGTCAATGGGCAGCAGCGAATCGAAGCACGCTTAACCTCAATATTTTATGGTACGCTAGGAAGCAGAGCTAATTGAATGCTTGGAAGCAGGCTGAATGAGGAAACCGCCATCCTCCAGGAAACCCGGTTTGTCTGATAGGCGTTACTTTCGCGACACAAATTTTCCGCTGCCGATTATAGCGAATAAAATGAGAAAGACGGAATGTAGGAGGCTTCATACATCGTATTTATTTGATTTATTTGATTTTTATTTCTTGGCAAAAACGAAGGGGAGGGTGAGACAAAAGGCAAACGTGGCCTGACAGAGGCCTCAGCCACCCGATTTACAGCTTGCATAACAACACTTCTGTTCACAAATTTAAGCGTGATAGCACAATCGTAATAGAAAAATAGCCCAAAGAAAAGTCATTACTACATTTCGTAATAGAGAAATAGCAAAAAGCAACGTCATTACTACATTTCGTATGTATTATACAAAGCATAGGTCTCAAATTCACAAAGGAATCAGACATTAAATGTCGTACACAATTGAAAACGCCCATCCAAATAGGCACTGGCCATGTTACTTGCAAAGAACACTGGAGGCCCAAAATTCTTGCAAAACGGAACTCAGCCATAGTCTTAACTTCCGGATCTTAACCTAAGCCGTAGTATTAAATCCTCGCCTCTTTACCGCGCAAAAGACCCTGAATAAAAGTGAAACATATGGGAGCTGTAATTACCGCCAGGACGACACAGCGAGCCTCAGTCTGGAAACGAATGAAGCCCTTATCCATGACCCACATTTTCATTTCTGAAATGTTGCTAAGCGTAATAAGCAATATTGTTTGCATCTGCGTCTTCCCGGAAGTGACAGCCAGATTTAAAACAACCTAGAAGTACGTGGTGCGCTATCATTGTGTAGTGTATTGAATGTATTGGTAAAGTTACTTTGTTATTTGCAGACCATACCTACCTCATAACCAGGGCTGATTGGCGATAAATACAACATACAAAAAGGTGCAGTAGATCCCATCTTCCTAATTCCTTTGTGCAGTGGATCGAACCACTCATTTCTTCACCCAAATATTGTGTCACTGTGAAGCTATCTGACGGAAAAGGATCTCTTACGCGGCACAGAATTGCACGTAGCTGGCACGTAAAGAGGGTCATACATAAAGAACGACAGGCATTAACGCAGTACTCATTGGCCGCTGGCCGAGCTATGGAACTAAGGCTTTCCGCAGTGATTCTCTCGTCCGGAGCGAGCTAATACGTGAGGAGTCAGATAACGGGGGTGTGACGAGTAGAGCTTCTCACACCATTTTTCTCTCTGCCCTAGTCCGGTGGGCGGGACAACGTGGCACAATCAGCATGGGTTGTCTGCTTAGAATGCCACGTTCGTTTTTGTGCTCCAATATATGCGTGTTTTGACCTTGGGGCCCATGGGGACTTTCCAATAATAAATGGTAGTTATTGGAACTGCAACTATCATATCTCATTCATTTAAAAGTGCCCGCAGGTCTGATATCAAGCAAAGCAGCTTTCAAATGAACATCACTCGCGCTGATTTAAAAATTGTTAAGTAGATGTTTTTTGGTAGTTTTGTGTTACATTCTTGGTACCATATTTTAAAAGAATTTTAAAAGGATGTGAATCGGTAAGAATTGAAACAGATCGATCATTCCTTTATCATGGTAAAAATTTCGTCATTGGATGCATTTATCGTTCCCCGTCATCTTCCTTCCGTAAATTCCTGCTCGAATATATGCAATTGTATGCCTACCATCACCTGAAAATAATGGCGTTCTGTTAGTACGTGACATAAACATTAACATACTGGGCGCCGAATCTACTTGTATGCTGCTTACACCGTCTGATTTTGTGAACTTGGATTTGAATCTCTGATACATGCACCTACAAGATGCGTGCAGAGTGGTCCATGCACTAAAAAGGCGATCTCTTAGTGCAGTAAAGAGGCACTAAGATATCGCAGCCTGTGGAAACACCTATCATTGTCATATTTTATTAGCCCAACATATTCAATATCAAGCCATTCGCAATATCACCAGGGGCCATCCTTAATCTAGCACCCAAGTCCCATTGCTTAATTATAACGTCTTATTGGTTAAAAAGCTGTTTCAATATAATAAAGCTTAATATGTTTTAAGTACCTGTGTTTTCAATTGAATTTTTATTTTATCAACCCAACTTTCTTAGCGCACCCCAGCAGCATGAACTTTGCGTCAAATAGAAACTTTTTACTGCCACCTGTACATACAAACCGCTAAATCACTACAACTTTGTCGGCAATGTAAATTTGGAAGAGTTTACCCGCCTACTGTGAAATTATATATGTTCGTTTGTCATTTAAATCGTCCTAAAGGAATAAATTGTTGTTCTGTAATCGGTATTGGGTCACTTTCTTGCTCATTTATTCTGAAGGGTAATTGTATAAGCCGACCTTGTTTTGTCTTTTTTTAGTGGTGAGCTTTTCCTATTTTTATTGTTTACATGAAATGAAATCACCCTTGTTATTTTTTTGAAAGTTTCATATTTTCCCAGTGTTGCTGCAATCTCTTTTATAATTTATACCATGGGACGTCAGTGACTGTCACTGACCCGGTACAGTCACTGACTTTAAGAACCTTGTCTGCAGTGCTTTTACTTATGTGCTTTTCTTGTGCACGTCAATGAACTCCTTCCATCTTTCCTTCCTTCTCACAGCAGCTTGCACTGTGGTGGTAGGAGAAGTTTTGTGGCATAGCTTCCTTTTAATGAACCATTCCGCAGACCAAATCCATGCACCGATTGCATAAGCAACGAAGTCGCTGATCCACCCGTGTACAGTTCAATGTGGTCTGATTAACTGGTGTGGATATAATCGAGGAAAAAACGTGTCAAGTCAGATGGAGGCATCGACGAAATTTTATCTCTTCCAGGTGCAGTGGTGCACGTAACGCATGCCGTGTACAACCACGTCGGAGTATCACACAACTTCGGTCGGCGTTAATTAGACGGCAAGACGTGCACCACGGGAGATGCAGAAGTGGCAGCCAGGAGATGAGCGAAGCATCGAGAAACAGGGCCGAGGCCTGTACGGAGCGGTTATTCAGAACAGGGAATGGTAGCAGAAAAGCACCTTGCTCACGTAGGGTCCCCGTTGTGGAGGTGCACCCTTGGAAGGCCCAGGCATTCGCAGTGCTCGAGCTTGCAAGCATTCCAGATCCTTCTTGTTTGTCCCCGACCCAGCATGTAAAGCCGGAAGGCTATTTCGCAAGACGCCTGCGAAGAGCGCTTTGTATCGCCGCAGGAGTGCTGACAGTTAGCAGTCCCAGGTGCTTGCTGTCATTATCGGCAAAATGTGAACGAACCAAAGGATCGCTCTTTTTGTCGCCTGGTGCGGGCAGCGCCGGAGAGGGAGTGGTCGATTGTAATGCCTAGCAGTGGTGGTTTGTTAAAGCACCAAAATCCATCACACGCGTCGCGTAAGTTATGATATAAATGTTTTTATTTCTTTGATACATTAAAAACCTCACTTTGTCAATTTCTTTTTCTGCCCCACAAAGGTTTATAGTGCATTTAGCACCAATAATAACAAAAGAAGAAATGGAAGTTCAGCCAGCAAACTTTGTCGCCGCGATAAAAAATTCCGAAATTTGAAAACTTTTCGACAGCGCGATAATCTTAGAGTAAAAAACGAATGCTTCTGGATAAAAAGTTCAGAAGCTTTAAATAATTTAAATAATGTTGGTGCTGCTCACTAATGCAGTATCTTTCTGTTCAACGTAGTTTGATGTGGTTATTGAACGGTGGCTTTACTAATTTCCTTTCTTAAAAGTTGCCGACTGCTGCTGCATTAGACAAAACATTAGGCGCAAAATAAACATAGATGAGTATAAATTAAACAAAATCAATTTCAATCACAAAATTGCTCCTGAGAGGTGCTGCTCCTGGTAAAATACATACATGAATACATTTAGTTTTATAATAATTGTAATAAAGTGTGGGAAAATTTCTGTTTATAAACACTTTTTACCTTTTTACTTTCTATTCTGCCTAAAGGAGGAATGGTGTAATTGTAAAACCGTGATACGCAGACAACTGAAATGGTCATGCTAAAACAAGTAACCTAACTACCAACTGGAAGACACTTATAAAAGGCAATAAACACCACCCCCAGGTCAAGTACTGCTGAAAGGATAAAAAATTTGTCGTTATATAAGCGCTGGAAACTTCCTGTTGCAAGATAAGAAAGCGAAATCAAGGTTACGCCTTCAGACATGCGACAACGAAAGGAACTTGTGTGAACGCTGATTTAGCGAATTACCAAATTAGCCTATTGTTTTAGTCACGTCAGCCGTGTGTGAAATAAAGCAGCTAACCTTTAAAAAAGCCGACGAGTGGGTGATACCGAAAACAAGAAAGAAGCGCGAGTTTAACGTTGATGGCATGCGGAAGGGCGTTGGCGGAGCCTTGACATGCAGTGAGGGAGTCCATGGTGTAATCGTGTAAAAGGGGGCCGCAACAGGCGGAACATTCGGTGGCGTACTCAAGGGGGAGATTCATGGGAATCGCCCTTCTCATAAACATTCTAATGAACGATTCGCGAGCTTACAAATTTCTATTTCTTGTAGAGCCGAAAAGGGCACTAGTGAAAAAAACAGTTGAAATGATCAAGCTACTTTGTGCTGCTGCGGTATCTAAACAATAACATTTTATGTGTACACCATTCCTGCTTATTGTCACTTCTTCGTACACTGTAGGGTGCACATTCTAGGTGAATAATCCAGTACCGGGTGTTTTCGGTTCAGTTTATTAAGCAGAACTTCCACGTGGGAAGAGGGGTGTCAAATATAATGTCGTTATTTGTTTACGTGCGGGCAGCGCTTTGGGGGGAACGAATTGTAAGTCGACAGGAATACGGGTGACACCTTTGCATGAAAATGAATCACCGAGGGGATCAGAACTTGGCACCAAGGTTCCCATCGGCCACGAGGAAGGTAACACATTCCATTCAAATTACCTTCTGCGGTGACAGACTTCACTCTTGGTAAGGAGTACTATTGGTAAGGAAGGAGTAAGGAGTCTTTCTCCGAAGTGCGCATCGAACTACGGTAGAAAGGGCTGCACAACAAAACAAATACATCTTAGTGATAAGTTTGCTGCATCTGCAAAAAGTCCAGAACGTTGGTGTGCTTCTACAACCGGATGCTCTGGGAGGATGGAGGTGATGTCAAGTTAGAATGAGTTCTTCCACAGAGGAGCAGTAGAAAATTTGCGGCATGTTTGTTTGCATTGCTGCACCAAGAAGAAGGCCCCCTAATAGAAATCTTTCCTTGAGAGCATCCCAAGCAGTCCTGTCGAGATTGGCTCGAAAAGAGTACACACGAGATGCTGGGAAGTACCCAAAGCTTTCTTTCTGCCCCTTGCATGGCAGCATGGAAGAAGGAAGAGGGGGTAAATCAGTGGTAGAGTTTGTGTAGTGGTTCCTTGGAACTCCTGAATTGTTTTGTTGTTGTTCGTTTGCTTCTGTTAAGGTCAAGTGTAGTGCTAATAGAAGTTCTTATTTCCCCCTGTTACATCAGCGGGAACACTAACGAGGTTGTCAGGCAGCTTCAGTAAAGTGCTCTTTAACGACAAATGTTTCTTTTTTCGCTTATTGACACAATTACAAATAACTCAGTAAAATGCTATATTTATTTAAAGAGGTCGAAAGGCCGCCATGCCAAATTCTTTTTGCCCTTCTTGGCATTTTGTTTCTCTCTACCTGAATTTGTATAAATTAAAAAAAAATCTCACCAGTTGCGTATTCTTGTTGGTGCCTAATAGAGCAATTAGAAGACCATTACACCTATAACAAAATTGTGATACGTTTCGTTCTTAGAAGTCATAATACTTGAAATTTTGTGCAAAAATCACCCGCAGAAACAGCCCACTTATTTTTAGAATCACTCTGGACTTGGGTGTGGGAGAAGTCATAAACTTTAGTTTATTTTATGACTCATGGGGAAAATGATCTGGCATTCAGTATACATATGACAAATGACAAAAGTGCGTAGTTTCAAGATCAAAGCAAAAGAAGGGTTAGTACATGATAGTATTACAAATGTGTCAGGAAAATATATCCGTGAGCACGGGGTAAATGAAATTTGAGGCGAGTAGGGAATGAAGTAACAAGAAATTATTATGGAAATGAAATTAGTCGAAGAATCCGTGGGTTTCAAATATTTTTTAGCTTATGAACTGATTTACTGGCTAATGAGTAGAACTGGTCAAAATTATCAAATGCACCCCATTAGACAAGAATTGTAACGGGGCCAATGTTTGGCTTAAAGGCCAAGTACGACCAAATTTTCGACAACTTAAAATTAATGTCACACAATAGTGCACATCAACGAAGTGCGAAATGCAAAATACTGCGTTTCCAACATTAGCGCCCATGACGTAAACGGCTGGCGACATTGGTGTTTCGGAAGCGAAACTGAATAGAAAATGCGAGCATTACAGCGGCCGGACGTGACGTACGTGAGGGAAGGGAAGCGGCCGCGCCAGAACGGGCGGCCGTTCAGAGCCGCCTTCAAATGCGCATGGTGGCGTCGCACTTCGCACTGTTGTTTACACCGAAGAACCTCCCCTTTCGTTTACCCAAGAAAATGTGGTTAGGCGCTCTTCCGACATCGCGTTGCTATTAATCGAGATGAAGTGAAGCGCTCGACAGTTATTTTTCCACCAAAATAACCGCCGGAGTAGCCACCCTTGGCAATGCAAAAAAAGCAGGCCGATTTACAAAGTAACTGCTCGCACGATATCGAGAAACAGCTTTGGTTAGCATGCACCTCGGCTATTACATCACTCTTTTTGAAGGACACAAACCACACTTGGCCAGAGATCAATTTATATTTTTACTATACATGACGTGCAAACAGCTTTGTGAATTGCGGCCCAGTATTTTTCCCCTTGATGCACATCGAAAATCGAAATATAAAAGTGATCTGAAGCTAAATGATGCACTAAAACATAAAAAAAGTTATCTGCCGCTGTTTTGTACTTTCACCAGAGACGTGCTGTTGAAGACATTTTACTTTCAAGTAAACTAAATCTGAAGCTCTACAAAAGGAAATACTTCCCTTATAAAGTGAAAAAAAAATCAAGTTGATTGTTTAGGAGAGGAGCAGTTTCGTTAGCTTGCGCACTTCCCGAAGACGAAGGCCGATATTTGTGTGCATGTATCTGTTACCAGGAGCAAGGCTGATTATGGTTTACTGAGCGATTTAAGAAAAAGTCGCTCAAATGTCTATACGCGCGTGTACAACAACTCCAGTTAGGTCGTCAAACATTTCTGAAAGGTCTAAGGGATGGAGGTGGCGTTGGGCCAGCCCAAATATGGCAAATATTGGACGTGGAAGTGCAAGTGGTCAATAATTCATAAGAGAGCCTTTTTTGCTGGGATAGATGCTATAAGAATGACAAATGTAAGACAAGTGCGCGTCTGCGCCTTTTTTAGGCGGGGGAAGGGTAAAATAATTTCAATAAAAAAACTTTTGCTACCTACAGAATGTTTGCAAGTGCATGGGTAGTTTTGTAGGCTTCTAATCTTCAATTTTCCATTAAAAAAAGTGGCGGATATTGTTACTTTTAAACATTTGTTGGTGACGGCGGTAGAGCGTGGCGGTTTGCAGAGAAACCCCGAGCGAACGCATCCCTCCGCTCAGCGGAGCGCCGTGCAAGTTCCCGGAGAAGCGCGAGCTCCACGGGACAGCTTCCCCTACTTCCGTCAGGGGCCGCTCGGAACTTGTTTCGGCGACGCCCCGCAAGGTGCGAACGTCCTCTGTTCTGATGTACTTTGAACGACGGTACGTTGTGTTATCTCGGCTTACGAAGCTTAGAATTTCCCCATGATGATTTTAAGAGCATAGCCAACCCATATGGATCAAATCTGTGGAAAGGAAAGTTTGAGGGCGGTTGGCATTTAAGGAGTGTATAAATTTGAAAAAAGACGATAATAGTGTCTAGACGAATGCGGGGCGTAATTTTACTGCACTTTCTTACTTGCATGCATTTGCCCTTCAGGCCTTTTTTACGATCTATGTGAAGAAACATAAATATACGTACACTCAAAAATACACACTCTTAATTGGGCAAATGAATATACAGCCGTGTCCGCCAAGTTGCCAGAAACAGGGCTGCGTGAGATGCATAAGTCGAAAAATAAATGTATTGAAATAGTTTTGAAGAAGGTTACCATATATTCCGGGAGCTATTCAATGATAATTGAAACATTTTTTGGGACTACAGATCAACACAACGCCAGCGCTGTTAGGCACCCGCATTTGTGGTTCTGTATAAAAAAAAACATGAAGTTTGTTTGGCTGAATGGAGTGATGTTGAACTCAATTTCATTACTTTTGCTAGTACTAAAAGTGCCAAAACATTCACCCGACATCTTCTGCTTGTGCTTTTCGTGGGTGGTTGCAGTTTCACTTACTGATAGTTTGCTGGTGTAACTACATCGTTTCGAAATATTCCTAAGCCATTCAAAAGGCTGGACCATTTTTGACCAACTTTGGCGCGAAGATTATGGCGTGTTGCGAAGTTACTTTTTGTGGCACAAACATGTAATCGGCGCCGTAGCTTCCGAAGGCGTAGAGCAGGGGTAAGACGCCCCTGTTAAGCTCCTGTGCAAAATCTGTGTAGATATTCAGAGACACAACCAAAGACAAGATTGTTTTTGCTCTTTTACAGTGAAGAATTTTCTCGTACAAAAATTCCAATAATTCAAAGAGTCAGAAGAAATTTAAGGGCATAGATCTCTGAACAGCAAGCTCTTTTGTGTCGCAGAAATAAACTGCTACGTACAGGAGCCCACACGATTGCAAGTCCTTGTCTTGAAAAAAGAACGTAAAAAATGTGAGTAGAACTTGTAAACGATACAAAAAGCGACAGTTCAAAGGGCCACAAGCATTAGAAAAGTGCCTTAGGGTGTATCATTTCACGCCCGAAGGAAGTAATACATAAAACGTTTTATAAATATAGTTTAGAAAAAATGTCGTCCTTAGTTTGTGCACCTTTTTCTAAATTACGACGCTTCTAGCTGAAAGTACTATTCTATCTCAAAATTTATTGGCGACTTTTCGATACTCTTAGGCGGAAATTGCATGTGAAAAATTATCAGCTTGATATCGTGCCTGTTGAGATATTCTTGAACAACGCAGAATGAAGTAAATGTTGAATGAAAAAAAGGTGTTGATACAAAACTCGGCCACACAATTGCAGATTTTATGTAGCCCCTGTAGAGTAGAGAAGGCTGAACGTTTCTTAAGCTTCAGCTGCTTTCCTGGTGCAAAAACAATTGTGATTTTTTTTCTTGTCTCATGGCAAAACAAAGTTTCTTTGGCTGGTAGTACGGGCAACTGAATACTCAAGACCATACCAACCGAGGCTATATTAAAATAAAATGAAGTTATGCTACGAAACGCTTATACGAGTACATCGGGAACTTTACAGCTGAAGAAGCACTATGGGTGGGCAGCCACGTCAAATGACGAACAACCTTATGCTTCAGTATTAGGGAAACATTAGGCTGTCAAATGGTGCAATGATAAACTGTCGTAAAATATGATTCATTCCACAATGCTTTATTGACAAAAATTGAAAAACACATCAACGGCATCAAATTTGGGAGGAAAGCAACCTGCAAAAAAGCGTTTTGTGTTTTCGTATGTGTAAAGGATTGCTGACAGGAAATTTTTGTGTTAAGATTTATTGGCTGCTATGGGTGCCTACCAGCCCACTAGCCGTAGAATGGCAGATTAGGTGGTCTGTCCCAGCGAGAAACATTGTTTACAGCCGCGTCTATCGGTGTCAGTTTTGGTATTTAATGAAACGAACACTGAGAAGGCCGCCATGACAGGAGGGCGCACTTGACGTCATGTTCCCGTCACACTACAGCCGGTCTCGAGGAACGCGAGCTCGTCTGGATGGCCGTAGACGCACGCACCAGGACAGCATGACGTCAGTCCCGAAACCATGACGTGATGCACAAGGCAAAGCAGCGCCCGCCAACAGCGGCCAGCGTTTTGGCAACGTCACAGAACAAGAGCTCCGGCAGCTCGGGACGAGGAGCTGATGCCGCCTTGCTAATGCCCATGACAAAAGGAAATCCTTTCTGAGCTTTCTGTGGCGTTAAAAGATTTAAATAGAGTTTAAAGTTGTCATAATAGAGTTTAAAGTTGTATTGTATTCGCCTTGACGCGTCAACTGATGGTGAGGTTTCTCAAAACAAAATGATAGGCCAAGAACCTGGAGAAACGTCGTCGTTGCTTCAAGGGCTAAGCTCACAAAATGGCACGTCAAACACATGGGTTTCCGAGACAAAAGGTGTATAAACGCTCCTCAGGGCTTCGTTTTAGAAAGGCCGGGCTTTGGAAAAGTGGAGTAAACTACTCTGATTTTATTTCTTCGGCCTTGTCTTTTCATCGATGATTGCCCGCTGCACAATGAATATGCCCGTCTTTCTTTTGCGCTAGTAGACTTCTTTTATAATACGTGTCGTGCACTACTCAAGGGTTTCCCACCTGTCACACTAGGCTAGACAGACACAAAATCGAAGCCACTCCTATGTTGTTGATCTATGCGTTCTAAGCCAAGGGGATGTATAAAAGGATGGAGAGTGTCGAAGGTGTATTTGCAAGATTGGCAACTAGCACCCAAGCTGGGTAAACAACCCTATACGGACGTCAGTGTCAGGATCGTGGCGTTTTAGAACAGAATAGGGCCCCAGATATTCTGATGCGTAGCAGGATTTGGTTTGGACTGAATGCTCAGGTATTGGTAGTATATTTAGAATTTCTTTTTCTAAACGAGTACGACGAACATTACCAGTACTTTAAAATTGTGGTCCTTTCAGTACTTTTTTCGTTATTCCCACAAATAGTTCAACTTCGTCCTGATAACATTGGTTGGTTGTAGCATTGCCAGCGCCGCCCAGTCAGTGAAGCAGCAAAAGGTTGTTTGGGGTATACATCTAATGAGTGGATATTATGAACGCGTGCAGTATATTTTTTCCTGCAAGAAAAAAATAACATAAACCAGTAATGTAGAGCTTTGTAAAATCTACGTACGTCCAGGGAAGTGCAGAAGAGGAAAACAATGGGCGGGTTAGACAACGCGAACGATGGGGCCAATTGTTCATAAGGAGCACTTTATGTCTACGCTTTATACTATCCTACGTGGTTTCCTTATAGAAGCGCTTGAATGCTTCTCGGAGCTTTCGTTTACCCACACAGAAATAGAACATTTGATGACATACGTAATTATTTACAAAACCTACAGCCATTTCTCACTCGTGATTCGATGTGAGAACGAATAGGCTTTCTTCTAAAAATGCTACTTTGTAGAAGAGATAACGCCCATAGGTTTCAATGACTACATTCAAATAAATAAAGAATGTCGTTGTAAGCCATAAAGGGATTTTGTATTGTACCTATTTTGTGCACGGGTTCGCTTCTAAAGCGAATTGAAACAGGAGCAAGCTTGACCCGATTGTTTTCTTAAAAAGCATGGTAATTTGTACGCAACGCATGCACATCTAGACTTCGGTGAATCAAGCTAAACTCTGTTGCTTTTTGTCAGGCACGTTATGATAATATCCGCTCTTTCCTACACTTCACAGGATTGAAAGGCATGCGCTGTCACGGAAGGTCCGAACCACTCCAGAAAAAATAAAAGAGTGAGCCGGGCTTCAATATTACGGAAATATGGGCCGGTAAGTGACCCAGCCCTTTTCTGATTGAAAACTTTGAATGATTAGTCCTTAAAACAAAGTGATTTTTTTTCCAAGCGAATACAGAAAAAATGAATGGGTGGTTCTGCTCGAGCGTGAAATGACAAGCGCACATCTGCCACGAACAAAACACATCGCTTTGTTTTTGTTGTAGTTGTGTTACTTATTTTGGTGTACAGTGGAAAAGAAGGGCTAAAATTGCCTTTGAATGACAAAAGTCTCTGGTTGCCACAACTAAACACCCGCAATTTTTGTTGTTTGAAATCAGAATTTTACCGATTGGATTGACATATCGCCCGTAAGTTTCAATTGTGGGCTGTAAAGTGACAAGGGAGCGAGAGCGAGAGAGAGAGATGAACTTTTTTGAGAGACGAGATTTTGGGAAGCGCGGTCTCCACGGGTTTGAGTTTAGTGGCGGCTCTGGCAGCTCGTTCCACCAACTTGTTTGCAACCTATGGCAGCTGACTTGCCCGGGCAGTTCACAGAGGACTGCAAGAAATTAGTTGTGGCCATAGGAGTTCATTGTGACACCTACGTCGGTCTAAATGATATGTTTAGTGCAAGTTACCGAAAAAAATAAATCAGTCTTCCACGCGATACATCAGCCCCGAAATATGACAAGAATGTTCTGCAGTGCTTTTCAAAACCATTTGGTGAAATAACAATTTTCAAGCGGTTATGAACAAAAACGTCAAATCACTGAAGGAAAAATAAAATGCGATTAGAAGAAATTATGGAACGCACTGAGTTTACACCGGATGAAAGCTGCAGAACAGCGCAATTTGCATTGTTGTAGCGCGTCAACCTTTTGTTCTTTTTCAAAGCTCCTAAAATCAAGTTCTATGCAATGATCAATTTCGTGGTAAAGCTGTTTAAAGATTGTAACCCAGTTTGCGTAAACTTCCTCTGCATTTAAGGTAACACATGCTGGTATGCCAGACGCAAACTTGTGACGAGGTTGCAGGCAGTGTTCGGCTCGCCAAAAATGCTGGTTTCGAAACCTTAAAGGCGCCTTTATAGCAGGAGCCTGATTGAAGACCTGCAATTTTAGGAGGAACAAACTTGCGAGGTCTGCTTTATTAGCCGAGCCACTCACTGCCTCTATGCAGCCGTACCGGAGGTTGATACGGCGACAGCTTTAATTAGCTCCGAAAGGCATCACTAAGCTACAGCTCTGAAAGAACACAGTTTAGTTTTTGGTTTATTCTATCAGGTATATCAGCGGATACATTCAGTTTTACGTTTCTTAGTTTTTGACAAAACATGACCTTAAGGGGTCGTGAAGAAATTTTCAAATATAATTGCATTGTTCGCGTTTGAAAGTGTGGGAAATTGATATACAAACTATGCATAGCCGTTTCATAGCACAACGCCAACAAACAGTTTAAAAAATACAGTGATGGTCTCTTCAGAGTTTTCATTCTTAAGTCGTAAAATGACGAAATGATAAGCAGTTATGCAGGCTATAATAGCTCTCCCTCGCTGCTCAACCTATCGTATTACAACGCGCTAGAAAACGGTCGCATACAGCTACAACCAACGTTACTACATACAAAAAAATTTAGTGACGTTGACTAGAAGATTCGTACAAGAATACATTTGCCTGACACTAAATGGGCGTTGTGTCGCCTCTGACACGACTGATCGACACGGCCGAATACTCAGTCAACAACATTGGGCACCTGCGACAGTGGCGCATGCATGAATAACCACGCCTAATGTGAACACGGTATTTGTAAATTGCTTCAGCTGTTTTGTGCTAGTCTAACTGTCGTTCTGCTAGTTGAGATACTTGCTCACGCTTGCCAACATCAGTAAATATAGCCCCTAATATGTGAATGACAAGAACATCTTAACCTGACGAAGTGGATGACCGATACCTTAAAATGGAAATTTACTACACGACCACTTTCATCGAAAACACTGTTATTGGCCTCAAATTAAAACCAAATAGTTTTTATTCTTTAAAAGTAAAAACAAGGAGTGAGAAGAACCACCGCTTAGTCTCATCATTCCTGTTCTCCTGCGATAAACAATTTTGTTAATGTTGCTTTCTTAGTTAGGTATGCTCATCTATTGCTTGCTGCAGAAGTGTTCTACACAAAGTTGGCGGCTAAAGGTCCGAATCAATTAGAATTCATGAAACAGTCGCGAGTGCAGGAATACAAATACGAAACAGCTTTATTGCGGCCTGTTTCGATTGCGCACGAAATATACATCTGTGGTTGAGTGGCTAAAAACTTTTACTCGCGCGCAAGCCAGCCCTGTGTACGCTTCCGCCAATTTGAATCGCGTGCGGTTGTTGTTGTTGCTTATTTCAGCGAATTTTGGTCCTTTCATACAACATTGGTAAGATCCCGAAGAGAAGTGGGCAAAATAACGTGAACGACGGCAGAAATTCACTGTGAAAACAACGAGCAGTACCCAGTTTTGCTACATTGGTTGCCAGGCAACTGAAGTGGTCGGCCGCCAGCAAAGTGGATACAAAACTGTTAATAACAACAAATAAATATTGCGTTGATTTAAAAAAATGTTTACGACACGATTTACGCAAAAAGCTTCTAACTCTCTGATGTTCCTAACATGACGTCACATCTGGTTGTGCTGCCGACCGGGGATATCGCATAGTCGCTTGAGATGCCCCTAAAAACAAGCATTTCCAAGACACCTCCTAAATTCCAGAAGCCATGAATTGCGAAAATATCTGGCAGTTATGTTACCAAAGGACTGCTCAAGCAAAAATAATTACGAAACATAAATATATTTTTTCTTCACAACCTCTTTGAGATTTATGTTTTCAAGTCACGCGAAGAGTTTCCCAAAATTCTGTTTATGGTACTTGCTGTGGCTCTTTCTGTCCTGAATGCGTGTATCTCATTAGAAAAATCCTCCGTAAACTGGTTATGAGGATCTGCTATTTTTTCACTTTATTTCGCAACTATAACTCTTTCGGCTAGCGCTCGTTATCCATGTGCTCTGTGAGAAGAGGACCAAAAAAACAGCTGTTTGTTTAACACCTCGTCTATAGAAAAGGTTCTGAATGATCGCTGTTGTCACAAAACAAATGGATGTACATATATATACGCGCCACGTCAGGGAAGGTTAAAATGTGGGGGCGATCTTCAGTGCACTCATTTACTCTGTTAACGTCGCTTGGCTTCCTGTCACCGTCGTTGATCCTCCAAAGTACCAACGTTGAAGCGACAATGCCATCATTCCTGTAAAGGTTGGTTTTCGGGTTTATGGTCCAAACCTCCACCTTCGTGATGAAACGCGCTGGTGGCGGAGGTACGGGTAGCTTTAAATCAGCTGCGGATTTGAAACGAGCGGAAGCGAATCAATAAGAGGATATACGTGAATGTTATATGCCTAATGATAAACATACATAAAATATATATATATATTTTTTTCAGAAAAACAGAACATGTGTACCTTAATAACTCTGCCGTAAAGGATGCTAGTCAGACCGACTTTTTTGCACATTTCGCATTCTCGGCAGAAGATTTTTACGTTAGCCAATACTTTTACAGAAACTGGAAATTTTTTGTTAGAGGTTAGAAAAAAACCTCAGTCCCAATGCACTCATTCGTACAAAAAGCTGTTTTTTAAAGGCCAGGTCCCTTAGACGGTCAGGGTGTTGGCGTCTCCTGTCGTCGTCGTAATCACCGTTTCATGTAGTCACTGTAATATAACACCGGGACACTCGCTAAAGCCTCTCAGTCGAACGCTTCCTAACGCGTACCAAAAAACACCGAGACACTCATTCACGACTCGCGCTAGAAAGCTTCGTGCTTCAAAGATATGAAACTTTTACAGCAAAGCAGTATACTTCTACTCCCCCCCCTTAAGGTTTATTCTCAGTTGGCAAAAAGGGAAAGGCGCCAAGAATACACTCATACACTGCATGCTTTGCTCCCATCAAGGATTCACGCTAGTGAAAATGGACCGGGCTTTTTTTACTTTTTGCAGCCACAGATGGGAAATCCTCAAACTGATCCTAAACAAAATGTTCAATTTTATGTCCTAATTTTTTGTCTCCTGCTTTCTGGTCAGTCCTGAACAAAAATTGATCTGACGAATGCACCGTAAGCGTGCATCTCCGAAAAGCAAAACGTGCTTTTAACTGAAACATGTCGGCCAAGCAGTTGGAAATGAATCTTAATTTAGCGGTGCAGTTCTAAAGACGTTGAATTTACAAGACATTCAAAAGACCTACGACATGTGGTATTTACTCAACACGTCATAGAGAAAATATCAAGTTTTTGTTTGGAATGATGACTGAGCAGCTTTTTATGCTCTTGGGAACGGGCGGGCACAGATACACAGCGACACCATAATACGCAATTGATAACGTTGCTCCCAAACGCGTATCAATACCAGCAGTTCCCATTTTATACTTAGTGAAAAATCATTTTGGCGGCCAGTATTACTTCTCGAGACGAGGGGGGCCATAAATGATAATATCCTCAGCCGTCGTTATCTTACCGCTGATCAGTCTGCATTGACAGAAATAAAGAAGATCGTAGTTTTACGCTCTGTAGAGGAAAATAATGGATAAAAGGCTGAATTAATTATTCTTCCGCTTGATAACCTGAAGGTGAAAATCAAGCTTACAATGTCTAGCAGTCACTGAATATGCATGCAGAATACTTTACACTATACAATATATAGCTCGGAACTTCACGAATGGTACCTCAGGCTTCTTAATTTAGTATAGAAAATTCAATAATCAAATTCTCAGCGCCGTTCAAGCCTCAGATAAGAAAAACGATAGCGGCTTATCAAAACGCTGCATATTTGAAAGAGCATAATTTCGCTCGTGCGGTTTTTTTAATTCAGGGTTACTTTTTCCCACTTTAACGTGGTGCTCGCACGCAAACTGTTATGATAGCTTCTTTGCGTTGTTCTTCAAAAGCATCAGTTTTTAAATCAAATATGTGTGAGGTTTTTGTACCGAGTACTGTTGACAACCATGAGCCATGATAGCAATTGTAATTTTTCAGGCATTAGACGCTGTAATTCTCTCAATAATTTGTGGTGGTGCCCAAACAATTTATTAATAGAAATGTCCATTCCAAAATGTTTTGCATTGCCGTGTTAACTGAATGCGGACGCAGGTTATTTTATACATTCTGCTTACTCGTTCAACTTGAGCCATCGGCGGTTTACCGGCGCTGCGAAGCCAAGTTATTTTCACCGCTATTTATCTGCGGGGAAATGCTATAGAACATTCTATCCGCCGTCGCAGACGAGTATATTTTGCCAACGGAATCACTGCGCTCGTTTTTAAAGGAACCAAAAGCAAACTTAAGAAGTGAAGTGGCCCGATGTGAACACGGACGGTATAACTTAGACAAAAAAAAGGACTGCTTGAAACACGGCAGCATGAGATGTCCTATTCACAGTTCCAACGCCCAGGTGACACTCTGGTTTCCTTCTCTCTGGCTTACGATGCTCTGGCTTTCGTCCGGACCATCGACGTGCTAAGCTCGCTGAGATCACCCGGTTATTGCACCCAAAGAAGGTTGTCTAAATTAAGGTGTTAATGAAGGTGCGAAGCTTTTTTACTCGGTATGTAAATTCTGCATCACAAAGTGCCGTTTAAGTGCATCACAATTCGCTATTATTGTTTTGGGATAAAACGAGACACACAGTTGGATATTGGTAATGTTATCTGTTAATGTTTATTTAAAATCCCAGCATCCCTGTTTTTACAGAGAGGAACTTCAAGACGCACGAATTAAAAGCAAGAAAAATTTCCAAAGTTACAGTGTCGAACGTATAACAATTATTCCAGACCCCTCACCAACCATATTTAAATCTTCTTTGATGATCTTTAGCGAGCGCAAGCACAGCGCCCGTACTTCGGCGAGATGAAAGCCGTCACGCCACCCGCAACAAAACGAGACACTGAGCAGCAAACTAGAAGCATGAAGCGAGCATGCAATATCTCATCACGCCCTAATATAAATGCGAACTATCACGCTTCGCGTCCCCAGTCTCACCCTCCCGGTGAGTGCCGCGAAAAACAGACGCGCGGAACAATCTTAAAAAAATTGCTGGTTTACCTGAGGCACCCAAACATTCAATCCAACAAACGGTGAAACGAAGCAGTATTTCTGCATAAAATACTTGTTCGAAGCTATGTTAACCGACTGCCTTTTTGAATAAAGTGAATATGTGTAGTTGTCGGAAAGATGGGTTATGCAATTAAAATGGTCTACGTCAGTACAGCTTGTCAAACAGTAGACACATAAACTGTGTTATATACGTAGAGAACTGTCGAAGAGAGTGGTAGTCCACTTATAAAGATTAAATCAAGCGCGCCTGCTCCGTGCCTGATGCAGCATTCGTTGTGCGAGCAACGTTTCTTAAAACTTTGTCAGAGCTTGCCTTCGAATCGGTAGCTTCCACAAACAGGCGCTTGCTAAGCAAATGCGCCAGGAGCATTAGTTTTGAAAGGAAATTGGGATGTTTCTAACGCTGTAGAAATAAATTTTGAGTGGTTTTCAAATACTGTAACGGTATGAACAACAAAGAGGGGTTCTTGTAGAAATTAACTTTTATTAGACCGAACTTCTTCTCCGCAATGACCTAAAGCAAATACAAGCGGAAGAGAAGCAGTTAGCGAAGTAACGTACTCAGACGAGTGTCGTCCAATCGAATGGTTCAGCGTTCTCCATGTGACCATTTATCTCTCAGTGGTATTTGTTCCGGAACCATAGAATTCCAACAATGTTGGCAATCAAAGAACGTTCTCGTCTAGAGACGACCAGGTGAAACACAGTGCGACATGCTTCAGTTAATGGTGGTCTTACAAGTTTGTCCGGTGTTTCCGCATGTGGAGCACTGCAGTGCCACAAGCCAAAGTAAATACCTGGCGGCAAAAAAGTCTGTCCTGTTAGCCCTGATGTCCTTTGCTAGTAACTGCTACCCAAACAGAGACAACTTTTTCGGTCATGTGGATTCAATGCAGCGCAACCGTAATGTGAGAAAAGGCTCCTTTAAAGTAAAACTTATTGGTAATTTAAAATCTGATTACGTCAAAAGGCATATTACTTATACCACTGATGAATGCGTCCTTGCTCGGCCATTACACGCATAACGCAGGAGCCAAAATATTGACTGTAGACGAGAAAAAATAACGCTACATACAAGAAAATGCTACCCATAATCAATCCCACAAAACTGAATTTATTGTTCATACTGTAGGCATTCTCATAAAGACAGTTCATGCAATACATTGTACAAAAAGGATGAAAAAGGGACAACATATTTACGGAGTTGGTGGTACGTCGTTTGCGTTCAAAGAGGCACAACTTGAATACGTGAATAGCGTTTGTAAAGATGGGAATGGGAAGGGTGAAAACTGCTACTCTTGTATTAAAACAAGCAACTTGCGGCAGGTGAAATAAATCAAACTCAGCGAACCATAGAGTTATAGTAGTATATTGTCGTTGAAATTCTTGTACGATGACCAGCGCTTTCGGAAGTACGTGGTTTAGGTTGCAACGAAGATATTTTTTTCTTTGATTTCTGTTTTTTCCACCAAGCATGTATTTAAAGAACACCTCTTCAGAAAGCCTTATGTTTGCCGTGGGATCAATGTTCTTTTGAGCACTGCGACACTGCCCATTTTTCTAAAATGTACGTCAAGTGATGTTACCATGCGTTCCGCAGAAGCTACGTAAACAAGAGAAAAATATTATTGTGGACGCACCGGCTTTCAATACATTTGCATAAAAGTAATTTATGACTTCCTGTAGGCATAAAACGACGGCGCGGGAACACGAAAAACCTTTTTCCGTTATTGGAGGAGTCTAAGACGGCCAGATTAAATCTTCTCCAAGTGCATTGGTTCTGCCGAGTTCGAACCCTTTTTTTCTCGAAAAAAATTATTATTATATTTGCGTTCATGTCTCTGTACACTATGAAACTATAGATACGCGACGATTATTAGCAGTTAAAGGTAGTTAGCCCATTGGCAACAACCGGTCGAAGAAAATGGCAGTATGCCTCAAAACGCGAAATTTTATGTTACCGCTGCTGGTGGCCCTTCTTGTTATATCGATAACTATTTAAACGTGCATAATGTTCAAAGAAACAGCATAGTTATTCATTATGCCTACTGCACTTTTCAAGTTAAATACATCAGACGGGATGAACAACTTACGAAAACAAGAATATAGAAGCACAAACAGCAATTCGCAGCTGTAGGGTAAACAAATGTATCAAATAAAACCATGCGAAAGATAATTCTATACAATCTTAAGAGCCTATTTTGCAGGGGAAAAAAAATTTCTATCACACGAAGCCAGCAAGTGTAAAATGCCATTCGGGCAGTGAAGAGTGGTTGACGTCAAAAACAAATATAAGCATGAGTGTTTTACCAAAGCTCTGGAATATTTAATGTTGTTGCTTGTGGTGTGAACGACAATCGTATATGGCGCATCAAATATTTTAAGCGTGTGAAAATACAGTGCATTAAGGTGTAGAGTTTTGAGTACTCCCAAGGGCTGCCAGCGTATGGTAAAGTAATAAAAATAATACCTAAAATAGCTAAATTGTCCCAGTTATAATAATGTCAAATAGATGGAATGGCTTTTTTTGGTGCGAATGGTAATTTTTTGATTTGGATGCTATCTTAGCTCCAACGACAAATCTACGTTTAAGTAAAATAAGTAAGATGAGTTACAAGTTAAGAGCTTATTCTTATTTCAAACTGCATGCAAATACACTAAAGGTATAGAATTTATAAGGTGTTTGTAACAAGACATATATGAGGACAAAAAATGCGAATAGTGGTCATTCTGCGAAGGACGGTGCTTCATGCTCAATCATGCGACTGTTTCCTAAATACTGCTCGCCGTCTAGTTGTCAGTGAGTTTAACTGCAAAGAAATGTGGCTAAAGATATTTATAAGACTGCTGTATCCAGTGGGAGATATGAAACCTGACTCTCACGCGTGTGAATTGACGGCGCTAACGTTGTTACTACTAGTTACCAATCTTTACACCGTATTCAGAGACAAGTAGTGTGATCAAGCTTAACCTGAAACTACAATGCAAAAACACATGATGATGCGATGCGAGAAGTCATTACCTTTTGAGCTGCACCATGTCAGCCCGAAAATGCGCTTAGTAAAGCGAAAGGAGCTTCATGTGAAATGTGGGACTGCAGAAGATGAATACAGTGCATCATATAGTTTTGGTATAGTTAGCCGTAAAACATGCAGAAAATCGTTTATGCTTGTCCCGGTGAACGCATATCCTACTTTTGAACCGAGGTTGGGTGTCAGAGATTTCACGCATAAAGCTAATTGCGCTCTAGCAGTAGTAAGCTGCTTTATGTAGCGTCGAGTAAATCTACGATCATATTGAGGACAACGATTATTTCCGAAAATATAACGCTGTGAGTAATAACTCGCACAACATGGTTCATAGTTAGAATGTTTTTGTTGTTTTGCGAGGTGTTATAGCTAGGCATTTGTAATGACAATGCTAGTGTTGTTATATTAGTTAACGCGATGGAGTGTCCTGAAGAGCAAAAAAATGCATTCTAATCAAACCAACCAAGAATACATGCAGTGCTTTGACAAAAAAAAACAATATATATATGAAATTGAAATTGGACATTCTGAAGTTGCCAAGTTTTGCAATGTAACAAAAACTGCGCTTTTTCTGCAGTTGGAGGTGGCCTTTTAGACAGTTAGTTGGACTGATGCTATAAAGCTAGAATAATGTTTTTAACGGTCCGTGTCAGTAACCGACTAACAACAGTGTATGAAGCTTAGCACTAAGAAATATAGTGTATATATAAACATGTTTTTTATCTAAGCAAGAAGCTGAGAGAATGGAAGGCAAAGCCTGGCAAACTGTCAATTTTGGGGGGGGGGGGGGGCGGGGGAATTTATGCGTGTGTACGTGCGAAATAATGTTGCTGGTAAAGAAAAGTATTACAGTGTCCGGGAGACATACCGAAACGACGATCTGTATAAGCGAAATATAAAATCTGAGGTAGAGGTTTATAATGGTGTAGGAAGAACATGTGGGACTGACATTAGCATCTGATTTAAGCTATTCCGTATGAAACACGAGCTGACACTGAGTGACTTCTTAAGAAGGAAAGAAATGGGGGCCTTATATACCCCAGAGAATGAGGCTAATAAAATGGCATGATCGTATACTTACATGGGTTCGCGCGCACGTGCCGCCGGCGGCCGACCGCGGTGAGTCCAAGTAAATATCATATGTGGGGGTACTAGTGCGCTGTCGTTGCTTCAACACAGCTGGCGCCTTTAAGGTGACAACCTCTTTTATGCGCAGATTATTACGCCATGTGCCTGGGAAGTTTACCACCAAAGCTGTTAAAGGGACACTGAAGTGAATTTGTCAAGCTCCCGTTTTTGCTTGCACTGTGTAGACTGGCTCAAATTAACACACTATTCATCGTTTATCCGGTTGACAAATCGGTAACTATTTTACAAAGCGCGAAAGAAGAAAAACGACTATGCGCGGTTTGCGGCGGCCGCACCAACTAAAGGCTGTGACGTCAGGAGAGGGGGGCACCGTGATTGGACGATACCCAAGGTTAGCAATCAAAAGTTTCGGTTTCGGTTTCGGTTCTGTAAAACCACATGCTTGACATCTGATGGCGTTGTTGGATGGGCATTCTCGATTTCTCAATTATCGCCGTTCCGCGCTTCTGCCATGTTGTCGGCTGTCACATGTCTAAGATAAACCTCCCAGGGCGGCTTGGAATCGTAGAAATCACTACACGAGGCCTACGCAGTGGATGAACGCCCTCCGCGTCACCGCAGACTCTCAAATGCCATGCGCTTTTCCCACATATTCGGAGCTTGCCTCACTCATGTCATGCTTGACATCTGATGGCGTTGTTGGATGGGCATTCTCGATTTCTCAATTATCGCCGTTCCGCGCTTCTGCCATGTTGTCGGCTGTCACATGTCTAAGATAAATCTCCCAGGGCGGCTTGGAATCGTAGAAATCGCTACACGAGGCCTACGCAGTGGATGAACGCCCTCCGCGTCACCGCAGACTCTCAAATGCCATGCGCTTTTCCTGCATTATCGGAGCTTCCCTCACTCATGTCTGTTCGTAAAAAGCTAGTAACACCAGGCCAAGGGTGTGCTGATTCAGGCCTGGGCCCACTGCCCGCAAGCAGTCGGTGCTTGTGGCAACAGCACGCCAACGAAAACTCGCTAGCGCGTCAGTATGCGCGCGTTCTGCGATCTCGCTCGTGGAGCTGTGAACGTTACGGCCCAAAAATGGTGAACTCAGTTCAGAAAACATCGGCCGCATACGAAAAAATCAACGTACAAAAAAAAATACATGTCCCCTCGGGGATTCGAACTTGCGACTTTCAAAACAAATTCCAGCGCCTCAGACCGCTAGGCCACGAGTCGGTGCTGGTCGGTTTGGATATATAAGGTTTATAATGTATGACCAGTTTACACTTTTATTTATTTTAAGCATTTTAAGTACTTTATGTGACTATTTGTTGTATATCACTCCTGCAGTAAGTGTCCCCCAAACGTCCACAATATCTCACGTCTAGCAATTGCATTTCTTTGACGGAAAAGCGTTCGCAGATGTGCGGTCGTGCTGCTGACCGCTGTGCTTGTTTACCCAGCGCAAAACCTGCTTCCTGCTCCCTAGTTTTGCGCTGTACGGTAAAAGTTTCAGGTGATTTTATTTTCTTAGTACCTGTATTGACTTCGCTGACTCTTCTCCCGCCTTCAATTGGCCTTAGATTTTCCTACTATATAGCGTAAAGTCAGCGAAGCGTCGCATGTGCATTTGTGCAGCGCTTGTGTGGAGTGACCCGGACTCTGAGTTTGACACAGTGTACAAACTAACAAAGTAAGGAAAGGCACATTCTTTCATTCACAAAGGTGTTGTGGCTTAGTTTCAATTGAGCGAGCGAATAGCGACGACCCGTCGGCGGCCGGCGGACGAAACGCTGGGCCGACTGACTCGATCGGTAGGTTGGCTGGTCGGCGAACCGTGCAGTAGCGCAGCCATTTTCCAGCTCATCTCCTGCTGACGTCACACGAAAACGCCACAGAAAATGGGCGAGCGTAAAGAGAGGAGGACAGCATTTTCGAATTGATTTTTCTACTAAATAAATTCGCGTAAACGCGGCCAGAGTGGTCGAAACAATGCCTACGGACTCCGAACTACAATTTGCGCTAGTAATCCCGCAATGTTTACAAATCACTTCAGTGTCCCTTTAAAGGCTTAGTACGCGTCATGTGTCTATACATTATACGTGCGTCGTCCTAGTGTGCAGAGAAATTCACATCCACCAAACTGAAGCTTGCAGCAAATCCAACTTTTTGGTCAATGAAATGTAGCTGTAAGCCGAATAGGGTTATCTTGAAAAATATTCGCACTAAAATTGGTTGATAAAACGAATCTATTATTGGGCATAATTTAATTTACTTCTTATAGTTGTTTAGTTTTCAGTGAAGTTGCAGACTTTACGGAATTCGCGTTTTCTGCGAACACATCGCCGTCAAAAGAGGAAGTATAGTCACACAAAACAGCTGTAGCTCTGTTTTTATGAAAACAACTTCGAAACAAATAACATGAAAAATAGGCGCTATAACAAATGCGGGAACATATGATGATGCGATGCGAGAAGTCATTACCTTACGAGGTACACCATGGCAGCCCGAAAATGCGCTTAAAACTAAGCCACTCCGAAGATTACGTAAATTCATACTGCAGTTGTAAATTTTGTTGGATTATCGCCTGCTGTGAATAATTGATTTTGTGTGGGAGGGAATGGAGAGGCCTTCGTTTGTCTTCTGGAATAAATGTCTAGCTCATACAAGTTTAGTTCAGCTAACTCAGTTCGAAGTATGTCCAATCGCAAATTATAAACAGCGTGTGCAGTTCATGCAATTCTTGGAGTGCGCCCAGCTCTGTTCGCCATCTTTATTCACAGAATGAAAATTTCACTTTGACATTTCCTGAAACATGCAACATTCTGCTTTACATTTTATCTTTCGGAACAATAATCTCCTGAACCCAGTTACTGTTGCAGCGCGCCCTAAACATGCACTGAACACGACGACATTTGTGAATCAACCTACATAAGCGATTAGGGTAAGGTACATCTCGGCAATCTTATGCATCCTCGGGGAGTGCTGATGGATATTTGAGAGAGTAAACTTCTATTTCCCATGCAGCGAATCTACGCACACACATACTTTCCGTGGTCTCTCTTTTTTCGAACGTCTACCGCAAATGTCGGGAAGAAAAACCACAAGGTTAGAGGCCTCAGCAGGACTTCTGCGCCGAAATAGCGCAAGGGCGCCTGCCAGCGGTAATTTCTAGATGTGCTCCGGACGGAACCTGCATCTGACATCGGTGAGAATGCGTACAAAGCGGTGCTGGGCCGACGCCTATTTGTATGCTTCCTCTTCTGGGTGTCCAGAGGCGCCAACGGCGCGAGTCGTGAAAGGCAGAGAGCTTTTAGGGCTTAGATCCGACAGCACGTCCTTGGATCTGAGTGAAAGTTCATCTGTTTAAGCAAGCTTTTTTCGGCTGGGTTCATGCATGGGAATATTGCACGGAGCCGCTGTTTTTTGCGCAAATTTCTCAAGAGTAAATAAGGGCTGTGTGCGCTATCACTCGGTAGCCAGGCTACTCTAAACTTTTCCGAATTGAATCCCGTGCTTTGGAACCCCTAGTAATCACAAGATGTTTTAAATATTTTGTAGACTGTATACAAGGAATGCAGAGCTCTCTTGCAACTTTACGTTCGGAAATGCTCTAACGTAAAACTCATTGCTTTGACGATATCGTAATTCAAAACCTCCTACGAAGGTCTCTCCCAGGCGTGGGACCGGAAAAAAAATACAAAAACAACACCGAAGACGTCTGCTCTCTCGTGTACGCTAGCGTCGTGGGCCTAATCAACTTCCGAAATTTTTGAGGGAAAGCTTATGCGCACAATAGCATCGCATCTAGAAGAATAATCTGGAGCATACGAAATCTCTTTTAATGTCTTACTTTTGTCACCTTTCAGAAAACAGAACGGCCTGCACTTAAAAGATTGCTGTTATTATGTCACAGTTACCTGCATGTTGTTCTCCGCCGTGTACCTCGTAGCGAAGGAAGACACAGAATTTATTTCGCCATCAAATCAACAGTACAAAGGAGTGGCGGAGGGGCGTAAACGAAACTGTATTTGAAAATTTCTAACTCACCCCAGTGCCCGGTATTAAAAACCTGTATTAAAAACATGTATTGCCTGCACGTGTCAGTAATTTGTTGGACCGTATACCTGTTGTCTGTTGAACGTCTTACGGCAGCTGCGTCAAGAAAAAGAAAATTGCAGATGGATCTACTCCCAACTTCGTGCACGCTACGAAAATTTGCAAGCAGTCATGTGGAAACATTGTTCGGTCATAACGCTTTGACCTAGACAACAAAAAATTGTTTCAAAACTGATTCTGCACGGTCCACTGAGTGCAGCAATAGTTTAGAGCATACAAACCCAGACTTTTCTTGCCATAATCAGAATATTTTTACCACACATAGGTACTGTTTTCTCTAAAAACTGATTCTCCAGCTCTTGTCCGGGAGCTCATACCCTGCGCATGCAGCTCACCAAATGGGTTAGATTGATCATGCTTTGTTCTTTTTCCGTCTCTCGCTCGGTATCCTTCCTGTAACACGTTTGATCCATCGACTCTCCGCTATTTGCATTGTAATCCCTACACAACTCTGCCTGTTTTTTTCTTTATTTCAACCAGCGTGTCCTCTGTTCGCGTTGTCTCTTTTATAACGTCGTAAGTTTCCACACAGTTTTTTCTCTGATGGACTCCTATAGAAAGCGGAAAGCTGCCCCTGCTGACGTAAAAGGTTGATGACAGGTTTTGCCGGGAGTATAACGTGATCAGAAAAGTATCCACATTGCAATATTTAGCGCACACTGCTGTCTTGACACCAAAGCGATTTATTTTTTTTCTCTCTTGTAATATTTTCTTTATTGTATAAAAAAATTAAGGTGTTCTTTCTGCCGGGGCAGTATTAGGGAAACGATATTAGATATTAGACATTAGGTATCAGCCACATATTAAGGACAAGAGGTGAAGTGTTGACGCTTTACTTTACTACCCAAACTAATCCTTATATTGTCCTAAAGATTAACTACAGCAACCACCATGGGTCAGGCAGTCCTCGGGAATAAATTCCCTGGCTTCCTTTTGTTTGTGGTTGTTGTTGAAATCGCAATCTTCCTTGATGAATCACCCACCACCGTGAACATTAAACCCCAAGAACTGGGCCTGCGTACCACTTAGTGCACTCCGTACACTAGCAGAAGAATCGTTTATATACCAGCTGTGCAATTGTTCTCCTTTGTAGCATAAGAAAGACATCCTACAGTGTCCACGTAAATGTATTTATGAATGAGCGTGTTCGGTCACCTATGATAATTTCTAATTAGTCACTTTCTCTAGGGCGTAAGGCAAAATCTTGTTAAAAGGGAGCTTTAGTTAGCGCGCTGTGACCTAATGCTCTGCTCAAGGAAATGCATTTTGCGGTGGCTATTACGGATGTGTTGTGAGCCCAAGACACGGTTTCGATTCCCAGATGCGGTGGCCACTTTTCGTTTGGAGGCGAAAAGCAAAAGTGCCTTTGTGTTCGATATTTCCGTGCACGTAAAGATCCCAGTTGGTCAAAGTAAATCCGGAGCCCTCCACTACAGCGCCCCTCGTGTGGTATCGGCGCATTAAACCTCACTAAAATCAAGCAACCAAACTATTAAGGATGTGTGCGTCACCATGAATAAGTCTCCTTTCTGCCTGATGTCTATGACCACCTGACCACCGCCCTCGGGGCGTAAACCAGTGTCCCGGTGTTTTTTTAGTACGCGTTACGTTCTAGCGCTAGGCGTAAAGGAGGTTCCTGGTGTTTTAGCACCGTGACTACAGTAGACCAACGACGATTACGACTACGACGACGCACAAGACGCCAACAGCTCCTGCTTGTGCGAGGCTTCGCCCCTAATAAGCACAATGATCCTAACTAGCATTAGGTCTCTGAGTCAGACAGCAGCCTACGCGTGAGGCACCGGAAGGCGTTACAGAGTTTCTGGTTAATCTGAAACATAAAATGTTTGCTGTGGACGCAAAAAATCGCCCATTCATTTAAGCCCTTTCTGCGAATGTCACTTGTCACAAATAAAACTTTATGGTACGATTATTGCTCGTATTTATTATTCAAATGGATCTAAGTGCTAGCGCAAAAAAAACGAAACAGATTCGACCACAAACACACCATATGAACTAATTGTCAATATTCAATTTGTTTCTCGGTTACCCTTAAGTCCGGTGGTTAGTGCCAAAATATTGGCGTTTGAAAGAAAATAATGCCGCCTAATACCATTTTCACCATTACAAAATTTTAACATATATTTCGAGCTGTTCCTATTAAAATTTGATTAATAGATTTGATTGTTTGTAGGGTTTAACGCGCCGACGCAACGCAGGCGATTAGGCGCGCCGTAGTGGAGGGCTCCGGAATAATTTTGACCACCAGGCGATCTTTAACGTGCGCCGAAATATCGTACACACGGGCGTTTTTTTGTTTCGCCTCCATCAGAAAAGCGGCCGCAGGGGCCGGGAATCTCACCCGCGAACTCATGTGCATCATGCGCCTTAGCGACTGAGCAACCGCGGTGGTTTCAAAATTCATTAGCTGGCAGACTGTAAATTTCAGACGCGAATAAAATCTTCGGTTCGTATTTCCGGAATTAAACAATACTGACCGAGAAAACTGCCCGCATGTGTACAAGCGCACACAGTGCACTTCTACTGGCGCTAACAACGGTATTCCCCTTTTTATTCTTGTAAGTTTTAACATGAACACCATTCCAACTCTGCGACAATGGGTAAAATTCTGTGCCACCTGCAAAGCTTTTGAACGCCAATGCGAATAGCGCTTCGTAGAAAAAAAAAGAACCTTTGTATTTTGACCACACTTTGCGTAGGAGTAGAAAAATATATCCCAAACTCAGTAATGTATCTCGGTCTTCGTGCTCGCGCTCGAACACCTTTCCGTCGTAAATATATTTAAGAGCAAAACCAAGACATATGAGATGCTCCTGCCTCCGTAAGAAATACAGTCTTACTTTCATCGTTTACTATCGGCTGGCTCGTAGCACCTAAAATGATAACGGAGATTCGTAGGGTGCCTTCGAGACTACAGCCATGTTTTTTTCTCATATGGGATTATTGTTTCTGAATGATAGAGTGGATTTGAAAGGACTGTCTGTAATTTGTTTATGTAGGCACATTCATTTTTCAGAGGGTGTGGGTAAATATTGTGGTAAGGATCTCACAGATGGCCTTGTTCCGACATAGAGGGAAATGGTCCGCCTACAAGAACGCAAGACGGTTTGAGTTACGCTGTAGACCATTGCTGTAGATATGAAGAAAGTAAGACAATAACACCACAAAACATGACTGAATAGGTAAGTGTTATTCGAAACACATTGAGAACATTTCTTTCAGAACACAGCGGCTCCTGAAGGCTGTTCTAATACAAGATTGCTACGTCCTACACAGCTGCTTGGCCTTTTCGAAGTTAATGCTTTACAAAATCCAAGTTCCGACTTGTGCTCGTGTTTTCCCCGCCTTTTTCAGATGTTTGCAGATCTCTCATTTCATTACAAATCAAACAAATTGCCGCGTGCAACTTGAATAACTATTCTTGGAAATAGGAAGAAGAAGGCCATAAAACATCATAAGTGTTTAAATAACTCGCCAGTATACAATACCTTTATTGCGCGCGTTCATTGGAGTCTCTTGCTGCGGCAGTACACATTCGTCCCATATTGAAAGAGTACCAATTTGCTCCGAGGGGTTCTCTTGCTTTTACCATTACGTTGGAATCAAAGCTAAGAATCAAATACAACTGGTAACCTTTTTATAATAGAATTCTTTGGTAGCTGTTAGCGCTTAAATAGTGGACGTGGCCATGTAGAAGTTTGAAGAACGAGCGCTCAAAAACCCGGGGAGCGCCACACGCTTTTCCAACTGCTCATGGGCGCATGAGTGCGGCAAAACCAGGGCGCTGGCAGGTTTCAGCGTGCGCTTGAATTCTCGAGGGCATGCGCCGAGAAAATAAGTACGCATGTGCTATAGGTCATTTCCCGCATTAAGTAAATTATTTCATGCATTAATTACTACACTATCTTAGCCCTCAGTAAGATGGCAGAGTAGGGTCTCAGAAGTACTCATCGGCACGTTGACGGGAAACTCTTCCCTGTTAGGTCGTCAAATGTATGATTACCAATTATTGGAATCCCTTATCGCATAGCAGTTGTCTGCCCGGCACTACCCTCCATGTCGACTTGGAGGTTTGCAGGACTTTTTTTAGTGTTGTGTACTCGTTTGACCAGCAAACGCATCATTATAATACCAATATTTACGCAACCAGAAGGGAAACTAGGATTTCAGAGCGTATATAATAGTTATACCATTTTGGAACATGTAATTTAGCCGTGCTCTCAACTTTTGTTAAAAGCGTTGTTTTATGCAAGCTAGTCAAAAAGGTCGCACTTAATTCGGTAATGGTAAGGATTTACATGGAGTGAAATGTCTCTTAAGAATATGATAGTTTGGCTCTCATCGTCAAATTGTACTTAGGTACTCAATTATTTGCATTGCGCAGTCATTTATGATAACTGTTGTGGCTCCGCATATTTGGGTTAGAAATGGCCGTTGAAAACCCACGCTAACCCCACTGTTTCCTCATGCGTGCGCAAATATAAAACTTTCATTTTCTACTTAGTGCTACTATTTATAATGAGTAACTTGGTACTAATACCTTCGGATACCGAACGCCGGCCTCAAACTTTCCGACTGGGTTATTTTGCATAACGAACGAGACTTCCCCCACCTTAATAGGTTCCTACCCCTGGATCCCGCTAACGAAGTATTCAGCCTTCGAACGCTTTCTCTGGCGTACGGAACGCCTGTGCTATCTGTTATATGTAAGTACGTCGGCCTTTTCAACAACTGTTTTGTGTTCTAAAGACCCCTCCTGTGTTAGGGATGAGTCGGGCGTCTGATGTGAAATGGCTGAGAAATTTAACGTGGCTTTCTCCCCTGTAGGGGTGCGAGCATTAATTTACTTTTTGCGATAGGTGGTGACTTTTTTAGGTCAGCTCCGTAACATAAACTTTTGTTATATCAACCTTTCTTGCTTTGCGATGGCATTACAATTCCGTGTGATACTAAATAATGGAAGTTCCTAGCGTGTGGCTCTTACACCAATGACACTGCAATCGGCACATCTATCTTGCGTTTTGTGTACAAAAGTACGACTCTGCGCTTGCCTCCAAGTAGGTATTACAATTTTTTACGAACCAAAAAAACATTCAGGGTATAGCCCTGTGAAATGGACGATTGATTCTGACAGGGTAGTGAAGGCAGTGCTAGATTATACGTTTCAGAGGTGTGAACGAGCCATACTTTGTGACCAACCTTTCAGAGAATGTACATAAAAAAAACCGCAAACTCTGCTAATCTCTGAGTTAATGTGACAAATCTTTCAGAGAGCGTACCTCAAAGAAAAGCGAACACTCGGCTAGCCTCTGAGTTACTTTGCAGTCAGTTGCTTCTGAGGTGCTTGGTCCAGCGAGGTTTGTGTCATAAAAAAAGTTGGTCTTCTAGCAGGTTGATGAGAAGATATATAGCGAGCTGTACGGTGCGCGGAAGTTTTTGCATTTCACATTTCGGATCCGTGCTTAATGATTTGACGCATCCCTAAACACACGCTAACCCACAAGCAAAGAAAATCGAGGTTCAGTTAGTAATGAATGGGGAATTTAAACCTAGATATAATTAGGTGCGCGACTGGCTTGGGTTGGCATAGGCACTCAATAATGGCTGTGTCATTAGGTGTTTCTGAAGAACTCTGCAAACAGCCTAAGGGGTGCTTATTATCGGGTATATCACCCTAAATATTCAGCTATGTAAAAAGCTTTAAAAATGTTGGGCACAGCTACTCAAAATATGTCGAACGTGTAAATTTGGAAATGCAATTGGTCACGCGATATTGGAAAATCACACAAGTGGCAGTAATTTGCACGAACGCGGCAGCGTCAATTATGTTGCAGGATTGCAGAAGATGAGGGTTTGTTTTGCTTTGTCTCAAGAAATATACTAATGCCATCTTAAGCTAACTATATTTTCGCATTGGGATAGCAAGTATCTATAGAAAATTAGAAGTTTGTAACAGATAAACTGAAAAGAGATACGTTTCCTCAGACCTCTTTTTTGTGTTGTTAAAAATCTCGGGCTTTGAATTTTAGGTTGTGTGAAATACTATTTTTCAAGTTGTATGTCCTGAACTGTTTGGACTATGGAAGGCATGAATTCATTGTTAGTATTCGTGAACCTAGGGAAGATCTAACACTGGATTTCAAACTATGTTATCACTTTCACATGGACAGTATATCCGGTAAAAATAAAAAACACTAATCAGGCAGTTGTGGCAAGTGCGTGGACAGAGCACGGTTCTCTTAATGTTTCGTGCTTCGCCATAATTTCTGAGTCACCCATCCTCGCGCAACATGGTGGCATTTAGGGGGAACCTGTGGGTGAACTCATTAGAGCCCCTATTTTCTCCCATAAAAAGCTTGAGGTGACGTAAATGCCCCCCCCCCCACATCTTTATGTAAAATAAACGATTTGTTTCAAATTCTTTTCAATTTGCAGCGTGCGCGCACGGCGCTACGTGTAAATACTTCCGGTTTTTCTCCTTTTTGAAACTTTTTGAGTCATCAGACGGGTTTTGGACTCCAAACTCAGTTTTCGGAGGCCTGGTGAAACTGCGCAATTGTTTAACCCTTGTTGTTTGGCGTACAAGCCCACTGAAGGAGCACCGTGGTATGCCAACAACCGAATTTCCAGTGAAGCGAGAATTCCGATACGAGGCTGAGCTCTTTACGGGCACCGAGCACAGGCTCCTAACACCACTTGTTTTTTAAACACAAACTGCTACACACACTAGCGACGAAACTCCTAAAAGATTATCTACTCAAAACAGCTTTCAGCATGATGTGGCAGATGCTCAAAGCATGTTAGGGAGCAGTTTTTATGGAGCACTGAACCCGCCTAGTTCGGGCAGTGCGCCCCCCCTAACCCGCACTAACGATTTGCATAAGCTAGTTGTTTGCAGAGTTTCAGCCTGACCCTACAAAAACTTTAAATTGGCAGGTGCTTGCTATGCATAACTCGGGTCGTAAGTTGTTTTTATATAGTTTCTGCTACCCAACTTATAAGCTTCCTTTGTAAATGCCATAATACAGGACAAGCTCCCACGGGTTTCCTAGCTGGCTCTGGGTTGTTGACAACTGATTAAGCCATGAATGCGGCGTCTGGTTTACTATTCGTCCCTATAATAAGGCTTTCTTTATAATTGTGCCTAAGAAGGCGGTACTCATACCGAGGTAAACGCGCCGGTGTTGCACGCGTGCTACTATGCACACAAGCTTTAAGAGTGTTATGATAGTTTCCTGGATGCCTCAAACTTACGTAAACGTCATAAAATTCTCAGCAAACATGTGCTTACGAGAAAAGGTAAATTCACCAACTCACATCATGTACACAATCTTCAATCAAAATGTTTGAAAAAATAGAGAAAAGAAATGGACTACTGCAATCGGACTTTATATCCGCGAGCGGCTCGTTTTATTCGGTTAGGCAAGAAAAAAAATGCGTGGTGTGGCGAAAGGCAGGCTTGAATTTGGGGGTGGAATTAGCCTTCCCTCTCCCATTTTTTCTATACAGCCTTTAAAATAACCATCAGAAATCAATTCGGTCCTTTACAAATCTGGGCCTAGCGATGCCTGTCGCAGTTAATTATTCACGGCAACATATAGATCGACGGAACGAGAACGAGGGCAAGTGAGTAGGTTCGAATATTCAACATGAGTCATCAGTTTTTCTCTTGTAACATACTGGCCTCAAATCCAGCTCCTACGAAAAAGGTAGTTTCAAAGTTAGGGAATCATCTTTCTTTTTATTTCGACCACTATCCGCAATTTCATCAAAGGGCTGCTTCAGACACGCCTTCTGCTTTAACCGTAATGAAGACAGGAAGGACAAACATGCTCTCGGTACAATGCAAAAAATATGGCGTAGCACGCTGTAGCTATGCAGAAAGAGAAGAGGTGCCTTATAAAAACGTAAAAAATCACAGCCTGCGAGAACACTTAATTAGTTCATTCTACTAATTGCCTTACTGACACTTACAATTTACGGGTACTTCCAAAGTTAGCGGAAGTCCTTTTCATGAAACCTCAAAACAGTTCTTTGTAGTCGTTCCCCGAAGGTGCTTTGTTTGTTTGTCAGCGAAAAATTATGCAACCCAATTGTTAGGCTTGCACTCAAAAACTGTTCTTTTGTGGGAAAAAAAGGTCAACAACTGAAAGGGAAGTGCTATTATAAAAGCGAACGTTTGAGCCTCTCATCGATGATGTCCTTTCGCGAAAATGCACTCCAGAAAAGCCAACTTCCGCTGACGATGATGGTGATCGTGGGGAAGTCTAGAAAACCTAAACCTTTCCCTGCGAACCTTTCCGATATGTCCGATATGCCCTATCCGCTCAAAGTAATGTGGAGCAGAGAAAGGAGGTGACACAGGCGTGCGACGGTGAAAGCTCCGTGTTTACGTTGCAGAAATGCTTTTAAAAACAATGAAAACATCCCGACCCTCATCAAATGTTCTTAATTACTGTATAGGCCTAACCCAATTTCACCAAAAGTTTCCTGTCATTGCCACCATCATCCCTTTGGCGTATCTGTCCTCTTTTTATAAACGTATACATTACTAGGATCCTGATCCGTGAACAGTCTTTGCTACTTGGCATATATACCTCTGCACAAAGATAGGTAGGTCCAACGCTTCGACTTAGAATGCGCAAAAGAATGTCCCTTATTGCGCGTCAATTTGGTGGTATTCGTTATAGACAGTAGCGCAGAAAGCGTAACGTAACTCATAGCGGAAGGCCAGCACATAACGTGTTCTCAGTGTTCGCGTAGCATCTGCTGCCGCAGCTCCGTGCAAGTGCCATTTTCAGTGACAACCGCATGCTGGCACTAGTTCATTCCGCCAAGCAAAAGGACATTGTGCGGGCACATGCTTTGCTTCTCACTGAAGTGAAACTTTAGAATCAGCATGCTCAAACTTATCATTGATGGCTATGAACATGGCTCTGTAATAGCTTCTATGTCGAATGTTACAAATCATGCATATATATGTAGTGATCTAGAGCCATGTAGATCCACTTGTGTTGAAGCGGAGTGCTGGTCTCCTCCCTCCAAGACCACGGATTATGAATCCGTTTCACCCAAACCTTCCCAACGTTCTTGTATCCCCGTTTACTCTACTTCTTTCAGCCTTACAAGAATTTCAGATTATTTTATTGGCCATTTTTGTGGCCATATTTTGGTCAAAACGAAGCGACATTGTTGACCTGCCCTGTTAGAGCTGCTTTTTTATTAAGAACAAAGACTTCTTTTTTCTAGAAGCTTGTGTGTGTGAGTACTCTCCAGTGTTTGCACAGCAGCCGGGCATTACGGGTCCTCATGGAGATGCTGTCGCATGAATGTGTGGACACCTGGGGACCTCACTTGTGACACTGAGAATACTGCATTGTTGGTTATATGAGTACGTAAACGTTAGTTATAGGTATTTTTGAAAGCGTGAGAATAATCGTGTCAGAAAAAAGCTGCTATGACTCTTTATAAATACTTGCAATCGCCACAAATATCCAAGACGTACCCACAAAAACAGTGCAACCGCTCATTGGGCAATAAATTTTGTTGATTAAGAAAGTTTAGATCACCAAACTATCGCATAAAAGCTACATTAAATGTTTTAACTCCGCAAAATTTATGTCTGTCAACGCACGTTCTTTTATTTAGGTAGAGGCACTTTCATGGGTACAAAACATTTCGGAATAAAAGCGTCCCCTGCATGGTCTATCTCAATATTTGCACTTTGTATGAAAGTATGTAAATCATTAGGAAATCCTCACTCTAAAATAAAAACTCCGTTTCTCACGAACAAACCTTCGAGAGACTCCGTTAATGTTGCGCAGCTATAGCCGGTTCAGCCTATTATGTCTTTTTTTAAACATTGTCATTGACTGAGCACGATGTTGATCCTGAATTACATTCATTAAATTTCAATAATAAACGGTTGTAAATTGGCGAGTAGAAAGAATGTAGATTACTAATTTGCTTCTTGGAATGTGGGATTGTCCAAAGTGTTTATTGAATCGGCTGAAATAGGCACGAGAGCACTATTTATTGGTAGCCTAGCTTTTTCCAGATGTTCATAACGTTAGTAATAACCAGGCTTGCGTTGTCCGGAACACACAACAATTTTTTTTTGCTCGAGATGTTTGTCTGGAATTCGTTGTATTTTTAATTTAACAGTGCGGAGCTTTTGTTTTTCCTCTATGCTGCCTTTGGAAATTGTTTTTTCTTGTGTGCGGTATTTACAACCGTACAACCGTACTAAACTTTCCTTGAAGGGTTTCTTTACTGTGGAGATTGGCAAGCAGTGCACTGTGCTTTTTAAGGTGGAAACTGGCTCTGGGACTATGAAGAACTTGAAATATCAAGTTAATGATTTGTCTGCACAGATGAAACTTTTCTTTATTTACATATTCTGAATACAGACGTGAAAAGTGCGGAAAAACACGAGCAAGCATGTAATTAGCATATCCTCTCAATATCACACAATTTGCAGAAGATAATAGGATGGGTGTCACTTTTGCCCCATGGGAGCATCTTGCAAAATATGTCGGCGATTGGCTTGTTGGCGATAAATATAGATTCAATATTCCCGTTATATAATATACGCAATCACAAGCGGCTACTTCCTTCTTTAGAGGAGCAGCCGATGTGCGCTTTTTGTGGATTGGCTGTGGTGGCTTCCAGTGTAACATGCCACCGGCAACCCACCGTGTGGTCGTCTATCTCGCTCGCGTGTCTTCCTTCGGCTCTGTTAAAAAAGCGCGTTGGTCGGCGCACACCCATATTGGTTTAAGTCGTTGTATACGCAGGGACCGCATTAGACGCGGTAAATATACCTGACACGTACGGGTGCGGTTTTACTGTGAAGGACTTCGGAAACTCGATAAAAGCAAGAAACGGTGCAACGAAAATGGCAGCTTGAAAATCGACCCTTAAAATAATCCGGTGTACGCAGAGACGGGCTTCACACACGCGCAATTAAAGAGACGAAGTGCGAACAGCACGAAAGCAGTGCTCCATTCTAAACAGTTTTTTTCATCAGCCCTAGATCACGGCTGCATTTCACTGTGTAATGAATAAGCATGTTTTGGCAGCTGAGGCTGCAGAAAAGACTCCACAAAAGTTCTTGTTTTCTCTGCAATAACCATGTGCTTCACGGCTGAGCGTAAATACTCCACTTTGGCAACAACAAGCCACACATTCTCGAAGCGTAGTGTAGTTGGTGATGTCTCAAACAAATACGCACTATGAGGTTCGGCGTAAGCTAACGGAAATAACGGCGTCCGGCCATAACGGCAATAACGGCTATTGGCGTCCGCCGTGTCCTGGTCGACGACGATAGTTTGGCTAAAACGACAAGCCGATTTGTTTTTCTGGACGCCTCCTTCAAAGAACTACCGGGGACAAAAATACAGGCCCACAAGCCGTGTATTGCGGAGTGATCATTGCGGCCTTCATCACTCATCTAATTTGCTACCTGGTTCTAGGCAACATCCTACGAGATCTTGACTGGATGTGAGAGGGGGTCGGCGCCAGTAAAACTGTTACAGGTACTCTAGGGGAAACGCTGCCTTTGGAAGTTTGATACCTAATTTCTGCCATTGCAAACACTCATGCATTCAAGACCACACGTTTGACTGTGCTTTTTAAACACGATCGTCTTTATTAGGCTACTTAAACCCAGAAATTTTGGTCTCTTTGTCTGTCTGTCTCTCTGTCTGTCTGTCCGTCTGTCTGTAACTGGATTCAGTCACCCGGCCAAAGTAGAATGCTTACTGCGCAATAGTCTTATATACTCACAGCCAAATGTAAACGTCTAAGCCCGGTTTATGTGATCATGCTTGCCAACTTTGTTGAACAAGAACAAGGCATTACGCAAACATAAGACAGGAAATTAGTATCCAAGGGATAGTTACAGTGTTCCTTTATTAAAATTCCTCGGTGCTTGGTTTTTCGATAGCAAATGATATATTACGTGTACTGCAGAAAACCGCTGCCTCCGGGGGGCATATCAAAAATCACAGGGCAACAGCAACAAAAGGTTCCACGAGCTCGGTTCCACATTCTGCTTGGAACGCACGTGGAGCATGGCCACGCGGTTCTATAAACCTTGTAGTCGGCCGCCTCCATTCAAGCGCGTCTCCGCCGTACTGCAGCGCTGGCATCCAGGAACCCCGCCTGTAGCAGTGGAACGCGGTAAATGCAAATTGCCTTGCGCAAACCTTTAGTGCGTTTACTTTGGGATGAGCGCGACGGAACAGGAATAGGATGAGAGGTGAGCGGGAAAGCGAAGGGGGGGCATTTCCTTGGAAAATGCCTTCAAAGACTATCGTCTTTTGACGACATTTGGAACGAAAGGAGCAGATACATGGCCAGTTTTTTTTTTTCAAGCATCTACCCACAGCCAGAACAGATTCACCGAAGATCGCCAGGAAACCCCACTCTTATGTATTGTTACTTGAAAGTTGTGAAGTAAGGCCTTCGGTTATTGGGAATGTGATCTTTCCGCATGAAAGGCGTTCAAGGAGATTAGGTATGTGCCAAAAACACTTAGAGATTCAACCTTTCCAGCCGCATGTGAGAAGGTCAGGCATCGACGTACGGGCACTCGCAAGACGACCAATTATGTCCTAGAGAGACTGTATTTGCAACAGTTGAAAAACACATTAAAAATGTTTGCGGTCATGCCCCAATTGTACCCGAAAACTAGCAAAGCAAATTTGAGAGGCAGATCATCTTAACTTGCGATTCATTCAGCACTCATACAAGAGGGCCCTGCGCAATTTTAACTCCCCGACAAACTCAAATAAATAAAAGGGAACCAAACTTACGACCCAAACGTTTCAACGAAGCCTTAAATTGTGAATGTGTAGCGACGCTGAACAAATTTTGGCTTCACCCGCGTTGTCTTTTCCAACTATAGCTTGCCGAGATTGTCAAACACACCCCTCACGAGAAACTCGAGACGCAGTCGTCGAAGTGTGCCGTTTCACAAGTGCAGTCTCCCATGAAGTGCATATCCCGAACAGCTCCAGCAAGTCGAATAGTTGTTCTCATGTTTGATTTGGCGACGTGAAAGCTGCCGAGCGTACTGCTTGTTCTCGGTGACAGAAAGAACGACGAAGGGATTGGAGTGGAAAAGAATTGTCACTGAAGCTTTTGCGGGGGAAATGCAGAAAATATAACCTCGGAAGCTTTAGATCGCGCTCGCAGAATATTCATTGCGGGTTCAGCCTTCGAGACGTAACGTATAAAAACTTCGCGCAAGTTGTAACCGCAAGCGTTTTTTGAGGGCGTGGTACGAGTAACAACTTTTGCAGCGTAATCTTTCAGCTGCACGGTTATAAGCAAACAGGAATTATCCTGTCAGATTCGTTAAATTTATTACCAGCATTTGTGGAAAATAATTGCTATAAAATATATATAGGATACATTTTCTGTAATTTATTCTAATCGGGAAACTGCAGAAAGTTTTGAAATATGGCGCCATGGCGTCAGTTTTTCTCAACTCTAAATTCAACTGAGAATAAGTTGGACCGACCCAGTATCTACACAAGCCAACTTCACAAAACCATAATGAAACCGCAACGAAATTTTAAATATAAACATTATTTGAACGCGTTTAAACAGCAAATATTTATTAACGCACAGTCTTTAGCCTTTTCAGAACTGAGCACAAAACGGCCATTTTCGCGTAATTTCTGGGTAATCAATTACCTTTGCTGAAGGCTCCGGTTTAAGCGTTCGTCCCATGAAGCAGAATGTATACCATCGCGTTCTTTTGAAATTGTGTCGGTTGCTTTACTGTCGTATAGACAAAAAGACATTTAATTGCGTCAGTAGCACGTTTTAGCCGGTAAAACAGTAAAGTGGTGTGGCACAAATTTGACCAAGCACACAAGCTCTGGTGTTAATTCCCGCAGGCTGGATTTTCCGTCACAAGGATGGCTCTATGGGAGGCAGTAAGGTGGCGTTCGTTTCCGTGGCGTCGAAATGAGAAATTTCTTGATGCAAAAAGGAAACTCCATATTTAAGCCTAATAAAATGTTACACCGCATTTGCGTTCCTTTTCGGGAATCCTTAGGGGAAACAGAAACTGTTCCCTCTACATCCTTTAGTCCATGTACAGGGACACAGTTTCCATAAGCGACCAGTTATTTTGGCAATAGAACCCACATTAGGTTTGTTTCTACAGCCAAACTCCCGATTCGTCGGAGAACCCTCTATAAGCGACTGTTTTTTGTACGTCACTACTGCTATAGTCATTCACTTTTAGGAACATTTGCGAACGCCCTAAGAACCATAGGATCATCGTATGTGTTTGAACCCATGCACCCCGTATTTCACAAAAACATATAATAGAAAGGATTTTTTCTATCCTGCACAAGCCAATATTACAATAAAATTAGAGAAATACTGTAGGAAAAAAATCCGGGCAATCTTCTATAATGTTCGCAAGTGGAAACAGCTATATTTTGCTTGTTACAATAAGCACAAAAATAGTTATTACTCGCATGATGGCTTTACAATTTTATGTGTAGTAGCATACTTTCGGGAATTTCGATACATGCAAGTGGCCCCAGTTGCAGATTGAAGCGCTTTTTGCATCTTACACCTTTCTTCTCGTATGACAGAACTTCCACAGGCAAAGCGTTGAAACTGTAAGCAGATGTCCAACACAACAAAATCAGATTCGAGAAAAACACAGTTAAAAATTTGCTAAAACTAACTAAACAAAACAAAATGCTAAGCCGCAAATTACAGCTAAGTAGAGTTTCGCATGCACAAGCTGCACTGCGCACCAGTTCAGACTTTTTTGAAAAAAGACAGCGTTGCGCCGCGTGGTGGCTCTACTTTGTCTGTGTCTACTCTGTTTGTCTACTTCGGCTCTACTCTAGTCTGTGATGCCTCTCTTCAAGAGTAAATTCAGACTTGTCAGAATTAACAGGTGGTATGAGGCCTTCGGGTGCTTAAAAAGGTTGGAAGCGAGTAATGCGGTGTGCTGAAGGCAGCACTTTTTGCGGGTACTTGGACGACATCTTAAAAGTAAAAGCAGCGTGGCCGACAACAATTAGGTCCTGTGTGTTCACATGTTCGTTAAAGACTTGACATGCACCTGTTAGCGTTATATGTACGCATCTGCGTGAAGAAGAACTGTTCTGACGTCTATATTTGACGCAAAAAGCTTAAAGAAATGTTTTTTTTATTTGAGAGAAAACGCACATATTGTGAACATCATTTAAGATGTCCTAACATGAAAAGGCAGCATGCATCTTCTCTATAAAAGAAGTAAAACAAAAGTATATGCACGTGGTGTTTAGATATCTACGGCCAGCAGCAAAGTTGTTTTCGTAAATAAATCAAAATCATAAGGAAAGGGTGTCAACAACTCCATTTCAAAATTTTGAACTCACCGATGGACACTTTTGGAAAAGGGAAGCATTACGAAATGCAATTCATTTCGTTTGTCAGGCTTTAGTGACACACGTGAGTAAGGCAGGAATGCTCATTTTTAATTCAGGAAGCACACGTTTTCCTATATACTTGCGAACCAAAATTATGGCTCTTTATTTGACTAAACTGGCCCTTCGCGCCACTCACAGTAAAAATATATTGCCTGACGAATGAGTAAATGTGACTAACTGGTCTTATAGAGCACACTGACTTATCACTTCACGCATTGGCTCACAATTGCGATAACACTGAAGGCGAAAGTTCAGCGTAGCGCGAACTCCCGTGCCTTCTCAGCAATGGCGCATAGCTGCTGCTTCGGCGGCTCGCACACCTGATTTCTACAGCAAGCAGAGCTGAGCATTTGCTCGACCATCCGCTTTAGTTGCATTGGCAGATATACCGGCTCTAAAAACAACATCGCCCTTTTTAGAACAAAGCCATCAAAAGGGGCACTTCGAAATATATTTGGTCTGGGTGAACTAGTAGTAAAAATCGCAAATCTTTGCTCTGTATACGAAAAAAATTAAAGCAGTTCCACTCAACGTGAAATCTGTTGGAATTGCAGAGCCGTGATTGGCCAGAGAAGCCAGCGAATCTGTGGCGCCTTTCTCCGCTCTTTGCCACCACCCCTTTGTTTAAATCAACTCGATGTTACCGCCATCACTGTGCTCTCGCGGCTTCTCCTGGGACAGCTCGCATCCTTTATTAAAGACGAAAGTCTTCTTTGGGCTACTTCAACGCAGAAATTTTGGTCTGTCTTTATGTCTGTCTCGCTGTGACTCAATTCATCGAGCCGGCCTAAGGGAAACAGAAGCCGCACAATATGTTTTTATACCCACAGCCAAATCTAAACGTTTAAGTCCGGTGGCGAGTTCCTGGTTCTCAACATTATTGAACAAGCACAATACATTACCCAAATATGAGGCAAAAGATCAATACATAAGTGGTGTTTGCAGTCTTCGTTTATAGGAAATTTATGGATGCTTGAATAAATACAGTACAAAAAACATGGAGAACACCTGGACCAGAGCTGCTTGAAAGAAACTGTACAGTCAAATGCATTTTATCGCTGGTCTTCAAGGACACCGCTTATCTTACTAGCTTTATTCCCAATTTAAAAGCGCTTTTTTGAACCCTAAAAGTGCCCCAACCACTCATATTCATCACACCGATCTAGTTCACGTCGTCCACGAACCAAGAGTTCATGCGGCGCGCCGCAGTGGCCGATTATTGGTAGTAAGGTCAGCGACTAATAAAGGCTGCTTCTGCGGCAATGTTTCGTGGAGCTTCGTAACGTTACGCCAGTATTTTTGGAGCTAGATGGCTAATCAAGTTCCATAACTTCAGCTCGCCTTCCCGTCTCATCTGTCCAGCAGCGTGCGCTAGACGTTTTACACCCGTCGCAATGACGGAGCGCAACAGCTTTCATGTTCTCCGTGGGATATGCTGTCTGCACACCGGCCAGCTTCCAGCTTACATATATGCCGTCGCTGAAGGTATAAGAAAAGTTTGAGTATCCGCAAGTGGTTCACGAATAACTCTCCTTTCCATTTTAAAATTAGCAGGAACCTTAAAACCACTTTGATGTATAGAACAGGGTTAGATTCATACATAATATTTGAAACTGTCGCCATTATCGTTGCCCACGTAAAAAATGCTATTTTAGATGACAACATTGACCTATTGAAACTCTAATTAGCATGTGAGCACTTTCTAGGGGAGGAAGAGGTCCACTTGTACAACGGAAGCCCCGGGAGGATTCGGGGAGTGGGATGGGGAGATGCGAGATAGTTGTTGGGTGGCTTGAAGCCAACAAGCTTGATATGTGTGTCGAAGGTGGTCGTCACGTGCATTCGCGTCGCGTGCGTTTTTGCCAATTTATACCTAAACCAGAGTTTGTTTGATAAGAATTTTCTAGAACGGTGCGTGCAATGTAACGTTTTCTGCTTCTCTCCTGCAGGAAACTCAAACGTTTTCCTTAAAGTTGAATTTGTGAAGTCTTGCCACCCACATTTTATTGTTTAAATGTTAAAGCTCTAGCGTATTTGAAAAATTTTAATTTTTTCTCGTCTGCCTTGTTCATGAGTGGTTCTTGTGCTATAGCCGACGTAAGGTTACGCTTTTTGTGCAATGTTAAATTTGTGGATTTACCCACTCACGGGCTATTACGTAATGTGACCTCACCCCCTGTGTGCACTATGCAATGTATGACCACTCAAAGCCACTTTACTCTATTGTGACTCTTTAGTTACGTATACGCTAACTTCCGTTGACGATATAGGGGACAGTATCCAACATGATTAAAAAGCCCTACCAGCACGGTTCATCAGTGAATAAGACGTTTTACTGCTACGCGTCAGGAGCTAGGTTCACCCTGGCAGGGGAAACGCTTTTTTTGTGGGGCGGAAAAAAACCCCGCCAAGGTGACGTGAGTGCAGCACTCTTTAAAGACCAAATGCGGTAAAAAAATTCAATTAACCGTGTTCGTACTTCTTGTTTGTACGTAACGTCGACTACTTTACAGACATATTCTCTATATACCGTCGGGAAGTTCTTCTCTTCACACTTTAGAAAGTAGGCATATTACCCTAGCAATATTTCTAACTCAAGGACCAAGTACTCGCTGATAAAAGTGCTAAAGAGGCACATAATAAATACAATATCACACTATACACCACAAATCTAGACATTGGGACTTACCACTGCAAGTGCTAACTTTGTGCATTTTTCTCACTCTGGTGTCCAGTAGAGGCCATGCTTCAGAACACTTTAAGTTCAAGTGCTCCATCCCGTAGAGTACTAAAGTTATTTCTGCTAGCTCAATCACTTTTTTATGAGCTTGATCTTGGTTAAAAGCGTAACGGTTGACTGGGAGTACGCAAGTGTCTTGGTGGAAGTTTCTATAACAATCAAGCGAATGTTATTGCCTGAAGAAAAAATACCGCCTTAAAAAGCAGAGCGCTGAAGTGAGAAAAATAATAAGAAAACCGACCAAGCTCCAACAATGCTCCATCTTCCTGCCGTCAAAATTGTCATTTTATTTTTATCTTATCACTCTTTGCGTTGAAGTTTCACTGAGCAGCACGCAATGCTTTCCCCCTTCAAGAAAGTGGCGGCTATCACCCTTGCCGGCCGCTTGAGTGACAGCTAATATGGCAGCATGGAACGTTCAACCGGGTCCACAAACGCTTCTTTATCAGCTAAGCTAGTGGTTGCTTACGCTCTTTATCCCAATTTAAGCCCGAAGTTTCGACAGCCGCACTTAAGTAGTGTACGCCACCGCGAGTGTCAAAACTCCTACGACCTTAGATTTCGCCGCTTTCTAACATCTTCCGTTGAATTGCTCACTGAGTCGTCATCAGTTTTAGTGTAACCCTTTTAGTGAGCCTCCAAATTTCGGCACCGTACGTAAGTACCGGCAAGATGCAGCTGTCATATACGTTCTTCTTCAAAGACAACGGTAGGCTGCCATTTATTATCTGAGAATGCCTGCGGATTCTCAGATAATGTCTGCCAATTCTCAATCAAGTAGTTGCCAACAAAACGGAGGTTATTTGGCTATGAAATTTGCATAGATCATAAAATAAGTATTTGGTCAGTATTGCTAGTTGTGCAACTTTTCGAGCATTTCGTACAGCTAAAGGCCAAACATTCAGAGAGGCATTCAAGATGGCTTATAGGTGGCAACCCGAAAGCGTCACGTGTACTTTCAAGTGACCTGGTACACCCCAGTCATAGAGAAAGCCCATGCTTAGTAAGTTGTACACGCATTAGAAGAGAGAAATAACTGTCCTCCGCCTTATGAATATGCTTACAGCGCGCAAGTGAGGGCGTGTAACTACGTACAGTGGGTACTTCAGCGGTTCTGGCGATATCAATTTGCATTACACACGTGATGAGTCTTGCGTGCCTCTCTGAAGTTGAATTCTATTTTGAATCAACTTGAAAAGTGGAATAACCAAACTGTTTACTAGGATGACCTCATTGCATAAAAAGTCATGAGTGAGCATGCATCAACTCTTACTTTTCTCTTTTCTGAATCCTTACTTTCCGTTCATGCAGAAGTACGTCGCATTGCAGTGTACGGAATGATCGTAGGGTCCCTTGTTAGCCCTACATCCCCCCAAATAAATGCACAAGACATTGAAAACTTAGGGTTATGTCGCTTCCGCCTTCCTTTAAGAGCAAACCTGCTCTGTACATTTTGTGGGTGATTCAATACAGAGTTACCTGATGGTTGATAACCCCTGTTTTTATTACTTGGTCATATTTATGGGGCGAGTATTGTGGCCATTTTGCCTACACTGACGTTCCCAAATTGCTGTTATTGCTTTTTAGGGGCACTACTTGAGAGCGCGCTTTCTACAAAGTTGCGGGCTTGCTCCAACCATGCAGTGGATTTTTGTCCTTTTATTGCCCTCGAAGGAGTCTCCACGTGCCTTATAGCCTAATGTAAAATATGTCGCCGTTAAACACTTAGAACACAAGTATCTATGGCCGAATAATGTAAAACGATTGCATAAAATGCACCATGAAATGTATATTAAAAACATTCCGCCGTATGTCTAGGCCATCCTTGTATTCTGACTCTGCATTTGCTACCCGGAGTGGCGGCCAAATTAACGAGAATTCGGCATGAATATCTGTAACATGGCCAGCAATATTCTCTGGAATTTCTAAACCTTAATTTTAAATATAGAGCTAGCCAACTGCTGAGTTTACAAAAATGCTGTCGGTGGTCGTGCTCTAGTTAGGTGTTTTGCATATTTGTGCATTTAATTACTTGATTTGTGCTAATGACATTTCTTTGTTTGCAGCATTTGCACCTCTTGCACAACCGACCATACAAAAAAAGCCAGACATTCTGCCTCATGCAACTTCACAATTTCAGATTAAAACAAAACTCATATGCCATGTTTTATTTATCGGTTCTTTAACTTAGAAACTAGATGGTGCAGCCAACAGCATCAAGTATTCAAGATAAAATTTGAATGTCGACGCATCCGTCCTAAAACTCGTTATCGGTGGCTTTCCCCACAATTACCTAGACGACCAACAAGTGTGACAAAACGTGCGAAATTAGCGAATGACGAGGCCCTACATGACGAGGCTGTGCACGCGATTAGTGCAAAAATAATTTGTGCTCTGTGTAAACAGCGCGAGGCGTGCATGTGCGCTGTTGTCACGGCGCCGAAACCATTTTTTGCTTTAATTGCAGGTTTGGCTTCGTCATTCGCGAAACTTATTGGTTGCTCTTAAGAGCTGTGGGGAAGCCCACCTAAGGCGATTTTAATTAAGGGTGATGGATTCATCCATTGAGCGGAAAAATTCCCGACCGGCGTTCTCTGTCTCCACCGAAGTAATGGTTCCTAAACATCCTTCTTGCTTCTAACAGATGGTGGATACCAACAGAAATTTATTATCTTGTTTTGTTCCTTGAGACCCTCACCAACGTGGGCTTGTGCCCCTGCCAGCCTCCAACCGCCTCCAACACTCAACTCAGTGGTAGAGGAATATCTAGTGAGCCTAACCTAATATCCCCTAACTCAAATAACCGAACCTAATCTATGATAGCTAACGTTAAATAAACTAACTTAACTTAAATAAACGTAACCTAAGTGAATCTAAAATAATTTAACCGAACATCACCATAGACACATCGAACAGCGGTGAAAGGAATGACCAGCGATCGTAACCTTACTTAGCTACCCGTAACCCAACCTAACCTAACATCCGGAACATCCGCTCGGTAGTTCGACATCGTTATTTCAAACTCACCATCTTATGGAGCTTCCTACGCATTCGTGAAATTTTATTTTTTCGATAAAAAGCACCTGCAGTATTAATACTCTGCTCTACCGGCTCGTGACTACGGCTTAGAAAATTCTACAGGGATTTAAATATAAATGACCGGCATCGACGTAAACGAAATGTGTGGGTACATGTACTAGGTGATTTTTTTACATGGACGTTGTTGCGGCATTTATGAGTTTCAGACAGGGGCTGTAACCGCCAATCTGTAAACGTGTGACAATTGCAAATTATTATATTGTTATCGTCCTTACTAAACACCACTCGAAGGACAATTTGCAGAAATATTGCAATGTCTCTTTTAATTTGATGGGGCCCGGGTGTCATATTCTTTCGCGAGGTCTGAACTTGCTTATAATGTACGAATAGTGATGAAAGCGGTCCAAGCAACTGAACCCTTCAAGAAAGTGATTGGCAGTTTTGTTAAGCAATGCAGAACTCGAGAAGCAGCAGAAAAAAGGTTCAAGATCAACTTACCACAATGATTTATCCTCCTCCCTCCAACAAAAACATGTTACAATGCTGGTATGCTTAAATTACGCTCCGGCTTATCCGTTTGCACTTGTGTCGCATTTGTGTCTGGTACATGTATTTTTCGCGGTGTTCCAAGAAACATTTTTTTACCGCAAGCTGCGCACCAAGCTTACCTGATATCTATGTATACTTTCAATATAGGAATAACTCAGTTTGCCTTACTTTAAAAAAAAAACGGAGAGATAAAAACAAAAAAAAACGGAAGGTATGCCGGACACTTCCCAAAATATGGTAATATGTCATTTTCGTTTGAATGTTCTACGTCTGTGTAGGCGTCCTTTTTTATGGGCGTTTTTTGGTTGTTTTTGTCAGTTTTCCTTTTTAATGCATCCGGCTTCACTTCCATTTGTGTTGGGAACCCTTCGTGAATGCTTCGCTGCAAATGTAGATTAGGGACTTGGTGACCCTCCAATTGTCTTTGACCATCAATGGAACCAAAATATTAGCAATATTTCGGGAACAAATTTGTTCAACGAATTGCGTAGAAATTTGAAGCATCTACGAAAGGAAATATGTTTGTTTTGTATAAGGAATTCACGGAGCTCGATATCACCTCTCACCGATTTAGGAAATACTGTGCTACGATTATAACATGAGTATGTATGACCACAAGGGCGCGGGTTTTATTCCAGAACACAGCGGCCGCTTTTCTGATGGAGGCGATAAGCGAGAATGCCCATGTGTTTCATATTTCGGAGCACGTTAAAGATTCCCAGGAGGTGGAAATATTGTGGAGACCTCCCGTACACTGCTCCTCTTCCCCTCATAGTCAGCGCGTAACAGCACAAAATCAATCCAAACGTTAATATATAAATGAGAAGAATCCCCAGGTATAACAAATGTGACGTGTTTTCACTCAACACGAAGGAAAAAAGGCTGATCATTGATCGCGACATACGAAAGAACACAAGGGTTTCTTTATTATTCATCCTTAAGTAAACAGCTCTGAAAATGCCGGGCGGAGGAAAAGCAGAGTGAAATATGCGCCTCTTGTCCTGGCTTTTGCGTCCTCCCAGTCTTGTCTTGCCGTACTCATTGTCCCTAAAGCTCCTCGGGCGTCCAAAAACGCCTTATGCATTTCATTGCTTCTGTTCGGCTGGAGTACTCATCAAAAGCTGGTCTTCGTTTCACGTGTCTCCTATTCACCAGATTGAAAGCCCAGTCCCAAAGAGAAAGATTTCCGAACAAGGCCCCTTTGTCCGCTAAATTGCAGCTTCCCAAGCAAGTTCCTTTTGAACAAAGTACCATGGGTGTGCTGCCTTAGAGATATAAAAGACGAGTAGGAGGACAAAACAAGGGCCTTATGCGTAAGTGAGGCTGTTCGTTATACGAGCCGAATGCTCCAAAACAAAGAGGTGGGGATTAAAACTGTCGGCCTTTTCTCACCAGTTTGTCGCCACCCGATAATCATGAAAAACGACGAAGCATGATTCACATTTCCAGACAGGAAAAATAGAGCCGCAAAAATGGCAGAAAAACGTTCATCATTGTAACACCGGTCACTGTGTTTAAAAGTCTCGCATTTCCAAAGTCAGAAAAGCGGCACTTAGCCATAATTGTACTGAGAAGAGGAAGTTCGTAAATTACTGTAGGGTACAGAAAGACACACCGAAATACACATGTGACAATTTTTGTTATTCACAAACCTGTTTTAGTATTGATGCACGTGTAAAACAATGTAGCTCCGAGTTTTCACACGACGTTCAAGTACATACATCAGCTAGCCGAAATAAGCACTCTGTCCTGCATAGCTGAGCCTAAGTTGCAGATACAAGTGTGAACTTTCACTTGCCCTAATATTTCCGTTATTTTCTGCGTGTGGCTCTTAAACCGTATTCAGAAAGCATACCTAACTTACGCCATAAGGACGCCTTTCGTAAGTGTCGGAAAAAAAAATAGAATGAGAAAAGGCCGCCGTGCGCTTCAGAAAGATTCCTTAAGACGCACTTATTAAAGGCCCCCTTTTTTTGTGCCCCGCTAGGCTCCTGCGAACGATGCTAGCGCGCGATGCGCCAATCCGCACACGGCGTGTGGGAGGGACTTCACCGTTGCGCCAATAGAAAAGCACGCTTCCGGTGCGCCAGCTTCGAAGCGCTCGGATCGGCCAGCTCCATCCGAAGCCGGTACCCGTCGGGTACCTGAGGCTTAACATCGCCGCTTGCGCTGCTACCGCGCACAACTACCTATTGCGTGAATTTTCACCAGAGTATCATCTCCTTTCTCGCATGCGTAACTTGGTTTCCCGATGGGTAGCATTCTGGCAAGCGGAAACAAACTGTAGCTGCACCTCACCACGTCGTTCTACGTGCCGTAGTGCCGGCGCTGCGCTGGTCGCGGCAGAGTGGCAGTCGTGTACGCGGATCGTTTTTGCTAGCAGAAACCGCTTTATTGTTTACACCTTTATCAATTTCTCGTGAACGACGCGCAAAATCGAACACCTCAGCAAAGCTATCGTAGCAGTCTGCAATGTTGCTCGAGAAAAGGCCCACTTAAGGTAGGTCGGGAGCTACCTTAATTAGCGCTTACTTTTCGGTCGGATAAGTTCGCGAAAAGGCGCCCTTTGAGCATAAGTATGATTTTTGAAACGCGTTAAGACACCGAAATGTGTCCGAAGGGAAACGGTCTACTTAAGTTTGATATGTGAATACGCGGGTCAGTTCACAAAGCGTTTAAGTCGAACCAAACCGCCACTGACTCGCATAAGTTTTGCGTAACTGCAGACACATCACACCGACAAAAACAGCTTTTTGAAATCCTTTCCCAAAGCGATGCTGAGCGTGTAAAAGGAAAGTAGGGCATTATGTTTTCTGGAATCATTATGAGAATGTTTTATTCTGATATATCGGAATTTTAAACTTTTGCTTTTGCTTCCGGTGGCTTGGGATAAAGTTGGATAAGCAACTGAAGGTACCTTGGTATTCCGTGCGCCATCACAGCCTTGCCGCGGCACATGCACTCCATTTAGTTTTTAAAGAATAAAAAAAAAATAAAATAAAGGCAGAAATAAAAAGAGCTTAAGCTTTTCTAGTTCTTTAAAATTCTGCTTTAATATGGTCTACCTGATAGTGTGCTTCTCTCACTGCACACACGAAAAAAGAAATAAAAAAATTACCGCTTGGTGTCAGTGGCTAAGGTGCTGTGGTGCTGAGCCCGAGGGAGTGGGTTGGAAGGAAGCCGTTATACTGATGAAGGCGAAAAGCTAAAACGCCTGGGTGGTGAAGATTTCGGCGCACGGTAAAGATACCGAAGTGGTCAAAATTATTCCGGTGATCTCCCCGACGGCGCGCCATCGCCTGTGTAACGTCAGTGCGTTAAACTTAACAATCAATCAATCAGTCGTCAGTCATTCAATCAGTCAGTCAGTAAGTCAGCCAGTCAGTCAGTTAGTCAGCCAGTCAGTCAGTCAGTCAGTCAGTCAGTCAGTCAGTCAGTCAGTCAGTCAGTCAGTCAGTCAGTCAGTCAGTCAGTCAGTCAGTCAGTCAGTCAGTCAGTCAGTCAGTCAGTCAGTCAGTCAGTCAGTCAGTCAGTCAGTCAGTCAGTCAGTCAGTCAGTCAGTCAGTCAGTCAATCAATCAAAAATAATTTAAATCAAACATTGTTAAAGCGTACTTCTGGGCTAGTTGGTACGGCATGGCTGAAGAGTAAAGCACATACAATTACACAACGGATGAAGGGAGACACCAGAGGCACTCGTTTGTCTCTGTCGTCTCCCTTCGCCTTTTGTGTAATTTTTTTCGCTTGACTGGTGAGTAGTATTTAGAGCAACGGTAGCAAAGCAATACAAGTTTTTGGAATGATCAATACCTCTGTTAGTAACTGGAAGCAAAGCACCCACTATAACGTACCTTTAACTGTTTTTAAATTGTATATATATACCACTTTAGCGATGTGTTGATAACTTTACACAGCTCGGACGGGAAGATTGGTTATGGCTTCGTAAAGCATGAACGCTTCGAGGGACAAGGAAAGAGCCTTCGTCGTAAACTAGATGCAAACATGTTGATGACTTCAATGATGATGATCACTGGGTCACGAAGACGGGGCTTTAGTCGGCTTTTACTCATCGTAAGCACGATGACCTCCGGGAAAAAAGGAAACAAATCCAGGAAAACCGAGCTAACGCAAAAGCCCAGCCAAATTGATTGTGTCTGCCATAGCTGTCATGGTTTTTTCCCGACGAGTGAAACTTCTAATGAGGGTGAACTCCAGTTTCACTTGTGCAACCCCTGGAGTCCACCAACAACCGACAGCTCAACACCTCCATTAGGATTTTCCCCGTGGGTACGTTATAATGAACGCCTCTGCACATAGCAATCCGTAAGGCAGGGGCCAGTGGCCGCGTTGGTTTTGGAACTTCCAAAAAACCGCTTTTCGTTTGGTTTTTATGGCAACCTTTATTAGGCGCACGATCCTATTCAAATGTCACACTTTCTCCTCGGGCGCCGAACATGCAGGGAATGGAGGACAAAAGGGTTAAAATAAAATAACATCTGCGGTTTTTGCGACATTAGTATAAAACCCTGTTTTCGACAGAGTTTATGATACAGGCACAAGTTTTAACGCGAATTTATTAAATGGTTTTAGTACCCTGGTGGGTTTTTTTATCTTCGCATCACAACTAAATGATTTTGCTTTTGGGGAGTCTATTGATGACTGTCTATTGATGACCGCAGAACTGATTACCAATACACTAACAACCATGCAAAATTTCTAGGTTTATCTATTTATTTTCAAAATTTTGAATAGAGAAAATTGTAGGCAGCGTGACTTTTTTTTAACTCAGCGGGGCAGGCTTCAAAGCATAAAGTGCATTTGTCGGGACGGGGACAGGCGGGGTGGGGGCAATCTCGTATGCAGCGTGAAGACTCTGTTCACTTGGAGTTTTCTGATCGGGAAAAATATTCAAAAATACGCTTTTCAGCAACAAACTAACTGTAAAAATAAATACTTGGGCCACGTAGTGAAAATACTTATCACACTCAACAAGCGTGAACAAAGGTGTCTTTCCTGTAGCCAAGTTAAAGTAATATTGTGAGGACCTAGATAGAAGGAGACGGGACCGTTGCTTTCGCAGCTCCTTTATTCCGAGGCGTCAGGTGGGGAAGAACCAAGATGGTGACTCAGCGTCGCTACTGATGATGATTAGCCGAAGAAGAGGTTGTGCCGATGATGATGAGAATGTACAGCAGATGATGCGGTACCCTCAAGCTACTGGTGAGGATGATTGTTACCGATGGGGACAAATATCTTCTCGCAGGCAGCAAAACACAAACTCAGCTCACAGTATTGCCCCCTCGTTGAAAGAAGCGGCCGCCTGGCCGTGTTTCAGAGTTCGTCGTGGCGGTTAAAGGCCTTGAGCCGGAAACGTGAACTATCTCGGTGCCACGACGGCGGCGGTCGGAACTTGGGCAAGCCGGTGTGACGCAAAAGTTTACAGGAGGGGTCGCCTCGAGAACCTTGTACGAACCAAGGAAACGGTGCAAGAACTTCTCGCAGACGCATGGAACACGAATATGCGTCCACACCAACACTTCGTCACCGGGACGGAATTGAGGAGAGCGATGCACAGTGTCGTAGCGTTGCTTTCGATCCTGTTGGTTCGCTTCAGTGCGCATGCGGGCAAGTTGGCGGCAGTGTTAAACGCGAGCAACAAATTGTTCGGGAGACGTGGCAGAAGGTGACACGGGAGCCGCGAAGAAGCAGGTATACAGAGTGTAGGAAGGGTGACGGCCGTATACAAGGTTAAGTATGGGGAGCATCCGGTTGTGGTCTGAATTGCGGTATTGTAAGCATCGGTAACAGGAGGTACGATGGCGTCCCAGTTGCCAGGATCAGGTTGAATATACATAGAGATCTTATCAGAGATAGTTCAATGGAAGTGTTCTGTGAGGGCGTTTGTTTGGGGATGATAGCTGGATGTCATCTTGCTACAGGTGTTGGAAGCTCGAAGCAAGTCGGCGAGAATTTGTCACAGAAATGTCTTGCCTCGATCGCTAAGCGAAACGCGGGGCGCTCCATGGCGTAGCAAAATGTTGTTTAAGAAGAAGTGAGCGATCTCGGTGGCGCTAGCTGAAGGAAGTGGAGCGGTTTCGGCGTAGCGAGTCAGGTGATCCACTGCAGTAACTATCCAGCGATGACCCGCCGCTGTCGGGGGCAAGGGACCGTAAAGGTCAATACCAACCGCTTCAAACGGGTTGCTGGACACGGAAGGGGCTGGAGTAGACCGGCAGGGGGTGACGTGGAGCGTTTCCGGTGCTTACAAGCAGCACAAGAGGCGACGTATTTGGCGACACTCGTAGAAAGCCCTGGCCAAAAGAAGCGCCCTCGGACACTGACGTAGGTTTTCTGGAATCCGAGGTGGCCTGCAGTCGGGTCGTCGTGCAACGCTTCCAAAATGCGTGGACGGAGGGAACGCGGCACAACCACAACCCATCTAGTTCCATCGGTGTGGTTGCTGATGCGGTACAGTGCGCCATCCAGAAGCTGGAACTGGTGCAGCTGACGACGTCGGCGCCTGTTCGGTGGCCGTGTGGAGCCTGTGAGTCGACCGATTATTGTCCAACAATAACTGTCTGCGTGGTGAAGGGCAATTAAGTTGTGGGTATCGTTGACAGGAATATCGATGGGTGCAATGGGCAAAGGAGGCACATTGGAATGTCGGGCAATGTCATCTGAAGACTACACCAGTAGACACCGGGAGAGCGCGTCCGCGTCGAGATGCTTGCGACCAGGCATATACATCACCGTGAGGTCATATTCTTTCAAGCGGAGAATGCAGCGCCCAAGTCGTCCTGACAGATTTTTCAAAGAAGGCAGCCAACACAGGGCATGGTGATCTGTAACGACTGCGAAATGTCGGCCGTAAAGGTATGGCCGGAACTTTTGTACAGACCACACAACAGGCAGACATACTTGCTCTGTGATTGGGTAATTTTTTTCTGCGGACGTCAGAGAGCAGCTTGCGAAGCAACCCCTCGTTCACGCGAGTGAGCATCGCGTTGTAGCAAGACGGCGCGATTCCATGCACGCTACCATCAGTATGAAGAACTGGCTGCGTGTTATCGAAATGGCAAAGTACAGGCCCGGATGTAAGTGTTTCCTTTAAGTATTGAAAAGCCTTCTCGCAGTCTTCACTATCGACAAAGGGGTTACCGGAATGCAGCAGCCGATTGAGGGGCTAGGCCAGGGTGGCGAAATTTTGAAGGAAACGGCGGAAATACGATGCCAAACCAAGGAAATTGTGAAGGGATTGTTGCTCTTGAGGTAGAGGGAAAGTGGCCATAGCAAAAATTTTGTCGTGGTCGGGCCCTATACCATCTGTGCTGACAATGTGACTGAGAACTTTGATGGATTTGCGGGCGAAGTAGCACTTCTTGGTGTTCAGAGTCTGGCCGGCTTTGGCCAGATTAGTCAGAATTTTGTCGAGACGCCGGAGATGTTCAGGAAACTTTGACGAGAAAATAACAATGTCATCTAGGTAACACAAGCACGTCTTCCATTTAGGGCACCAAGGACTGTGTCTATCCTGCGCTCAATCGTGGCTGGGGCATTGCATAAACAAAACGGCATTACGGTAAACTCGTATAAGCCGTCTGGAGTAGCAAACGCTGTCTTTTCTTTGTCAAGCTCGTGCATGAGTATGTGCCAATAACCAGATTGCAGGTTCGGGTTGACGACACCTTTGGGCAGAAAACGTGGAGAGGGAACTATAAGCACGTCTCTGTCACTGCTTCGGCTTGAGCAGACAGAAAACAGCGTCTCGCGGCGGGGGTTTAAAACACAATCTGCACTCGCTGTGAGGTGTAGCTGTGGTACTTCAGAAATGCCGCTGAGCTGCTCTGTATCAGTGAGTTAAATTTCAAGGTGATCACAACAAATGACGGCGGATGCGGAAGACAGAAAATCACAACCCAAACTAAGATGATGAGCCCAGGGGGACAACACCGCAGACTGAACATGATGCAGAAGAGAACCAACAACAATCCGCACTGTGCATTGTCCGGATGACTTAGTCACGCTGCTATTCTCTCCATGTAAAAAAGGTCACGTGTAGGGTGTTCGTACCTTGCGTAGACTAGCACACAATTCCGCACTTATCACTGAAACCCTCGCACCAGTGTCAATAAGGGCATCGACGCAAACACCTTCAACCAAAACGGACAGCAAGCTTGACGTACGCTCTGGAGGACTTGTAAGCGTCGCAGGAGGTGCAGTTTTCCCTCTCAAAACTGCATTAACTAGTTTTCCTGGCGGTCGTCGGTGATGTAAGACGCAGGAACAAGAGGGGAAACTGAACGGCGACCTGGTGAAGGCGAGCGGGGTCGTGGCGCACGGGAGATGCGAGGAACGTCGTCAGTCTGAGGCGGAGACGCGGAGCGGCATCGAGGCGACGGGTACGCACGCCGCCGGTAGCAACAGCAATTCAGGGGTACCTTCTCGCGCTCATAGGCAGCATAGTAACGTCGTTCATCCCGATGGCGGCGTCGACAAAAGCTGTAGATGTGACCTCGAATGCCGCAATAGTAGCACACGGGCTGGTTGGCGAAGGCATCCTGGCTTGGTGGAAAGTAGGGATTGAGCTCGGCGCGTGAGGCATGGCCGCAACATAGCCAAACAAAGGGTGAGTCGACCAGCGGCATCCGAGTAGGATGGTGTGGATGGCGCAACTGAATGGACAAGCGGCACTAGCACAGGCATAGCCGCAAGCTCCTCTTGAACCATCTCACGAAGGCCAGGAGCCGTAGCGGCTTGGCGAACACCATGCGCAAAATGCGAGCTGTTGCTGTACATTTTTCACAAACTATAGCTCGAATCATCGCTCGTAGGTCTTTGTTCCCAAGATGAGGGGTAGACACCGTGTCCCGTGAAGTTCGTCGATACGCTGAGAGGTGGATGTTACGTCTGCTATGGTGGAAAGGTTCTGCAGGACAAGTGCGTAGAAAGAGAACTCGCCGATCCCTTTGAGAATGTGACGAACACGGTCAGACTCCGCCATATCTTTGTCGAAGCGGCGACACAGCGCTAGAACATCCTCGATGTATGAGGTGTACGTCTCATTAGCTTGCTGCACGTGGACCTCCAGTTTCCTCCTCGCGTTGTGAGTCCGCGCTTTAGGGGAGCCAATAATCTTTTGCACCTCCGTGGTGAAGGCAGCCCAGTCGGTAAATTCGTGTTTGTGATTTAAATACCATGTCTTGGCAATCTGCTTCAGAGAGAAGCCAACGTTGAACAATTTGAGGCGATCATCTCACCTATTGAACTGGCTGACGCGTGTGAAGCTGTTCAGCACTCCTCCACGTCTTCGCCCCGAAGACCAGCGAACTCAGGCGGGTCCCGCTGGGGAGTGCTCACGATGCATTGCAGAGGTGCGGAGGCTGCTCCACTCGGATTTTCTTGCGACATGGGCATTGGTCTTGAGGGCAGGCGGCGACTGGAACGGAGCTCCAAAAGTGAAGAAGGTGAGGTACAGCTCGGGATCGAGTTGCAACTCCACCATTTTTGAGGCTGTAGATAGAAGGAGATGGGACCCTTGCTTTCGCAGCTCCTTTATTCCGAGGCGTCAGGTGGGGAAGAACCAAGATGGCGACTCAGCGTCCCTGCTGATGATGATTAGCCGAAGAAAAGGTTGTGTCAGTGATGATGAATATGTTGTCGCGACCACAAAGGCCGACTGCAGCCGGGAAGGGATCCAGAGCTGATAGGCCAACGTAAACGTTTACTTCATAGCGAGAGGTGAGCCGAAGCCAAAGAACAATGCCCCGACGGGCGAGGTTACAATACAGGACTCGAGCACAGCGACAACATCGATTCGCTGCTCTAACAGGAATGAGTTACAACGCTTGGGCAGCTCTATTTATACCCAAAAGGGATAACGGTCAAAACGCCAACACGCTGGAACACGCACCGAACGTCACAAACACACGCAACGCTCTTTCCTATGTTGCGATCGATGCGATCGACTCCGTTGCGATCGACGGGGCCTCTGTGTCCTTGAAGAGCGTGGAGACGAGCCACGCCGCCAGCCGCCGAAGTTTTGCCGAGAGAAAAGCGTCTGACGCGGCTTTGTCGCAACTTGCCACCGACATGATTGCGCCTGTTTTCGAAGGCGCACGAGTGGCTTCGCCGCACAGCCGAGGAGTGATGCGGGGAAGTACTGCGGCGCTGGCCGATTCGTAACAGCTTCTCCGCCTGGGGTCCGAGATCCCGATGGACAAGGGTCTACAACCGTTGTCCGGAGGGATACTGTCGAAGTGAAGTGTTCGGCAGACGCTCGACTCCAGGCCTGGGCTGTACGACACTGTGCTGGAGCTTCACCGGGCGGGTCACTGGACGAGTAGTGGCTCCCCAAGAACGTCTCTGGCTTGGTCAGGCAAGCAACAGAACAACACAGGAAGACACAACCGCATCGCCGGCAAGTGCGAAGACAAATCAACACTGAAGATCTACCGGGCTTTTAGTTGCGAAAAAGTACGCTAATAACTAACTACACTAGTTATATTTTTGCCCAGCAGTACTGTAGACAAGTGAAAAACTTGAAAGGTGACATTTCGCGTGATTGGAAATGTCCCACACAAAAAGAAACGTAATCGTAAAGGGCGAAACCTGCTCCAGGAAAAACAATGCAATGGAGAAAGTCAGGCGTCTACAGGCCACTTCTCGCGCAGAGAGCCGCGATCTGAGCTCTCGTCATTGCTCCGAGTTTTCCCCTTCTTGTATCGCACTTTAGGTGCGCCCGTTCTCTGAAAGACACTGCTGCGACAGCGTGAAAAGACACCGGTCATCTTGTTCGACAAAGGTCGAGCGCGCGGAGGAGCGAGCGATATTTTCCAGCGTTCGAACGTAAGGCGCGCACTCCTTCTAGGAGGCGGCGTTCCCTTGGCGCGATGCGACCTCACGGCTTTGCCCCTCGGCGTGCCCGCAGTGAAACACGCGCCACAAGTAGGCGCAGACGTTTTCCCTCTCGCCTTGTTGCCCGCCTTTTCGCGAACGCGTTCGGCAAGCGAACATCGGAACGCGTTCACGTTTTCTTCTCTAGGCTGGTCGGTTCCCGACTTCGGCTCAGCCACAGGCGACACCGAAATCTCAACTAGATTAGCCCATATTGGCCTATCGTCGGGAGCGTCAGCTGGGAGTGACAAGGGCACGACGTGCTCATTAGACACCTCGTAGCATCCAACGGACCCTATCTCGGCGTCCCTCGCCTTTTCCGCAACACCCTCAGTAAGCGAACACCGAAGGGGGTTGTCGTTCTGTTTTGCGGCTGTCAAGGCTACACTACAACCAGACTGCCCTGTCTCAAAAGACGGCTCAGCCGCCCCAGACACCTGAATCTCTGCGAGCTCGGCTGGCCGTGGCTCGAGGTTCTTGTTATCCAATTGGAGTCTCTCTCTTTCGAGCCTCTTTCTTTCCCTTCGGATTCGCTCGATATCGAGGGCGTACCACCGCATCTGCCTCTCGAACTCCTCACGCTGGCGCTCAGCCTCAGCCTCTGCCTTGGCGGCCTGACGTTTAGCCTCTGCTTTGGCGGCCTGACGTTTCGCGGTCTCCCTGCCATTGATCAGCTCAATGCATTCCGACAGCTCCTCATCGTCAGCCCCGACAGCGAGTATAGCATGTATCAGCTCTGGCTTTCTCAGCGCGTCCGTAACATCCAAGCGCAACTCTTTTGCAAGCTCCAACAACTGCGGTTTTTTCAACGCTTTCAAATTCATGGCCGGTCTAGAGTACTGCTTTCCCACTGCTCCAAAAATGTTTTGCGCGAATAACCCACGCGACAAAAACACACGCCCTACCAGCTATCCTCAGAAGCCTGGTAAAACTCAGTGAAGAAACGTCCCGCACTCACCCTTGACCGCCGTGAATTCTGCGAAGTCCGAAGCCGCCTTGACGTCCGTGGTGTTGCCGTGTTGGGTCTCGCACCGCTGGCTCCAGGTGTTACGAAGTTGCCATCCCACCGCTGCCAACCAGTTGTTGCGACCGGGCGGGCCGACTGCAGCCTGGAGGAGGTCCAGACGCTGATAGGCTGACGTAACTGTTTACTTCATAGCGAGAGGTGAGCCGAAGTCAAAGAACAATGCCCCGACGGGCGAGGTTACAATACAGGACTCGAGCAGAGCTACAACATCGATTCGCTGCTCTAACAGGAATGAGTTACAACGATTGGGCAGCTCTATTTATACCCAAAAGCGATAACGGTCAAAACGCCAACACGCTGGAACACGCACCGAACGTCACAAACACACGCAACGCTCTTTCCTATGTTCGTTAGTCGTCGGTAGCCTCGGGCACGTTGAGTCCGAGAGAGGGGAGAGAGGAGGAAACAACCCTCATGCACATATCACTCGACATTGCGCGACCCACAAAGATAAGACCCAGGCCCAATGCTGTCCACTTTTTGAAAACACCAGTGTGTTATGGCGACACAGGCACCAATTGACACGCGAGGTAATCGAAGCTTTTTATATAAGAAAGCACGAGGATAAGTGTATCAGCCACGCGTCGGTAGCACTTCATGAAAAAGAATTTCTGTTCTTGTCAAATGCACTAACTTAGATGTTTCGCTGGTTGGTTGTTGACTATGTGCAGTGTAATCTTGTGTGTTTTTTCGAATCGTAATCCTGTGACCTTTGTGTTTATCAAACTGCATTTTCGGGTTTGACCTGGGCACGTGTTCTTTCTTTTGGGTATATATTTGTGTTTTCGCCTAATAAAGTCAGTTGCGAGTTAGCGCCGTCGTGTGTGTCTCCTCTTCTGTGTCCCGTCTCTAGCGCTACTTACGATGAGAGAGGAGGACTCCGTTGCGATCGACGGGGCATCTGTGTCCTTGAAGAGCGTGGAGACGAGCCACGCCGCCAGCCGCCGAAGTTTTGCCGAGAGCAAAGCGTCTGACGCCTCTTTGTCGCAACTTGCCACCGACATGATTGCGCCTGTTTTCGAAGGCGCACGAGTGGCTTCGCCGCACAGCCGAGGAGTGATGCGGGGAAGTACTGCGGCGCTGGCCGATTCGTAACAATGTACAGAAGATGATGCGGTAGCCGCAAGCTACTGGTGATGATGATTGTTACCGATGGGGACAAATATCTTCTAGCAGGCAGCAAAACACAAACGAAGCTCACACTATCTTGTTATCTCGAAGCAAGAACCATAAAAACTCCTAATTGTTACGTTTTTGTGTTTGAATTGACGCCTCGCACCTGCAGCAGCATAGATATGATAATTTTTGATTCTTCGGCTTTCAGATTTGTGATTGTGCTTTGCATCGCTTGTGAATATAGCTTACACGGAAAATTTTAGCTCCATTAGGCGTCTCAATTTTTCTGAGAACAAAATAAAATAAAACACAAAACCCAGCACGTAGATAACAACCAGAGTTGAGCCCATCTGATTTAAATGGTAGTATTGAGGTTGTCAAAGACGAGTACAAGGAAACCATCATTGGCTGTTGGTTAGCTGCGATACGAAAACGTTTGTTATGAAGCACTTTGAAAACTCGTTCGGTAGTGGCCTCTGCAATCTTGGATTCGGCTTTATAGCTGCGCTGTTTGTAGATACGGTATGGACAAAAGGTCTAGGCTCGATTCCTAGCTCTTCCATACTCGTACTTTTTTTTGTTTACAATGAACAGCTTTAAAGCGATATTCAGTAGGTAATATTTCTCAGCATTACCTTTTTTAGTCGGAGGGAAGTGAGTGATCCACCACTGGCCGCTTTCTCCAGTGTTCCCCTATAGCCTGCTGTGCACTAAAAAATTCTCTCTTTAAATCACTCAATTAACTGCAAACATACTATGGCGTCCTTGTATGTGGATGTGCAAACAGCAGGGCGGCGATGCACTAATTTACTAGGCGGGGTACTTGACCGAAAACGCCAGGAAGAAAAGGTATTCGGATAACAGGTATCAGCGTAGAGGTTTGAATGACAGGCAAGCATTCAGCGGCGCACGCAGATTTGCGCCTTCGTCTTCGGACTACTTGGCTGGCCAAAACAAACAAAAAAAAACACGGCAGTACCCCTTCCTAGAATATTGTACATAGCACGGCGACTATACACACTCCGTACCGGGGAATGCATGGTGTGAGCAATAACCACGCAATAATGGGCAGTATTTTGAAACGCTGGGGCGGGTCACCTTCTAGCTCACCTTCGACGCAGTGTGCTTAAAAACACTGTTTATATTTTTCGAAATAACTAGGTTGTTCGTATAGCCCTTCAAGTAGGATTGCACGTCGCTGTGCGTTTAGCCTCAGTTATAAACTGTATCTTACTTAATTCACAGTTCCATGTCAGCTCAAGTTCACTGGTAACCTGCAATCACTGAGTGGAATTGCTAATTTTTTTCTTTAAATGTCTTCGGCTCGCACCTTAGAATTACTAGAACCGTTTCTGCTATACCAGGGTATACGGAGCACAATATGAAAATCTATTTTTTTTCATTCGCCGCTTCAATTTGCAAGGATTGCGCTATTGTTCGGCAGTTGGCGCCGTTATTCCAGTATTCCTTCTCTCTTTTATTTTCCGATTCCCTTGTCAAAAGATGTTATATTTTATCTACACGCACCAAGCATTGAGAAGGTCAACGTTTTTAGTGCGGAACGAGCGGTGTGGGCGTCTGCCCAGACAATCGAGATCCTCATCACCAATATCGTTAACAACAAAAAACAACGTAACAAAAACACTTTTCTAACATTTTTTCTGTACAAAGTTTCAGAACACGGAGTATAGCAATACAGCCATAGGCAGAATGCAGTAATGGGCAGAATGCAGTCCTGCGGAATTTGGATTTGTAAGGGAAACATCTGGTGTGAAAATTCCTCGTCACTTTCACGATCCAAGGGATGATTTTTAGATCATGCACGTGAGTTTTTTGGTTTTGTTGTCGCAATAAAAGATTTGTATATTTAAGGTATTGAGGAGTTTTAAATCACGTAAATCCCAGGTACTGCTGGATAGATAAATTTGCATTAGGTTAGGTGAGGTAACGTTACATTAGGTTAGATCGGGCTACGTTACAAAATGTAATAAAAGCCTAGAGTTTTTAGATTAACAAAAATAAAAAGGTTTACTAGTGCAAAGTAGTGCCATACTCTGCGTTACTTTGCGCAAGGCGACCGGACGTCACTTTAGTGGAGTGCGCATAATGACGTCGGAAGGCACTGCAGATGCAGCGCTTCTAATTATGAATAATTCTCTCGCGGCTCGTATATAAGATGCAGTGTTTAGCTCTGAAAATAAGTTTGTACATTCTAGCCAAAATGTGCATGTACAAGTACAGTTAGAACCGCAATTCTTATTAACATCTTGGGGATGGTTCTACGCGAAAAAAAGCAAAGCCTTATCATTTGCAAGAATGAAACACCGTTGAAGAGAGGCAAGGCACCGTCAAAAAATAACAAAAAACAGGATATTTTGTTGTTGGGATGTGGGCTACCAAAACAAAACTTTTTTTGGTGTTGGGAGTGCAGATAAGGTCAACTCCACAAGGTTAAGATCTATCCCGAAGAACAAAAATGAAAAACTTAAGATCTTCGTTATGTTCTCTGGGTGGCCTGCGCAGCTCAAAACATGCAGTCATAAAAAATGAAAAGTGAACATAACCAGGTGAATGAGAACACAAAAATAAAACAATAGGATTTGTGGAGATCGCATAACGACGCGTTTGAGGTACATTTAGTCAGATTTCCGCGCATTGTTGCTTTTATGGAGCCATGCCACAATTTGAACTGACTAGAATGAAATCATGTTATTTGAAAGTTAGTCTTTTTGCGTGACACAGTGGCTAAAGCATTCTTCTGCTGAACCCAAGGACGATGGTTGAATCGCGCCCACCGTGGCGGTTTTCTTAATGGAGATAAATTGCTCAGTGGCACGAACATTGTGATTTCGGCGAACGTTAGTAGTCTCCAGATGGTCGAAATTAATGCGGGGTACTCCACTCCAGCGTCCTTCATATACCACATGCAGCTTCGGCGGGTTCAACGCCACAATCAATCGTTCGCATTTCGTTTGCCAATCAGTGCACATACTACCAAAACACACTTAAACACGAACTTCAGAGTGCGTGGCTGATGATGATGGTGATGATGATGATGCTTAGTGGCTTCCCCTTTGTAACGTGGTGGCATTGCACAGCGGCCTTAGTCGCAACACCACTGTACAATCACCTCGCCAACAAGGGGGCACACAAACTATCCTAACCTTTTCCTACTCCGATTACAGGGCTTGTTGCCAGGAGGTGCGGCATGCCCCGAAAGCCACACGCTCTGTAGTTAGGATTTTAATGTATCTTGATAGTACGTCCCTTCTCTGCTGTCATTGCCTATCAGCCATGTTGGTGGCTGCTATCTTTGCCCCAACTAAATACCAAACATTGCTCTCGTCCTCATTGCTGAAAACACCCAACCTTGCGTACGTTTACCAGGGGTCTTGTGTCTAACGTCCACTGAATATATGGCTGAAAAATATTTTAACAGCCAGCAATAAGATCCAGCAGTGGTACAAGTGGGTGCCAAATTGCCGTCGTGTGAGTTCCCGCTCGTGCATTGTTATAAAATAATATAAATTAACTGGGGGTCTTTGAGGAAGCCAGGGCGACAATATTCAATAATTTAGGGCAAAACATATCTTTTCTCCAGAAACCATCGCACTCACTGCAACACACATTCCCGACAATTCTTCTTTCCAAACATTGGAAACAATATTTCTCGGTCTCCGACCAATGGGAACCCAGAAAACATAACTGCACGTTGTAGTGTTGCAACTAGTTCATTGAAAAGTTGCTGCCAGCTGTCTTTTGCTAATTTTTTCTATTATTCTATTATACCGCTGCATAAGCAGAAGTGTTGCGCGTAAAAGGAATCTTTGCGTGCTTTTGTTGCAAATTAAAGGCTTCTTCTTGCCTGAATTGGGTTAAGTGGATAACAAAAGCTAGGTTTTATACCAAAAACTAGGTTGGGTTTCCGCTTCAATGCAGAAATACTTGCGACAAAAGCCTTCTCAAAACTGCGTGAATTCTCAATCGACTCATCTAGTCCCACGTACAGCCACACTATGTCAATTCTTTTCATCAAACTGGCCTCACGATTACTCACGACGAGTGCTTTGAAAACCCGAGTTTGGGGGCCTTGTTCTTCGAATCTGCTGTTGAGACATTTGAAGGATTTTCTACTCGTAGTCATCACTAAACTGCTTAGTTTTATTTGCTATTCTGGGTAATTTGTTTGCACAACTTTCTCACGTCATCTGAACATATTACTTCAAGATGTATATTTTCCTTCCATGAAAATATGCAGAAGGCATGCGTTATTTAAAGCTTATAGTTTACATTGAATCCCAACGCACCACCTCGACATGACGTATTTGTGTACATTTCGAAATGATAATAACACCAATGGCCAGCACGTTTCAAAAACATTTGTAAATTTCTACAGTAAAATACATTGTACGGAGATTTGGAGAAATTATTGGACACCCACCTAGCAACCGGTTTGCGGCTCTCCCACCCCGCTAGTGACGCCCGTATGCCTTGTGATCTGCTAGATCTCGCATTTATTACAAAACTTTCCACACATAGTGAACTTGGATCTTTATTGCGTGGTTTCTTGGTTTGGTAGAATAGGGATATCTGTAGTGTTGGTCGGAAGGCTAATTAGTGTATATTGTAATATCCTTTTGATAAACAGATTAATGGTGGATGTTTCGGTGGCAGTTTACAATGGGATCCACCTTCACACACATTTGAACAACAGCCATTTTTTTCCGCTTACGTCTTCTTGAGATTATACCCGTACTTTTGTGTTCACCACCCCTTAAATATAAAAACAGCGTGCAGAATATTCACTGGAAACCGTCGTCATGCACATTATCAAAACAACGCCGTCATGACGTTCCGTAAAGTAATATTCAAATTTTATCCCAGTTGTGATGTTGTTGACGATATGTATACAAAGCAAGCCAGCTATCGACGTTTGCCCATCTACTTTCACGCATTTACCAACAAATATGTGTTCAGGCATTTTACCATCTTCACACCATCATAACCTCGTTTTTCTAACCTCTTTTCTTCCAGCATGTTACTAATATTTCCCGCATGTTTCGTCAGGCTAATTTAACTGGGTAAATATCGTGTTAGAGACACATGTAACAAAATAGCGGACACTTTCGCTTGCGAAAAGTTCCCTTGGCGGCTGTCTTTCTTCGAACGCTGCTCAACCGGGCGATCTTTGTTCTCGCAGTTTAACATTTCTTCGCGATCTTCCCCCTCTTCCCAGAGCCGGAAAACTGTTTTCCGTGCCTGTTACTCTATTCAAGTTAGTGTGTGATTTTGTTTCTTTGACTTTTTAACTGTGAAACTCAAATGGCCTTAACACCTTATAAAATTTTTCCGGTGTCCTTCCACTAGTTGTAAAAATGCTGGAGCAAAGAAAACAAACAACAACTTATTCATATATTACATTTCCGGAACTGTAATAAAGCGAACCCTACCAAACTCAATATCCATCCCAGTGGCCACGTTTCGCGCAATAACGTTAGCTTGAATACCGCAAAAGAGGCTTTTGTCTGCGGGGACCCATCTGGCATTATTAAAATTTTTGCGCATGAGCGAAGGGCCAATGCTCTCACGCTGTAACTGCATGCAATAAGTATGCACGGCTGGTGAGCCCAGAACTGTAAGAACAATACGTAGAGAATAAAATAATCGCAATGGGTTGAATGTCGCGTGGCACCATTGTAACGAAATCTCTTGCTGCAGGATACAGAAACGTAGCTCCGCTTTTTTACTTTTGCTTTGTCTGTGGCTAGGACAGGGAACAGGGGCATTACAAAGAGCTTCTACGCGAACTATGTGTGCCTTGTGCTGAGAAGTGTCGTACAATACATTCTACTTTTATTTTTTGTAGATTTTTATGCGCAAGAAGTTGCAGTAAAATATGTAAACAAAACTGCGAAAGGGTTCCTTCAGAAGCATTTTTGAAAGAAAATCTTGGATTCCGTTTTTTTTTTTTGCAAAACTTCACAGTCAGGTGCAATGGTAATAAGATGCCATGCCAATCTTACATTAAAAACTCAGAAATTTACAGGACACCGTACTGTACCAGAACGGAAAAAAACTTCATGCAAACCTAAGCAACTTGACGAGCGTTTAGGGGACCTGAATTGCGCTTCATTGAAAGCACAAGTTTCAAAGAAACAGTCTATATACTATTGCTATTCTTGTCTTTTTTTATTTGTGCAAGCAGCTTCGCTTACTTTGGGTGACAACGTAAACAGTTTTTGAAAAACTCTACGACCGTTGGTTCATTACGGACGCGTGAGACCTAATAAATGGTATATTGAAGATTTCTAGATTTATCTACACATGCGATGATAGACCTGTTCATTTCACAATTTTCGTAACTATGTGCCCTTCCCTTTAACGTAAGTGTTATAAAGTAGCGCTATGCCAAGTATATTAAAATATAGCCTTAAGAGTGCAATGTGAAAAAAAGTGGAATGAACTGGAACAAAAATCGTTTCACGCACTGGGAATTATTTGCCACATTTCTGTACTTAGTGCCTTTTTGTTCCTATATCTCTAACATAACCCGACCATCGCTGTCTGCAAAATCAAGCCTCTCCATTTGAGTGCCTGTGTATTGCAGAAGAGTCTTCACGCCTCACACACAATCATATTTTGTTCAGTTCATTTCACCCATATGAACGTGTGAGTATCTGGCTGTATATAGAACGTATATTTTAATGCACGCGTAAATGCTGCAACAATGAAGGACATTACGCCAGCTCCTTGATACAACGCTTTCAATATCTTGCCAGAATTAACGAAGAAGGAGTCAGGTAAGCCGATTGAAAATAAAACGTTATGAAGTCGCCTAGGCGATTGTTGTGGCGTACTGAATGCGTGAAATGAAAGCTTGTCCTCTGACTACCATTATCCTCTTGCGTTTGTATATTTTGCGCATCTTTTTGCTTTGCTTACCTGCATATCTTTGTCTTTCTTTTATCCACTTCAGTAACAGGCCACTTCTAACACAGTCAAGTAAATTCAAGCCAAAAGTGTTCTCCACCATTATAAGCGCTTGCATTTCATTTGTTGGAAGAAAGCGATTCTTTATTGCGCATCGTTCGTAGTTGGTACGCTGGAAACAGTTCAAGCCAACAATATTATGTTAGTTTTCTTTGTGCTCGCCTGTCTTTGACACCGTTTTTAACCAGCTTTTTTTTTAATGAAGCTGTTTGTAGCCATTGTTTCGTGCATTTTTACTCTGTGCGTGCTAAAATTGAGGTCCAACTCCTTCACTGGCCTCAACCGAGAAGGCACAAACTTTATACGTGATGAGAAGGGATGTCCCGGCGCATGTACTACCAGCACGTGGTCAACCTAAGAGTCGCATGTCCTTTCAGACAACATTGTACCTCAGGTTAACAGATATTGCTTATGCGTGTTTGATAAGCATTTGACCTGATTAGATATCAACTGGCATTATTTTCAAGGTCAGAATTATCTCGAGTGGACAAACGTTTCTCAAATATTTTCTACTTTGCGACCCATGTGGCCCTGTCTCTAATCACACCGTCCTGTTTTTGTTGGCGTTCAACTGCTTCCGTGTTTTGTTTCCTCCACCTACTTGAGGTAGCGGTACCATCTTCATGAAAGGTAGGCATACTACATTTGTAATTTCCGTTGTCTTGTATTGTCATAATGTGTGGCGCGTGCAGTCAAGACTCGAGCGTTGCTGGCCAATCAACTTCATATCCTATTTCTGATCTACCGAGTTAGATAGGGCCTTCGAATTAAAATGATCCTGCAGCTGTGAAAGCGAAGAATGGGAGGGACTAACGTGGACAAACTCTTTTTTAGAGGCGGCGTTCCGTCCAACTGGAAGGAAGAACGTTTCTTGCAGCAGTCTTTTGCAAAGGAAACTACCAAGAGCTCATCGAGGGATACTTTAAACAGTCGGTTGTTACGCAAGTGTGTCTAAGTGACAAGTTACTAGGGCTACTTTCTCATTACCCACGCAAAGATTCCATAATTTCTGAATGCCGATTTGCAGGAGCCGGCTTCTGAGCGATTACGCCATTGAGTGTTCCTTTCGAGTAGAAAATCTTCCGAGCACTTGGGAGTGCACGAATAGTTTAAACTTCCTACTATTTGTGCGAGCATGTGCAGAACTGCTGACAATAGCTGAAACTTCGACAAAACGGTGGGAACAGACATGAGGCGAGTTCTATATTTTCTCTATGTGTCTTTAGGTATCTAGAAGATTTACAATAATCGTAAAGCCTCACGTTAAAGGGTGTAACAAAGTCGGGGTACATCATCAACCAAGCACAAAAATGTAGAATGTAATTAAAATGTCAGTGTTCTCAATTAAATTTATGCAAAAATTCAGTGTGATCGTTTTTGAAGCGCTGTTTCGGAAAAAGTGTTCATTGAAGGTAGCGCGAACGACTAGTACTTCTTTGCTGAAAATCTGACGTAATATTGTTGTGCAGGTATTGTTCTTAACGGAGTTGCAAGCGTGCTTCAAAATCGATTTGCACAGGTTTACATTTGGGCAAAACGTACCGTTTGCCAACTTAAAATGTTTATTACTCTGCGATCTCGACCGACGAGAATTCCCGGTTTGTACAGGTTTGTATGTTTTAGCGTTTTCAACGATAAATATTTTATTAGAAAAAATATCTTGACGTCCGACCATCCCAACTTTGAGCGATAGAAAAAATCACTTCAATAAACTAGGGATATTCCCGTTTTGGGTCGATGAGACTTTTTTATGCACAAGTACATCAGGACGTCCTGCTTGAACTCGGCGCAATCACAATTCAAAAATCCTGAGTCGAGACAAAGGTATAATGGCGACACCACTCTGTTAAAGAAGGTGAAGGGATGTTTTGGGAGCTTACAAATTTTGAAACGTAATAAAATGCGTAATGTCATAACACTAGCAAGAGCGAGGTTAAATGAATATGTAAAAAACTCTCTGACGTTCATGTTACGGGGCATGGCGAACCGTTTAGTGACCATTTTTTCTTTTTTTCCTGTCGGGCTCTACTACTTTGCAGACCGCAGCGAGTTCAGAGACCTGACTATGCCGTATTTTCCCCCGTGGTAGAAGTTACGCCTATCAAAGGTTCAGCAGTGGTACTGTTGTGGAGTCCTATTCCGCTCATTCTCCTTGCTTTCCTTCCCTGAATGCGTGTCTTTCTGCTATCTCGATAACTGTGAAAATTTCAGGGTGACAGGGGTAGTGTGCATTTCACCTAATTTTTTTTATTTTACGATGCATTAATCACACACTAGAATACGCTTCGGACATCTTGTATGGCCGGTATGGTAGCGCACCTAATGGGGAAGATATGAGTGGGCTAAACGCCTCTATCCCGGAAACTATATTTAGGGACCTTGATCAATCTTCTTTGCGAGGCCACATTGTTTGCCCTGCCAAAGTCTCTGCACAAACAAAAGAGAGGAAGCTGCTTGTCCTACGATAAGAGGGCGAATTTGTCTTCAAATAAAATAAAATCTAAGCCTTTTCGATGGCCAAGCTTTCGCATGGTTTGGATATAAAGAAAAACAAAAGACTTAATTGTCTGGTGACGCAGGCGACATCGTTGATCTCATGCATGCTACTCAAACTTATACTGGATAATTATTGCGAGAAATTTACTTTTCGAACTTTATTTACTGTCTTTCTATTTACTATATCTATTTATCTTGTTGTCAAAATAAAGTCTGGGGAGAACGTCGCTTCACAGGCTGAACGTCATGCATGGAAATGTCACCAATCGGAACCAAAAAAAGATAGTCGCTCTAGCTTTCCCTTATCTTTACATGAGGTTCATCCTAAACAGTAAAAGCACCCGTCAGTAGCAATGTGCATCGCAGTTTTACTCCCTAAATGTAGTTTAACTTGTTGCGGATTCATCGTTAAGGGCACAGCTGGGGACGTACTGGTATTTACGACGCGTGAAACCGCAGCACACAACGATTTCTTTTTCTAAAATGCGGGATACATAACGATCTCCCGCTAAGCTTCAAGAAGACAACACATTTCGATTAAGAGTTAAACTTTTCCAACAATATTTTGAGGGTCATGCGGCTGCGTATTTTCCTTCTTTATCTGATATTCCCAACTATACATTAAATAAACTGAGTTTTCAACAGCCGGTCAAATGTAAAATACGGCATGCGACCTCTACCAGCTACAACGAAAATGACCACTAGAAGCGCCAAGCATGGAGGGACACATCCAAGCATTGCTACTGCGAGAGTTGAGCTGCTGCTATAAGTAGTTTTATTTCAATGCTTATTACCGTGTTCGCAGAGGGTGTTAAGTGAGGTGAAATTATCCAACCGCTAGACCTGCCGTTCCCGGTAATGTCTTGTTTTCATTGGTTCGTCCCCGAGAGCCACGGTGGAAACCCTTAATACCGACCTCCAATACTGCCCGACGGGCGCCGGGCTATTGCATTCTGCTTGCTTTAAAGCACACTGCCTAAATGCTATCCCCTAACTCGCAGATCCTAACCAGCTCACAAAATACAAGGAAGGAGGAAACATGCTTATCTTTTCTTCTCATACAGTGATGATAAAGAGACGTTCGCTTGAGTGGGGTGATGAAATTCAACGTTACTCCTTGTTGTGCCTAGGCCTCACAGACTTTTCTCTTGTCCTTCAACACCACTCAGGCTGGACGCAGAACCCCAAATTAAAATAGCAGAGTATGCCACGTACATTCCTCATGCACGTTCGTTGCTTTCGTTCTTCCATGAAGTTGTATTAAATTGCCAACATTGAACCCTTTGCTACTGACGGAAGGTGAGCGCAGAAAATCAGGTGGTGTACACAGCGTGGCCATAGTAAGGAAGTATACGATATTAACAAAAATTACATACTCGTTTGCTGTGGTCATTACAGGAGTACGATCCCGTGTCCTGTGTCCTGTGTGCAACACTGTGGGGATTTCAGGGAGATCATACTTTTTTCCGGCATGGAATATCGAAGTCTGTAATTTTTCATCATCCACAAATACCTTTGCCTAGAAGTTGCTGAAGCGAATCCGCAATTTGTGTAGACAGTCCTAAGAATTTCGCCAGCATGTCCACCTTGGTTTCCGAAAACGGATAACTTTGCCCACGCATCACTTCTACTCTACATCTCTTTCTTTTCCTCGCTGGCTGTTTGCTCCTAGTTAAAAACGAGGCTTATTTGGCCCGGGAAAGGGTGTCACGTATTTAATGATGTGTTTCTTTAACCTTGATTTGATAATTTGACAAGCTCTGTTGATTTTGTGTGGCCTTCTTTAAACGCATCGTTGAACTAAATTACATAGCGATCGAAAATAACTGGTTCTCACTCTTACGATTACACAATGCTTTTGCGAAACATGCCACCAAACACACAAAGGAGAGGTTTTTTTTTATGGCGTGGCTCAGTCTTTAAAAATGTCCTGCGCCAAACCGAAATTGTTCAGTCCTCGGTTGCAATGATTATTCCAGGCAAGCTGACTTCAACACTAGTTAATGCATTTCATCTCTTAAGCAGAAATATAATCGCAGATAATCGAAGTTATATACACCCCTCCAATATGGTCGCGTCCTTTTTTTCTCCCAAACAAGCGGACGCGTGCGGTAACAATGCAAATTTATTTATTTATTCAGAAAAATCTGCAGGCCAAGAATAGCACAGGCAGGAGTGGGGCTGGTACAATACAAAAAACATGACCAAAAAAGGAAACAATACAGAGGTTGCACAAACTAGCAGCCAAATATACAACATATTATGGTATGAGATTGCAAAATACACGTGAAAGGCGCTGAGAGATAGAAATATTTTCAAATAGGCAAGTTAAACAAACATTCAAGATTATTTATTCTTTGCTTGAAGCATTAAAACCTTGTTCTATAGTGAGAAGAGAATATTATAGTTATCTTGCCGTAAGAGTCAATACACAGAAAATTTTCTACCTGCCGTGTGGGGCAGAGTTTACGACACTGCTCCTCCTGGGGGTGTAATGTGTTTCCATCATTCACTGAGAAAAACCTTTAACAAATGTTTTTGGTTCGCAGATCAGTAGGAATGAATCCTCCGAGAAAACGTATGGTGGAATTTTACTGATAACGATTCACTGTATCCCTGGTTTGATGCACTGTCAAAGACGTCGCAAACGCCCACAAAGAAGCCCGACACATCTTTGCATTCCGCACATCGGATGCGCTGGTGTGCCCTCAGCAGGATGAAGTGGTTGCCGAGTGATAGCTTGTTTTTACCCAGTGGTAAAAAACGTGCATCTACTATTAATATTGTTGCGTCTTAGTACACGGAGGTGGAGACAGCAGGATGGCGATGTACCTATTTACTAGGCGTAGCGCTACACCAAAGAGTACAGACAGCACGGCGAGTCTCAGTGAAGATGGCTGAATAAGTCTGGCCAGCGAGCGGTGGACCCACACATTTACGCCGTCGTCTTCGAACACCTGTCTGGCCAAGAAGCACGGAACGTAGCACTCACTGGGGATTGAACTCTGCACGGCGATTTCACACACCATAAGCAGAGGATCGCGGCTTGACAGATATCCACGTGACAATATATTTATGTGCCGTCACATCAGTAATAGTACAGGTATATAGCGCTACCAGAGACATACCGCAGGGAACACATCTTCCGTTCGCCTGGGTGAAGAAATACAGTCAAAGGAGGGCGACTACCGCCCCGCCCCCCTCCCGGAAATGCGTTGGGCCTCAATACCCTCTCCGAAGTTTGCTAGGGGCAGCTCTCGATGTTCCCTCCACCCAAAGCTCCAAAGCTAATTTGAAGCGCGCGAAGGCACCACCATGGACGCTAACGCAATGTACTAAAGGGTCACCAGGCGACGGCGCGCGGACCGCATAAGTACCTAATATTATTTCGGCTTCTCCATTTTGTCGGCTTAATGGCTCTGTTCTTGATCAATGACAACTACTGCTCGGGCTTAATACAAAGTGTAAACTCTATTAAAAAAATATCAAAAACCGGACGCCTGTCTAAAACGTACGTGAGAGCGCATCGTCTTTAATTGAATCAAAACGGGTAGTTGGAAATTCCGTGGAGTACTCCTCCGAGGCAGTGGCTACAAGAAAAACAAGGACTTACGATATCATCAATACAGCAAAAACTAAGCGTCCCTTCACGAAGATAAATGTCCGTATAAAGTGGTACTAACGCGCTGCCGTGAGAACACTTGCTCGAATTAAGGAGCACAAAAGGGGGCAATGTGTACCATTAAACCGAATCGATTTGGCAAGGCGAGACATGTGGACGCTATGTGCTGTTCGTGCATTATTGATCAAGAGCTGCTGGCTAAGTGTGTACGGAAGGAGCTGCGAGCCGCAAGTGTGCGAGGAGCTGAATTCAGGAACCTGGAGGCGGAACTGAAGGAGAGGGAATAACGGCTCTCGTACATTGTTTAATCAGGAGTGGCTCCAGCGTACACGGGAACAAAAGGGTGCATCGGTACATATTGGCCGCATGACACATTTCTTGATGTCTGTCTTTATTTCTTACTCTGCAGTTTTTATTCTATCGAATGGCATTTCACGCCATCTGTGGCGTTGCGTGGCCAAACAAAAACCACTATTTCGCGAACAACTACCGCCTTTGTAGATGTGTTCCCGCAAAAATTGCAACGTCTACTAAAACATCCATTAAACTAACGAGTAAGCATTCTCTTAGAACAAGCCGAGAATTTATAATGCCTTAAACGTTACGTAAGCTACACGTCAAAAAATAGTATCATTAACGATTGCGAATATAAAACGAGCGTATTGCATTTGTAACCAAACTGGGTCCGAATACTGCGCCGGCCATATTACAGAAAGGACCAGAGTTGGACCGGTCACCGAATGCAAAGACGTAAGCAGCCGTGAATCATTGCACTTGCTACAAAACGACGGGAGTGGAGGTTGGGGAAGACATCAACTGGAAGAAGACATATAGGAAATATAGAGAAAATACTGTAAGTGAGGATGAATCGAGATAAGCCTTCCTTTTATAGCATAGACCTCAAAGTTTTACTTGAACGCGAAAGGTTTTAATTAAAAGAAACTTTACAACAGAATAACAACAAGTGGCCGGCGAACTGCAAGAAGTGTAGCATTGGCCCTAAGTTATCCAACTATTGCGTTGTGGTCCCATATTTGGCGTCACAATTGAAATGAGGAACTTTCCAAAGTTGTTCCTCTTTTGCTTAGCAAAGAGTGTTTCGAATCGACTAATTCGCATATTCAGAAATTATTGGTCGGGGCGTATGAAGAGGGGTGACAGCATGACGTCATGGCGGGCGTGCTTCAACTGAGCGGCGCGGAATTTTAAAACTTCTCAAGGAAATCGGACACATCAGTTCTAATATCTGCGCAACGCTCTTTGATAAATTTCTACAGCACCTTTGAACTAAATTTGAACCTCCACAAGCACTGATAGTTTTACATGTATAAAGATTTCCTTCTTCTACCCTATAGCCACACCAATTGTTAGGTGGTAAGGAAAGTGAAACAAACCCAGTTAACATTGCCCAAATTGTACTCGCTTCGCATTATTACGACCACATTCGAGTTATCACGGGGCTCTTTCCATAATATGGCACGTTAAGTGACCTCGCTAGGCGTATTTTTGCTAACGCAACAGTCAAAATCCCAAATGTAAACAAACCACAGTCCCCGTAGTTCTAATTGGCGAAGCGTCTTGTGCAAAATCGAAGAAAAAGCAATACACTAGGCGGGGTTTTCAAGCCGTTCAAATGGCTTAAAAAACCCTTCCGCTGCATCGGACAAGCACTTAGACACACGAAAAGGCCGAAAAAGAAGAGCCCTCATGGAAACGCTATGTAGAGAAACCGGTCCAGCCGGCTTTGTTCAATCTGACAAAAAAAGAGGAAATTATTCGCTAGGCAGGGGTTGGAGATGGTCAAAAAGCTAAAGAAGACCCTCTGCAGCATCGGACACTACGTTACCAAGGGTAAAACTCTAAATCGGTTGAACGCTACTAAAGAAACGCCCAGCGCAAACCCGGCTAGGAATAGGGATTCGACCCTGGGTGACACAGGTATCATCGCTAAAATGTGAATAACCCGACCACCCCGTCGTCCGCAGAACCGTACAACCACTTGCTGTGACCGCTCGAGCATGGGCTACGTAGATATGTAATCGGATTTTATGTAAAAGTATGGAAATAGAGCTTTGGCAGCCGGTTCCTGATACGGAATTTAGAGAACACCTGGTTTCCGCAATTTACAGAGCACACGGTTGCCTAACTTTTGAGGAGCCCTGCCAAAAGGTCGCCGTTACTGGAGGAGCGCACAATGAACACGTTTCTGGCTTAAAATCGTGTTTAAGGTGCGAGGAAGGACGCTAAGACGTCTTCAGCAGCCTTTTGGCCCAGCTGAGCATCAAACAAGCCATTTTTTGTCTCTATACACTTTAGCATGGCAGCGATAGCATGGCAGTGACTTCGTTTTTCAATGGTCAGACGTCAGTGGACCTCACATCAGGCAGCCAGCATCTCAGTTTATTTCTTGAGAACCGCGCCTTAAACAAGCAAAAGTGACAAACCTATGCTGAGCATCACTCACGCGAGTGCGGCAATGTCGTCCACGGAAGGATACTCTGGCTCTCTCTCTATCTCCCGCTCGCTCTCTATCGCTCTCTCTCTCCTTTTAGTCTGGGTCTCTGAAGCCAAACTTGGCATACAGGTTTATAGTCCTGCCTGCTCCGGATGTAACCATCATCCGAGACCACCCAGGAGGCTCAAGTAGACAGGCTCGAATGATACCGGCACCCTGGTGTAGTAACTGGCCGCCACCTCCCACGACTGACCAACTCACTTTTAGGCCCTCAGTTCCCAGCAGCTCTAGTGCTACTATTCACTGGGACCGTCAGAACAGTGATAAAGCAGACCGTGAATAACTATGGGTCCAGACAGGCCACCTTCAGAACTTGACGTTGGGAACGTTCAACGCAGGCACCCTGTCTAGCGACGGAAGCTTAGTTGCACTTCTATAGGAGCCCTCGGACATTACATATGATATAATTCGGTTCAGTGAAGTTAGTACAGGAGGCGCTTATTAGCGGGCATAATATGTGCTACAGTAGACCCCCAGAGAAGAAAGAAAACAAAAAAAGGGTTTTTAATCCACAGAGAAATAGCAGGTAATGTTGAGGACTTTTTCAGCATTACGGATAGAGTGTCGGCTGTTGTGATAGAGTTAGGAAGCAGTACAGGTTAAAGACAGTACAGTCCTATGCGCCAACAACCACCTGTGATAATGAAGCCGTAGGCAGCTTCTACGCGGACGTCAAATCAGCAATGAAGGTAATAACACATTTCACGATCGTCATTGGATATTTTAACGTAAATGTGGGTGAGGAGAAAATGGGAGAAAGGTCAGTGGGATGTTTTAGAATACACAATCGCAGCATACGGGGCAATAAAAAAGTGGAATTTGCAGAAATAAATAACCTGAGGCTGATGAGCACAAACTGCTACAAGTGAGAAAATACAAAAGGGATATGAAAAAGTCCTGATGGTACAACAAAAAACAAAATTGACTTCATTTAAGGGACAATCCAGGTATTGTGCAAGATGCAGAAGTGCAAAGTCAGATTTGGGGCAGCGCTCATAGGATGGGTAAATGCAATACTAGGTAAGATTAGGCAACGAGATTAAACTCGTGAAAATTAAAAAAAAATACCACATGGAGCCAGTCAGAGCCAGATCGCAGGAGTTTAAAGGAACACTTCAAAAGAACTTCGAAATTTAATTTACTTCCGAACAGAAATTTACTTCCTCGTACCTGAACACATCATGGCCAACGGAAGACATATGATAGCCGATTCGCACATTCATTACACTCATTGATCGCGCCCCGATCCTGAGGACCGTATGCGTAGTTTTTCTGTTATCCTCGGTTAATTACCAATTCCAAAGAACACTTTAAACTAATTATAAAAACCTCAAGCCATTTCCGATACCTCTCAGTGGGTACGTGTCATTACCATGGGATAACACGCGTTTTAGAGACGATTATCTTCTTGGGCTACTTAAACGGGCAAATATGGGTCTGTTTCTATGATAGTGTGCCTGCCTGCCGGTGACTTAATTTAACCACCCGGCCAAAGTGCAACAGGAAATGCTCAATATTCTTATATACCCACAGCTAAGTCTAAACGTCTAAGTCTAGTGTTAATGTTCATACTTGTCAATATTGCTGAACAAGAGCAAGACATTACTCAAATATAAGGAAGAAAATCAATGAATGAGTCATATATGCAGTGTTCTTTAATTTAAAAAATTCACGGATGCATTGTTTTGGCGAAAGGAAATAAAATGTTACATCAAGTGCAGAAAACCGTCTCCTGCTGGTGCCAGCGCTACCTATCGGCATTTAAAAAAAAATCCAACGCAACAGCTACGGAACGTTCCACTACAAAGGTACATCGTTCCGCTTGGAAAACTCGTGGAGGAGGGCAACGTTTTTCTGTAAACGTTCTAGTATGGTGCCTCGATAGCTCGCGTCGAGGCTCTCAACGCTGGCGTCGAGGCTCCCAACTTGTAGCAGTGAAACGGGGAAATTTAAATTGACTTGAGCAAACCTCTGCCTGTTATCTTGGGACGAACGAGACTGGAGAGGAACAGCATGCGAGGTGAGGGACAAAGATAAGGCAGGCGTTTACTTGCCAGGGGAGCCGGTCGACTATCGTTATTCGTTGACATTTGCAACGAAAAAAGCAGATACGCCGTCAATTTTTTCTTTATTTACTCTAGAGTGGTAGCCATTTTACCAATCAAACGACAACAACGACGGCGACGGTTTTCCGCAGAACGGGGAACTGAAGTCTTTAGCCCTAAAAAGCGGCTGATGAGCGAACGCGATTGCAGAAAATGTCGTGTGTATTTATTCTTTTTTTTTCAACTCAAAACTGTCGCTAATTGTCAAAAAGGTTTGAATCATTCCAAATTGAAAATTTACTTTGTTGTAGCCTTGCAGAAGAAATCTAATTCAACGTATCTCGTTTTGCAAACATTTTTTTCTGAAACACCCGCCATCATTTTGAACTAGCACACTGCAATTGTTCCTTGATATCCTCCGCGAGTCCAACGGGGGAAACTCCTCACTTCCTAACATGAATCCTGCAAATGAACACAGCTACATGAGCCAATCGGCGTATATATTGGGCCATGATCCACTTAGGGAAATAGTGCCGGCTTGTCTCAAACCGGAACGGAAGGAATCCCTCTGATGTTTTCCTTCCCCGTTGTCGACAATACGGATTTATTCTCGCTGAACCCCATGTCATGGCATGCCCATTCGCGTGCCCGCTGGACGAAACGGTGTAGAAGGAAAACTAAGAGCTTGATTACAGCCGAGACGGAATAGTGTGATGAATGCTCAATGGTGTTTACCCGCTACGGGACAACTTGTTGTAAAAAAGGTAACGGTATTGGTGACACCGCTGACCTCGAGGCCCCAAACATAGGCTGTTACCAACCGTGGAGACGTGTTATAAGGTAGAGCGCATGAAATCACGAACGGTGGCCGCCGGAGTCCTGGTCGAGCTCCGGCCGAGCTCCGGTCATGCTCCGTCCTGTCTGTCTAACAGGAAGGGAGCTCCGGGATCTCAATAGCCATCCATGGTAAATCTAATGAAGAAATTACCCCCGTCCAATCCTTTTCGCAATATCACATGTTTTTTTCTTTGTTTTCCCTCCCCCCTTCTATCAAGTATCGGCGCCCCAAATGAAGCCGCAACGAAATATTAGCTAAAGAAATGCAGAACATTTCCACCAATTTCTCGTCATTCATTATGTACAGAACAGCCCTCTGCGAAGTTCTTCTGGCGAAATGCATCGAGCCTTTATTCGCTTGAGACTATGATGCTAAGAAACTAGCATATGGTGATGAAATTGTTGAAATGAAAATGAAACTAAAAGTGAGAACCTACTGAAACAGACCAGGCTGGCCGACTTGTCTGCCACTGTGGCACCACACTGGACCTTCAACTCATCGCAAAATGTCATTCCGGTAAAAGAGCTAGAGACTTAGACAGAGGCGGACCTTCCCGAAGTGGTTTATGTTGCTACGATGAAGTCGTTCAAGTCGTGTTGACTGTGGCCCCAAAACCTTTTGTGCTGCGTCGACCTATTTCGCTGTGTGGTTATTTGTCCCTTTTACATTCTAATTACGAATGCTTTTTATTCTTCATCCCTAAATACCTTTTATTAGGCGTCGAGACCTTGCTTTAAACAGGAAAGGAGGTAAAGCACATCATCGTGGAATGCCCCCTCTCCTGAAATAAAACTGATGAACCCAGAAGAGCTGTTTATTCGACAGAAGTGCATATACTCTGTCTTTGGACACTTTACTTCCCTTTCAGGGAAATGTTGAAATAGAAGAATTAGAAAAATAATGCCAGCCTAACTAATCTGAATTCGCGAACGCTGATGTTAACAGGGAAGCCCCTGGCATTTCCTAATAGAGAGCTAAGCAGCATAGAACTTCTCAAAGCGAGTAGATATATTTACGTTCGCGCATATTGCGCGTCAACTCTCTCTGGCGCTCCCGACGGGCGGCTTCTTCTCCCAGCATTTTTCTCCCGGCTTCTTCTTCTCCCGGCGAATCCTTCTCCCGGCTTCTGATGATGATGATTGCTATTGGTTTCCCCTTTGTAGCGGGGCGATGACATGTCATCTTACCAAAAAGGGCTAATTTACCCATGTTTTACACTCTTGGTTTATTACTATCGCTGCTAAGGGCAGGCACAAAAAGGTGATTAGGCACAAAATACTTTTTTTTTCGTGTTACAGGTGGTAACTATCCTAGGCAATATTTTCCTCTCTGCTTTTCGCCCACCAGCATTCTCATCTTCTTTTCGTCCCCTTGACAGCCTTGAAGTTAACTTCCTCTGTGATACCCTTAAATCCTAGGGCTTCTGGAAGCCGAATATTCCCTTCATGTAGATTTGGATGGATACCCTCACATTCTAACACTATGTGCCGCATAGTTTCTGCTTCTTTTCCGGAGACCACGCATACCCCATGATTTTGTGAATACTTCCCCACAAAGCTCTTAGTTCGCAGGCAACCTGCTCTAGCCTCAAAAGGCAAAGCACTGCCCTGGAATTATCGTAGAAATTTTTCTTTCTGATGTTCAATTTCTCAGCCCTGTACATCTCTAACCACGATTTATCTTCCATTTTGTTCTTCCATTTATTCGTTTTAATCTGCCTTGCCTCTTTTTTGGTTACCTTGGCTGTTTTGGATTTTCCACTGTTCTTTCTGTATTTCATCGTTAGCCTTCTAGTCTTTCTAAACAACCGCGTGTCCACGTTTTTCAGGTATACGTACCTAAAAACCTTAGCTGCCCACCTTTGTTGATCCATTGCTCTCAACTTCATCTCAAAGCATATTTTGCTCTGTGTTTCTCTAACTTCAAAAGACGCCTAGTCCATACCTTCCTGAACTTCTTCGTTAGTTGTTCTTCCATGCGCGCCTAAGGCCAAACCTCCCACCGTTCTCTCGTTTACTTCAAGGCCTGATAGAACGTCTTATTTTAAGCAGAGTACAGCATTCTCAAACGTGAGACCCGGAACCATTACTCCTTTCCACATTCCTCTTTTCTTCTTTCCACATTCCACATTCCTCTTCATATTTGTTATACCCCCACAGAGCTCTATGCTTCATTATAGCTGCGTTTCGCTTTCCCTTAACCTTAAGTTGCTCCTCGTGAGTACTTAAGTAGTTATCCCCTTAGTTTATCCACACTCCCAAATACTTATGTTCCTTCACTCTAGATAATTCGCCTTGCTGGATAGACACCACGTCAGTGGTAGCGTCATCAAAAACCATTATTACTGATTTTTCTGCACTAAAATTTAACATGAGGTCGGTGGCTTCCTGGCCGCTAATATTTATTAGCCGCTGCATATCGGTTTGGTTATCAGCTAAAAAAACAATGTCGTCTGCATAACATTCCCAGAATTTGTTGTTGTACCACTTCGCCTTACAGTATCTGGGTTAGGCTACACCCTACTTTACTTTCTTCCGGTTTCTTTTCTTACTCTGCATTCTTCTCATCCATTTTCCCAGCATTCGAGAAAAGAACGCCAGGTGCTCTCGTCTATGTATGTGCGCTCCTCCGCACCATCTGTTGTCGCGCGCTCTGTGATTCACCAACGCCTCTCCTCCTGTCATTTGGGTGCACTCAAAGTCGCTCGACGCGTGTGCTCGAACTCTCCGCAACTCAGCCCAGTTCTGCTTGGCGCGTGCGCTCCCACACCAAACTACGCGGCACCTGAGCTGGGCGCCTGCTCTCCCCCTTGCTAGGCTATGCTGAAGATAATAAAATAAGCTACGCTGAAGAGTACAGCCACTTCGTGCACAAAAAGCGCCTGGAGGCCATTTTGTTTCTTGCTTGCAGTGTTGCCGTCAGTCCCAAAGAAACCGCCGCTGGTTGTGACGGCCAGAGTGTCATCGGCCGCAGTAGCGTCCGCGCAGCAGACAGAGAGAGAGAGAGGCGCCCAGAAACAAAATGGCTGCGCCCATATGTAGACAAATATCACGTGGTACCGACTGATCAATGAGAATCCTGGCGGCTCATAACAATCAGAGAAAAGAGTGCGGATACTCTAAAAGCCTTTACTCAGTGACGCTAGGCTATGCCCTCTCCAAATCGCGGCGCCTAGTTTACAAAGCGTCGTCCGGTGGAGTCCTCGACGAATAACAGTCTCTCCGTTAAAAAAAATAGGGGTGAAGGGTAACTATCAGAGATCTAAATATTGCCGGACTATTGTTCTTCGTGCTTCATGACATCACAGACTGAGACCCACTGAAATCGACGCTGCAAAATTAATTACGTGACACTAAACTGACAGACAGCTCTCCTGCATTACTCAGCAAGTAGTGATAATCACGCATGCGCACATAAATAAAGGCCAAGGAATCCAAGTATGTTTTTTTAAGAAGCGTACCAGTCAAACGTGCGCAGATAACTGCCATGCCAAGATCATTTTTAGGGGCGAAGCATCTTCAGGCCGAGGCTTGTCCGGCGTCCGTCGTCCGTGCTCACGGCACAACACCTTGTAAATCGAAACATCTGTGAACAAAAGGTTCACAAAAGGTTAGTAAGAGAGACAGAGAGAGAGAGCTCCCGGAGAGCCATGCTGCGCATGAGCGAGGAGCGTTGGATTGAATAGTATTGAATTGTATTGGCATGGATTGGAAATCGTTTTAGCATTAGTAAGCAGTCTCACCGGTGATTTACGGTAAGTACAATCCCCAGTAGTTCGCCCACTCATCATGATTCCCTTCGTGGAGATGCGTGAATTTTTTTATATTAGTTACGTTCACGTTGTCATGGAGCATTTTAAATTTAGTGTTAGTAAATGAGTCAGCGCAGAAACAGCGCGTAGGTAGCGCAAGTATTCTCCATTTCTGTAGCGTGCGTCGAGTGTTTTGCGGTAACTCTTTTAATGAGTGCTTGCGGACACGACAAAATATGCTACAATTGCATCCAACTGATGGATTTTCAAGCTGTTTCCTAGAAAATATTATTCCAGCAATTGTAGTATTTTTTACCATTGACAAGTAAGCAGTACCCGTGCAGTCTTATTTAGATATCGCCTTTGATTCATTTTTATCTCTTCAGTTTCAATAGTAAGAGGCATGCTCTTCTGCTACGAGGACTGGAAGGCGCTAGCAACTTCTTCATTAAAGCTTTAGAGGACGAAAGCTCGGGACGTTGTTCAATACTGGAACTGTTGCGAACGCCGAAATCGTTAAAATGTTGCTTTTTTACATCATATCTCTACGATAGAGGCGTAGCGCCAGCATCAGTAGCGTTTCTAACGTAATGTCACCAGTAAGCAACGAACTATTACACACAGTTTAGGCATCAAGACCGTAGGGTAAAATTTTTAGGCTCACCCAAATATGTAATTTTGTATTTTCTTTTTCTTTTTAAAACAAACCACGCACATCAGGCGATTTATTTTGGCGGGGGGGGGGGGGTCACGAAATAAGTATATGCGGGTTGTAAACCAATACCTCGCATGGGTTTACGTGTATTGAACAACAAAGGGTAAAGGGCGGTCGCATAGCTATCAAGACATGTGGTTTGGCTGTTCGCTCTTGCCTGCAGATAATTTCGTCTGAAAAACTGCATCGACGCAACGAGTAAGGGGAAACTGCCTATTAGGGTGCCCAAAACTCCCCCATCAGCTACTTCGTGTTTCCTTTTCGTGGGTAAGCTTTTGCCCCTGAAATGATGCTCACGAAGTAACAGGAAAACATTAAAAACACACACCTATATAGGTGATGAGAGGCTGGCTGTACGTCTACATACGTTGTTGAGCCATTTGGGGAGCTTTAGCACCATATAAAGAGCTCCTGTAGTGAATAACGGTGATGGGAACATTTCCAAAACCCAAGCATTGCAAAACTGCCTCTACTAACGGCTCTCGGGGAACGCATTTTCTCGGGTCACACCAGGGAGCAATGCCGTTCGGCGCCAAATTAGGGACGTGCCACAATTTGCAGAAGACAACGCTAACAGACAAGATGGCACGAAGATAAAATTGGAGCACATACTCGGGAGAACCTGGCAAAGCATGCATCTCAAAAAAAGTAATGCTACCGGGCGTGGGGTAATTATATGGAGATGCCGTCATTTTCTGTTTCGCTATGGAGCAGCCCCAAGGCCGCGTGTGGCAGAAGCATGATGTGGACGCCGTTATCGCGAAACGACCCCGTTTCGTTGCAGGCGATTCGTGTGTAAGCTGCATCACTGAATAGAGGCAACTGGCCCAAGCTTAGACGCATAGGGCAACTCCATAGGGCAACCGAGAATAATGTCGACAGCTGAGGGAAATGGCAATTTCACGCCTCAACAATTCAATTACAAGTGCGCAAAACCTTTCAAGCATGGTAATCCTGCTTTTATATGTAAGCCTCGTGTATTCTTCTATAGTACTTTTATCTATGCAGGGAGGTATAAGAGATACGATAATTATTATTCCAGTTAAAGCTATATCCGACCCGCCGCTGTGGCTCAGTCGCTAAGGCGTTGTGCTGCTGAGCACGAGGTCGCGGGTTCGATTCCCGGCCGTGGCGGCCGCCTTTCTGATGGAGGCGAAAAGCAAAAACGCCCGTGTGTATGAGATTTCGGCGCACGTTAAAGATCCCCAGGTGGTCCAAATTAATCCGGAGCCCTCCACTACGGCGCGCCTTATCGCCTGCGTTGCGTCGACGCGTTAAACGCTAAAAAAAAATGAAGCTATGTCCGAAGGCAGGCTCCACCTGTATGTCCTATATTTATTAAAGTATTAAAAATTCAAAAAATATTTTGTGCTTGCTGTATTTGTGGTAATAATTAAAAAAAATGCTTGTTTTGGTGCCTTCATAACACAAAAATAGTGCCAAAAAACACATCGTCCTTTATGTGAAGTCAATGAGTGGTACATTGAGCAGAAAGACGCCGTAGACCGTCGACGCCCGTTTCTCGAAACGGGTTTTTGAATCGCGTATAGCGCAAAGAGAATAAATTAAACGTACAACTTCGATTTGCAGATGAGAGAAAAAGATTCGAACCGACCGAAGTCCTCTGAAATGCGACTTGCGAGCGTGTTTTGGAGAACCATACGTTTTCATGACTCCAGCCGACAAACGGTAGACCTGGTGAGCGAGAGAGAGAACGCCCTCAATGAAAGCTGAAGAGGTCGCTTCTCGGCCTTTTGGCTAAGATCAAAGTGTGGTAGACCTGGTGTACGTAACGCGGCCTACAGATTAGAAAACGTCACCAATCCGCATCCACACCTCGAGATGTGAGTTACTTGGCATCATGCTGTTAGAATCGCCGTTCGAGTGAGCCCCCGTTGAGGCTATGCATTACCTTACACTACCTTTGTTCAATTGAACATCAGTGATGACCGCTCCCGTCAGAACCTCAGGCACGTCTCACAAATTCAAATTTGGCAGCGACTTTAGCGAACCCTCCCACAATTCTCACATACCGGCTTTGGGGGATTGGCCAAAGACCGTGACGTCCGTGCCCCACGCGTATATTTGTTTCAGAGTCCGCACAGCCAGCCGTCATCTCATCATGCGGGGAGGGTTACATCATAACAGAAATGTACCGCAAACCCACAAAATTACGTGGAATGAAATAAATGCAGCCAAAACAAACCTACAATGGATGAAACAATACAATTGTAGAAAATAATGTACGTAAATCTTCGCCACAGATAGCTTAGCCAGCCATTTAGTTACCGATATGGAAAGGCGAAACCAAGCTTAAGAGGACAACATTTCCAAAATTGAAAAAGAAAACGCTGGACAGACCCAACAGGAAACAACCACGATGTTTAAAAAATGTGAACATATATAGCCGAAACCGACCTAAATGAAGCAAATCCAAACAAAAAAAAACGCACACAAAGAGAAGCCAGAACTGACCTAAACGTAACAAAAACTACCCGATACCGAATTCATAATGCACAAAGTTTTCATAAGTAGATCGTATTTGAGATAAAAATAATAATGCTCTAGTTTACGAGCCATTGAAAAAAAGAAAAAAATGGAAAGCAACTTCGGTCGGAGGATTCGGACGTGGGTTCGGATCTTTTTATGAAGGAGCGTAAACGCTGGACTACGAGACTTGTTTTGTCTTTACTGTCTGCTTAGACGAGTGCAAACGATTCTGAGGGAATACAATGCGTCCCACAAGCAGGTGGATACAGCTTCAAAGATGCCCCTAGATGACGCCATGCGTCACTTGGCTGTGCTGAATAGGAAACACCTTAACGAGCACCGCGTGCACCGCACCTCATGGCAATTTAAACCATTTCTTTCTGTCTCCGATGTACACTTTCTCAGCAAAAATTTCCACCAAGCCAGACAGTGGGTATGTTTTGTGAGGCTCATCGCTACCCTCAGAGGTTGACGGCGATGTAGCAAGATCACTGAACGGGACAGTCTGCAGAGCTCAATAAAACATTATTTCTATGGCATTCACGATGTAACAGGTGTACTTAAATGTCCAGGGGGTTCTCTTTGCAGATAATTACGTCCACATTCAAAGGCTCTTAGGGCATTCAAGCTGGGCAACTTGTCTGGATGCTAACCGAATGCAAGCGAGCTGGCAGCGCAGTAAGCGCTAATTTGATCGTAGATTTTGTTCAAAGTGTTCTAACTTCGTGAGCACTGAGTAAGATATAGCTCATGACTACGAATTTCTCACACATCGCGCTCAAACGCTTGCTTTTTTAGTCAAATAAAAGGACCGAGTAAAGCGAGACAACACGGGGATACCCATGCCCACCGTGCCCAAATGAATATCGATTTACCCGACCACACTAGGACGTAACAAATTGTTATCCCGGGCTTGCCACTGCCGACCTATTTTTTAGAATTCTATTTTTTAGTGATTCTAGAGAGTTGTCTTAGTAAAAGCAACACGCGTGATGTTAACGAACTAAGGTCCCCATACAGTCACTGTTTACACTCTAAATAGATTGAAAATGCCATACAAGAAGGAGAAAACAATGTTTACCGGTAAGCATTGAAAGGAGTACAATCATATTACGACTTCTTGCGTAGCGCCAGAAAAATCCCCCCCCTATTGAAAGAATGATTGTGAGCTTCGCATTTTGAAAAGTAGTTCGTCTTCCCTTAGTGCAATTGCAAAGATAACGAATCTTGCATGCTAATTGGTACAATTCATGAATTTCTTAGCGTGCTATAGCTGGGAAACAATTATAATGACTTTTTGGGCACACGCGAGTTTCCAAAAAAGTTTCATTCGGGAGCGAAAAAGGTGGCTTTGGAAAAGACGTAGCCCAAAGTACAGTGGCTCTTGGTGGTGCTTCGTAACGTCTCACTGAGGGGTTCCAGGCCGGAACATCAATTATGTGCACTTCATTCCCTATAATCCTTATAGTGTCAAAATATATACAATAGAGATCTGTTCTACATGCCTCTTGGTAGAACCGCTTTTGAAAAAAAGCAAGCCTTAACTTCTGCACTGCCCTAAAAACACTTCCTAGAAACATTCTTTAATTTGGTCTGGTTTATTTATTGGCCATCATTTTGACACTACAGCTAAATTTCCCGTGCAGGGTGCGCACAGCTAACAAAGTACAAGACAAGTAATAGCAACTGGAAACTGCAATCTTAGATCTACATGTGTGCGTGGAATCGTTAGGGTTTAGCAACTGGAACGTTTAAAAAATCGGAATAGGAGTTTTACGGTTTCCAATCCGCATACAATCGTACAAAAACACAAAATTTGCAGAGAGTTATAATAATTAGGCAAATTAAATTAGGGATGCTTTGGGACGGTTGTAAACATCCCTCCCTAAAAACATTAAAATGATCCTGCAAAGGTAGGCGAACCAGCGCAAAAAAGATAGGTACAGAGAAAGATACACCACAGGGACTGCACTGAACTATCAACTGGTTTTATTTTGAAAGAGAGGCAATATATATAGCCGTCCAACCTAAGGTTTATGTGCGCAAGCGTAGAAAATTTGTTTCTTTCCTAGACAAGAAGATAGAAGGCATGCTGACGCATGCTTCACCAAGCGTAAGGACCCGTTCTGATTCGATAATTTTACGCAGGAGCCGGGATTTGCACTTTCTGATGATAGAACTGTGTTGTAATTCTGGCAAACCGTCCTTGCAAGTCGAACAATGACTGCCAGGAAGCCCTCTGCATCTTTCCCCTCCCGCGCATTCTATACATTGTGTGCGTGCTCCCTTAGTCTCTCGTTGACGCATCTCCCAGTTTGGCGAACGTACACTTTTCCGCACGTTAAGGGACTTTGATATACTATCCTTTCTGTACAATCAACAAAAGGTCGCCGATGATTTGTGCCGCAGCCGCTTTGCTGGGTTGCCTCCGGGTCAGTCATTTTGCAGAGCTCAGAGAGGTTGTGAGGGGCAGAGAAGTAAACGCCCACGTCATACGTCTGGGCCACTTTTTTCAGATTATGTGAAATCGTGTGTACGTAGAGTAGCACAGCTACCTTGTGGCTACGCTCTGAGCGGGCAATACAGGTTTGTAGGTCGGCCTGAATTTTTGCCAGGAGTCTCTCTGCGACCGACACCACGAGGTTCTGCGGGTATCCGGCACACAGGAGTCTTTAGGCTTGTTGGCTGAACGGGTCCACGAGACATTGTGGGCAAGGTTTGCCAAGAGCGTCCTTGAGGCGCATCAAGTCTCTAGCTCGTTTAACGAGCTTTGAGTGCGCCGAGTTGAAATGCAGAAGTATTTTGTTGGCTCTGGGATCACAGCTCCAACAGATACCAACATGTTTGAACCGAAACGGCATGTATAAAAATCTAATATAGCAGTTGACTGGGAGTTCGTGCGTTAGGACAAGGAGGGACATTGCATCAAGAATATTTCCAGCAAGTCCCTGCTTGCACAATCAACGGCCTTCGCGTCGCAGTTCAAAACAGCCGGAAAGTCGTCAAAATATCGGGACACCTTCAGAACATCCTTGTCAATTACTAAGGGCTGAATAAGACGGTCGAAATCAGCGAGAACTAAATCACTAAGAGCAGATGTGATGCAGAGCCCAATCCATGTGCCTTCTTTTTGCAATAATGATGCAATGTGCCTCCTTGTCCTAACGCACGGACACCCAGTCAATGGCCAAATTAGATCTTTAGACATGCGGTTTCGGTTCAAAGATGTTGGTATCTGTTGGAGCTATGATCCGAGAGCCAACAAACCACTTCTGCCTTTCAACTCGGCGGCGCACTAAAAGTTTTTTAACCGGACTATAGCCTTGATGTGCCTCAAGAATGTGCGGTAGGGGAAGTATGCGGAGGGCTCCCTGGCAAGCCATTGTTCAACTTGCAAGGACTGTGCCATAATTACAACACACTTATATCATTAGAAAGTTTAAATCACGGCTCCCACGTAAAATTATCTAATCAGAACGGATCCTTCCGCTTGATGAAGCATGCGTCAGCATGGCTTCTATCACCCTGTCACAGAAAAAATAAATTTTCCACGCATGCACAGATATACCATAGGTTGGACGACTGTATATATTCTCTCTCTTTCAAAATAAAACCAGTTGATAGTTCAACGCAGTCCCTGTCGTGTATCTTTCCTGTCCTTGTCTTTATTACGCTGATAGGCTTAGTCTGTGCCAACACGCCAAGATTTCCACGTTATCGCGCAAATGTTTTGAATTTTTTTAAGTACGTTTCGACAAATTGTTTTCCTCTTCTATAATTTCCAGAAAGTCAAAATGTGAGTACGTTTTTGTGCACTACGGGGAGTGCATTAGAATGTCTGTATGTAATGTTTTCTAAACTGTCATACCAATCCAGTTTCCGGGTGCCTTTTTTGTAAAGGTGTGTAACTTACGACTGCACTCAACTTGTTTTCATTGAAGGCAGCGCAGTTTTTGCAATCTTCAGCTTATGACGTCAGCGTTGGGATTTTATGATCGTTTTAGAAGGCAATTAGAGCAAAATATGATTTCTTTTTGTAGAAAACACAAAATATGTTTTGTACACTGCCTCCTCTGTTTTGGTTAGTAGATCAATTTTCTATCTTTCAACTTTTTCCTTTGCAATTCCAAGAAATGTTTCAGCGTAAGTATGACGAACTTCAACATTTAGAAATCTCTATTGTGTGCGGCTACGGGTAGCTTTAAATGATATTCGGCATGGATGTCTAATTTGCTTGTCCTACCACGCCGCCGGTATAGGCTCCAAAATGCAGGAAACACCTTCTCGTTAACCAAGTTGTAATCATCATTATTATTAATTTACTTACCCAGCGAAGCTCCAAACCCACTACGCGCACTCACTACGCGTACTCTAAACCCACTACTCAAAACCCACCAAACATAGGCAATTTGCCGCTTGGATGGTGGGTATTCATAAATAATACAACCAACAGTCTTTTTTGTCATCATTTTGCAGTCCCACTGCGTTGTTCCTTACATAAAACCAATGTTTCAAAAATTACAATCCGCTTTTTTTCCCTACACCTCATATTTCACTTTTTATTATATATGCGTGACGCCCTTCTTCAAATGCTACAACGTTTAAAAGAAATCATTCTGCATTTTCAAATGAGGTGAAATTAAGCACAATTTCAGAAAACGATTTGATAAAATGACCTAGGGGGAAATTCTCCCCGGCTGAAAAGTTATCCATTGTGAATGTACGACGATGAAAATGTTCATGGTTTTTTTAATTGTACTCCAATACGTGAGGCTGTGGGGAAACACAGGAGATAAGTTTTGTTTTTAAATGGAACACACCATGTGAAAATTAACCTTTTTAATTACGACGTATGAGAGCCAAGAATATGCACAGAAAAAAGCGGAGTTCGAAACAATATAATGCAATACTTTTTCCTTGCCGTCCCGAATAATTGCATTGATGTTCATTTTTGTTTTCCTAAAGTAATTGCTCAACCACCACTTAGAGGAAGACGCTTTGTAAAAAAATCAATCTGAAGGTTCTGTGTCACCGCAGGCCATAGGTATCTGAGCATGGATTTGAGAAGCCGGCATTGCGTTCTCACATTTTAATTAAACAGACAAAGCCATCTGGTCACGAAGATTTGACTTGGGTGAAAACATGCTTTCTTCCGCGTATCGAGGATACTTTTATAAGATTTGCTTTCCATTAAGTTTATAATTTGGTTCCTATCTGATGAAAGTTCTGTTTCAAGACTTTATGTAAAAATCAGGCAGTGCTGCGTGTGCGTGGCCTCCGCAGGTAAACTGAAGTTTTCCGAAAATTGTGCAGAGTTGTTATATAATTCCAAAAACAAATAGTCTTACTAGTATTGAAATAAATTATGCAATATACATCTGGAATAATAGAAAAAATCCCTGTGCGTATAAATTTGCGTACCAGCTTTGAAGGCCCATTTCATATACACGTCAATCGATGGACACAGCAGCTACGCTGTTGCGCCGTCTTTAAACAATGATTACGTATCTCTTGCCACAAGAATAAAGGCACCCTTTACCTCTGGGTACGAGATACATGGCCACCCGCCGCGGTGGCTCAGTGGCTAAGGCGTCGCGCTGCTGAGCACGAGGTCGCGGGTTCGATTCCCGGCCGCGGCGGCCGCTTTTCTGATGGAGGCGAAAAGCAAAAACGCCCGTGTGTACGAGATTTCGGCGCACGTTAAACAACCCCAGGTGGTCAAAATTACTCCGGAACCCACCACTACGGCGCGCCTCATCGCCTGCGCTGCGTCGGCGCGCTAAACTATACAATCAATCAAATCAGATACATGGCCATAAATGAACGGTGTACGCTCACTGCAACTCTCTCTGTCGTCATTTCTTTATCTCCCTAAAGGCTCCTAAAAATTGGAATCAAATTTCGCTGTCACCTAAGGCACGCAGATGTCTTTGCAGAAAACAAAAAAATAGCCGAAACTTTCTCTTAATGTTTAAAATGCGCAGTTTTCAACCCAGAGTGTCGACAGTTAGTGAATTTTCTATTTCTGGAAATGCGTGCCGTGATTGAAAAAATGGCCGCCATCCCGCCATGCGAAAGTGGATGTCCAGCGCAGCGGCTGCAAACCCTTACACATGCTGATGGAAGAGGGTATGAACAAGAGGGCGAGGCTGGGCGAGTCGGTAAGGATCCATGATTAGAAACAGCGCAAGGGACAGGACGACAAGGCTGACAAGGACGGGGGCTGACTGACGAGTAAATTTAATTGAAAGAAACAACGAAATATATACGGAAAAACCAGAGCATAAGCAAAGCAAGAAAGGCAAACAAAGGTTACAATAAGATTATTAATCAGAGGTGTCACCCTTCGCAGCCACGCCGCCCAAATAACTTATCTCTTTTGCATGCAGCCAGATTGACGGCGTGCTTACACGCGAGTCCTGCATTTTATAGATTCTAAACGCCTCCGCAACCCCACGTGTGCGCTGATCCGGCTATCTTGTCGCAATCGAGGCGTGGTCAAGCTTAGGCGAGCAGCAATGTCTTCCGTGACAAAATATTTCTCGTTGTCTCAGCGGGCTTGTCACTTGCACTCGGCTTCTCTGGCGGCGAATGCTGGGTCCTGACGAATGCGCGTGGCGTCTTGGGTGAGAACCGCTTAGTCCTGCCTAGCCTGACGCATGCACAAGCCTTCGAATGACGTAAAGCATCCTCCTCTTTCGAGAGCAGGTGTAAACCTTATCTTTTCCAGAACGCATAGGGGGGGATGGAGAGGGTCCTGATTGTTCGCGGGCGCCTTATCATCCGTCGCGCCGTTTTGATGCCTGCTTTGTGTTTTTTTCTGTACAGCCGGTAAAACGCTTGTCTATAACAGCGATTTCTACTTCAACCAGCTACATCCGAAAACTGCCGAAACATTCTCGTTCCAAACATGTCGGAGGGAAAAGCGAAGGGCTAAGACTTCAGAATTCCGCAGCAGTTTTATTCAAATCCCGCTCCGGCGGGGCAGGATAGGGCTGAGAGTACGAACGCTGTGTTATAGACAAGCCTTTTACCGGCTGTACATGAATACTGAGCTTTATGCTGCACCCCTGCCTAGTCTCACGAATGCTCTGGGTGTTTTGGGCAAGAACTGGTGGGTCCTGACCGGGGTTTTTGTTCACGACACAATTTTCCGACCAACGGGACGCTAACAGCTTCACAGTAAAACGGGGCGGGGGCGGTGTTTCTTTTGTTTTACACGCGACGTGCTTTAGCGTACAATGTTGGAAACTTGAAAAACACCCTTCAGTGAGTATAATGCTAAAAAAAAAGAATGCTTTTATTCGGATGGTAAAGAGGCTATAAATGTTGCTTTTATAAAGACATAAGTGGGGAATATGGTGAGAGAAAGACATTTGCACATCAAATACACAAACACCTGCAATACCGACACATTGAGCTCGGTAACGACCCGAAGGATCGTGCAGCAGAAGTGAAACAAGTGAAGAATAACAAGAGAAAAATCAAGGAAACCCCATCAGAAATTGAAGTGCAATAAACGAAACAAGGAATGAACAAGCTGAGGGATCGTTCTCACTCGCGGTGGAAACGTGGTCATGCGAAAAAGGAAAAAAAAAACTAAGCACCGACGAGAAAAACGGTTACCCTTACTGGAGCGGTAAAGGTATATATGGCTCTGTATTGCTCCAGCGGAAGATCTCCGGAACCAAGGTCCGTACGCACGGCCAGTCAAGCACAGTTGTGGGTTGTCGTAAGCGCAGAAATTACTGTAAGGTTGTTTACTTCACAGGAGAACGATACCAGCGGCGGGCCTATCTGGGCCACCGCAATGGTACAGAATAATTTCGCCCGATTTCTTTTTCTGTGGGGTATTATCGTTCCCAGCCGGATGATTTTGTAACCATTCGTTTGTTACGCCGAAACCAGAGGGAGGATTTTCGCGTAATAAATCATTATTGCATATTCATATTATTTATAGCCGCTAATTCTACGCATAAGCATACACCACCATTTTTTTTCGATGAAACGCTAATAATTTGGTACTGGAAAGCGCAACGGGCTATTTGAGTACTACTTCTGTCTTGTTTGATTTTTTTCGCCAATAGTATGTTTTATTCTAACGATATGACACTATTAGGTCCGGTGTATGCTTCGAATGACTTGTTCGTAAACGTAAGGATGAGCTCAACAGTTTGCTATATTGGAGCTACCGCGATTACGAACTACAATCTAATGCCAGTAGAACAACATATACATTCTTAAGCTCTCCTTCCCAAAATTAGAATATGCATTCCACGTATAAGAATCAGCCAGGATTCGATTACTGCTAGTGACAGCGCTGCATTCCTTCGCACTTATTGGATTCAAAACGCCAATTTCCGCCTACATTATAAAAGCCAAAAACGCCCGTGTGTACGAGATTTCGGCGCACGTTTGAGATCCCCAGATGGTCAAAATTAATCTGGAGCCCTCCACTACGGCGCACCTCATCGCTTGCGTTGTGTCCGCGCGTTAAACCCTACAATCAATCAATCAATCAATCCGCCTACATATTACAAATGATAAGAGTAAAAGGTTCCTAGGTATTAAAGCTCAAGACACTTTCAGGCGATTTGCTTTACTTTCAATTCACTATGCGTTCGTCCATTCTAGAGAATATCTACGGCATATCGGTATAGGGCCTCACGGACGCTTTTAAGACGGTAATAAACGAACACATGAGCATTGTAACCTTCACACAAATTCTTTGCAATTACTGAAAAGCAATATTATTCTGTAGAATTAACCCGTGGAAAGTACAGCCTTGGTGCATTCCTATGCAACCTAATTAGCAATCGCATTCTGTTTTTACGCGTCTTTCCCAACTTGTAAACAAGAACATTACCTAATTTGATCAGAAGATAATTTTCAGTTTACCCGAAGTGCGTACTCGCTAAGGAAAACAATTAGCTCAATTTTACGAAATATTCCTCCAGAACCCACTGCCACCTACATGAAAATCTATAAAGGTACATACTAATTTTTTAATGATTTAAAAGGGATCGTTTTGATAAAACTGTGTTTGTTTTATGGTTCAACTGGCCTGTACTATCATTCATACTTGTTACTCAGATTCTTATTAGTCAGCACTTTTGTGTAATTTTGTATCATTTATGCGTCAAATCACACGAGAGAACAGTATGGTTACAGATATTGGTTGCGTCTACTGTATTCTATAAAATGCTTTATCCAAAAGCCGGTGTTCTCATTGCTGGCTTGTTTAGATCAATTGAGATACTATAATGCTGTGTTCGGAAATATTAAATTTCTACCTCTATTTCGTAGTCTAAGAAGGGCTTTATTGACTGCTGCTATTTGTATTGTTTTTATTTTAAGCTTCGTGTTTTCAACTATTTTCTTTATATTTATTAGTACACCACGTCCGAACTCAGTCTAAAACTTTAAAACCTCCTTCTCTAAAAGAAATGGCTGCAACAAAACTTGTGACGTGTTGAAAACTGATTCTGTGTCTGATTCGAAATTCAGAAATAAGAACCATAAGGGAGTTTGAGACTGATAACAACGGTTTATTGTCCTTGACACTTATAAAACAGCCTTTGATATCACCAGCCAGACGACGCAGCTATCTTATCAACCTTGCGCGTATTTACAGTAATATTCATTGTGTGATGACGAAAGATGGAACGAAAAAAAAAAGCTCAGCTATCCTGTTCGTAGAAGTGCACGGTCGGCGAAACTGTGATGTGTAGAGCTCTTCTGCCATAACCCCGTTCTCCAATAAATTCCTGCCGGTATTACTACGGCGCTTCTCTGGCAGCGTGTGCATTTGATCAGAAAATGGCTCGGCACGTGTTCGTTAAGTGGGCTTCAAGCTTTTGCGTTTAGGAGGCTCTGAAGAAGATACGTCACGTTTTTTCTTTCTTGACATTTAGGGGTCATTGCCGTTCATGAAGCTCGGGAGACACTACCTAAAGATTTTAGAGAATGGCGAGAAGCGAATATTATTCTTACTTGTTGGATTTTGACGTCACACCAGGTTGAAAAGAGAGGTGTTAGCGTGCATATATCTTTGCAGCCAACGTTCGGGTATAGGAGTCCTATTGGGAACGTCCCTTGTTGGTACCACTCTACCTATTCGGGACTCAAGCAAGCAATTAAAGACCTTGTGCACTATTATATCGTACTATTTTAAAAAAGGAAAACTGACGGATTGACAGACCTCACCTTAGCGTTGTGGAGAACTTCTTTGACGCCAAATCGGGCTGCTTGGGCGAGAGTTCGTATGACGTCATGGTTCTGGAAAACGCTAAATAGCGAAACGGACGTAAAATAAAACGACGACACAAGCTCTTCGTTTGTTCATATGCCCCTTACGGTAGTTCGCGCATTCCCGCACTATTATCTTTTCACCAAAAAATAAACCGGATCTTTCGTACCCATTTCGAGTCTCTATTAAGACAGTGTTGTAAGAGCTCCGAGGAAATTCCTCGGTAGTCTTGATTTGCGACGACAGACGGCAAGCACATGCAAATGTGTGGCCGTGGGTTACAGTGTATTTCTATCGAAGTCTTACACTGAAATGGCTGAAAGGACTGCAAAGGTAAATGGCTCCTCTCTTAAAGCAGCGCCGATGAGGAGACTTAGTTCAGAGCCAAAGCTCAGGTTGGTGTCTCTCTCGATTGGCCATAACGTGTATATACAGCGTCTTCATTTTTACAGCGTGTACCCTCCATTTTTTGCCCAATTTGCCACTTTTTCCTAACAGCACCGGCTAGAAACTGGGAGTTGTCACAGAACAGAAGTTGTCACAAGACATAAAGGGAACTTTATAAATGCAATGTGTAAACATTGCCAACAAAAATTTTGTATATATACGAGTCGTGTAGGTTAGTCTAAGGAGAGAAACACATACGTCCCTTTTCTTAAAAGAACGAGCGCAGTTTTAACTATTCCGATGAAAAGAACGTTGCATTCTTACCTCATAGAAGATTTCAAACGGATCGAATACAGTTACACGGGAGGGGTGTACCTACACCGCATTGTGCCTTACCCAGGAGAGGTATTATGATCACACCCTGCAACCGCTACAACGTCGTACATTACATTCTGAAGTATACATATCTGCCACGAGAGTAAATTGCTCGGCTATTAAATTGATAACGTACGTAAAGTGTAACCCGCGAAAAGGACGCAGGAAAAGATCGATTAGATTTGAACGTGTGGTTTAGGTGGAAAAGCTACATCGAGGACGTAAATTACGTGTAGAGAAGCGCGCCGAGTTAATTTTGATCGACAGAGGCCCTTTAAAGAAAACTGAGGTCTCGACACACCGGAATTTCCGCTTTTCGCTTGAATCAGTAAAGCAGCCACCTCGGTCGGGATCGAACCTACGTCGTTGGGCTCAGCAGCACAACTGCATCATCTAGTTAACCGCAGGACATAAAGGGCACACAGTCATGTGTGTAGTATGTGTGCCTTTTTTTGTCGTTTACCTTTTTACTAGTCACACTTTGGTTATAGTATGGACAATACGTCATCAGAAACCGCCTTTATGCTTTTGATATTGCTAAAATCATGTCACGATGATGACGACGCTACTAAAACGTAGTTCCAAGCTCACAGCCAATTGTGTTTCTTTTTCTATGAACACGTGGCATACTCTCATAAAAGAGTCTTGGTTATTGGGCAACAATACCTGGGATGTAGGTGCCGCATCGTGAAGTTTTATTTGATGTTGTAAAAAACAGCGAATGCCGGTTCCGTACAGTACCTGTAATGGCAAACTGAAAGCTAAGGATCTCGATACGTCGGCCGGGCGTGTACAATCGCCGCCACGGAATACAAAGTCAGGTCGCAGAGCTATCGGAAGCAAGAGAGCTGAAGTGCAGGGGGCAGCTTCGGTTTCACGTGCTACGAATGCAGACACGCGAGGTCCAGAGCACGCCGCGGTTTCTCTTGGCTTCCTGGATCAGCGTGTCCGCAGGATGCGGCGAATTTGCGTGACCCGAGGTCTCGGGTTGCTATGGCAACTGATTCTCCGGTGGTAGGGCGAACTTGTGGATTGCTGCGAAATATGAAAATGAAACAGACCCGTTCTTTTGGGGTTGTTTACATACTAACAAATCATGGGTCTGCGGCTGCTAATTTGTTCATATATGCTATTTTAGGCGACTCAGTGCTGTGGACTCAAATAATCGACATTGAAGCAAAAGTGGCGAGGGCAAAAATTCAAATGGAAGTAACCGACATTTCTTGTTGCAGCACTAAGCGACAAAAGCTTGATCAGGGCTAGTTGGTTGAACATACTGAATAAATTTGAGGCGCTAAACAGCGGGGACCAAAGAAACACGTACACACAGACAAGGCGCCTTGTCTGTGTCTACGTGTTTCTTTGGTCCCCGTTGTTTAGCGCCTCAAATTTATTCAGCACTAAGCGATTGATGTGCGCCAAAGAATCTCATAATACAAGCTGACGTGAGCTGACATGTAGTCCGGCACTGCCGGGAAGTGCATGCGGGGAAGACAATTTTCTTCCCAGGGTATCGAAACGACGCACCTGTAAAATACAGTTAGGTTCACCCTTTGTTGCGCTCAGGTTGGCACGTTGAAGCAACACATGCAAGTCAGGAAGCTCCATTATACACAGCGTCACTGCTGGCGGAACCGCAAGAGAAGCATATACGGGTGTTACGTCGAGAAATAGAACACATTAAATTTTTTTTTTCTGAGTGAACCGCTGCTGCGCTCTCGCTCGAACTTCCCACGACTGTTGAATTTGTGGTTAATTTTGTTTGACACTGGGCATACTTTGTTTGACACATTTTCGCCTGTGGGAAAATGGTGGCAAGTTTGGATGTGCAAGCGGATCTTGGAACAACGGCGCCATTTTGGGATATGCAATACGAAACGTGAAACGGTCATTTATGGTGGAAATGAGGCTGGAGCCAAGTGAGCAGCAGACGATGAGAAAACCTCCTTTGTCGATAGTTTGTCACGTTGACATATAGTTACATAAAAGGTCACACGAATCATTATAAAGTATTCTCGCGGATCATCGTTGTCAAAACGAGTTCTGGGTTCGGATAGTCTGCTGTCTGCTCTGCCAGGTTAACCCGCTTTATTAAATAAGGCTCACTAATATTTTGTTCACATTTGTTGCATTGATCTAATTTACTTTATTTTTCTGTGCTCGTGTGTCTGCGGTTCTGGCATAGCGTCATGACTGCATTCACTGCAGAGCAAAGCTGCCTTTTCGTCTGCAGTGAATGTTCTCTTGAACCGCAGAATACTTTATAATGATTCGTGTCAACACTTATGTAACTATTTGTGACTGTGGCAAACTATCGACAAAAGAGGTTTCATGATCGTCTGCTACTCATTTTGAACTATCGACAAAAGAGGTTTCATGATGGTCTGCTACTCATTTTGATCCTCCACACCATGAATCGCCGTCGCACTTTTCGTTTTGCATATCCCAGGTGGTTCCGCTGTTCAAAAATTATCTTGCACGTCCAAACTGACCGCCATTTTTTCATGGGCGAAAATCGCCTCTATTGATTATCAGAATAAGCAGGTAAGGGCCGTGGTCATTCCCGGTGTCGAAAAATGGACTACGAATTTTGACATTCGTGCGCGAACGGAGCATCGGTTTGGGCAGAACATTTTTTAAAGTGGTCCATTTATCGATGTATCACAGTGTATATATATATATATATATATATATATACAGGGAGTAGTAGAACTTTGAAGATGCTAGAGAACACAAGAGAAGAAAAACTTCGAACAAGGTAAAAGCACGATTGTGGCCTACGTTTCAGCAAAGAGAACTTGCTTTCCAAGTTTTTCTTCTCTTGTATGTATGTATATATATATATATATATATATATATATATATATATATATATATATATATATATATATATATATATATTTCTATATATATACCTTTTTTTGTAACAATAGCTATACATATCGGCTGTACTTCCTTGCTAGCGGAAATGGGATCTCTGTTTTACCAGACGACAAATAAAATTTCAAGTAAAGAAGGGAAAGCAACCATTTTAGCCTTTGTAATCAGCCAAAGAGGTTGAAGAGGGGAATTTTAGTCCAAACCACACTTTCAAACGCGACGACGAGCCCTAGTGATTTCTAGCGTTAAACTTTCAGGGCGGGGGGCAAGAATAGTTCCTACCATACCTATGTCTGTTGTGCGATTTGTGAAAAGGAGCAAGTGATCCTGACACGTCTTTCGAAGTTTACTGTTGCAGCGTAATTAGAGCCTCGCTGAAGATTATAAAAAAAAGAAGCTTTGCCCCACAAAAAGTGTGGCTTCTTTTTGGGCACACGAAGTTTACTGTTACAGCGTAATTATGAGCCTCGCTGAAGAAAGTAAAAACAAAGAAAGCTATGTCCCACAAAAAATGCGCCATCTTTTGCGGCACAGGTACGAAGTTTACTATTACCGCGAAATTATGAGCCTCGCTGAAGAATATAAAAACAAAGAAAGCTGTGACCCACAAAAAGGGCGCCATCTTTTGCGGCACCGGTACGACGTTTACTATTGCATCGTAATTATTAGCCTCGCTGAACAGTATAAAAACAAAGAAAGCTGTGACCCAAAAAATGTGCGCCATATTTTGCGGCACAGCTACGAAGTTTACTATTACGGTGTAATTTTGAGCCTCGCTGAAGAATGTAAAAACAAAGGAAGCTGTTTCCCGCAAAAAGTGCGCTATCTTTTGCGGCACACGAAGTGTACTATTACATCGTAATAATTAGCCTCGCTGAACAGTATAAAAACAAAGGGAGCGGTGCCCCACAATATCTGTGTCACTTTTGCGACACAGTAACCTCAACACTCGGGGAAGGAAGAGCATTTTTATTTGTTAACGAACATTTTGAACGTGTTAAAGCACAACTGCGCCGGTTTTTTTCACTTCATTCTGTTGTTTGAGGTAGAAGTCTCTTGTCCCAAGTGGAAGCCCGATCTAATTTGTTGCTATATGTATGCTTTAAGCGTCTTCAACCCACGATTTTGTCGGTTCACGTATCTCCATGGTATTGGGTATTTCAAAGATCAAGAGCAAAATTGTGTACAATGCTACAGAAAGATACAGCCGTGATCGCATATTTCGCGTGTCGGGCCGTTTTGCAACAAAAAAAAAATTACTTTCTTTTTGCTTCTTTTTAATAACAAGAAAAGAGGCTTCCTTTCCGAAAAGTATACCAATACCTACAAAATCTCTGCTTTAACTGCAAGTGCACCGCATTTCCGGGAGCCTGTGTTTCAAAACGAACTAACCGCGTCCATTTTACTGTACGTGTTGGGTGCGATTCGGAAATGCGAGATGATAGTTGAAAGGCATGGAGGGAATTGTTGAAGGCAAGCATTTTTTTTTAGATTATATGGTATCGGGGCGAGTAAAGCGTGATCAGCAAGTAACAAGTACCAAATTACATTAAAAAGTTTCCTTTTCTTGTTTTCTATTTTGCATACTTATTCTGGGCACCCTATGGAACACGCAAGAATGATAAAATTTAAAGAAAATTTCGTGTTTTCTCTATCAACAGCAGAGCTGTCGTACAAGCCGTAAGTTCGGTGTTGCAGGAAAAAATACCAAGAAAATCTGGGTCTCTCGTGAGAGCTTACGTCACTGCGACCGCCGAGTCCCAGTCTCGCGCTGTGGTTTTAGCAAAAAAAGAGAAACAAAAAACAGGGAAAAACCACAAAAATTGAGAAAACGCCGAGCGCTCATGAGTACGTGCCTCGCGGTGAACGTCGAGTAACAGGCTCGCACAATGGCTTCCGAAAAAAAAAATCTGCAGTGCTGTCGACAAGCACTACCGCGCATGTAATACTGGGCATAAGGAACACGACGATATTGATGTATGTGACGATGCCTCCTACCGGCACAGTGCTAAGCAACGACGGAATGTGTAATTAAACAGTTTGAAACGCAAAAATACATCGCTATATGTCCTACAGTGTTCACGTATAACGAATTCCCGCAGCTTTGCTACGGTTCAAGCCTTGCGCGACTTATTGCGAGCATCGCCATTTGAGCGGGGGAAGTCTACAATGCTGAGGATAACTTTGCATTCAACACTCGCCGCGACGAAGACGACGACCTCTTCGATGCATACGACGACGATTACTAGCACCGCAACTATGAAAATGAACAACGGTGCTGAAATCTATGTGCCCGGCAATGCTCATCTGCAACAGCTTCGCCATTCAAGTCTTGCGCGTGAGTACAAGCTTCCTTGAATTTCTTCTTCTGCATTTAAAAATCGACGTGAAGTAATAGGAAAGTAAAGCAGAGGTGGAATCCACCTGAATTTTAAAATAGTCGTTATGTAACATTGCTGAAACAATCCCAGGGTCACGACTTACTTAAAAACAATGCAGTCTGTGTTGCCATCCGTGTCAGGGCTGCACCGACGTTCCGAAGGCACCTGTACTGAGGACAACCACTCTTAGCGATTGAAGGCTCAACCACCACAGTTTACTCAAAGAAACGTTTATTATCGCGCCCTCGCTCTCTCTCTGCCTCACTCTCTATATATGATCTTCATGAACGGCCCATGTCAAACAAACACTGATTTAGGGCTTCGCGCCAAAGGAAGGATATGGCAGTTAAGATGTTATTACAGGGAAAAGGTTTGACGAAAAATAACAAAAATCTCGCCTTTACGCTAGGATCTTTTTAACGTCAGACAAAGCTTGCCGTTTCGACACTGCTTGTCTTCGAAGTTGCACTTCCGACTAAAGTCTAGATAGTGCACTCATCGCCCAATTTTTTTTGTCAGAACCTAGCGCTCTCTTTTAACTCAGTGTTAATTGTTTCCCCTGTGTGCTTTTCGTAGACTCAATTGATACAGCTTTCTGCCTGTACATTTTCCTATTGCGCGGTATTTTCTACGTATCTGGACAACTTATGGATATTTACCTAAACTGTGTATCTGAGACCAAATTTCCGCGTTGGGTTAAGAGCCACTAGGTAATAAAACTTGAATTCTCAGAATTCACTGGTTCGAGTGCTTCTTCTGCCAGTTGGCGTTGTGGTTCATCTTGACGGCAGTGCAGACCTGAGATATACCTCCATTACGCATATTCTTAGGTAGAGTATATTTGTGAGACATTCATGCTGTCATATAATATATTTAACGGTATCACATTCTAGAAGGAATGCTTTTATAAGGGCGTACAGCATTAAAGAAAGGTATAATTCGTATTCAATGTTATCTTCCGTGGTCTCTAAAATATTGCAACCCTACTACTGTAAACTGATATTGTAACCGTATTCGAAGCCCAAAACGCCTACAAAATGTCCACTATTAGGTTTCGCAGCTGTTATCTTTGTTGAATCTCCCGATGGGTATGCGCCACTCAATCACCATCATCGTGTAGACCGTTTCAGTAAAGTTGTCATCCCCGCTAAGGGCAGCCATGTTCACGGTCTGCCTTGCGTCGTTCTTCCGTTAACATTTCGGTGCCGTTAAACCCGGGAAGACGACCGCACGCGACGAAGGAGACCACCGACGTCCCCTCCGGCATGAGGTTCTCAGAAACCCTCTCCTTTGACTGCTGTTGACGCTGCTCAGCCCCGCCCTCAGCCGGAGGTCAGATGGCTGGCCCTGACCGCCTAGTGACGACCGACCGAATGCGTGCGATTGATAAGCTGCGCCGGCAGCAGCGTATCCTTCGCGGCGCTGGTACCCGACTGCTCAAGGCAGCGACGGATCTTCTGGAAGCCGCCTCACCGCATCCGCATGAACTTCATGCGGCCATTGATCTGCTCGAGAGAAATGACGCGGCACTGTACGAGACCGAAAAGAAAATAATCGAGCTTCTGGACCATGATGAAGTTGAGCGAGATTATTTCGACGCCTTGGCGTATCGAGGAAGCATATGTAGTGTCGTAAACCACCAACGCTCGGCCTTGAACTCTCGGAAGGCGCCCGGCAGGAGAGTCTCTACCAACAGCACTGCAGGCAAGCCAAATTACCCTCGACCCTTTACCGTCATTTACAACGGTGTTCGCCCAGCCACCCATGCAGACCATCCTCCTCACTGCGGCTCAAACCCATCAACCTCGGAAGTTCTCCTGCCGAAGTTGCAAGCTTCAACGTTCAACGGTGAGCAACGTGGGTGCAAGGGGTTTCTGTGCCGTGTCGAGACGACGGACCACAGCCACTCGAACTTTTCCGATATTGTCAACGTGGGAGCCAGCTCCGATGTAGTGTCGAGCGACCCAATGGAGGAAGGGGGTGCGGAACACGAGGGTACGCCTGCTGCAGACAACGACCACTCATCTGCTTCCGCCCAACCAGACGACAAAAAAGGCAAGGTAAATGACGTGAAAGAAAGCATAAAGCCACCACAGTACACGTTCGACTATATCTTCGTTACAGGCTTCATGAATCAGGAAGACTTACGACTTCCTAAAATCCGGCTACCAGCCATCGTCATGTTAGAGCGGGACGCTGCTCCCAGGTTCGAGTCTGGTTCGTTCTGCCTTCCTGAGGTTAGAGAGACTGAGCCACTATTGGTAACCATTTTGGGTCAATGTACCGAAACGCTGAAGCCTTGTCAAGAAGCGGCAGTAACGCATATTGAGCTGACACCTTGCACAAAAGCAAGTCCGCCAGAATCGGAAACAGAAATTACAGAAAAGCAAACCCCAGGGAGGCGCAAGACTGATTTGGAAATAACGCTCGACTCGCTGTACCACAGCTACCGCAGCAGCGAGAACCTCAGAATTGGGTGGCAACTCTGTCACTACTATTTTTATAAGCATACGGGACTGGCAACGTTTCATCGAGCTTGGAGCATAGTTCTGTGGTCGAAAGCTTCAGCGTGGCGCCGCTCGGCTGTCGTGAAAGCGGCGAGGCGGCGGAGCCACCGGTGGAAGCAAAAGAGGTGACCGCATTTAAGGGCGGCTTTCGAAGGAATGACCTTATGAAAAGAAAGACACTAAACTATGATTGCGGAATAATTCTTTAACCCTACAAGGATTTTCTCGCGGGTGCAAGGGGAATAGGACGAACCGTGTCGACCTGATGAAATTCAGCGTCCTGTGGAGCAACCGAACCATAGCCACCCGTTCATGCGCACCGAAAGAAGAAGCATTAGTTGTTCCCAGCTGCTGACCGCCACAGAAGAAGGCGTCGCCATACACAGCGACGGTCGGGGCAAGCTGCGAGATACGCTGAAGGTCGAGCAGTCTGTCAGTTGCTTCGCCACCATTCAGCTTCGTTCGCCATACGAGGCAGCAGAGGCGTGGCGCCGCAGCGCAAACCTTGCAGTGCCGTGAGGCGCCAAAGATCAAGCGCTCCCTACTTGAAGACGGCATGTATCTGATACGCACGTTTAACTTGTGCCGCAGCTCAGAGGTGTCCCAGACATGGCAAAGCGGCGCCTCCGTGCACACTGCTACGAGAAGCCCAGCTGCCGCTCAAGATTTTGGATTGACTGCGGAACGTACTGCGCGACAATCGTCAAGAGGTGAACGCACTCATGCAGCGCTACGAGAAACTGCATTGCAGGAACGTGTTCGAGACACAGCGCCAGCTCGTGAAGCTGTTGAACAGCGAGAAGGTTCGGTGTGTGGAACAGTGTTTGTTTAAGGCCAGATACGAACGTTGCGGGCGCGGGAGGATGTTGAATCTCCCGATGGGTATGCGCCACTCAATCACCATCATCGTGTAGACCGTTTCAGTAAAGTTGTCATCCCCACTAAGGGCAGCGATGTTCACGGTCTGCCTTGCGTCGTTCTTCCGTTAACAATCTTTATGAAATATCTTACTTAACACAGCTGGTCCAATTCTCCGTGTGTTCAATTCTCAAAAAACGTGATTGGCGTTTCAAACATTTTAGAGTTTTGCACCAATATATTTGAATGAGTGGGAATCGAGTTTTAGGGAAGGCGGAACACTTTATGTACGTACAATGCGAAAACATATCTAATAAACTTCATCTCGGAAAGTAGAGAAATAAAAGAAATGCAATCATAGTGATTACGGAAAACCGCACTGTACGTCCCTTTCAGACCATTCTTAACAGGAGGTCTTGCGGCGGCCTCATCCCGATACCCCTTGACAAGGAGCGGTATAACACAGACTATTTGTCTCATTTGAATGTTACTCTCACTGAATCAATGCAATGCTAATGCCGTTTTTGCGAGTGCTGAATATTTGGGCCTTTGCACTCGCCTTTCGGTTAATTCCTTTCCGAATTGTGGTCTTCCCCTCTGAATTCTCTGCACATCATACTTGATGTCACACTGTAAACGCTGAAATTACCCATTTGCTACGCCTTGCCCACAGAGGTTCATTATTTTACTGAAAGGAACGCTTTTCGCGTTCTGGGTATTGTATTACCTATCTTTATCGATAACCTTGTGTGAGCCACAATGCGTTGCTACGTGCTAACTTCAATTTTATTTTTCCTTTACTTTTCATGGTCGACTGTATACAGTTGGTCCTTGAATGTTGATTCGGTTTATTTCTTTATATCTGTACATGTTCTTAGTGTGATACACATCACGTTAGTTCTCCATACGCAAATTCAAATGGTTAAGCTCCAGACCTACTTAGTACAGGATAGTTATAGTTAAATTACTCTTTTAGCACTTTTCATTTGAGTGATGTTAACGTTGTTATTTATTATTACGACTGTAGCCGTATTATACGTATTTTAATTTTAACAAAAAAGATTGCACTTAAGCGCGCCCTGTTATGTCACATCCATGTATAAAATGCGAACATGACGCCTACAAGAAAATAAACCAAGCCCTCTGGCTTGGGTTATTTGGTTAACTACAGAACTACATTTGGTTGGTGTTTCATGAAAGATTTTCCTGCTTTTGACTTCCACCCATCCCCGGTAATGAGGAATGAAGCAACTACGTCTCGCGATATGATATACCGAGCCTTCTCGATGGTGGTCGAACTCTACCGTCAGGATGAACCACACCCACGGAGTGGCTAGGCAGAGATTTTCTTTCATTACAGGCCATCTCGCCGCAGCTTATCAACAACTGCTCTAATCAGAGCAAGGTACATCTTGGTGCAGACCTGATACGAGCACCTACTCCAGCCACCCGCTTCCACCTCGTTTTCGCCACCTAACAATCTCTGTGCTTACTGTCCTCAGCCTGGCCAGCTATACTATAGTATTGGCATGGCAACGCACCCCAGGTTTGCCCCTCCCCCTTTGCTATCCGTCCTTCGAGCAGCAAGGGCTTCCCTGGAAAGCCTATAACCGGAGTCCCCTGCTGACCAGAGTGACTGCAGGCAGTCGAAGCCCAGGAATCAAGGAGTATCGATACCCTTCACGAGGTGATGCGATAACATCAGCCTCTGCTCGACAGATAGAGCTTTATTCTCTCGGTGTTTCTCGTTTCTCTTTCTCTTTTTTATGACATCATGCTATCACTACTGTTTTCTACTGCATCAAACTACGCTTTTGCGATCAGGAGTGCGGTGAACAATTACAATGTTTCTTTTCCGAAGAGTATTGCCACAAGTTGAAAAAGTGTCTAGCTTTGATCATTTGTGGCTATTTTCAATTCACTAGAAGACCTAATTCCGGCTCGAATATTCCTACTTTTGTGGGTGAGTCAACCGTATTTTATGAACAGCAATTGTAGTGTTACTGAAGGTTATTCCACTTATCCTATGGGAGGACTATACTACCCCCTATATTCCTCCAGAAATCAGGAATAAAGACAATTTCGATCAGCGTTTAAAATGTATGAAGCCCTTATCTTATTTTTCAGAAATATTTTCAAGTCACTGATCCCCTTGCAATAATTTCACATAATTTCGTTGGCTACCTAGCTGACTGACTTTCGTACATTACTTCACATATTGCTCCAAAAAGGTGTTTTCAAAGAAAAGAAAAGAAGAATATAAGCACACTCCAGTAATATAAATGCCGTCCTGGTTATAGTCACACTTAAGGTAAAATTTGCGTTCGGTTTTCTGAAATATTGCTGCGTCACAAGAACAACATGCAATGAGAAATGATTATGTTCCCCACGACAAAAAACCACCAGAATGATCAGCGCTCAAACCTGGAGCATGAGTTTCTGAAGCGAAATGTAATATATGCCAAAGCTTGAAAAGGTCACTTGTTCCCTTCGGATGATACAGAGAGGAGCGCGTTATATTTCGTCGTCAGTGCACTTGCGCTGAAAAAATTCATTTTGACTAGGAAGACATAAAGGAGAGCGAGAGTATTTTGAAAGCACGTCCGTTGCATCAGAAAAGTACGACGCTCTTACAAATGGTACATTAAGAACACGGAAAAAAGAAACCGTGAGACGGAAAGCCTTCAATTCACCAAAAAAAAAGTGCAGCGTTGAAATTAGGCTGGCACGCTTGCGGGAATGAGATACATTTTTGACTTCGTACGGGAAGGCACGGCAGAGCACATCCTTCACTGATATCTCAATCCTGGTACAGAAGTCAAAAAGCAGGAGTAGGAAAGGAAGGCTTTTAAGCTTCGTGTAGGCCCGGGTATGGCCGTTGTAGAATACAACAGAATGACTTTCTTTTGCTGCCCGGAATGCAAAAGTAATCTGGTTTTTGTACCCTGAGAACCGCACTGGCTTGACCTGAATAACACTATGCCTTGCTTGTGTGAGCTAAAGTACGTAATTACAGGAACACGCTTCTTGAAGACAAATTTCGGGCTGATTTGCATTCACTTTGCATTCACAAATTCGTATTCTGGGAACGCTATTGTATAGAAAACGATCAGCAGATATAGACAATAATGATGCAGCCAATAAAAAATACCTAATAACTATTTGAAAAAACTAGCTTTGCTCACTGCTTGATGTGAAGCGACCAGTCGGGAGAACCCACCGAAATTTACTTTTCGGGCGAAGGCTTCCTATGTATAATCAAACTCTAAAGTTACCATCCTCGTCACCCGCGTGAGCAAAAATGGTACCAAAATGGCCGCCACTGCAAACATAAATAGAAAATATAAAAACACAATAAGGGGATGTAAGTTCTTGTCGCCAGAGCACTATAGCAGTGCCTTATCACTGTGCTAACTGGGGACATCGCCAAAAGTGGCAGCAAAAACTAGCTTGGTACGAGCCGCGTGGCAGGCCGACACGTCGGCAGGTCAGTATAAAAGGTGCACGCGAAGGAGAGAAGTTAGTAGAAGTACGTTTGTGTTGTGTTTGTGTCTCGTCTGTGGCCAAAGGGCGCAAACACAGACGAGAGCACCTACTAGGGGCAGGCTGCCACCTAGATTCCAGCCGGTGCCTGTTATAGTAATTCCAGTCAAAAGACTGAGAAAACAGCGCAAAAAAAGAAACGTAAAACGAGTGCAACACTAAAAGTCTGATAATCGCAAGACTTAGGCTTTCCAAATCCGCAAGAGCAAGAACGTTCCTGAGAAAATGTTTTGAAGAGCAACGCAGGATTATGTTCGTAAAGACGTCCACTCCGCTAACCCGCTGTATCTGTATACGTACATGCATACATACATACCCATGAAATGACGCATTTGGAAGTGCATCTTTTTTAATAACTGTTAACAAGCACACGTCGTCCACTCTTAAACGTTGCTTTCTACTACTAATATAAGTGACACCACAGCTATGTCGGTGATATGTTTACTTCTGAGTTCACATAGGTTCCTTCAAAAGGAAGGCTAGCGTTGGTATTCCTGCTCCTTTTCTCAGTCAGCTACGGATACACTTCTAGCAACTACGATTTATTTTACATGAAAAAAGGTTACGGCACATTGGAACAAAAAAATGACGCAGTACTACTGCTCTCCTCACGTTCAGTGAAGCAGGCTTCGGTTGACAAGTTATAAATAAGAGGGAGCCAGTACAATCATTGTTGCCCGTGCAGGCTTCGGTAGCAAAACCGGTGCTGCAGCTGCAGTTGATGCGGGGTGCACTTAGTTAAGTCTACGAATGGCTGTAAGACAAGACAGTGTAGGTTGGCTTATCAGCCCCGAGTGATACTTACATTGAAAATGTAGATCTAACACTGTCAAGAAACAACAAAAACTGAAGGCTACGAAAGTAATTCCTGTAAGACATCCAAAATTCCGGCCATCTAGTCACGCGCAATGCAAAACTTCCAAGATGATATAAACGAAGTGTAGAGTTGATACACAATTGCGTCTGCTGCGGAAGAGGCACCTCTTTGAACTTTGTGGCGAGCCGGGGCGGTGGGCATGGCTCTTTTTGCAGTAGCTTAGTCTGGGCGCAAAGATTCCCGTTTTCGTGTCGTGCCTAAACTCACTCACCTTGTGTACCTTTTGCGCTCCTTTGATTGCTTGCACACAATGGCAGAGCGAGCGCGAAATCGCTTTTTTTATTTTCCTTTTGCACTTTATTTTTTGCAATTTCGAGCACGTTATTTTTTGCTGTGTGAGGGGCTGTACTGAGAGCTCTAGAATGAAAGAGAAAAGTTGCTCTCGATGTTTGTTGCACAAAACATCGTACGCAGACGGTAGTTCTACCGCTGTTATATATTTGCTCGTGCTTTTGAGGTGCGTGCAACTGGCCCACGATGCCACAAGGCGAAAGTTTTTACACGCGAAATTAAGCATGCTTTTGATGAAAACCGGAATCATCCTTGTCCTGTGCCTAAAGCGCCGCACATGCAGAAAGCAATAACACATATACTTGTGTACACCTGCGTATGTCGTCGACTTTTAGGCGCGGAGTACCTTAGGACCGCACAAAGTGCGTCGGCGTCCATGCGCTTAGCATTTCCAATCGAGAGAATTACTCAGGCACCGGCAGGATTCGAGCCTGTGTCTGGTAGGCTAGACAGAGTTCGTGTCAGTCGTTTTCTCCAATGGGCTACGACCGCGAGTCAAACGGCTTACTCCCTCACCTGTAACGGTGCGGAATACCTTAATACCTCCCAATGTCCGTCCGCGTCCATGCTTGCGCACACCACCATCAAACGAAAATCAAGCGAAAGTCGATTTAAGCCGTGAGCTGCAGTTCATTTAGAGAATAATCAAGGTGCAACTCACAGCTAAAATTTAACGATGGTCGGGGGGGGCGCAAATCGGATGTCGCTCGGAGCGCAACTTGGATGTCATTTCGAGTTCCCGTGCTCCGCACCCTCGCCACCATCCACGGAGTGGAGATGCTGCCATTTCAATAAAATGAACTACTTGTTTTGGAAATAATAATGAGTATGTGGGCGTTTCTATGGTGAGTTATCCATCCTGTGTATACGGTAGAAGCTAAGCGTATTTCTACAAGACTAAACCAGCACGTTGCCTGCGTCGAAAGAAGAAATCCTAATCTGACGTGTTGTCAAATCATAACGAATGTCCTTGCGCTTGCTCCCTTCACGTGTGAACGCTACTGCACGTGACTGTGAGTAAAGAGAACACGTGCAGGTCATCCACCGAGAGCGCTTATGGTGTAGCAGTAGCCCCTGCATACAAAGAGGGGAACTGTCTTCGGCATTACTAATACGTTTGCTCCTCGCGTGTGAGTCTATAAGTGGAACCTACAGCGTCTACTTTGCACCACCAAGCACAGATTTCTAATTGCCGAATATTCCTTTCCACCTATTTTGGTAGCAAAGTTTCTAATGTCGCCCAAATGCACTTTGCTCTTGTGGAACACTCTATTCGTTGGAAAGGTTTTGATGACACCAGTAAAAAGTGCTAGAACACCGACACCCTCATGGGTTATAAAAGCGAAATTATGAGGGCGGTGCCACAGAGTGCTCCTTTCAAATTTCATGTTCACTTCGCAGCAAATGGAAATTAAAGAATCGGTTTTTATATTAGTTTGAAGCTTTTCAACACACGACATAGGTGTAACACCGAATTTAGGTGATAGGCAACAGGAAATAATCTTCTTTGGCGTTGATGGCTGCCATCTCTATTGAATACACGCCGACAGTTTAATGTTGGCTCTACTAATCTCGAAAACGGTGAGTCTTGATAGATGACCTATCAAAACTGCGCACTGAAGTGATCGGGGGTATAACCTCTATGTTAAGCCATGGTTTTTTCTTGAAAAGGTGCCTAACTTTATTCTATATACTCAAAGGCTTACCAAAGTGAAGAAACGTACAATCTCGATTCCAAAGTGATGTTTTCCTTGACTTTATATTCTTTACTTACTAATAATCCCCTTACACCATAAAAAGTCGTGCATTCCTAAACAATATTTGCCATTTTTAAAAATTTACAAGTTACCATTCTCGCTTACGTCTCACTTTCTCGCTTACCAAAAACGTATCGATCAGAGAAAGGCGCTCAAAAGATACATCCCAATTTTTTATACTCTCAGCTTTTCAGCCTAGCTTTCTTATTAAACGCTTACCATAGTTCATTTGCCGAACATTAACGAAAATAGTTGAAAAGAACGTGAAACAACTTATTTTAAATGACGTGATCAAACCTGAAGTTTGCTGTCCACAGATTAAGGAAGAGGTTGAACTGACCTTTTTAGAGCTTTTGTTTCGCTACCTTGCGTTTTATGTCGCCCCAGTGGTAAACATTGCGAACATTTAATTGGAATGGCTTAAAGGAACCGGTGTACACGTGAGTGCAGCTAAAAAATTGATACTTGCCCAGGCCCTTTCTTGGTTTTAATTTTGAACAGGGAGTGCGCTTTGTATGATTGAAAGGCAACCTGGAGAAGTACTGAAAAATGAACAGCGACACGATTTTTCGCAATATTTCTAGGCAATTCAGAAAGTCCACTAAGATGTGTTAAAATCCTCGGCAAAAGATGCATCTATATAGAGAGGTGAATCAGTACAACAATCACTACAACGCTTTTTGGCAAGCTTCAGAAAAAAGTTCGTTCAGCCGCATTGGAGAAGAGTGAGAAATGAATGCCAGGCTCCCTGGAAAATCTCTGCGATTGTCTGTCTTTCTTTGTTTTCTATTGAAGTATTTCTTCCCGACTTTTAACCACTCAAGATATCTTGAGGCTCGCGTAGAGGTGTCGTGGGACTTCCTTCGTTTGGGATTTGACTGTTTGTGGTGAATTTACCACGATAGTTCCTTTGCACTGCTATTTTCTCCTCGTCCGGAGCACATATGTTCTTATCAGGACGAATCGCCCAGCCCTTTCAATAACACCGCTTCGTGCCCTGCGAAACGTTTCAACTGGGTCAGTTTGTTCGCTACAGGCATCTTCCAATTTTCTTACAGTCCCTCCGCGAAAACGTCGGTAAAATGCGTTTGATAGCTTCACGGGCAGAAAATTGAAGTTGTGCCCCACGGCATTGCAAACTTGCAGTTCGAGGAGCACGGAAGAGTTTTGAAGAACGAGCATGTGCACAGCCTGAGGTGTCGTTTCAGCAAAGGGCTTGGACAAAGAGCTCACGTTTTGCTGACTTCGGCAGCGCCAATTGTGCACACTTTGTCGGCACTTAGTGCACAGGCACAGACCAAAGGCCCTCCGCAAAAAAAGGCATGAAGGTCGACCAGTCGTGTTTCCAGGGACTCTCTTCATCCTTTTACTGCTGCCACTGTGGTTCAGATAGAAAACGCGATAGGCTATATGAATACCGGTTCTCTTCCCAGATAAAAAAACAACTCTACAAAGTTATTAGATCAGTTATCAGTAAACAATAAACCGGTCGGACTAAATTCCTCACATCTGAAATATTTGCAAGTTGAATCCCAACTAATGCATGACACTTCTCAGTGGCACTCCTCAGTACAGTGGGTTCTAATCATAATCTCTGAACATTTAACACCGGCGGCAGGAATAGAATTTCCGATCAAATACAAACAATGAGAAAAAATGCCACATGACCAATGCGGTGCGTGAGAAACCGCAACAGAATGAGTTTTAAATGTAAGCAGACACTGGTCAGAAAACATAATGGGCCGGGCCACATGCGGCTGGGCCGCACTGCTGAAAGTCGGCGGTTGCTAGCGTGTCAATCGAAATGTGGATACATGCGGCATGGAGTAGAAGTAAACAGAATAGCTCTATGTATCGAAGTAACAATGATGGGGTGATTTATTTCCGCCAGTTTTTTTTACGAATACGAACTGCGGAATAGTTAACCTTCATCACACTTTGGCAGGTGCCGTTTTGATCTCTTGACTGGTGTTTACATTTGTATGGAAGGCCCGATTGCTGTGAAAAGCATCACTAATTTGTTGGTGCATAATAAAATGTTTGGGGTTGTTTTGCAGGAAAAGGGGGCAAAATATTTGGCCGATGTCCTGCACGCGTATCAAACCGTCTCATTTCTCCTGTGGGACGACTTCACGTATTGCTTCAAAACTAACTACACTACAAGTTTTCTAGATAAGCAAACGTTTTATAAATCGAGCACATTGCAGTTTTGCATTTCAAAACAATATGATCGATGCGTGCAATAACACAGTCAAACAAAGCACGTCTCGACGTAGAAGTAGATTGAGTACAATGTTGCAGCGTTCGATCGCCAGGTGGTAGTGTTACCGGGCGTTCTTCCAAAGAAACGTGAAAGGCTATCCGAAACCCGTTACAGCACTTAGGATTGGTTGTGGTGAAGAGGAAGTTCGTACACTGAAGACATGCCTCACTCTCACCTAACTTTGTCACACGCCTTGTCACAAGGCACAATAAGCTAAAACTTTAAAATATCTGACTCGGACATTCTTTGCGACCTACTGTGCCCATTTTATTGTGTAAGAGTTTTTTTCTCTTTCAGTTAAATGCACCAGCCCACAAATAATGACAGCAGCTCAAGCTTCTTTGCTGCGCACTTCCGCCATTTCTCGGAGGTGCGTGTTTCTCATTGCAGTGGTGTTTTCGTTAAGGAAGATGAAGCGTTGAGTTCTGTTTTGTGTTTACTTAACACGTTTGTCGATATAACATGAACGCGCTTGTAAAACTACGTATTACAAGCAGCACCATAAGGCACTCTTCTGAGAACCAAAGATGATCATAAACCTTTTTAAATCCAAAAGGCCCTTTTGTGCTGAGACTGCTTTCCCTCGAGTGAGAAGCGGAAAGGCGAATAGTTTTGGCAATGTAAAACGGAACAATAGTTAAGCTTTGTGCGGCAGAACAGTCATTCTACAAAAAACAATCTTTGTCGCCGAAGAAATGAATATAGTTTGTAGAAATTTTAATGCACGGACAAAAAAAAGGTAGTTTCTTTCCTGCAGGTTAAATCACGGACCTGCAATAATTATACTCTTCTCCCAACAACAAAACATGTACATAAAAGAGACGTCCTCAACGGGAGAACCTGCTTGAAGCTGCCCACTATTCATAAATTTTAAGTGTCGGAGAAATTTCTACTCCTGTTTTTTCTGATGCCAGAAGTGGATAATCAAAACAAAATACAACTCCACGTCTGTTTTTAACAATTATAATATTTCGTGAGTGCAATAATGCGTGAGATTGCGTACTGTAATGCACTAAAAATAACACAAAGACATTATACTCAGAGCATGCACTGGTGGCAGCTGTTGCTAGATGAGTAATTCAATTGTAACCGTATTAGAAAGGCAACCCTCTTTTTTATTTGCGCCTTTCACATGGCGCGCAACCACGTAAGTTTATGCGCAGAGGAATATACAAGACGCGCGAGGTGTACTGCAGCAACTCGGAAGCTAGTGCTACATAACCTTCAGCACTTTTCGAAAATAGAGCGATACCAAACACTTCTGTTAGGTCGCGGAGCGTGGCTTTTCCCCATGCCAAACTACATTCAGACTAAGAAATAGTCAGGGTCAGTAATCTTACTGACTTTTTATCTGAGTATGTACAAACTTGTTTGCGAGCACAATTCGCAGTTTTTTTCGTATTTAAAAGCACTACCTCTGTTCAAACCCAAGACAAAAAAAAAACTCAGAAAAGGTCTTGTCTCGTTAATCGCAATAGAAGGGGCGCGCGTTAAAGAAACTTTACGGAATAAAAATTGCGGATTTAATGTCTAAACCTTTACATATAATCTCATAATCTGAAACTAAAAGGAGAACCCCGAAAACTCGACAAATGGAACAGCCCTCGCTGGTACTCGTGCCCTCGTCTTTTTCAAACGACTGCACACCTGTGTTTGCTTCCCCAAAAGCTTTCGTGTTAAAGCTCAGAAGCCCACACTGAAAGTTTTATTTTTTGAGCGAAATCTTTTAACTATTCCGTGTTTTTCTCGCAGTAATAATGGACAATCGCACTAGAAGGCCATTATTTTTTGTCATCTGATAAAATATTCGGTATTCTTTTAATAACTGGTGAAACGGCTTTTCGATAACACGAGTATGTTTACAGCAAATCCGTCTTTGGATAATGCTGAGCATTTGCTTGTAAGTGTGCACCAAACCCTCTCAAGCAGGGAGTACGCATACGCGAAAGGCGCCGAGTGCTAGCGGCGCCAAGTTACATGATGGAAAAGAACGTCGCGACTCTCGTTGCAGTCGGCTCGATGGTCATGTGCTTGAAACGTAGTTGTCAAGACACCAAGCAGGACAGAACACTCTGGCAGCAGATCACCCAGTTGCGCGGGGAACGTCGCTGCGAGCAGCAGCAGGAATGGGCCCACAGTCTCTTGCGTCGCATCGCCTACGCGGCGGTGAGAGATGAAGAGCACGCCCGTGACGCCTAATATAATCTTACCAACGGACCAATTAGGCGGCCCGAAAAGCAGATCAGGGCCGCGACAACGAGCGCTAGAGACGCCAGCGAGACGGCATTGACGCTGCACCCAGAAGAAAAATCACCCAAAATAACATGTAAATACAGAGGTACTGCGTTTCCCCATTACACTGGTCAACCAACTTCACGGTGTTGAACGGCCGATAAATTTTAAAAGAGAGATACCTGGTTTAGGGGACTAACGATAGTTCTGGTGCGCATGTCCCTCTACAAATGAGCAAGTGTTTTTGCCCAGGCATCAGCTTTACGAGGCAAGCTGAATACAAACCACCGTCTCCATAAACCTACCGGGTATAAGGCATCAACAAAGTGAGATCAAAACATTGCATAAATACCTGCCCTTTTTGGAAAGTTTGCAATGCACAGTTTGAGGAGCAAGCTCATTGTACTTGTATGCTCAGCTGTAAGAATAATTATTTTCTTAAGCACGTACGTCTTTGCAACGCAATCTAATGCATATAATTTGTACTCGTACAGAACATACTAGTGAAACACTCTCCCTCAAAAGAAAATGTTTGAAGGAAGGGGATTACTAAACACTCTTACTAAACATCATCAACGACATCAGCCTAAGTACACAGCATAGTGAAGAACTCTCCCGCATATCTCCAACCATTTGTGTCCTGAGCTTCCACAGGCCATTGTTTGCCATTTTCAACAACGAGAGAACATCCACCGACGCCATTTCTACGGGCTTGATCCAGCAAACACAGGTCCCTGCATTTAGTTTCCCGTCAGTGCCTACCTATAGTGAGATTAAACTTTATAATAACCCATCCCGTTTTGTTTACCAGTTATATTATCTCTGATAAAGCACGAGGATTAAGGGCCCTAGCTGCATCTTAAGCCAATACATGACGTCGCTTTTCTTTCAACTTTTTTGGCAATGTTGACCTAACAGCTCTGCCATTAGAGGCACTCGTGAAATGTTACATTGCTAGCTTCATTACACCGGCTTTTACAAAATACCACATCGGACAAGGCCTTTTCTGTTATGTAGTAAAAGCCAGCAGAAAACGTTACCCTTGGAAAATTGAAAAAAAAAATCTTCTTAAGGCGCAATCAATTGCAGAAAATTCAAGCGCATGGGCCGTTTATTATGCAAATGCTCTCAAGAAGCTAGGCGCGATATGAGGTATTTTTCTTGCAGCGAAGTAAAAAGTAATCCTCAAGAAAAACATCCTATCCCCGAACGCTAATGGGGCCGTGTGCCCATTCCTTGTCGAAAAGTTCACAAGTCTGAAATCTGGTGCTGCGGCTTTCCTGTCAAAAAGCAAGGCCTGACTGGGCTGTTTTGATACTTTCAGTGCGCTTCGCGTCACTTCTGTGCCCTTTCTGCCTTTCACGAGGCTATTGTCGAATAAATTACCATTTAAATTAGCGGAAGCACGTGCACCGACGCATCATACCGCGCTTTGTTAACTAATACCACCGGACACTTGCCTCTTCCTACTTCTTTCTAAGCCGAAAAAACCCTAGCTGTAATTAACGACTTTGTTTACTGTTACATAGTAATTGAATCTCTTTTTTCGCTTCGTTTCATTGTGTGTTAGCAGGAATTCCTACGATTGGGTTGTCTTCCGCTACCGTAAGTAGGCGGCTCTGTTGTCGCTTTCATTTTTTTCCAACGATGCTAATTATATCACAAAGCAGTCTGGCACACGGAAGACGGTAAAATACCGGCCGGATAATAACGACTTTCGTGCAGTCTGAACATACGTCTGGGATTCGAAGTACACGCCAGCCATACACCACATGGTGGTCAGATTGAAGTTTGGCGTGAGAATCTTGCACTTCATATTTTACCCATTGCTCTAGAAAAAGGCTAGCGGGAAGGAACTGAGAACAATACAGTAGCAGGTGTGAAGAAGTCGAGGCGTTTTGTGATCCAGAAAATGCACTAAAATTCCTTTCCTGGATTGTTAAGAAGTCACAAGTGAGCATGAGACAGCGAATTCAGAGAAAGCACGGAAGATGCAAGCACCAAGCAAATAATGCGGAAAAAAAGAACTCAAGCTCCTTTAGAAAAACAAGTCTCTGCTTTCCGAGCCATTCAAGTTCAAGAACAGCCACGAATGCTGGCACGGCAGTGATCGACAAATGAGATGCAGTCACGTAAATATCAACGTGAACACATTAATAGTGAAATTTTATTTCGTGCTAGTAAAACTGGCGCTTGTTTTATTACTGTAACCAAGTTGGGTAAAGAGACTTTGCAATATTACCAACATCACGACATTATTGGGCCTCCACGTCAAATAATTTCTTTTTTATTTTGCGTTCTTTGGCTCATATTTTTGTGCCTGCGTTTCAAGTGTACATGACTGTACATCGCAAGGCAGCCACAGAGCTGAAAAACTAATGAAGTTCAAAAGTAGTGGTCTGTTCAAAAACAAAAGAAATCACATCGACCTAAAATGTGTTCTACACTTTCAAAGCGTTTAATGCTAAGGTAATATCAAAGCCCAATTTACATTTATGAAGTCTAAATTTTCCTGCTTAGATACCAAAATATGAATGCCAAATTTGAAAGTCCTTTTAAAAATCACATCTTTAGTATTTAGTTCGGTATTTCTTCGGTTGTTGTGGTTTCGCTATTGACAACTTTCGATGTCATAACCGCCTATTTTGACATTTAACCGCGAGTTTACACACTGCATCGCGGGCATACTGTTAGCATAGAAACAAAATGCGGCCAACCGTGTAAGCATTCTTGGACAGGTTAACAGTTTCTTGCTAGTGAGGCGAAACAGTGACCAGATGAGGCTCGATACGCGACGAGAGCAGAGAGAGAGAGAGAAAAGACTTTATTGAAACACATCCTGCGTGTTAGGAGCCGGCTCGACCGCGCAGGGCTCGTAGCCGCTCCCTAGTCTAACTTATAGATTTCTATAAGTCCGGGTGTAGACCTCGAGGCTTCGTGCCCGCCTGGCTCGGGCTACTTGAGCTCCCCGTCCACTTCCTCCCCTGTCTGGGGTCGGTCGTGTTTGGGTCGCTCTTTCGCCTTTGCTTGGCTAAGGCCGCTTCGAGCCGCTGGATGACCCTTCTTTGGTGGTTGATGTCCGTCGAAAACACACACTCGCGCCCATCCGGTGGGTACGTGTCTCTCGAGCAATGCACATTGTCCCCCCCGTCGCGCACTTCACTTTCACACCCCCACATGAGATGGGATAGCGTCGCTGTCTCGCGTTTGCATACACTACACGTAGCGTCCTCGAACAGGTCCGGGCACATGTGGCGCGCCAGCGCCGGTGTCAGCACGGTTTCCGTCTGTAGTTGTCGAAACCTGACTGCCTCCGCCCTGGATAGTTCCCCGAGTGATCGTTCTTTGAAAACGGCACCTCGCATGGTAAATTCTCTGATCAGAAACTGACGGAGATGGTTTCATCTGTGTTGCTGAGAACGGAAAGAGCAGCTTGATTCGTCTTGCTGCTATATGCAGCAAAGTTTCACAGCATTCACAATAGGTAATTGCGGGCTACTCCATGTGACAAGCCAGACAATAAAAATTAGCGTGCTTTCATAAGGCCGCCGTATAAAGCAATAAGCAAAGTACATGCGAGCAGCCCTTTGCTACACAAGTTTGGGCGGCTATATTTGTGCTTAACGCACCGAGAAAAATCGTCGCTGGCGCAGCAAATGCATATTACCATGCATATCCACCTCATTTCGCTCTTTTATCTAAGCAACAGCGCATAACACTGATGATGATGATGGCTGAGCTGCTGACGAAGGCGCCAGACGGGCTGAACGCCATATAAACAATTGCAGACTACATGGGAAAGCAAAACCAAGAGGGCCAAAGAGAACCATTCATTTACCGTTCAACCAACTATACCTACGCAATAGCTAAGCCCACCATAGACACACCATCCACAAGAACATTTTTACCATATGTCTCGGGAAAATGGGGTAGGGCGGGAAGTTTCGGATCTCACAAATGTAGTTACCCTCCAGAGACGTTTTGTACGATGCCGCACTTACGGGTGGATTTGCACCCATTTGCTTTAGAAACAAGTTTTCCAATACGTCAAGTCAAAAGCCTTCGAGCTTTGATGCAAAGTCTCGGCGGCGCTAATATAGGGGCATTTCGAGAGTCATTACAGTTGGTCAGCTTTAATGCTTTCACACGCCCTGGCGCTGGAAGATCAGGACTCGACGTATATATTTACCTGAACTAAGCTTTCGCGAATACAAGACAGCACCCCGTTAGGCACTGGTACAACGGGTTTAAAAGAAACTGCACTCGCGAGTAGAGCTTTACACTAATCCCCCAGCTCCAGTAAACTGGCTCAAATAGATCCCGTAAAACAAACAAACGAACAAGCGAAATAAAATCAGAGAAAAGACATGAAGCAAGGGCAGAGGATTAAACATGCGCTTAAAAACAAGCGATCGAACACCTCTTTTAAAGATGGTCGCAGCTAGGGCGAGAGTGCGAGGACCATATATTTGTAGGTGTGCAAACACGCGTACAGAAAAAAACGGTATATACTGGCGGCCTACTGCTCAATAAAAGTCTCCTTTATAACTATAAAAAACACCTCCTCTACCATATGGTAGTAGCACCTTCTGTAAAGTGCACATTTGGGCTAGTTGGTACATTACGAAAACGAAAACTGCGCATAAAACTAGTCGTCTGCCCTAGTGTCCTCGTTTTATGCGGAGTTTTCTTTTTTGTAACATCGTCCGTTCACATAGGCCTGTCATGGTGATAGACGGTCCTACAAGGTTTTGTAATTTTAATACCTGCAAGATCAGCGTGGGTGACTTTTCGTTAAAGCCAGCTTCAACTCTCGCCAAATCAGTCCAAAAGGGCACATGAATAGACGTTTCTTTTAAGCGTTTTGAAGGAGGGTGTGGAAAAAGCGGATGTAGTGGATATTTCGCCTTAATTTTCCAAGGCTAGTGAATGTAGAAAAAGATATTTCAATGGGGCATGTACCTTTCTCGGGGGGGGGGGGGATTGAGGGGAGGGAATGTAGAAAAAGAGGGTGGAGAAGTAAAAGAGGTAGCAGCGTAAAACTGCGGCCTTATGCCTCTCGTATCGTCGCCGTGCATATCATTACAACCTACGCCAGCTGGCTGTATAATCGTAAACACAACACTGTTGTCAACGATGACTGAATGTGGTCAAACATACGTAATTTGCTACTTTGCCACTTTGTCACTTTTGCTTCCCCAGTTGGCCATTTTTGCTTTTTTTGTCATGATTATTAAGGTATGGCGCAAAGGTAAGTTGGCAAAATCGACATAATAGGTGCGATTCTTCAGTGTCCCGGCTGCTGGTGGTTGCCATGCTTCTGATGAGTGACGTTTTACCACAGAACAAGCATTTTGTGCCCTTTTTGGTGACCAGACAACAATGGCACGTTTCTAAATGTTAATTTTGGACACAAAATGAAACCATACATTTATAAAAAGCCTTCTTATTGCTTGTGAGTGTTTCTGAAAAATGGTGGGATAATATGAACTCAAGCATGTTACTATTACGTTGTTTATATCTGTCTCAAGTATCAAACCTCTCCAAGCACACCAAAAAGTTTGCACGTGTCGAGCATAAAAAAAAAATTGGTCCCGCTACGTCACTTGGTGTACTTGCGTCCTACTATTTGAAACGCGCCAAACTCAATTCTATAGTCACCTGGTGTAATTGCCTTTTCCGTCTTACTCCTTTTTCTTTCTTTTAACAAGATTTTTTTCGCGAAAGAAAGATACGTGGTATATTCGGTTATTGCTTTATTACGTGTTGTATATTACAAAATGTTGCTAACTAAACCCATAGAAATTTTATTTACTGCTTCGATGTTCTAGAACAGTGCAGGATCTGAGCTGCTGAATCGAGGGCCGCGAAAGAATAGCAGAGTGAACGGCTCTCCGTCAAAAGGAGGTCCGGTGTTGAAACAATATATACTTTAGAGTGAGAAACTGGCGTACGGACATGGGTGTGGTACTACCGACGACAACCTAACCTAAAAAAGGCTATCTCGGTCTTCTATCGCATTTTATTTGTTTTAGGGCCACCAAGCCTCCATGGCAGTGCATGATCTGAAGACGAATCATATTTGCCCTCTGATATAATACTGAAGGCCTATTAGCCAAAGCTTCGCCCGTCATTGATTCGTCGAAGTTGAATGGTGTGCCTGCCTCGGGGCTTTGAGAACTTCCGACTATCTCGCGGAATTCATAGAATTAGAAGGGTGCCCAAATTGGGTAACTTCGAGCCCGACAACTGACTCAGGAAGGAACTGGCGGATTCATCTAGTCTGCTTGCCAAACTCCACTCTCTATTTTCCAATCCCTGATTGGGAAGCTTTCTGATCTTCAGTTCTCTTGGTATCAGCTAAGATAAGATGGAGCCAACTTTTTGTATTTATTATTCAAAAGTAAAGCCGTTTTTAAATACATTTTTAGAGCTGCTCTTTTGGTGTGAGAAGTTGAAAAGGAGGAAGTCAGAAAAACAGCCCCTGTAAAACCTGTGTTGTTCAGACTTGCATGCCTTTAACCAAAAAAAAAAAAAACCGACGTACAACCTTTATTATTTTAGCGGGAATATATGATTCTGTGTTGATTACTATGTTTTGCTACATACTTTCAAATATGTTCTTGAAGAAAGAAGACAGCCATATGGCGCAGGTGAGAATCTTGCAATAAAGAGAATTGTAAACAGTAACTTGTGAGCTGGTGTACTTTATGGCTGTTTTGCCAAACAAAACACATTTGTATGAGGATCGGGGGGAACTTTCAGGTAGACTTCTCTACGAGTGCTGTTTAGCGTGTCGTTTTAACTTGCAGCGAAGGTTAAAGCTGTGCTTTTGACCCCGCCAAAAAGAAGGGCGGATCTGTTCTCGCGACTCCTTCGATGCGGCTCACCGCACTGATACATACGAACTTCCGTCTTGTCAGGGAGCTCTGCCTGTCAGTTCTTATTGCGTGATGGCTTTAGTTGCCAAAAAATACCTCACATAACTACACTTTTTATTAACAGCAGCATTACAGTCATGCAAAAGAAAGCTTTGTTCAAACTATGAATCAAAATTTCCCACACCAAAATAAGAAAAGAAACTTAGTTACCCTAAAGTAGGCAAACGTTGACATATTTGAGCCATTACCATTTTTTTACTCACCCGCAATAATTAGGCAAAACAGAACTTCTTGTTCAGTACATTATTCGTTATTTTTGAAGACACATTTTATTTTATCCGAACTGTCGCTGGACAAATGCTGGTTAATAGGTAGGTGACTGCTGTGCCACTCTGCAACGACGTTCATGATTGAAGGCTTCTGGAAGAGGCGCAGCACGTTAAGACACGGCAGACATTTCCTTACACTTAGAAGCAATTCCCGCCCTTTGGCAGTTTCGTTGGCCTAAGCGCACACATCGACCAGGCAGTCACATGTAGCGGACGACCAGGGGAACGAAAACAAATGCCACGAGAAGCGGTCGCGAAACAGGAAACACAACTGATTCTGCGCTATTTGTGGAAGATCAATTTGGGTGGCTCATGATGATCATTTTAACCTTGTCTAGAATTGTCAATTAACCTTAGGCCTCAAAAGTCCGGGCGCGTATTCTTTGCTATGTAATCTAAAAAGCCTGTTCATCACCTAGTAAATCGTTTTGTAACTTTGGCAACCACAAAGTTGTTTGCATAATTGTTCTCCCGAATTATACTCTTTTCGCGAAATGAATGCCGAATGCTGAAATCAGCTACTCTTGCATTTCTGCAACCGAGGTTGATTTCATGATACAAGACTGAGACCAAAAATTTCCCTAATTTTGAAATCTTCCATTCGCGTATGCTGTTCGTTCGAAGTTACATCCCCCTCCAGAATAGAACTAAAATTTGGTTTGTTTTTATCCTTAATGACGAAACATTGTGTTTTAGCGATGTAAGCGCTGTTACAGCTATAAATATTTGCACAGTCCAGAAGTGACTGTGCCGTAGCACCTGATCCTTCGTGCCTTGTTGTACCACCTGAACCCTCGTGCCATGCGGACTTGTTGTACATGGCTAAACATTTAAAATCGGAGCTAAAACACAATAAGACAGAAGAAACTTCACTCGCCGCTGGTAAAAAATCCGAATAAAAAAAACGAAACTGTATTTTGCCGTGGAGCACTATAAACCCGGTGTCGAAATAGGCCGGGGCACGCGACCACGTGGCGAAATGAATTGCGGCGACATCTGACGTTGCACTTCTGGTGTCGATGCATCCATGTGCGCGTGCGCGTGCAATCACACTCGCTGCCCTGTCTTTTATTTTACTCCAAGTAGCAAAGCTGATCATTTTCGGCGTTTGGCCATAAAGGTCGCTTTCTTGGCCAACATGCCTCGCTCGCACTCGCTGAGCGGCAGACGGCGAGGGTGGCGTGGGCGTTGCTCTCTATGCCCCGATCCAACAGATAACATGTCTTGCCCGTATCGATTACGATCTTGTACCACATATATCCCATTGTGGCTTTGCATTTCGGCCTAAAACATGCAGTTGGTTGGTAACTAAAAATGAGCACACTAAAACGGAAAGATTAGATTATTTGAACAAATAGATTATTTGAACAAATTGTCATCAGATTTCACCTCGCACAAGGGCTAAAGCATGAACTGACGAAAAAAACGCAAGCGGAGATCGGCGTGGTTGTGGGCAGAAAAAAGGGGACAGAAATAGCAATATGCTGCAAAGCACATTCAAATTATTAACATAGACAGAGACCAATGGTTTCACGTTAGGCAGCCAAACAAAGGTTATCGCCGTTGAAACTAAGCTATCTAAACCTCGTTGCAGTGCGTCCTTTATGACAGCCAGGAGAGTATAGCAAAACACGCTTCACCGCCGCCGTTCGCGGCGGAACCGTGTGCCAGCGAGAGGTGTTCAGCACAACAAGTTACCGCTAGCGCCAAGCGCTGAATGCTATCACCTTCGCCTCTGAAGTAAAGGAAAAGACATGCGCACGTGGGCATCGGTGTCTGGACACCAGAACTGCAATATTAGGTGGCGCGTCGATGCATTTCGTCATGCGCTCGCTTGCCCGGCTTATTTTGCCGCCGGGTGTGCATCCTGGGGTTATGGCTTCAGCGTTCATGCCGTCGGGATCTGGTAAAGACTAAAACTGAACTCCTCAGATGATACACTAGCTGACACATTAAGAGAAACGACTCTTTCACTTGGAGTTGCTCAAGTAAAAGTTTGTGCCAGTAATGGTAAAAATGTGACTGATGCCTCCTTCATAGGAATCGGTAAAACACGAAAGTGAAATGTGCCTTTACAGGAGCAATTAAATATTTATTGTGCTACCATATGAACTCGCACATCGCTATTTATATTACATCGGTGTGACACAGTTGGACTCACGAACGTTAGACACTGGATTGCATGCGCCGGAACCTTACAAAAGTCCGACTGGAATCACAGCCCCCTGAAAACCGTGCGAACGAAACCGAACCGAAACCGAAACGAAAAGCAGTAGGTTGCGAAGCGTGCCTCAATTCACCCGTGTCCGGCGTACACAAACACGCTGGAATCGAAGCTCCCAATGACAGCACTCATTAGCGTTATCATGAACTACTTCACTTCGCCTCTCCTAGACGACAGAGCCATCTGAAAGAATAAGGCAGTGGGAAAGATATCAGGCGTGTTCGTAGGCCTACTTGCGCTTGAATTCATAGCGCAGTAGGCATAGCGCTGTGAACCTACCGTTGCGGCAAGAGAGTTCGTTTGTTGCTGAAATTCCGGCGGAGTAGCATCCATGGAACTTTTTCTGACGATGTCATTTTTCTGACGGATATATTTCCGGTGAGATCTTGCTGTGCCCGGTCATAAAACACTTTCGTGTTGAAAACTCCTCGCGGGAATTTGTTTTAAGGATAGATACTGAGCAAAGCTGGACATACATGTTTCTACATACATGTCTGTGACATAAAACATGCGGCTGAGAAACAGACCTCCGATCCACATCTCTAATGTGGAGCTTGGAATGCTCCGGAATTACTGTGGAAGGCAGTAGGAAGCAGGGAGGTCCAATAAATTGTTTCGGGTGGCCGATTTTATCCCTATCATACGTACGACACTTCCCTACACCTTATTATAAACTGCATAGAAATTACTTGGATCTATTTGTAACTCCTCTCTAAAGAAGAAAAACGTGCACGTTGTCACTATCAGATAAATTCAGATACAGGAAATATTTTCCTCGATCATCTGTCTACTCATGGCACTGGGGGAATGTAGAGCCTTCATTTAGTTTGTGTATTTATTTGAACGTCATGTTCTTGGGTGTAGAGATACAAAACACGCTTGTAATATTAGTTAAAACGAAATGAAAATATACGGTTAGCCTTTACTTCTGAGAGTGAATATGAACACAAAGAAGCCCCTTATTGGAACTCGAAGGGTCAAAGTCTCGATCAGATGCGTAAAAGGAGTACGCATCTCTTCGAAGATCTAGAACTTGGGGGCTCTTACTTCAAGCCAACGATCAAATGTTTTCTCTTTCAGCTACTGTTAAAAACAACCAAAAACGCGAGCCGTGGTACACCTACTAATTCACATGTTTTTTGGGGGAGTGCTTCTGTGTTTTGATTGATTCTACATCTTTCCACTAAAACAAAGTACAAAGCCCTGCACAGATGATCAACGCGTACAGAGTAATTTGTGTCCACATACCGAAAATTTGATGAAACGCTTTTGTTTCGTCTAAAAGGAGTAATGACACAAAATTTCAAAGCTGATGTTAGCTATGTGAAATGCTTCATTTGTATATTGTGATATATCGCAACCAGTTTCAGCAGTGACCGTTCAGTTTGACACAGTTTAAATTCATTTTAATCTTTGCGCGTCTGTGAAATCTCAGAACATATATCCTGTCGCAATCGTCATCAGCTTGACGTATCTGCTCCACTGGCGTCAAACTGCCGAGTTGAGGGCCTCCGTTACGTGACCAACGCGCTGGCTGCGGTTGGCGCGCGCTGCTCTTGTGTGTGTAGACGTCATGGCTTTTGGGACTGACGTCATGTTGCCCGAGCGTGCGGAGATCGTAGAGACCACGGGCGGTCTGGGCGTGCGCGCGAGCGTTTGCGCACGCTTCTCCACCGGAACTGGTGTGACATGAACTCGGGCGTCACAAGCTCCCTCCGTTGATGGCTGCCGCTTCCGTGTTCATTTTATCAAAACCGTGACTGGTACAAGTAAATGAGGCCGTAAATAAATATTTACACTTTGCCCGACGGTCTAGTTTGTTATTCTCTGAGTAGTAGAACCCATGTCAACGAAAACCCAAAGCGACAAAAAATATAAAACCACAATTTCGTGTCACCATACTTTAGCTTGCTATAGAGAACTTCTAGCAAAGAACTCGTGAAACGAGCAATAAGCAACTAGTATACACAAATCTAGAACCTCAGGAAAATGCATTGCGAAAACTGCTTACCTCCTACCTTAGCCACAGCCGGTGTAAAGTGCAGAAAAAGGCAAAATCGCAACCTGAGAGCTGTACTAAGACCAAATGACAGAGTTTTGATACCCGTAACGTATTACGCGATTTTGCCAATACCTGCTTAGCGAAAAATAATGCAGAATTTTGGGTTGAAGAATCAACTGAAGCTCAAGGCAACCTAATATAGTTCCACGATACGAGACGGCGGGTGGTCAATAGGACAGAGAATGCCCTGTTAAGAATAACATTTGCATAGGCCATTAGGCACGAAGATTAGATAACAGACTCAGCGGGTGTTGACCTGCAAAAATAGGGAAGACAAAATAATTTCCACCGCTCAGAAACTTACGAAAGTGGAGGTGACACAATGTGTGTGTCAATCAACATCTAACAAAAAAAGGTTCAATGCAAGGTTCATACGCGTCAGCTCATAGAACTCTCTCCTTGAAAAAATAAACGGTACTCTAATTGTTATGGAGAAATTGTGAAAAGCATGTAAAACTTTATCAGTCTCGTATGTCTACCAAGAAACGCCTTTTTTCTTGCGTTCCGTTATCACAAAGAAGACTGTTTGGCTTGGGCATTCCCCTCAAAAGACCAGGGCGACTAGTTGCGACGCACCCCTGCTCACGCATGCGCTTAAGGGGCCCTCCATAGAAGGTCACCCGAGTCAGAATAAGAGCCTATCAAGGCACATTTGAAAGCTTTGCTCTTGCCTTAGATGTTGAGTCAGGAGCTATTCGATGCGTCTTACTTTCGTCGCGTTGCTGTCGATTGCGATGACAACAATTAGTTGGATATGAAACTAATTTTGTCATGTATTGAGTGATCTAGAAGGATTTCATTACTATTGTTCTGTGTTTTCCAGGCTCTATACATCCGATAAAAGGGTTGGATGCTTGACCTCTTTTCTGTTCTCAGTTTCAGACACTTTGGCTCTAAAGTTTAGGTAACGCAAATTAGTGTTTGTAGTTTAAAAGTACCTACAATACAGGGTAAGACTTTCGCGTTTCATCACGGGCATTTCTAAGTTGATTAACGAACTTTGGAAGCAATGAAAAATTAATTAATATGGTTTGAAAAAAAATTCACTTCTTCTTCCCGTGAGGGGAACCCTGGGGTGATGCAAGGCATCTCACGGGGTTCAATTCGCTGGAGCTGGTTACGGTTGCGTCAGCCAACGCGGTAACAGGCTGTGTCCATTTCAGGTTAGTGTCCATTTCAACTCATCGGAGCATCAGGTGGAGCAGCAGTCGGAGCAGTAGCAGCGAGAGCGACTGACGGAGCGACTGAGGAGCACGCCGCAGATACAGAGGTTATATAGCCGCTCCGCGAGAGAGAGTGATGAGAGAGAGACGCGCATGCGCGCTAACGCACATCTGGCATGGCGAGGAGAACGAGAGAGAGTGTAGCATGCGCGCTAACGGCGCGCTGACGCACAGCTGGCATGATGAGGAGAACGCGCTAACGCAGCTTGCAGGCGAGGGGAAAGGAGGAGGGTTGCGGACGCATGCACGCCAGATGGAAGGACAGGCCTAGCGTAAGAGATGCCTTGCATCTAATATGTCGAGTTTATGGTTCACTCAGTGTAAATGCATACATTACGTGTTTGACAGAGTATTTATCACTTCGTATCTGTAATATGTCAATCAGTCACTTCGAGAACTGTTTAAACGTGCCTATATCAGCACGTAAAAAAATATGTACATATTTCTGTTTTTTTATTTTCACCGGTCAAGCGTTATCTGCCGGCCATTTTGGAGCATCTGATAAAGCAGAGACTTTCCGCGTCTTCGAAGATCCCATAAATTGAAGCAAACTAATAGGTCACGGGAAACTAAAAAAAATTTAACACCTAAACAATGGACTGTTTTCTTGAATGAGAATGAAAGATAGACACTGATAGCGTTCAACTTTAAACAAAAATTATTAGCGGTAGAAAAACCCCCAAAATTGTTGAAGCTGTAGCGTAACGCGTTATCCAATGGGCATTCCTTTCTGTGAGGATTGTAACCACTAAAGCCGTTTATCACATGGCAGTATTGCCACGTGTCATTTTGAAAAACTTACAATATTGTATATTGTGAACTAAATAATTATGACAAGTAAGGAAAAGTGACTGTACTATTTCATCTGTCTAAGGGGCCAATTATCTTCTACGCGCATAAGTTATGTTATAAAGATTCGGAAAAAGCAAGTGTTACCGCCATATTTGTAACCATACCTGTTCCTTAAATGCTGTCGGATGTACAATCTGATAAACAAAAACTGCTCAAAGGTAAGATAACTGATTCTGAGTACTAGGAGACCGGCACAGCCAGACACCGCACTTCACGGCTTTGACAGCCATGAATTTATATCGGAAACACGTAATATGTGTACATGCCCCGTTAAAACGACATTTATTGCCGACAATGAGAACAGGCCTAAATAAATCAATGATGTATTTGAAAAGCAAGCGGGAAAAAGAAGCAGGCTCCCTGGTTTTGGACCAAAAGGTGTGGAAAAAAAGACGAGCAACCAATACTTCTTGGGATGAGTGCTTTTAAATGATAAATGCTGATGTTGATGATGGTGATCAGCACGAGGAAGGCGAGGCGTCATCTTTTTCGTGTCGTTAACAAAAACCCTGGCAGGACCCAGCAGTTCTCTCCCAAGACGCCGAGCGCATGCATCGGGCTAAGCAGGTGTGCAGCATAAAGCTCAGTATTCGTAGAAGGAAAAAAAAAACACAAAGCAGGCATCGAAACTGCACGATTGATGATAATGCGCAAGTGATCAATGGGAACCCTCCCTCCCCCAATGTGTGCTGGTAAATATTAGGCTTGCAGCTGCTCTCGAAAAGGGGGGGGGGGGGGGGGTTGGCGGCGGGAGGCTTTAACGTCATTCGACAGCTAGCGCATGCGTGAGGCAAGGCAGGACACAGGAGTTGTCCCCCAGGACACCGAGTGCATGCGTCAGGACCCAGCATTTGCCGCCAGAAAAGCCCAGCGTAAGCGACAAGCCCGCGGAGACAACGAGGGACGTTTTATGCCCTCCCCCATCATCAGGCGTTGTGGTTTCCAACAGCTTCGCTGGACATCCATTTTCGCAGGGCAAGATGGCGTACAAATGTTTGAATAGGGTATTACGTCGATGATAGGAAAGCCAGCGGTGTGCGAAATCGTTAAGCTTTTCTACAATTAAAGAAAAACTGCATCAAGAGGCCAAGCTCGTGTCGCGAAGTACTAAGTAGGAAATACATGTTTATTGCTTCTTGCACTGAAAAGTTCAACTTTTGGTAATAACCTGCAGGAATCGGTTCCAGAATTCCTTCACTGATGGGTTGAGAAACCACTTACTCTTCGAAAGTTACCCGCCGCGGTGGCTCAGTGGCGAAGGCGTTGCGCTGCTGAGCGGGTTCGATTCCCGGCCGCGGCGGCTGCTTTTTTGATGGAGGCGAAAAGCAAAAACGCCCGTGTGTACGAGATTTCGGCGCACGTTAAGATACCCAGGTGGTCAAAATTAATTCATAGCCGTCCACTACGGCGCGCCTCATCGCTTGCGTTTCGTCGGCGCGTTAAACCATACAATCAATCTTCAAACTCCTCGAAAGTTGCGCCTATAAAGTGTGCTTTATGCCAGTCGTCGGCCCGCGAAACTGCATTCTGTGGCTAAGATTTAGAAGGATACAATGAAACATTGGTTCAGTCACCTTGGAGTCGATAGGAAGCATGCTGGTAAATCTCAGCATAAATAAAAGTAACGATCTAAGTTGAAATGGTACAACAAATAATTTGTGTGAAAAGTAGGTGTTGGCAGATCCAACAAAAAGGATTACTTTTTCAAGCATGATTAAATTTTCTTACCGTACTATTGTCCTAAAACGTATAAAAATGGTTACGCCCCCTCCACGCGCAAGTACAAGTGGTTAATGCTATTTCCTTCCTTCCGCATCATAAAAAGTAATACCTGGTCACTGTTCTGCTCAAGGTAACCACAATTCAACCTATAGGACCAAGTGACAACTTATTTCCTCCGGGGTATGTTCATTTTTTAATATAATCAGTCTTTGTATATCTCACTTTATGTGTTAACAACATGCAACTTGAACCTTATACCTCTAGCTGTTTGTATTTGCTACTCCCGTTCAGTGCTCTAAACTTTGCGCAAAAATTCCAGAAAATTTATCAGGCCCTAAGATCCACTTACTTGATTTGAAGACCACAACCAGCTTTTCTCAAAGATTTTACTACTGCATGGTAGTTGCTTCTCATTTTTTGCTCTTGTTTCTTCGCCTTTGAATCGAAATATCCCGCCATGCAGACTGACCGTAATTGGCGTGGCAGCTTTCTCACAGCGAGAGCCCTGTTCCACATGCATCGGCCTTGTGGACGTGTCTTCGCTTTCGCCGGTCACGGCGCACGCTACAGGCTCAAGCGTAATCAATTGTACCAGCATGGCAGGTTAGAGCTGAGGATAGCGCACTTAGCTGCTGCTCTGTCGACCTGGCAAAAGCCTTACTCAATCCAAATTCCAATATGTTTTAACAGCTTAGCTGTGTAAGGTTTCAGTTCCGCCATCCAGCGTTTACAAAAACTTAAAAAAAAATTTAGGGAAGCTGGTACTGACGCGCAAGGCTTGAATGGATAATGTGTTGTAAATGGCCATTCACGGACACAAAGACTAGTTTTAGTATATTTGTGATGTCAAGGCTTAAGGCGGTGAGATGGCATTTCAATTACCTAATGAGCAAGTCCAGAGTGATCTCGTAGTTTTCGTCGACATTTTCGTATGCCACTCTGTAAGCGCGACTTATCTTTTCCAGCGTACGCTTTGCACGCCGAACCTCTCGAAACGCGGCGTCTTCACCGGATGTGCGAACTCTCGGCGGCCGTGCCTTGTGGGGTCAATGATCACCTACAGCAGATTCGACACTCAAGGCGGGGCTTTTCTACTGTTCAAAGCACACGCTCACGACGACACGAGGGCGAACGACTGAGCAGCGCAGGCTATGACGTGTTTTTCTCCTTCCGAGCAAGTGTTTCTATGATACGGCGAACGCTTGAGTTTTTTTTTTGTGGCCAAGGTTTCGCAATCTCCCTAAGTGGGTATGCTTAGTTTGACGAACGTGCGCTCGAGGCACGCGTGCACGAGCACTCGGTTAAAAATGCGGGAACCATACACAACCCACTTGCTCAAGAGCTTCGGTGTTGAAAATACAGAGCATACGTGAGCCTGCGCCTTGTGAGGAGCACCCGGCGACAGCCAGGCTTGCGCGTGTGCTTGCACCACATGATGAGCTCACAAGAAATACCAAGAACACATACCGACTGCAAGTGAGCATGCTCCTCGTGAGGAGCGCCCGTCATCGGCCATCTGCAACATTGAGAACAATCTGCCCAGCGGTCTTGGCATGACCTCTGGTCTACTCTTCGCGGCAGTACATGTGCGTGTGCGCCTTAAGTTAGAAGTACAGAGAATCTCGCGTTACAGACGTCAAATACGCGAAGCCTGTTGCCGCGGATTCTAGCGTGTGTTAATGCGGTCCACTTTGGGAACGATGTAAAAGCCTGCAGACAAAACGATGCGTGTCTGCCAGTCATGCAAAACTTTCAGCGGCAGGTACAAAAATATATGTGAGCTCAAACATTCGGGTCTCCGACGAAGGGATACGGCCGTCAGCCCTGCTCTTTCTCCAGCCTTGCACTACTAGTGCAAGCTGCGACAATTTGTATTGGTTTTATCATCACTACGGCCGCCATTTTCTTCCCATTCCTGTTGGGGGAAGATGAAAACAGCTGCGGACACTTTTCTTGATTGATGACACATCTTAGTCACGTATCATAACAGAATTATTAAGTGAGATATCTGCTGAATACTCTACCAAGTCCGCCAGCTGCAGTTATTTAGTCTCCAGCCTATGTGTTTCAAATTCAGGCGAAGCGCAGAGCCACTTTAGTGAATAAGGAGCGCACAAGTTTCGTTCAAAAGTATCCACAAAAGCGAGTGTCCTTTTATTGCAACATAAAGATTTCTTCCTTATTCCCGTGTGCACTATTGCCTCGCAATGCACCTGGTTTCTATAAAGTTTTATTGTTGGAAAAGTGCTTGCCTGTTACTTCGAAATTTGTAATTAAAATACTTGACACTTGTTTTTCTGAAGACGACGTTTTTCTTGTACATACCCATTCTCTGATGGTTGTAGATATATTAGTGTCTCGTTCATCGACACTTTAGTTTGACGTGTTTTCTAAAAAAGATACATAAAGAGGTCTGTAGTAAAGACATTTTAAGGCGGGTTCAGAATATGTGTGTCTCCTTGTAAACACAAACTGAATTTTGTAGTTTTTACATTAAATCTACATATTTAAATATTCTTTTAAAGATATGACAACATATCACGCCTAACGGTACAAGCTGATTCTTAGGAATCGAAGTGCATAGAGGGCTGCTCTGGTTTCTGCCGCGATGCCTTCGTTTAAAGACATCTTGCAGGCACTTCCCCAAAACAGCTCAGACACCCTTCCTTACTGCCGCATTACGTTTTAACACCCTCAAAGCTGCACGTGACCTTTTAATTTCTACCAGACTGAAGGTTATTTGGAAGAGGCGCGTGACGAACCGCCGGGTGGAGCCACGTCCCGGCGACATGGGGTGTATTTTAGAGTATGTCCAGGACGCAGTGTGTTCCTGCATGTTAGGCATTCTCTCAGTGGATTTCTCGGCTGGATCATTGTTTTATGCAATTCGTTTTACAGCGTATACAGCTGTATTTATCCGCACTCTGATTTGTGTTTTTTTATATCTGTTCACAGCTTAGACACATTGCATTGGGAAGTTCGCTTTCATAAGAGAGTAAAAATGTAACCCAAAAAAGAATGCCACGGCAGGTAACTTTGGTGCAAATGTGATGTAAAAATTGCCTGAATCCCGCTATTACGGATCAAAGTTTACAAACACTATGAGAAGAACGTTTATAGTGTGCTTATCATGATATTCCGACTGGATGGATAAGGGCGCACAAAATCAAGTAGTGCTGATATTGTTTTTTACGGTCGCCAATTTTTTCTGAAAGAAGAAAATTATAATCCTTGTGAACCACTCATTGAAGCTACTGATGTGGGATTTTCTCGGCTGAATCCTGTTTTGTTTTGCAGTAATTACTCCCACATTTAGCACAATATAACTGGTCTTACAGGGAAACTCTGTCGCGGTACATGTACTAGCGGATGTAGCGGAAACGGCGCCCCTTTCTCCTTAGGAAAGCCAGAAAATAATTCCAAAAATGTCAGGCCATTTCATTACTCTTGACGTTTAATTTTCCTTTTGTCTAGGAGGAATTTCTCATCTCAGACGCCGCAGCAACAACTTCCACCCTATTAGCTCCAATTATCCCCGCCAGGGAACGGGTAATCCAGCCTTGGGAAAATACCATCGGAAGGTCGTGGCTGTTATCTAATTTGTGCTACGCCACTGTGCTGTGTTATTTGCCCGAACGTGGAACTGTCGCAATTAAGTCACTCATTGTCATTAGGACTAATCAGGAACCAACGCGAGTTCCCTGGAACGCCATGTTTACATTGTTTTGCGCTAATGACCTTTAAACAACAACCTTCTCGAACGTAAATAATTACTCAGATTATCGCTGGAATGAGATAGTGAAGTGCGTAATGCAGCAAAAGCTAAATGCTCTTTGCTTGGCCGTTTCAACCCGTTCATTCAAGAATGAGGTTTAACCTCTCATTACGTTATACCAAATTTGGCGTATGCAGAACCTTTTTTCGCCTGTCACGCGAAAAGTGAGAAAACGCCATTGCGCCATATATCAAGACTGTGCGCAGTTTTGCATTTCCATGGACTTACGCAAAGCGTATTCTATATACATTCCGAAACAATGGCTCTCCGCAAATGTCTGTAATAATTCGCCCGTAACTGTCATTATACAAGCTGTTTGCCTATACCCGTTAAGCTGAAAGATTGCGTGGCAAATGTGCCAACCCCTGAAAAAACAAACACCCGCAAACGCAACTGGCGGGACGTTCTTACAAGTCACGTCTCGGAGGCTGGATGGCAATCAATGTTCTGCGAGGACGATCTTAAGTTTGCGAAGTTAAATTTTCAAGGTACCCGCAGTAAAACGCTCCAGCGACAATTGCCTCGATTTCACTGCACATCTGCATTCTTCAATCGCCACGAACAAGTAGTACGCTTAGAAGTTCTTACTTTGCCGGATTTAAAAAAAAACACTTATTTCACTGGCTGTAGTTCTTCCAGAAAGCCCGTTTATGCTAGACTGAACTTGTGAAAAATGGGGCACGTCAACAACTGCGTCTCCGGTTTCTCATGAGGGCGGTGTTTGACAATATCGGCAAGCTATTGCGGAACACATCCCGCGAGTGAAGCAGTGAGTTGTCAGCCTCGCTTCGCACTGCAATTTGAGGTAACGTTGTTAAAAGGTAGGGGTGAGTTTGGTTCCCTTTTATTAAGTTGGTGTTCGTTGCGCAGTTAAAATTTCGTTGGGTGTGTAAAGAAAATTGTCTTGATCAATGGCGCCCCCGGGAGCGTGAAATAAATTGCCCGGACGCTCAGACGCGAAAGAGAGAAAAGGAGGAGTGCGAGTGGGAAAGGCGAAGGGCGCTTGGCTTTTCCGCCGTTGTGCACACTCCCTGCGCTCTGGGACCTGCCGGAGCCGCCGGAGCTGTGCCCTCTGCGCTAGCCTGTGCTCATGTTACGTGAAGTGTTTCAATCGGCATGTTGTATTTCGCTTTCTGCGACGGCCGCGCTGTGGATTGAACGCCTAATCATTCATATTCTAACGAAGTTACGAGTGCTTCAACCGTGCCTGTGTTGGATTTCGCGTTCTCAACAGGTGTTTCCCGCCGCTTATGCACTTACGTGAAGCGGCAAGTGTTTGGATCAAGCCGGTCGTGGTTTGGGTCACGACAGCCGGTCGTGGTTTGGATACACAGTGTGCGCTACCGCATCCGCTCCTCATGCTCTTACGTGAAGTGCTTCAACCGTGCCTCTGTGCGTGATTACGCGTTCTCAGGCGTTGCCCGCTGCTGTAGATTTCGAAGTGCCTCAACCGTTCGCCAATCGCCGTGTATATGAACCGGTTGTTTCTCGAGCGTGTATCTAGATCTACACCATTCACCCTGTGGTGATCGACCGCCGCTGTAAAAGTTATAAAGTCAACCTTTAATTGTCAGGTGGTGCCCGCCGCTGTGGATTTCGAAGTGCCTCCTCAGCCGTTCGCAAATCGCAGCGTGGTTGGAACGGCTGTTTGTCAAACGTGGATCTGCACTGTTTACCCTACATGGAATCAGCTTAACCTTTGGCCCGAAAATTGCATTTTGTGCCCTGATTGTTTCTGCGATAGTGCAGACCACGGGTGCAGACAACCGTATTGCTTCAGATATATATTTTTTTCTAGCGTTCCGTGCTGACGAGACGGCAATTGGAACTCCCTAAAGTTTCGTCAGGCGGAATGATAACTGGCCAGAGTCCTTCAGTGATTTACTATTGCTCTATTTCACGCCCTCGGCGGTTCGCAAATCGCCGCGTGGTTGGAACGGCTGTTTGTCAAACGTGGATCTGCACCGTTTACCCTACATCCCTACATGGAATCAGCTTAACCTTTGGCCCGAAAATTGCCCTGATTGTTTCTGCGATAGTGCAGACAACCGTGTTGCTTCAGATATATTTTTTTTTCTAGCGTTCCGTGCTGACGAGACGGCTAAAGTTTCGTCAGGCGGAATGATATCTGGCCAGAGTCCTTCAGTGATTTACTATTGCTCACATGCGTTGCCTCCATCAGGCAGGATGACCTTTAATTGTGTTATTCAGTAAACCTTGGATGTTGGGCTAGTTGGTATGAAGACATGAGGAAAAGCAGAGCGCTGAAGTTTAAAAGACGACCACAGAATAAAGGAGCAAACGAATCACACCAAGCGTTTCGTTTGTCCCTTTATTCTGTGGTCGTCTTGTAAACTTCAGCGCTCTACGTTTCCTCATGTCTTCATTGTGGCCTTTGGTGTGTGCTTCCGTTGCTAAATGTGTTGTCCGGTGCTTAATCAAATTTCGCCCCCCGTTTTCTTTGGCTACAGCCACGGTAGCCATTGTTTTCACCTGTCGTGCAGTTCACATGGTGAGAGCAGAATTGCTTAAAAATGCTCACTTCTGGAAGCATATTTGGGAAACTGGTCATTATAATGCAATAGTCATCACATCAAAGGCTATGTGACAAACTTGCTAACACCCACGCTTTGCAATCGGTCTGCTGTACGCTGAATTTGCGCACGAGACACTCTTTTAAGAGTGAAGTGTACATGCATGTGTTGCTGCAGGCCAGCTAACAGTGCTGAACTGGCTGTAAAAGTTGGTCTGCCAGAAAAACCACAATTTTTCAAAGCCTTTTCTTTTATTCATCGAACTGGCTTTTTCTCTTTCGCTTTTTGGAAACATATCAGGGCACGTCACAAAGCGCCCAGAGCAAGCCAAGCCCGACTATTCAGTTGTTACCGCCTTCTTAAAAACTTGTCTGATTACCCTTCACTTTTCAAAGTTACGTTCTGTCATTCTGTTACATTCTACCTAATGCTACCTTGGTGTGGCGGCGTACAGCAAAATAGGCCACCCAGCCCCATCTCTTTGCTGGCAGGGCATTATGACATCGGCAAAGTTTCCCTAGGAACGCCCGCAGTGGCACCACCTAGGAAAAGCTGCTACGCGAACATGCCTGCGCCATTGATCAAAGCATTTCACAGCCGTCTTGTTTCCTGCTGATTGTGCTCATAATCCCCTGCTGTCACTAGCTGCTTTATCTGTATGCGCTAAGTCACTAGCTAGGTACAGTACTACAGTCTCTAGTGCACCCACATGCATGCATTTTTGTGGCTGTGCTTGTAGGCAAGGCAAAACATTCTGATGAAATCGACACTGCAACAAAGTGTGGGATGAGGCATCATATTTTATGTTTGCTAGATGAGGTTTTTGTCTTTTAAGAAGCACAAGACCAGGAAAAGTTCTTGCACACATTCATATCCCTGCATCAGTGTTTGCTTCAGAAGAACGCTTCGACTAGTTCCACCAGTCATGTCTTGACATCTGCAATTAGTAATGTCACAAGTTGTCGTGCAGAACAATATATGGGGCAGCCGTGCCTGTTTTCACGCCACTTTGGGAATTTTCATGCACTAATAAAGTACTGCTGCTGCAAGTGGCATATTATTTGTATTCACAACACTGTAATTACTGATGCTGGCCAACTTGCTTTTGCACTTTAGTGTCTCTTTAGGCGTCTGTATTGTACCGTAAATCCATTAGGTCCCTCCTGGGCAGATGTGCTGAACTATGCTCCTGTGCTATGTCGCTTTTGCATCCCAATATATTTACTTCCTCTTTCTCTCTTTTTAAGCATAGCAGCAACCTTTGAGGTGCAAAAAGTGTCGAAACATGAAAAAGTTCAGTGTAGTTCTTCGTGCTTGAAATGAGTGAGCTACATTCTGCGCATATTACACCTTGTGGCATTTCTGCTGCCCACAGGCCTGAAAGAAGGACACGACAAGTGCTTGACTTGCAACAATGTTTATTTGTTTACACCACAAAGATATGCAAGTACAAAACATCAAAAGCAAGAATCACAAGCAGGAGCCTGCGTCCTAGCCTTAAAAAGGTGGCATTATGCGAACCATAAAAACACAACTTCAGTCATATGCATACTCCTATCACTCAGTACATTCACATTAACAACTTCAGCAATTGTAGCAGCACCCACACAAACAAAGCACAGCAACATCTCTCACTAAGTGCATTGGCAAAAAAATTCACCTACACAGTCTGTACAGATGATTAACAAGCAAAGCTGTGACATACAGTTGCTGTTTTATGTGTGATGCGTGGCCTACCCATTGAGCTGTGCTTCACAGAGTAGCTTGCTGCATGTGCGCTCTGCTGCGAGAGACGCCTTAATGTTCCCTTTGATGTGGCATTCCCAAGTAGCACTGTCAGTAGGTGTGAGAGTGTAGCTGCGTCATCTATAAACCTATAAGCCAATCCAGGGTTCGTACAGGTTTCGAAGAGAAAAATTCAAGGGTTTTCAAGGACTTTCAAGCCCCTGTGGGAGGATTTTTCAAGGCCCTCTGCGCGAGGTTATTTTGATTTTTTTACATCAAAGATCTGCAGACAAGGCTTTCAAAAGGCCCGACATATTTATTGCACAAAGAAAAAAATCTCACAATGCAAATTTGCTTGCACTGAACAGAAAAAATAAGAATAGGTTTATCATATATCACAATGCAGATTTGTTCATGTCACACACAATAGAAAATTGTTCTATTGCCCCAAATAGCATTAACTGCACAAAGCAAAAAAAAATTAAGCAGCTCCTCCTAGCCACCCTCTTCAGGGGAGCTCCAGTCGCTTTTGCTGAATTTGGACCTTGATCGAGTGAAGCTCAGCTGTCTTGTCCTTTGCCGTCTTCCTGAGGCTATTTGACTTGACAATGTGTGTCACATCATTTTCTGCCTCTGCTTTTTCCGCATAGGCATCTGCAGAAGCCACGAGGTCATCAATTGTGGCTTCCAGCTTTTGTTTCTTTCTTTTCATTGCGTCAAGCTCTTCCTCTATGCAGTGCTTTTTCCTCTGCTTTGAAGCATCAAGGTCCTGCTTTTTCTGGGCTTCCAGGTATGCTCCGTACCTCTGCCTAGCTGCCGACACAGCAATCCTCAGTTCCTTAGTGATTGGAATTTGTAGGACACCACCTGCCTTCTCAACCGCATCACACACAACCCGTTGCGACACGTATGAAAGCTCCTTCAAGTTCTCTACGCACACCTGCCGGTTCACACTGAATCCACGTTCAACTGTTGCTTGGCCGTGACTGAGGACAAGCAGAAGTTTCACAATGCTCCACAACTCCGAGTAGGTTGAATTGAACTTCAAGAGGTCAGCATAGAATTCATCCAGCCTATCAGTGCCCTTGTCAAATTGTCTAAGTTTATGTTTTTGCTCATGCAGGAGCTCCGTGTACTCAGCCAACACTGTGTCTCGAACGTGGTCAGCCATTCTACCCACAGTGATGAGGGTATCCAACACTTTTCTGAAAAGAGGAAGGCATTCGTCTGGCTTTGTACACATCTGTCTTGGGTCCAGTGAAGAAAGGCCCCTAACAAATGCAAACTTCAGGGGGCTTCTCTCTAGAACCTTCTTTGTGGCATAGATCAAGAACTGTTTACATTCCATCCGGAACTGAAACACATCCTTTGCGCTTGCATGAGAATTCTTGATGATTTGCTCTGCCTTGTAGCCTATATCCACCTTTTCTAGTGGAATATGGTTCTCAGCATTCTCAAGGTCGACCTTCAGCAGGCCCACGATTCCTTTGGCAGACAGGACTGAACATTTCAGAAACTTTGTGAACAGCTTCCTTAGAACAGTCTCTAAATCCCTTGCGAGGAAAAAGGCCATTGCTTTGTCTGTCTGGTACTCTACCAAAAAAGGCTTCAGTGCATTTGCCACACACAATGCAAAATTCAACTTTGCTGGGAGCAAAGCATCACAGCTGAACTCCAACAAGTTGTTAAACGAGGCACATTTAGGCAGGTTGACAGCTTTTTTTCTAGCAGCCTCAATGTACTTGTTGATGTCAGACCACACCAACAACGCTCGCTCAATTACAGGGACATTCTCTTACCACCGGTGGGCGACAAACTTGAGAGGAAAAGTGTGCTGGCCGGTGACTGCAGAAAAGTCCTCTCTCCGTGCTGGGGCATCTTCAAAAAGTGCATTCAGACTAGACAACAGGCAATCAAGTCCCCATTTAGTTGCTGAAACTCCTGCCCTGTAAGCGTTGTGCACTGTGTGAAGCCCGCAAGTGCCTAAGTCCACACATTGAACCTGGTAATTTTGTTGCAAGTGCACTTGGATGTGCCTAAAGAACTTCAGATTAACATTTGGACCATCCATAGATATCTGAAGAACTTTTGCAAGGGGCAATGGCTCAAGGGCACTCAGCAACTTCTCCTGGATGTCATCAGCTGTAGAATGCCCCAGAAAAACAGAGGTATAATACCTCGTCGTCACTTTCTGAGCGGAGTCCCAACACCTCGCGTGCACATCCATTTGCTTGCTTTGGAGACAGTCATTTGCCGACTCATCGAAAAGTACCACAAAAACTTCACACTGTTCTATCTCTCGCTGCAAAGCTGAGAGAAAGAAAGGCCTCAGACCATGACATGTCACATAGGCGCATTTCTTTTCACCACACGAAAATGCCTTTGCCACTTCACTGTCCGGGAACATGCGCTGAAATAACTCCCCTGCTTGCGATGACATCCGGTACGACATGTGGGATGTGACGACTTTCAGAGTGCAAATAATTTCAGCGTCAGTAACAAGCTCGTGCGTTTTGCAAGCGTCGTTTAGGCTTGGTGACGGCAACGGAGCCGTGGTAGCGGACTGCCCTGTCTCTCTCGCGACAGCAGTGAGATGGCTGTCCAACACGCGACCTTGCGTTATATTCACTGCAGCAATATGCTTGGCACTTTTCATGTGGCTTTTCAAAGCCGATTCACCCATGGCAGTCACATCAAAGGTTTCGCAGCAAAGCTTGCACTTAGCCCGATGCGGACTTGTTGTGTCCGGTGCAATCCACTGCTTGTAGTCGTCATGGTGGAGCCACGTAGTCTGAAACTTGCTTTTCCCGGGCATTGTCTCACATATCAACACATCACTTTCACTGAACCGAAGAAGCCACGTTCAAAAAGCGCTGAAATCACGATTAGACGAATACTAGCGCACGGACGCGGCCGTATGACTCAGCGAGTGATGGCGAGGTAGCGATGCGATAGCGATGGGGATGGAAACGGCTCGTTGTCTTCAGTGTTGCCAGCTGCCTAACAGAATCGGCTACAGAGGTATAAAAACCGGTGTTTTCTTGACTGCGGTTCAGAATGATTAAACAAGAACAAAAGTTCAGCAACAAAGTCCGTTTTCTTGATGACAATTACTAAATTAAATCTAGAATTCAAGAAATTCAAGACTTTTCAAGGACTTGTAAAAAATTCAAGGTTTTCAAGGGCCTTGAAAACAGACTTCTGGAATTCAAGGGTATTCAAGGTTTTCAAGGACCTGTGCGCACCCTGCTTGAATCTCTGTCTTTGTCGAGAGTTCGACGGAATGCCATCTGGTCAGGTAAAGGCATTTGTATAAATGTTGCAACAAAATTGACGTTTCAGGATCCGTATGGATCCCTTGTTCATAATGGATTGATGGCTTAGCAGCAGGCTCCTAAGTAGCGTTGAGTGCATGACGTAATTTACGGGAGTACACATGGTTTAGAGTGCCAGATGATCTGTTGATTGTGTTGCTTGTTGTCTGAATTATTAGCGATTCAAGATTGAGCCTCGTTGCGATATTCTTTCCCGGCGACCACTACAAAATTCAGTCACAAATCTCCCATCAAAGAGCGAGCAGCCAAAAAATTGGCACTGCGTGCATAACAAATTGGAAGAACTTCCGAGAAACCACCCCCGCTGATCGGATAACAGTCTCGAGGAATGGACTACCAAGCTCATTCAAGAGGCAAGAAAACACGCCAAGGAACTTTCCCTTACGCAGGATAACCCAGCCATCGATGCCTATCTCCTCCACCTCTGGGACGCCCGTAGAGGGCTAATCAGGCGGTGGAAAAAGAACAAGACGAACCGCAAGCTGAAGATCTGCATTGCGGAAATTACGGCAGAAGCTGAAGTGTACGCCCGTGAGCTGAGCCAGCACAACTGGACGCAGTTCTGCAACAAGCTGCAAGGAACGCTGGGAACCCGCCGCACATGGTACCTGCTCCGTTCCCTTATGGGCCCCGGTGAATATAAGGCGGTCGCAGCAGACCAGCTTCGCCGATTAATCCACAATTACCCGGGCACAGAAGAAGACTTGTTGGACGAACTTATTAAGCAAGCCTTGGCGCCCCCACCTCATGTCCAACCCACCCAGGCACCTGACTACACAGGCGATCCGAATCCCAAAATGGATGAGCCGTTCTCCATTGCTGAAATCGAGGCGGCAGCGTACAACCTCACCCGAAACACCACTCCGGGTCGAGACAAAATCCCTAACAAATTATTGCGAAACCTCGACCATGCCGTCCCAGAAAATCTTCTAGTCTACATCAATGAGTGCTGGCTGGCGGGTTCCTTGCCCCCACAGTGGAAACACGCAGACGTCACTTTCATCCCCAAGCCCGGCAAACCCTTGAACTCCAAGAATCTGAGGCCTATTTCTCTGACCTCATGTGTCGGCAAATTGTTTGAACACCTGGTTTACAACCGGCTCTCGCCCCACGTTGAAGACAACGGCTACTTCCCTGACACGATGTACGGCTTCCGCCCACATCTGTCAACCCAAGACATACTACTTCAGCTTAAGGAGGAAGTGCTGGACGACTTTAATAGCCACAGCAAGCGGTCCATCTTGGCCCTTGACATTAAGGGGGCATTCGACAACGTTTCTCACCAAGCCATCCTTCAAGGCCTCGCATCTACAAACTGTGGCGAGCGCACATTCCAATACTTTGTCTCCTTTCTAACCCAGCACACAGCAACAGTGGGCATCGGGCACCGTCGATCCGACGCATTTAAAACCCTGCCAAAGGGCACTCCGCAGGGGTTGGTAGTATCCCAAATACTATTCAACCTCATAATGAAAGACTTGCCACCCCTACTAAAAGCCATCCCGAACCTTCGCCACGCAATATACGCGGACGACCTAATGCTCTGGGTCCCCACTGGATCTCCGGGCGACCAGCAAGATGCACTTCAAGCAGCCATTCAGGTCACCCAACAATACCTGAAAGCCCGAGGACTCGATTGTGCCCCCGAAAAATCTGCCCTTCTAACCCTGTGCAAAAGGACATATAAGAAGCGTCCAGATCCCATACCAGATCCAGAACTTACCATTAATGAGCAACGCGTCCCCAATGTCCCACTCCTACGCATATTAGGCCTCACCATACCAAAAGATGGCTCAGGCGCTCAGACTATCCTTCCCTTGCAACAGACTCTTGACCAGCTCATTCACCTCATCCGCAGGATCTCCCATCAGCGACTTGGGCTACAAGAAGCTGACAGCCTGCGCATCATTCACGCCCTCCTTATTAGCTAGGTTACGCCACCGTATTTGGCCCTGAAACCCGCAGAGAAAGAAAAGCTAAACATCGCCATACGCCAGGCCTACGAGGCCGCCCTTGGACTGCCTCCAAAAATAGCAACAAGAAAACTTCTACAGCTCGGCATCCATAATACATGGGAGGAACTGGAAGAAGCTCATCGCATCTCCCAATTCACGCGACTTAAGCTCACGCCAACCGGCAGGGCTACACTTACCTGGCTCGGCTACAGGCCTTCCCCAAAATGCGAACAGAGGCAACGCATCCCTCTAACCATCCGACAGTACATCACAATCGCACCCATTCCCAGAAATATGCACCCCATCTATAACAAGGCACGCCGAGAAGCCCGGATACGAGCCCTTAGAAAACGCTTCCCCAACTCTCCCTGTACTCGTTACACGGATGCCTCTCCATACCACCAACAACCGGAACATGCCGTGAGTGTCACCGGAGCCAACAGTGCAGAACTGACGGCCGCTACAGTACACACGACATCTATTGAGGCAGCAGAAGGACTTGCCATCGCTCTAGCCGCCACCACTGGAAACGACTACTTCACTATAATCCGCCTGCCGCAACTTCCTGCTAGGTCGAATAACACCCACGGCCTTAAAAATTCTGCAAAGTGTGCACCAGCTCCCGGAAATGCACATCATCTGGACCCCCGGACATGAGTCCTTCAAGGGGAACGAGGCGGCACACGCCGCTGCCCGCGTTCATACACACCGAGCCGTTTCTCAAGAAGGCGAAGTCACACAGCCCCTTCGCTCTCCCAAGCCCGCTACTCTGAATTCATACGCGGACATCCTCGCCCATTACCGCCACGTACGACGACGCTTCCCGCCACCACATCCCCATTTATCCAGAGCACAGGCGACTGCCTTTCCTCCATGCCATGTACCCCACCCTCTACTACTCAACGTGTAATTTCTGTCACCAACCAGGCACCCTGTACCACATGGTATGGGAGTGTCAGAAAACCCCATCTCTTACCCCAAATCCTCACCCAACGTACGAGCAGTGGGCGGACCAGCTGGCCAGCTCCGACCTCTCAGTCCAGCGTATCCTGGCGGAGAGGGCTAGGGCAGCCAGCGCGGACCAGGGCTTCCCGGACTACAGGAGGCCCCCCACCTGGTGGGCACCTGAAGCTCGTCTTAATAAAGTTTATCCACTCCACTCCGTGGCTATGATGCGCGCGTGGTCCCACTCTATCTTGTGGCCCATCTTCTCGGCATGCTCTGCAAGTGCATTCGTCACGGTGTGGCCCTTGGTGACGTCATTTTTGTGCTGTTTAAGACGCCGGCAAAAATTTCCGCTTTCACCAATGTATAACAATTCGCAGTCGGCGCATGGGATTTTGTAGACCACACCAGGGAAACGTTGCCGAGGGAGGATCCTTTATGTTAAGCAAGTCACCCTTGAGCTTGCTTGCTTGCACATGCGCGATCTGCACACCACGTTTTCTGAAGACACGAGCAAGGGCTCCACTTCCAGGCAGTTCCTCCACAAGGACATGACATTAGTGTATCGCACGCCGTTCGATGTCACTGAGCTCTGCACCTTGCTACGGTTTTGCCTGTCTAACGCTTGCTTCTCGCACAAAAGCGAATTCTACAGGCAAGTTTTCGGTACCGCTATGGGAGCATCTATTTCAGTCACGACTGCAAATATTACAATGGAAGCAATTTAAAACAAGGCATTGGAATTATTTTAGCAGATACCCAAGGTGTTCCCGAGATACTTCGATGACTGCTTCTGCGGTAAGGTGTACATCAGACAAACCAGCCGATGCGTAAATGACCGCCTCAGGGAACATGATCTTTCCATGAAGAATGGCACCGGGTCGCATTTGCCTCATCACTACCGCGAGTGTGGCAAAGGATGCCTTCCGAGACTGACAGAGACAATCATTATCGGAAAGAGTCGTGACACCGTGGCGCAAGAACTGCGCGAAGCGTATTTTATCCAAAAAAAAAAAAACAGCGCAGGCTGTATCAGTGAAGCATCGCTATCCCTGTTTTCGAAGGAGTACCGGATCCTAGACAACATGCGATAAAAAGGTGTGATTACTGTCTTCAGCTGTGCTATTTTGTTTTTATAGTATCTTTTTCAGATCTATTATCCTTTGTGTATGTTTGTGCGTTTGTAGACAAGCTACTTATATCGCTGTCTTTCCTTGGAATAAATCAGTTGTTAGTAGCGCATCTGTCTCGTCGTTCTTCGTTTTTTCTGTCCTCGTTTGTAGCGCTCGATTTTCCTTAAGCAATGAACCAACTAGCCCAACAGCATAGTTTACTAAAAAAGCGGACCCTGATTTACAACGCTACTTGCCCGTACGATTTCGAAAAGGAGCTTTTGTTATAGCCGACGCTTCAGCTATCACGTCTCTCTCTTTGAAGGAAACAAACCGCACGCGGGCTGCGATCGATCACTATTTTTACCATACATTATGTGCAAACAGCTTCGTGAATATCAACCCAGTATTTTTTGCCTTGCTGCCCATCAGGAAACGAATTATAAAACGGATCTAAAACGATAAGCCAGCTTCCACAGCTAAATGATGCACTGAAGCACGAAAACATTTCCTATCTGCCACTGTTTTCTACTTTAACCAGAGACAGGTGCTGCTGAAAAAATTTTACTTTCAAATAAACTAAATCTAACACTCAAAGTAAATACTTCACTTGGGAATTGAACTTTTAAAAATCTAGTCTATTATTTAGGAGAGGAGAAGTTTCGTTAGTTTTCGCACTTGACGAAGACGACGGCCGATATTTGTGCTGATGTATTTGTTACTTAGAGAAAGGCTGATTTTGGCTCACTTAGCGAGTGAGGCAAAAGTCACACAAGCGTTTAGAGCCGCGTGTACAACAACTCTATTTAGGTCGTCAAACTTTTGAAAAGGTCTAAAGGATAGAGGTGGCGTTGGGCCAGCCCAAATATGGCCCATATTGGACGCGGGATGCAAGCGGCCAAAAAGTTATAAAATATCTTTTTTTTTCTGTGGTAAATGCAATAGGAATGACAAATGTAAGGCATGTGCTCATTTCGCGCTATTTTTATCTTTGAGTAAACATTTTATTTTTAAGTAAAAAGAGGTTTGCTAACACCAAGACATTCGCAAGCGCGTGAATAGTTTGTAGGCTTCTCATCTTTCTTTCTTTTTTTTTTACATTGAAAAAAAAAAAAAAATGGCGGATACGCCTGCCTATGCGGTTAGTTTAAACATGTGATAGCGACGGCGGTACAGCGCGCTGGTGTAGCAGAGAAACCCCGGGCGAGCACATCCTTGCACCTGGCGGAGCGCCCTGCAAGTCGCCGGAGAAATGCGAGCTTCACGGGACAGGTTCCCCAACCTCCGTCACAGGCAGCTCGGAACTTGTTTCGGCAACTCTCCACCAGGTGCAAACGTCGTCTGCATGGAGCTACTTTGAACGATGGTACCTAGTGTGCAGTGTGCTTGCGAAGCTCAGGATTTCGCCAAGGTGATTTTAAGAGCTTAGACTGCTTATTTGGACAAAAAAAAATTTGAGTGCAGTTGGCCTTTAATGCCGAGACGTGCATTTAAAAATATTGGAGTTGATTTCCCGTGAGTTTTCACTATTCATTTACGACTTGTAGTGCCATTCACACACCTCCGGAGAAAACATAACCCTAAATGAAGAGGCCCACACAAGGGGCACCCTATTAGGTGCCTTCTGTCCCTTCTGTAGTCCGAGAGCTTTGGCGTGCGGCACCCCATCTCTGACGCTGAGGTTCAGGGCGTGAGGACCGCTTGACCTTCTTGCTAGCCGAGCTCTTGGCCAGCAGGCACTCTACCTGGTCCCCGGTTGACCCCAGAGCGATGCCTGGCAATGCTTGTGGGCTGGACCTTGACGGTACAGCTGCACCTCCGGGCGCTGGTGAAGCCTGCCTTCATGGGCAGGCTCCTTCCTGGGGCTCCTTTCTGATCTTGTGCATCTGCCGCAGCAGCTGCTTGAAGGGCAGTGGCATAATATGGGTTGCCAGCAGCTAGGGAAGGCTGGCGCCACCACTCCTCGTAGATCTTTTGCAGCTCCGCAGTGTCCTACGAAAAATTTGTTCAGGATATACCACAGATTTACTCAAAATTTGTTGCATCTCCTATCTTTACTATTGTCTTCTTTGCACTGCTGAAGTAATAAGGGTGTTCCGTAGGTATTCAACTATGGGCCTACCGGGAAACCCATTAGGGCAGAAAAATGTTCACAGAACTCACCTTCCCCTGCCAAGCTTAGATAACCACTTTGGACCAGAGAATACTACGCAGGTATTTACAGATTAGTTTCACAAACATTAATGCATTCATTGAACTAAAATAAAACACAAGAAAAAGCTTTGTTTAGTGCCATGTTCAGTTACATAATAATGACTGATTGATTGATTGACTGCAAGGTTTAAAGTACCGAAACTACACCTTGCTTATGAGGCGCGCTGTAGTGGAGACAGCTGGGGTTTAATTTTGGTCACCTAGGAACAGCTAGGAAGAGTTAACGTGCGCCGAAATCTCGACACACAGACTCTTTCGCTTTTCACTTCTATCAGGAAAATTGCTACCGCAGCCGGTATCGAACCCATGTCCTTGGGCTCAGCAGCACAACACCATAGTCACTTTAGTCTCACAGAACCCAAGCAACGCCTCTTCAAAATCCCAGGGTTCCTCAAAGCCTTACTTGAGAGCCCCTGACCTAGCGCTTTCGCAAGGCACCTTTTTATTCACAGGGCCTTAGTGGCATACAAGGACTATTCAGCGAAACACACAGAAAAAACATTAAGACCAGAATGTAAAATTTTACATCTCAAAAACTTGCACTGTGCAACTGACTACGTATCTAATGGTATGAGATTGGATCCTGGCAGAGTGTGTTTAACACTTCTTCTTTTAAGCTGGGCTGAAGACTGTCACACCTGGTGGGGGCCCCTAACACCAGCACAGTGCTGTTTAATGAAAGTTTATTCCTCCTCCTCTTAGCACCCTCCCTATGTCAGAAAGGGCCTCGGAAGACATACGACAGCCAGCATACAAAATTTCACACTAGCTGTGACATATGAATACTACTTCATTCTTGCTCCCCTTTACATGCATTGGAAAAACTTGTTCGTCTTGCTTCTGCTATGATGCTACGCAGTCATGTTGGATTGCCTTAATTTTTGGAGTGTCTTTTTTGGCATCCTGTAGCCTTCTTCTACTTAGCTGCTGCAATTGTACCTTCGTAAAAATAAATTTTACTACAAGAGACCCCTGAAAAAATGCATGCACGTGGTTATAAAATAGGCAGCTCTTGCCAAAAGTGGAGTGTGTTGCTGAGAAACAGATCTTGTTCAGGTGTCTAGTTGCTACCTAGGTGTCCAGTAACTGGAGTAAGGGTCACAATTATTAGGCTTTGCTAAAATAAATGCATGAGCACAAGCCACACCTCAACACCTCACGTTGGTGACTGCTTCCAGTTGAGCCCTGGGCCTCCAGCTGTGGCTCGGTATACATAGGCAGCTGCTGCTGTTCAGGCTCTGCTGCCACCGGTTGGCCTTGCCCTGTGGGTGTGCTGGTGCTGGCTTCTTGGGAGTTGTCCTGTGTTTGCTTTCCCAGTCAAGCTTCCTGAATGCCCCCTCCAGACATGCTGTAAACAGTTAGGAATAGTGAAAACTGACTGTGAATCAGATCGAATATTCTCAAATACGAATAGTAGAAACCAACCACGAATTACATATATTCGAATGTAAATGGCAAAAGATTACTGCAAATGAATTATTTTCAAATGTGAATAGTGAAAATTCACTTCACATTGAATTTGATTCAAATTGCGCATTGCTCCCACGCCAGGCTGCTGTTAGCTGTGCCACGTATAAAGATGTATTATGAGCTGCACTGTTGTGGCGAATACCACACGCCCATTTATTCCTTCTAAGTGGAACAAAAATAGTAGAGCGAAGGTATGTACTGAGACATACGAACGTCTGGGCCATAATTTAAAAGTAGTTTTACAAGCACAGGCTTTCAGTCAGGCTGTGCCATCTTCATTAGGACAGGTGCATCAGACAAGTCTAGTTAAGTGCGCCGTGGCTGTGCATGTGCTCATCGCTGCCTTTCTCCCGAATTAGAGAATTCAACACTGCAGAACAGAGTTTCTGCGATAGCTTTCCGTCTACACTGCATGATAGCTTGCTTGAAGCTGAAAATTAAACTGAGAGAGATACCATGTTTGCATAAACGTTGGCACAGGTCACATAAAAGTAGCAATATATGGAGTGTGCTGGGGTACATAGCTACTTACAATGTTCAACGTGATTTGGTGCTCTTCTGTCCAGCTTAGTGAGGGGGCTCACTCCTTCGTCGCCATACTGCCCTCTCCGCCACCCGCAGAACCGGTGGTAGACGGTGCTGACTGGGGGATTTACAGCGCTGCTAGCGAGCAGGCCCTCACCGTCCTCCTGCCTTGCCAGCTTCGTTTTATGAGGAGCTAGTGCGGCTGCTGGGGTCGTATCATCTTGAAAGTAGCGGAAGAATGCGGCACTTTTGTCCGATGTGGGTTTTAGAAGGCGAAGCCCATCGGCGCAGTCGAGCCCGTGGTTGAGCACCTCATGCAGCTTAATGACAGCAGTCGGCGAGACTGGCCAGTTGAGGAATGGGTCGTTCTGCTCAGTTGCTTTTGTGACTTCCTAATTTTGACATCTACAAATGCTTAACAGTAGTACAATGCTTTCCGGCAGTTTCGTTCAAGCTTCTGTGCTGACACCTTCACTCCTTGTGGAACACAAACCTGTAAAAAGAGAATATCACAAATTATCTCAATTCTCAAAATATTATTTAAAGCTTGATATACAATGACTAACCTGCAATATATTTTTTTACTTAAATTACAATTTTATGAAACACAAACGTGTTAAACGGTAATATTATGAATTATTTTAGTTGTGAGAATATTATTGAGAACCAGATATGCAATCTGTAACCTGCAAATGTTTTTTTTACTTCAATTACCCACTTCATCTGACAAGTTTCACAATCAGACAACTAAGAAATGCTGAAGTTCCAAGGTGATGCGCATACTGTATTAAAGATGTGCCTCCAAGTCATGTTCTGATCTACTTCGCGGAATAAGAAATTGTACAGGTTTAGCACTCGCCTTTCACTTAATTTTCCCATGTATGAAAAATGGCGTTTTAGGAAAATTTGTGTTGGTACCAAGCAAAAAAAAAAAAAAAAAACTTGCTCAATCGCTCACGAAATCGAAGCGGAACAGTTGCATGTTATGCTCTTGCATATAACACAATTCTCTCCAAAATAGGACAGTTATATGCTTCCCACATTTCGGTTACGTTTAAATCCACTGAAGACGTAATAACACGACACGTTTAAAGCCTCTTTTAAAGCATTTTCAGTTGGTCTTTTTTTCCTCCTCAGCAAGGGGTGCCCCTTTATAGACCGAAGGGGGCAGGAGATAATTGGCTAAAAATCATTCATCTGTGAAAATGTTAAAAGCATGACACACATGCTTGACTCTTTTTGCTCGGACCATACTATGAAGCGTTATTTGTTTGTGAATTAGAATTAATTACATCACACATTATTCTGATATTGTTTAATCTTACGTAAGGAAAAATAAATTAATTTGAACATGAAGTGAAATGCGGATTGTTTTTGCACGGGTGCTTCAAATCGTGGTAAAAAAATCCCAGCCCAACTCAATGTAATGTAATTTAAACTATATGTTCTTTCACCTCGGCCAAGAGAACATACAACGAAGTTCAGCTGTTCTTCCCTTTGAAATTGAGCGTGAAAGACGGCGGCATCGATGATTTACCCGTGGCGTTGTTCAGCGTGACGGAAGCAAGTGTGATCAGTAGTAACCAGATTTTTAAGCCACCGCTACTGTAATAAATGCCTAGCAAAAAAAAAAAAAAAAACTCGCTGGTGTAGCTTCGCAACTGCAACTGATCAGTCTGTCTTGATTTTACCAGGTCGGGTAGGGGGGTGATATGGCAACGCCTCGGAGGACCTTGCCTCAATAAATAAAGACACTGCCGAAGAGCATCTATGGTACCTCGTTGGGTTGGGGGCTCCCAGTCGACGATCCACGACGCACGGTCGCACGGTTGCCTCGCCGTAGTAGTCAGCCATGCGTACGCATCCCCGCACGAAGCACGTCCACGTTATCGACGCTGGCTTTGCAGTCTAACTAGAAAGGTTGGTCGCGCCCGCGCACGTCACAATTGCTACTTCGCCGTCGAACTAGAAAAAAACCGTAAAATTGCAGCAAACTCTACGCCACTGATGCTGCTGGTGCCGTGAACGAGCCCTAAACAAGAGCAGAGGAGTGCGGAGTACGTTTACTGCTTTGTTCGCACGCCGGCAGAACCAGCCTAAACATCAAATAGCAGGGAAGGAGTGCGGAGTACGTTTGGTGCTTTGTTCGAACTTCGCACACCGCAACGTTTTTATGGCGCAAGGTTTGTTTTGCATTCAACAGGTGGCGCACCGCAAACGCGCAATTTTTAAATTGTAAGCCGCGGCATTCGCGTTCACGTCTCCGGCTACGGATGAGATTTCTTTTTCTTGGAATGCATTTTTAGCATTTCTGCGCGTACTGTAGCACGATATCACGTTACTGTGATCGCCTACAGCATCGGCAACCATGCTTAAAATAAGACATATTCCCGCTGCATTTTTTATTCAGTGACAAAAAAGTAAATTCTCAACAAGAAAAGTGGGGGGAGGGTTCATTATGAGAGTAAATACAGTAGCTCTCATTTTAAGCACAAAAAACTACACTGAACTTTTTCATGTTTCGACACTTTTTGCACCTCAAAGGTTGCTGCTATGCTTAAAAAGAGAGAAAGAGGAAGTAAATCTACTGGGATGCACAAGCGACATAGCACAGGAGCATAGTTCAGTACATCCTTGGTACATCTGCCCAGGAGGGACCTAATGGTTTTACGGTACACTATAGACGCCTAAAGAGACACTAAAGTGCAAAAGCAAGTTGGCCAGCATCGGTAATTGCAGTGTTGTGAATACAAATAATATGCGACTTGCAGCAGCAGCACTTTATTAGTGCATGAAAATTCGCAAAGCGTCCTGAAAACAGGCACGGCTGCCCTGTACATTGTTCTGCAGACAACTTGTGGCATCACTGATTGCGAATGGCAAGACAAGACTGGTGGAACTAGTCGAAGTGTTCTTCTGAAGCAAACACTGATGCAGGGTTATGCAAGTTTAAAATGAGTGTGTGCGCGTATGCAAGTTTAAAATGAGTGTGTGCAAGAACTTTTCCTGGTTATGAGCATTTTAAAAGACACAAACATCAGCCAGTAAACATAAAATATGATGCCTCATCCCAGGCTTTCTTGCAATGTCGATTTCGTGGGAATGTTTTGCCTCGCCTAGAAACACAGCCACAAAAATACATGCATGTGGGTGCACTAGAGACTGTAGTACTGTACCTAGCTAGTGACATACAGATAAAGCAGCCAGTGGAAACAGGAAAATTAGCACAATCAACACGAAGCAGGACGGCTTTCAAATGCTTTGATCAATGGCGCATGCATATTCAGCAGCTTTTCATAGGTGAGTAGCGCCTGCAGGCGTTTCTGGGGAAACATGGTCAAGTAGCGCGGTAAAGACGGGACAAAAGTAGAGAACACACAGGACTAGCGCTAGACATCAACTGAAATTTTTACTACACACATCAAAAGATATACAGGAAGGGCGCATGCGTGAACATGCTCAAAGCACAAAGAAAAAAGACAAGGTCAAGTGGTGCATTTTGTTACGCACGTGGCAAGTTCGCATCCAGATAATCTATTTCTTTTTTTGATGAACTAATAGAAGCCGTGCTTACACACTTTTCACCGGCTTTCATGATGCACCACGCTTCAAACAATTCACGGCTGGCTTGGTCCTTAAAACAGCACAATGTTACTGTCTTCTCGTAAATTGGAACACAGTGTGGAACGCACCGGCAGCGGCGGCAATGGTCAGCTAAACGGCCCCCCGCAGCGAGCGCTTGAACAGCTGTACGGTGCTCCCAGAGCCTGTCATTTATGCACCTACCAGTCTGCCCAATATAGCATTTTCCACCAGATAGAGGCACTTCGTATACAACACCTTGCTTGCAACCAACAAACAGCGTGGCATGCCTCTTCTTCGGTTACCCTTCTTCTCGCCATTCACAGCAGAGCACATTCGTGCTAGTTTTTCTGGGGCGGAGAACACAACGTCGGCACCACATTTCCCCGCCACCTTTTTAAGGCGGTTGGAGAAATTGTGCACGTAAGGGACGACTACAGGCCTCCTTTCTTTGCGAGGTTCATCTCGCCCTTGACGCCGTGCCCCTGACTTGACGTCACGCAATTCGCCCCGAGCGCGAACACAGTCGGCCCCTGGCGGCGGTGGGACGAATCGCTCCTAGTGTGGATGGCGCTCTCGCGTCGTCTGCTTTTTCACGTTGCGTGCGGCGCAAGACGCGTGCTGCACACGACAAAACAACCAATATGTGTGCTCGTTGGGCAGTAAGCAATGGCATAGTAACCTTTGCGTGCTCGTTTCCTCTAGAAACGCAACAATCAGCGGCCGTTGCGGGTTAATGCGCTGGTTTAATTCCACGAAACATCTTCGCTGTGGTCACCGCTTGAGTGTGAAACGTGTTATAAACATTCCTTTACACATTTCACTTTTCTTATTGTTGAGTGCAGTCGTCTGCCGTTTCGAGAACGTCGAAGGGTGCTTTTTGAAGGTGGCGTGGTGATTATTTAAAGGATAAAAGTTTAGTACGCGAAACGGGTAAGAAGCGACAAGACCTGTGCATACGCGGGCAAATTCCACACCCTTGTAAAATTGCGCTGTGTCCTTATAGAAAGAAACAAACAAAAACATTTACACTGCACACGACCCGTGCGCTATCGCCCATACATTACCGGACACGTATTTTACACCCGCAAGCGTCTGTGTGATCGTGTCCTTCCCGTACCTTTTCTAAAATAAATACCATTTTTGGACAGTCGTTGGTTATACTCAGGAGGAGGAATAAGCATTTATTCAACTGTATCGATTTTCTAATTTTACGTATTATTTAAATACGTTTCTATGGATGCGCAAGAGTATTTAGGGGGAATGTTTCAGTAAAATTAAGCAGTTGTGAGTTTGCGTCAGTCATGTGGCATTTTGTGTGTCATTTTCATACATATCCTTTTCAAATCCGACATGAATCACCTTGTCCAGAAACATGTCTCACTCAGCATAACCAAATGCCTAATTTGGTCACGTCTTAACCTCTTAAGGTGGACCTAAGTTTAAAGAAAGAGGAGAAAACTCGTAATATATAATGCACGTTGTTGCCCACATGTGTGTGGGGTGTGTGCCATGACTCGCTGTTTTTTTTTTTTTTCCCACAATGCTTGCTTTCAATACAATTTTGAAAAAGGCGTCCCACAATTCCTGGACAATCTCGGACCAAAGGGGGGTTAATCATTTTGGAAAATACCTGTGCTGCTTTTTCACCGCTGCAGAACACGACGCCTAGTGTAGTTTCGATTGTAAATAATACTTATAACCATAGTTTGGCTTTTCGCGCGCGTTACATGCGCTCTCTTCTCGCTGCTCTTGCAACGTTAGCAGGACCCCCCCCCCCCTCACCCTTCCCGAAAAAAATGAAATGCGCAGAATTTCATTTTTTAAACAATCCTCAAGAATTAAATGCCAAGACAAAGGCGATATTCAGTTTACAAAACAAAGTAGTTACCGGGAACCCGTTACGCTGATTTGCAACGAGAAATAAAAAGGAAATGTTTTACTACATCTGCAACAGCACAACTTCATTTATTGCCGTCTTTAGGGTTCGTAAGCAACCTTATACGCAAGAATGCAAACTTATCTCGCTGTTGCAGGCACCTGTTAGATTTTAAAAGGAACGCAAATCGTCAACAGAGCAGCCGTCACAGAAAATTTGTGCTCACTGTGAGGTCCCAGAAGCTTTGCACACTGTAAGCCTGCTTGTCACTTTGCGAAAACCTAGTTAAACATGAGATGTTGATTGTACTGCGTGCGTTGATAATTCAATTCGGAAGTTCACTTGCGACGAAGGCCGTAAATAAGTGATCCGAAACCGTTATTCATCAAACCTTCCTTCACAGTCACTAAAATTTCATTTAAAAGACCCGTTAGAGCGGTTACATTTATATCTCTGCGCTGATCAAAATTCAGTAATTTTATGTTGCTTTTTGAACACAAAAAATATCGTAAGCTCTTAGAAAGAATTTCGGGGCAGTTAAGTAGTGTTACCATTTCAGAGCATCCCACAAATGCAAGAATGCGTCATGCTACCAGTGAAAGCGATTGAGATTGCCGTTGTAAACTGAATTTCAGAGATCGAGGCTTCCTGATTTGTTTCTATTTATGCTTTTATTGAAGGCTCAAAGCCATAGTCTGGAAAGATCGAGCTTGCTACGAGCCACAGCGTACAAGTTCATTGTCACAATTACGGCCATTCTGAGATTCCCGATGAGTCGTCGCGTTTTTTGGCGTAATAATGAAAACTGACTGCCACTTCCATGCTATACATTGAACGTTGAGTAACCGAACTATAGCATACCACTCTTGTTTGCACCTGTCGTGCGCACATACGGCGAGAAAAAGGCACGAAGCGCGCCCACAGTATGCATTCTTACGGGCCGCTCAGCGGAGCATCCACACTAGCAGCGCGACGCTGTCGCCACCTACATGTCGAGCTCGCGGCGAATAGGCTTTCAACCACTGCTGCTATTACTTCCCGAGGGAAGCCGGCATCTTTCAAACGTGCAACTTGGTGCTGAACACTATCGGCGACTTGGTGCTGACAAGACTTCTCGAGGGCACCGCAAAGACAGCTAACGCCAATACCCCTTTTCACTATCTTCGAATGCGCTGAACGATAATCCAAAATTGCCTTTTTTGACCGTGGCTGATACGCCCAACACACGCGTGTTCCACAGAAATTAAAACACACATCGAGGAACTGCAAGGACCCATCATTTGGTAATTCATGAGTGAATTCCAAGCCGTCAGAGCACTCCAGAAATGTTTTCTTAACTGTCTTGACTAAAAGGTTTACTTCTTCTGGCTTCACCGACCTAGTAACAATCATGTAATCATCGACATATCTAAATATCTTTGCTGTCTTAGCCGTGTCAATATATGCCTCAATGCTGCAGCGCCAGACAAACGTCTTCAAATTTTCCTTCTTCCCACACACCATATCCGACTGGAATAATCTGCCTGTATCTGTTGTCTGCGATTCCTGCTTGGGTCCTGTGTGGGGCCTGCAGTATGTCATAAATAAATAAATAAATAAGCTGGTCCGCAGCAACACATGCAATGTACACTTAACTCTTAAGCCAAATACAGCCACCATAGCACATTGTTTTCACCTGTTTTGCAATTCACACAGTGAGAGCAGAACTGCTTAAATATGCTCCTTCTGGAAGCGTCTTTTGGGAAACTGGTCATTAGGAATGCAATAGTCATCACTTCAAAGGCTCTGTGACAAGCTTAATAACACCCACGCTTTGCAATTGGTCAGCTGTACACTGAATTTGCACACCAGACACTTTCCTAAGCGGTCGCCAGCGACAAAGAAAAAGGGGGGTGGGGGGTCACACGAGATTTGAACCCTGGAACAACACATTTAGCAACGGAAGCGCACACCAAAGGGTCATCCTGTCTGACTGAGGAAATCGTCCGAGCAGTAGTAAATCATTGAAGGACTCAGGCTAGTTATCATTGCGCCTGCCGAAACTTTAGCGAGTTACAACTGCCGTTTCGTCAGCACGGAACGCTAGTGAAGAAACAAAAAAGAACGAAAGCAACATGGTCGTTTGCGCTATCACAGAAAAACATCGGGGCACAAAATGCAATTTCCGGGCCAAAGGTTGAGCCGATCACATGTAGGGTGAACGGTAGATCTACGTTTGAGAAACAGCCGCTCCAACTACGCGGCGACTGGCGAACGGTTGAGGCACTTCGAAATCTACAGCGCCGGCCAACACCCGAGAACGCGAAATCACGCACAGAGGCACGGTTGAAGCACTTCACGTAAGAGCATGAGGAGAGGATACAGTAGAGCGCACACCCGCACACTGCGTATCCAAACAGTTGCCGCTTCACGTAAGAGAACGCGAAATATCCAACACAGGCACGGTTGAAGCACTCGTAACTTCGCTAGAATACGAAGGATTAAGCGTTAAATCCAAAGCGCGGCCGTCGCAGAGAGCGAAATAAAACACGCCGATTGATACACTTGTCGCTTCACGGAAGTGCCCGAGCAGAGGCTAGCGCAGAGCGCACACTTCTCCGGCGATATTCAACGCCGGCAGGGCGGTCCCAGAGCGCGGGGAGTGTGCACAACGGCGGAAAAGCCAAGCGCCCTTCGCCTTTCCCACTCGCACTCCTCCTTTTCTCCCTTTCGCGTCTAAGCGTCCGGGCAATTTATTTCACGCGCCCCGGGAAGGCATGCCACGTCTACTTTCACTTCTGCAGTTTTTAGGTGGCAAGTGTGGCATGACCGCACAAAACGCTTAACATCGTTTTGGTAATCTGGACCATAAATCTGTGAAGGATTCGATGGGTCGTTTTGCGGGTGCCCGTATGTCGAGGCCTGACACTACCACGTGTGGCTGGAAAAGTTAACGCTCTATGTGATTTCCGCACGTGTATTATCTCTTTCAGCGTTTTTTCCTCGGCAAGGTCCAGTATAACGGCCTCACGGTCCAGGGCTGCAAGGTCCAGGATAACAGGGCCTCACTTGATAACTTTCCGGTCACGACATCTAAAAGGGGGATCTGTGCCGCTCTTCTGCGATACTGCTCCGGCGGAGGTTAGGTTGCTTGATAAAGGGAACTTTAATGTTGGGGCCTGCAATGTCTTAGTGCTTGCGATGGCGGAAGCCAGGTGTCGAGGTTCCGAAGTAAGCGTTTGTCTTGTTGTGCTAGTACCCGTTTCACTGGTGCTGACGCCTTTAATTAACAATATAAGGTAGCTTATTTGAACTGCTTGGGCACTCCAGATGGAAAAACTGTGGGTTGGCGTCTACTGGCGCCCAAGAAAAGAGAAGCAAAACAGGGCATCCATGTCATCCATGACATTCACTAAAATGTTATGGTACCATGTCTTCTTTGATGACAACTGCCTCACCAAAGTGAAAGTGGTTACCGGGTGGTAATCCTCTGATATGAGGGCTTCTAGGGGACTAGAGGTATGCTCTCTGCCAGCGCTGTCAAAATGTATTCACTTTTTGATGCATGAACTTCCAAAGCTTCAGGGTGTCAGGCTGGCTTGAAAATGGTACAGTAGTATGGGAGCTTGGCGGTGCAGTGGACGTGTTACCAGTAAGGAAATCCGAAGGCGTAAGAGACATTTCTTAAGTGCATCAGAGGAGATGTAGGTTAACCATCTAGAAATAAATATATTTTCAACTTCTCTAAGGATGGTATCAAGCTGCTCACAATTGAAGCAACCTTCCCCTAACCGTTTTCCGGAGGGAACCTTTGACTGATCGAATCATCTTTTCTCAAAGCCGTAGTACAGTAGCCCTGCACCTGGAAATGCGGAAACGTCAGTACACTGGTTTCATCTCACGACTGCCTTGACGAAATTAGAGGGCATTGTCGGAGTAAACAACAACAGACAAACCGGGTCGTGACGCAAACCGACGCAAAAAAGTCACAAATGACCCTCCAGTCATGTAGGAGCATATCTAGAAGTGAATACCCCTAACGACGGTACATGCAAACCATGCTATGTAGTCCTTAAGAGCACTGCTTCCCTTTGCAAAAGCAGGTCCTGCGGTGTCAACACCCACAGCATGGAATGCCCGAGACCTGTCCCCCTTGTCGGTCGGCAGTGGTGCGGTCGGTGTTGACTCACGTTGTAGCATGAAACGGGAGCAGTAGATGACTTTTGTAGCGTGAGCTACATTGGCCGAGGTTCAGCAGTTCCGCGTGGCTCCTGGAGAGCCGTGGTGCTCATGAGCTAGGAGCAGTGACGTCACAGTGCGCACAGAACGTTACTCGCTGCCCGGCGTCCCTCACACACCCAACGCGCCCAGCCTCCTCGCCGACCTGCGTTCCGCACGTGGCAGCTCGGTCCACTTGATGAACATGCGAGGGTTGGCCGGATGTGTAACCGATGGCTCGTGCGTCGCAGCAACACCGGCGTGCGCCTGTGGAACCAGCTTAGCTGTGGGGCGATTGGTGACGCTGCACCGGAGGCGCTTGTTAAATATACATGTGTCACATAATGCGTACACCGGGTGTGTGTCACTGAAGCAGCAGTAAGCATGATAATCAAGGTAATCCTAGATACCCGGGACAGTTAATAATAACCAGCTGAAATTTAGCTCACGCTACGTATATTCTGGCATAGCCGAGCTAATCCACTGCTATTTTTTTTACGCAATGCCTGCCCCTAATACCCCAAGACTGCTCGCGCAGCTTCGCAAAGGTGTCGTTGACTTTACTATGTACCTGACGCCGGTGCATGATGTAGGTGATAAGACAAGTCCAGTGGTGGTTGGCGGCTAGCGGGATCGGGTACGCAACTTCTTCTGAAGCGTTCACGTTATCAAGACGCAGCTTCTTACATACGATCTCATGATTGTACAAAAATAGATGCAAGTCGCAACTGCGGAACACCTGAGAAAAGTCAAGTAATACATAAACAAAAAATACCAAAAACCATCATGCCCACGTGAGCCTGCGTCTTGTATGTTCCGTGTAATATCGCACGCACCCACATCGGGAAATGACCACGTATCAGCCGTAAGGAAGGGCAATGCGCCCGCTACACAAGATTCTATGTTAGAGGCTTAAGCATTTGAATGAAGAAAGTGCACATATTTCCAAACGAGAATTCGTTGCCCTATCAATGACAATAAACGAGCGCCCTGGTTGCACCTGTCATCTTAATCTGCTCCTGATATCACATGCCACACTCTAATACCGAGACTTCACTAGTTGGTACCACCGTAAAGCCGATCTCTCTGTTTAAAATTCGAGTGGCGTGGCCTGCTTAGCAGTGTACGTGGGCTTGTTCTTTTCCTTTTGATTGTTATACTTGTAGCTTCGGTTTGAAAGAAGCTCCTTCAACAAGCTGACGCCTGTTTTATACAAAATGTGGACGCGGCAGAAGTCGCACTGATTTTTTGCCGCACATATGGGGGATGGGACGACCTCATAAAATCCGGAGGCCCGAAGAAGAGGCGCCCTATGAGTAATCGGACAGCCTGGGAAGTAGAGAATGTAATCAGTGGCGGCAAGCCTAGGATCCCGAACGGGGCATGCAAGTGCGCGTTTTATCAATCACGTTGTCGATAAAACCAACCTGCCAACAGAGTCATGAAGAACTTGCAGCGCAAGGTCTGTGAATCACTTGGCGGGCAGAACGGTCGCTTTCAGCAAAACTTACTGGACATCCGTCAATTCCGGGCGCAGCTCCTGCGTCTGGAACCGGCTTTGGTTCGACGTGAAGATATCTACCATCCGAGGGCTCAAAAGGTCCCACAACAAATAAAGTACTCATACACTGCACTTAGCGTTTGCTTTGGTCTTCTGCTAACGAGTGGCATATACAGGGTGTCCCAGCGCTCATGCACAGAAATTTGAAGGAAGTGGAATGGCGTCACTCAGAGAAATTTAGGTGCATAATGTTTCCAGTGCAGTAGAGTAGCGGCCAGTAAGTTTTCGTTAACATCATTTGATTATTTGATCGTAGTAATCATCGAACTTGGAAGTACTGCTCTAAAAATTACTGTCAATGTGGCAGTTGTGTGCCTACAACTGCCACATTGACAGTCTACAGCCTAGAACTATTGACAGCCTACAACTGCCACATTGACACGAGAGACATCTAAATGCGGTATTTCGAGCGATTAAGTAATTGCGTATTTATTTATTCTGTCTGATATAGAAACCACGTGAAATATCAAACATAACCCGTGACGACACTTCCACCCCCATCATAAAGCAGCGGACTCAAATGAGCGGATTGAAAGCAACTGCTTTGCCTGTAGCAGGCTCGAACAGGCGGTGCATCACCTTGATGATGGCATGCATGGGAGGCCCTGCAACAGCAAGTTTCGCGGGCCGTCATGATAGATCAGGCGCAAACTCGGTGGCGGTTTCTCCTTTCTTGCTTATCTTTATTTCATTCTGGCTAGCTCAAAGGCAGCCGGCTCGAGGGCACTGCTATAGGGGGCTGGCGGGAGCGTCGTCATGTGGTATTTTTCATATGTCATGAGTCTTTTTCTCACTCAGTATATGGCTCCGCAATTTGATCATCACTTAAATTTGAGGGGTTTATGCCTCGCGTGTGTACCTACAAGTACCCCATTGACACTTTAATAATAATGACAGTATTTTTAAAGATGGACCATTATTTTTTATAAATAAAAAATCTCACTAACAAAAAATTACTTACCGCTACTACACTGTATTAAAAACATTTAGCACAAGATTTCCTTAGAGTGACGCCTATGCTCTTTTTAAAGTCTTGGCACATGATAGCTGGGACACCCTATTTATACGCGGGTTAATGGCGCTCAGTAACATATATGGGGCCCTTCGAGTTTACTTTATTGACGCGAACACAGCTCTGATGTGGCATCAAGCTCGCACTGTTGTGCAAGGTGGGCTCGATTTTTTTTAGGTAAACCATATGAAATTTCTAAAATGTGATTACTTATGATCAGAATATTAGAGAAAACTAATTCTCGAATTGTTTGCTCAACAAAAACGGGCTTTAAAAATGTGCAGTGCCCATCAGAAGAGCGTCTGTTGTTTACAACGTGGCGAGATGTGTTTTGAGTGCCCTTTTTGTGTAATTCTTTACAAATCCAAAAAAAAGATAAAATATATTTTAGCCATACCACTTCTAAAGATTGCTACTTTTTATTTCATTGATGAGCTAAACAGGTGTTTGATTGCCGGTTGTAAATCAAGCTACTCAAAGTTTCAAAAATGTCAGCAGCATTAACCATGTTTTCGAACGTTTGCTCACTTTGACCTCAAGGCGATTGGATCTATCGGCTGCACGCAGTTTAAGCACCCCGCAGCCTTTTTGTAACGTAAGCTACACTGGCCGAGGTTGAGCAGTTTCGTGAGTGAACCTTGAATTGCTGTCCTGGCAAGCGCGAAGAGCATTGAATTGGATTGAATTTGGATTGGATTGGAATAAACTGCATTGTATTGGATTGAATTGGAAATCCAATTGAATTGAAATTGCATTGGATTAAACTGGATTGTATTGGAAACCCAATTCCATTGGAGCACGGGTGCGTAGAGAATTAGGTCTGCACAACCGCCGGTCTGCGCATTCCAGAGGAGTGACGTTATAGCCGTGGCAGACGCACTGGCGCCAGCGCATGCCTAGCTGTGCGCCTCCGTTGCACAGTAGCCAAGTCTGACGCTACACCGGAGCCACTTGATAGCCATTTAAAGGTCTTTTTTCATTGGGCAGCCCCCCTTGGAGGTATTGGGCTGTGTGTTACAGCTCCAGATTGGGTGTAACAGGGGGGTACCATTGGTCCAGGCCTTCAAGGGCTTCTGCTGCCTTGTGAGCCCACTAAACAAAATCGGTCTGCTCTTCATAACGGTTTCTCTGGAAACATAACGCGCACCATCGAGGCTAGTCGACACGATTACGTTCTCTTGGTCGTTCTTGGAGATACAGATCTTTGCATATGCCTCCAGCAAGCATCACAAAGCTTTCAACACATATGAGATGAGACGCAGACACATAAAATGCTAACTTTAAACAGTCCGGGGGGCAACTGCATACGTTTTGACCCCACATGAATTTATCGCAAAACCTACAAAGTGGTGGTAGTTCTTATTTTCGCTGGTTAAGAAAATGGTGAACATAATCATCTACAGCTTACAGGAACGTGTAGCAAACGAACGTGTAATGGCTCCCTGTTTTCCTACCAAGGTGTAGTCACAGTCAATTTTATTGACGGTTTTTCTGTCTTATAAATTCAGTACCTTGTGTGGTTCACAAGCACACTTCTTTCTTAATCTGTCTATAAACGTGGCCAATAGTAATACTCGTTAACCCCGCCGTCTGGTAGCAAGGAAATACAAAGCTAAGCGTGGGTATTTCACTTCTGACTTTGCAGCTAAATGCCACGTCTTCGTGGCAACCGTGTATCTATCTATCTCCCGGGATGATGGTTGGAAAAAATCGTAGCTTAAAGTAGGGCAAATCTTGCACTTCTTTTGAAAATGAGTGACAGCAGAAGTAATCATCTCGGTAAACCAAGCAGCGAACAAAAAATAGGCGCTGTTTAATGATAAATAGCCAGAGAAGCAAGACGCCATAACGATGATGTCAAAATCCCGAAATTCCTAATATTTAAAGTACATTTGATATACAACCGTAGTAACAAGGCAATGCTTGTCCAGGGATGTTTTGAACTTTTTACAAAGTGTGAAAGCGTGAAGTATACTAGCTCTACTCCCGCAAGCAATACATAAGTTTAAAATCGATTTTATACGTTATTGTTGACTGCACATGACAACAAATCTTTGAAATCTCTGATCTTGAGCCTATAAAGCTATCTTATGTATGAAAAAGAACTGCGCTTCACTGGAAAAAAAAGTGTTTAGATTTTCTTATGCGGCGGAAACAGCTAACTCAAACTAATATTATTCGCCCGAAATCCAGAAATAAAGATTATTTGCAACACCCCAAAGATCTACGCAGTTGCAATATACAAGAAAATAATTGAAGATCCTTTCAATAATACTGGCGTCGGACAGCGGTGTCATCTAAGAAACAACAAGTGTTATTTTGTTATGAATGCCCTATATTACCACCTAATTTACATTCGAAGTTCTCACGCGGACACGTGGAGCACCAAAAGTTTTGTTTTGCACCAAGTGACTGACTATAACCTGCTAAACCAATGCGTTCAAAAGGGCGTATAATAAACCTTCGGGAGCTGTGCACGCGCTCAGATCTGCTGTTTTGTATTATTATCCTAATCCCAACACGAGGCCCAAACTTCAAAGCACGCACCTGTTCAAATTGTTTACCGGCGTGCATTAACTCAGGACGCGCTTTGAAATCGCCGCCATTAATCGGTCCTAACTATCGCAAGCCAGACGTGGTTAATGACTGTACTTGACTGCACGTGCCGTGTGCTTGTCTTGGCGTTCCAGAAAGACTCCAAACTCTCTGTGCCAAGCGCTCTTTCCAAGAACTCATTACGTGGATGAACGTGGCTCTGCTGTGCTTTTTCTAACGCCCTCAGTTCTCATTATGGCGTTTGCTTTTTATAGCCGTTAGCTTACGCCCTTAATTTATTGAGCGCATTTGTTCAAGGACTTTCACCTACAGTGGCTTTGAAAATTTTCTACTTGTTATGACCAAATTAGTGTGTTTTACAGCAGGATGGAAAGTTGGGCGAGTTGGTACGTCGACATGATGGAGAAACAGCGTGGTAGGACGAGATACACGAGGAAAGAAACCAGACAGGACGATTGCTGATCAACTCGAATTCATTTGAACGAAAAGACCTATATACGTAAAAAACATAGAAACGGCACACGTGATAACATCCGTGCCATACCACACAGAGAGAGATAAAAAAAAACAAGCTTGCTCCTACATAGCGTCCACAATGAAAAGATAAGCCACTTCTTTATCATGTAACGGACGGAAGCCTGACTGATGCACTCGCTACCAAGCCTGTTTATATTGAACGCCTCTATTATTTTGTCGTTTAGCTGATTAGAACGACGGAGCAGTAAGATCGTTTTATAAAATTGGGGCTGACAGGAGCGCGTAGGACACGAACAACAGTGATCGGACAAATAGGATGTGAATGTACTATTCAAAGAAATAAAGTGCTTTCTCAAACGCACATTTACACATAAGCCCGTATAGGCAGCGTAAACTCTGGCACGCTAACCTTAATAGCAGGATTCAAGCTAAGGCGTTAACCCTGCCGTTACTGCCGAAAACACAAACTTCTATGCCTGGTTTTCTGCACGTTTAAAGTCCACTCGTGCCGTGACGCTGAGATGTAAAATGCAGCTCCGATTCAGGGATGATAATACACAAAGGTTTAGGGTTAAGCACTGTGTCAGTGCCGGTTTTTTTGTACCCTTGTAGTTTTCATGTTTTAGGTCGTGAGGTGTTTTGAAGCGTTTTTTTAGTTTTTATTCAAGTCTCGAAGTTTCTTTCAGTAAGAAATTACCTACGCGAAGAATATAAATATCGAATACAGCGGTCCCGCCATGTACAGCGAGCTGAACCAATGCGCGTGTGCCACGGAAGATTTTTTACCCCAGGCAAAAGCAGACACACCCGCGAGGTAGACGCCCATACGTTAAGTTACCAGTGAGATTCTACGCTGGAAGACACCACAGCCACCCGAAAAAAGTTATTCAATGAAAAAGAGATTTTGTGCTGGTTATGGGATATACGGGATATATCGAAGTTTGAGCCTCTTTTCAGCCTGAACAGTGCTTGCCCGTTATTTTTTTGAAAATGCTTCGATAAGGCAAAGGAGGCGCCTGTCATATTTAGGTCGGCAAATAGTGCGATGTTCACAGACTTGGCAAATGACATGCCTACTAATGTAATTTTTCTACATCCCACATCTGCTGTACGAATATGTCAGAAACAAAATATTTTATTCGCGATGACAAATTTTCTTCATAGTCCAAGTACAAGCTTACACATAAAAGAGCCTAGTGCACTAGAGGTCGGTCTCATCAGTAGAAAACCCCTGAGGAAAATCTGCAGTTCTACAAACAATTCCCAAAAGATAGCAGTTTACAAAGGAAGTATAGGGAGAAACGATAACTGTGCGCCTAGAAAAGGGAAATAGAACACAAGAAATCACCGATAAAAATCTCGAACGCGAAAATCAGTGTATGTTTCAGTATACGCAAAACAGGCGTAAGACAAACGCTATGAACTTCAGAAAGAATCGCGGCTATTTTCGGTAAATTGTGCGTTCGTGAATTTTTCACTCAATGCCATAGGATAACTCCACAGCTTCAGTATCAAAGGCGTATTTTTTCTAGAGTATTTTTTCTCGTTGACTAAGCTACTGATTTTAAATAAAATTTCTGTGAAGGTAATTCAGGACAAACGTCTGAGTCAATATATGAGAATGGCTCAAGACAGGACATTATAGGTTGAAGGAGTTATTTGTCCACAAAAATGACGGACTCTCTTAAAAGGTTCTTTTCAGGAAACGACTTTGTTATGTTATAATTTCGATTTCTTACTGAGGTATACACTTCCAAATAAAGCGCAAGGAGTTGGATTAACCCTGGAGGGGAAGTAGTTATGTGAAATGGTTTTGTACTCACCAAAGTTATTCTACCTAAGTACGAAACGCACGTTGTGAGACATGCGTTTTTTGACGAGCGAAAGTTTTTAAGGTACGCATCAGCAGGATTCTGGTGATGTGCAAACTTGCTTCAATGACAGCGTTGATTGCCCAAGTGTCGGTTGCATTGCTTCGTTGAACAAGTCGAGCTTGTTGGGCGTCATGCCAAGTATTAAAAAGAGGGTAACAGCCTTTTTCCAGCAGTAAAAGTAATGAATTTTCAAAAAAAAATTAACTAACAAATAAATACCAACATAACTTACGACGCCGTATCCTTAGTTCCAAAAATGAGCTCACCGCTTTTCCAGCCTTTAACACGATGGTATATCACAAAATTCTGTATGTACGGTGGCAGTGCAAACACCCGAAATGGAGGGTATCCACAGACCCACGATTCTAGAGAAAAATGACTTGTTTTGATAAAATCTTTTCTATCTCTGTAGGTTCGAGAAAGTGGGTTCGTTTCGACGTAGAGATGACAGCCGAAAATGGCCAACAAATTGATCGCAAAATGATTGAAGGCAGGAAGAAATAAAGTAAACGAGGATAAAACGCAGGTACGAATATTTTCCAGATGGTGGGTCTCCAGGATGCGAGAACATCACGCCACGGGAACGATATGGCGGCTCCATGGCTTGCGATGGAGGAAGAAGGGTGCAGGAGTCGTGGTGTTCGACAAACAACGTGTTAAAAAGACATGTCCATAACACTCAATAATAAGTTTCATATGTGCACCTACAATGTGATTTTGTGTGGTGGAAAACAGTGTCGCCATCTAGCGGTAATTACTACAAATGGATCTTGCACAGAAATGCCGCTGCAGATGCTACGTGAGCACGGCAAACGCAGATATGTCCTCGTCAGGTGCTAGGTCTTAAGTTACGCTTTATACTCTCTGTATTCAATACGAGCAGCTTGACGCGCAATAAGGGATGTTTATTTGACGATTTCAAGGCGCAGCATTGCCGTTATGTAACGTTAGACTCAGACATATCCGCCTAACAGCAAAAAGTGTCCAACGGTAGCAATCACAATGACTTTTTTACAGTATATTAAGAAGAATGTGACGCCAAAGGTATGATGGCTGTAATGATAGGACATGTTTGGCGAATTGAGGTAAGACCTACCGGCTAATTTACAACATTTGATGGCGGATTTTGTGTTCTCATATTTTTTTCAACAGCTTTTCTTCAACGTAAGCAATTTTGCCCCAAAACATTTCAAGGAAATCTTCCAGCCCTCCGTCTAAGAACGACGTTGGTTGAACGTGAACGTTTCTCGAGATTGATTATTTCGTTGGCAAATCCTACAGTGCAAGTGTGTGTACTCTCAAGGTATGCACCACTGTTCCAGATATCCGCACCAACTCCCGGGTAGGCACTCCGTAGGCCTAACGTTTCGGTATATGGTCTACGGCGTGAATCGGTATTTTCTGCTTGCCATGCAATGACTATTTTGTCCAGTGTGTGCCGGTTCAAAGTGTTAAACCTCAAAATGTCACATTAGGCCAAACGTCCTAAATAACAAATAACGACGTTACACCTTGTCACGCGGCTAACGGCCTTACGCCGTATAGAGCGGCATCATTCTCATCGTACGTCGAGCGGTAGGTGACGGTTTTCGGCGTTCACCTCATAACATGACGTTAGGCCTGAATACGTCACGCCGTCACACGCTTGCATCATTTCCTTCCTCTTTTTACGTCACCCTTCAGCGGAGGGGGCCTAACATACCGGTCGTCAAGCTTTGTTTAAGATTCATACACTTCATTTGGGGTCATCATCGTCAAAGTTGGCTTTCTTGCCGTGCGTTTTTGCGTACAGACGTCATCAATGAGAGGCTAAAAGCTTCGCTGTATTAGTAGCACTTCGTTTTTCCTCCTCGAACAATTTTTGTCAGAAATCACGACTTTTTCGGTGCAAGCATAATTCAGTTCCGTAATTTAGTTGCATCATTTCTCGCTGACAAACTGAATGAAAGCCCCACATGGGAATAGCTAGATATGATTTTTAAAATTGGATCACTGACAATCGTGCAAAGAGGACTTCACAAAATGTTCGCTTTGGGTTCACAAAACGTTCGAAAGTGGGTGAGGAAAACTGCTAAGTCTAGAGATATACAAATCAACAAGCATTTCAAAGGCAATGCAGCACATAGTTTGGAATAAAATAACTCAAGTGGTTTTATGATGCAGATGACGCTGATATTCGAAATACTCGACGGATCACCAGCTGAATAAATTTGTAGATCACGAAAACAACCTGTCAAACCAGAGTGGCACTTTATACACCACAGTGCGAACGTTCTCTGCAAAAGATTTCTCATCACACTTCCTTGCCAGGCAAAATCATGCGGACCACGATACGTTTCTTCTTCAGATGAGCCCGAATGACAGTTGAGGCAGTTGAAATTCGTACACAAGGATGGAGACTCCACTGGGGGTGTAAGCGTGGAGCGCGTGTTCTGAATAAAAATTACGCCCACCTCCCCTCGCGGGAACCCTGGTGTGATGCGACGCTGAAGGGGGTTCCGTAGGGTGTTTCCGTTGGGTCGATTAGTCGAATTGCGTGAAACGCGTAGTGAACGTGAATTGCGTTTTAATCACATGGTTGGGTTCAACACGAGGGGATGCGGCGCAAGGGCAAGCGCGGGCGACAGTCGACTGAGAGACCGGCCGGAGCGCGGCACTCCGCTTATATGCGCAGCGCACCCGAAGGAGAGGAGACCGCGGAGAGAGAGAGGACTGCACATGCGCACAGCGCACAGCGCCGCCCACCGGCGGAGTGAGTGCGCTGCGCCACGCACCCACAGATGTTGGGCGAGAGTGTTCCCTATCGGAGAGAGGAGAGGGGGCGAGCGGAGGAGAGACGCAGCTGTGCGGACGCGGACAACGACGACGTAGGAAGGACAGGGCGGCCGGCAAGAGATGCTCCTCTCAACGTCGCATCTAAAAGCGGCGTAAATCATATCGCAGAAGAACGTAAATTCGGGCTAGTTGGTAGGAGTTCATCTTGGTCGAAACAAAAGCGCTCAAAAAGTATGGACGAAGGAAGACGTAGACAGCACGGCGCTTACTCGAAACTACTCGTTTATTTAAAAACAAACACATAAATACCATCCAGAGTACACGTGGTCGTTTTCCCCTCCCACATTATACAAACCATTTTAAGACTTAACAGCGGCTGAGGCACATGTGGCAAAAAAAGATAAAACACACACCACACATACAGTACCCTAAACCTGATAAAAGCGCCACAACCCTACATAAACCAAAGCATTATTTCCGCAATGTGTGACACAGATAGGAGTATTCCTTGTCGGTCAAGGTGAGGCAGGAGGCGCTGACACATCGTTCGCCACACCTTTTAATGTAGAATGAGTCTATAACTTCTCTGGTGGTTTTGTCTCGATATTTTGATAAAACTGAAGCCTCGCAAAAAATTGGTGAACACCCACACGCAGAACAATGTTTCGCCAGGTTGAGAGCCATCCTTCGACTTTAATGAACCTCGATGCTCTTGTAGGCGTATATTCAAACATCGGCCAGTCTGGCACACATTGATGTGCCACAATTCAACGGTAAGCAATAGACAACACCCGTTGCACAACGAACAAGGGGGGGGGGTTGTGCTCTACTCCGCAGTTTTGTTTTCTTGGCCATTTTTTACTATTTTATAAAAACCTATCTATGTGGCCACACACACTATTCAGGTTATTCGGAGCCGAGAAAACCACTCTGACATCTTACCTATTCGGAAAAAAAGAAAAATTTCAAGCCGTTTTAAAAATTACCAGCTCTGATACGGTAGGCACCTAACCGAAGCGATTAAAACAAGTAAAGCAAGAAAAAGTGTATTTTTGCTTACACACATATGTACGTTTCTTGCTCTCCACCGCACATCACCGGTAGTTTTATACTTTTGCTGTACACAGAAAACGTAATCATTGATTAGGGAGCAACCCGGTAAATAATTGTAAATGCTCGCGTCTTTATATAAAAATAGATAAACACCTGTTAGCGTCAGGTACCATCAAGTAAAAGTAGTGGCTTCAAAATCCTCGAGACACGTAAAAGAAATCCGTTTAAGTGCACACTTTAGACTCAAATCAGGAATTCCGGCTGCTAAATACACACAACCGCCAAGCAGACCACGCGCACCCACTCTAGACTTGCTGTTTTGAGGTGCGTTTGGGCACATTTTTGAAATTCTCACTCGACAATGAGCGGCCGAAGGCGTCTCGGAACGCGCACACGTGGTCGTGAGTTCGGTACAAAATGAATACAGCAAGGAGGGAAAAAGTTGCTATTAAACACAAAAGAGGAAGGGTGGAACGTCCTAAAGTTTCACGAAGTTTTGGGGGAGCGATCCAAGGAACAAAAAAATTACACCATCTTCCCGCAGGGGAACCCTGAGTAGTATGCGAAGCAGTCATGGGGTCGATTCAAGTGCAGTTTTCAGTTCGTCGTTTCCGTGAGGTTGAGGTACGTAGCTACCATTATATTAACTGTTTGGTTTCCATGGAAACTACCACACTTTTCGCTTATCGGAACTACAAAATGGGAAATTGCGTTGACCCCATGGCTATTTCGCATACTCAGGGTTCACCCTACGGGAAGATGGTGTAACTTTATTGAAGGGGGGGGGGGGTGTTAGAGTGGAGTGGCATTAAAGATAGATAGATAGATAGATAGATAGATAGATAGATAGATAGATAGATAGAGAGAGAGAGAGAGAGAGAGAGAGAGAGAGAGAGAGAGAGAGAGAGAGAGAGAGAGAGAGAGAGAGAGAGAGAGAGACGTTGAACGCGGTATGAGTGTGTCTATTTAAGCATCATCATCAATATGTTCAACGTAGGTGACGTCGAGCTGTGGTTTGCGTTCCGCTTTGATTATGACCGCATTATGGTCTGTGAAATGTAAAGTCATGGGCTGTTGTAGTAGGTTAACCCTAAAGTTGCTGAAGATGAGGTCGACGCACATTCCCCGGATGGTTGTGGGCTGCTTGTAATAACGGCCCGCGGAGACTCACCGACGCACGCCGCTGCCGACGACAATGAAACGTCGAAGGCGCCTGAAGCGTACTCGTCTAGTGCCGGCCCAGGAAGAAACCGGCAACACTGTCGCTCCAGGAGCCCTTATTGGGGAAGCGTGCTCGTCTCGTGCCTGCCCAGGAAGACAACGGCACCACTGTCGCTCCAGGAGCCATAGAAGGGACCGGGCGTTCAGCAAGCCAAGCATGCGCAGTGGACGTGTTTTCGTCGGCTCCGCCTTTTCTGAATAATTACGCAGTGTTCATCAACGTTAATTGGAGTTTTATTACTACCAATGTGTTCATAAAGCTGCGGGACATCGACCGGTACCAGTTGTTACGAAAAGTACGGTTTTTTGCCACCTTTCTGGGGCTTTAAACCCGCAGCGATGCGGCGTCTTCACTAATCCTAGCCGTGTAGCTCGTTAGACCAAGCTCCGGTGCGCCGATTATTCGTCGCCCCTGGGCGGCGGATGCCCACATGGAGCCCGACATAGAGACGTCCATTCGGGATTCCCCCAAATCCGGTTGCAGCCGGATGTGCATAGAGGTTGAAGGAGACGACATTACACCCGAGGAGTTCTACGCGGACTCAGGATGGCAGACTATAGTGCCCGGTACAAAGGCCCCAGCAGGACACGTCAGTCATCAATCGAGGTCCGCAACTAAGAAGTATGCCAGGAACGCGAGGGTTTCGGCAACGAAGGCTGCAAGGATGCCCGACATCCTACCGAAGGAGGACATCAAGATCGTGGTGCGGACCAGGAAAGGCCTGAACATTGCGAAGACCAGAATGACTACCGTGGCGTCGTCTATAATGGTGGCGGCGAAGGTGTCAAGAGCGGAGGGAGCGGCAGACTCGTTCTGCCCGAACCTACAGCAGAATATTGTAGTGGTGAGTGCACCCTTCGACAAGCGGGCAAGAATGTACAACCAGATTAGGTCCATTTGCATAAACGGCAAGGAGCACGAAGTCGGCGTGTACCGGACCGCGCCGCACGGAACCGTGAAATAAGTGATCAGAGGGATACCAGTAGAAGATACTCGGAAGGAAATAGAAACATCATAAACTCAAGAAATCCGCTGGCCCTGGGAGCACAGAAGATCAGGAACTCGACCACCCTCATCGTGGCATTCCAAGGCCAGAAGGTTCCAAAATACGTGTGTTACGGTCTAGTAATAACACAGTGCAACCTGTACCGGAAGCACTTTGACGTGTGCAGACTGTGCGGAAAGGTAGGACACCGTCCCGACGTGTGCCCGACGCCCAACGCGAAAGTGTGCTTCGCCTGTGGAACGACTAACCCCAAGGAAGGCCACGATAGTACGCCGAAATGCAGGCTGTGTGGGGGACCACACGAGACAGGAGAAAAAACGTGCAAGAATAAGTACAAGACATTGTACGTCGTTCGGAGAAGACCGTGGGAGCACAAGATGGCGGAGGAGCAGCTGCAGCTGCGGGCGCAGCTCGAGTCGGGTGATTTTCCATCGCTGACGCCATCGCTGACGTTATCTGGGGAGGCCGCCGCAGCTCGCCGGCACGCCTCGCGCCCCCCATCGAAGTGCATGAACAGCGCGAGCAGAGAGCGCACCGCAAGCAGAAGGCGGTCGCAGTCACGAGACAAGGTGAGCTGAGTCACCATTGCCACGAATAAAAGCAAGAAGATCGCGGGCAACGAAAACAAGAAGCAGGAGGACGAGGCAACGAGACCCATGAGGGAAACGAACGAAGCGCTCAGGCGCGAGAACGCCGAGCTGAAAGCAACCGTCAACAAGATGTCGAAGAAGATCGAGGGCATCAAGAAGATGTTAGTGACCCGTACCACCACCGGTACCGAAACGCCCGAAATGGCACCCTGCGGGGCCGTCGTGGGCACAAGAGGCGGTACGCCAGTGACCCCCGAGACGAAAGGACTGGCAGCCCAGAAGCGGGCGATCGAAAATCCACGGGAAAGTACGGTGAGCGAACGGATCAACGTCATCGAGGATCGTTTGAATAAAATCGAGGCGCGCTTTGAGAGTTTCGAGGCACCCATCGATACGAACGTCACCAAGCTGGAAGAGTTAATCAAGACAGCGATCTCGACAATGGAGACCGAGAACATAAAGAGGCTCACCTTCATCGAACAAACACTACGACCGATGGTGACTCACCCGACGTTTGTGTCAGTCATGGCGCAGAACCCCTACAAACAAGAGACGACGCAGAAATTCACGCTGATGCAATCATGGCCGCCCCAGCAACAGTAGAGAGACTTACAGTGTGGCAATGGTATTGCCGCGGGCTTGCGAGGAAGAGGGCAGTGATTCAGCAGCACATCGCACAGTCAACGAGGAAACCAGACGTCATAATGCTACAGGAGACGCTCCTCGACGCTCCATCGCTCCTCGATTACCGAGTCGGTGCGAAGGCCCCGGCGGTGGACAGCGGGAGCAGAGGGATCTGCACGATGGTCCGGAAGAGACTCACGTTCGTGGAGCACGAGATCGCGGCATGCAACATCAAACACGCGTTTGTCGAGATAACCCGGGCAATAAATGCAAGAGTAGTGTGTACTTGCTCAACATCTATAGTAACCCGTCGCAACGGAAGCAGAAGTTCAAGACGCTCCTGCGCAAGGCTTGCACCGCTGCAGGAAGCCAGACGCTGTTAGCGTGCGTGCGGCGACTTCAATGTAATGCATCCGGCGTGGGGCTACAGCAAGCAGACGGCCAAAGGGCGAGATTTGTTGCAAGACACGACGGACCTCGAATTTACACTGGTAACGGACCCACCGCATCCGACGAGACTCGGCAACTCGGTGTCTAGGAATACGACGCCGGACCTAATGGTCGTGAAGGACGACGAGAAGGGCACGACTAGTTGGCGCAACACGGGGGACGATTTCGGTAGTGACCACGCCATCGTGGAGGTCATAATACCGGGGAACGACGAAAAACGTAAGGAATATAGATGGACCGACTGGGTTGCGTTCCGCGACCGACTGCCATCGGACGACGAGGGCGAGATCGAGGACATCGAGGAGTGGTCTGTGAAAATCGAGGCGAGGGTGACGGCGGCAACAAAAATAGATAGAGAAGGAAGTGGGGATCCCGGGGGTCGACAACCGACTGGCTCACCTCATCCAGGCCAAGCAGTCCATACATAGTAAGTAGAAGACGCAGCGGCTCAACCGGAGGTTACGTAAAAAAGTGCCGGAGCAAAACTGAGTCATCGAAGACCACTGCCGAGTGCTCTGCGCGCAGCAGTGGAACGAGATCTGCAACGCGGAGGACGGACAGGGGCACTACGGCAAGACTTGAAACCTGCTGCGTCACCTGCTTGACGAGACGAAAACTAAGACCCACCAGCGCGACCAGCTAGCCGAGCTCACGCATCGGGCGGTTCGGGATCACGGGAAGCAGAGGTCGTCAAAAGAATCGACAACAAGTACCTGCCGGTAACGCCCACGGAGCGGCATCTCGTTTACAGGGGCGAAGCAAACAGGAAACTCGACCGCGACATAGACGTCGAGGAGGTGAGGATGACTTGGCACGAGCTGAACGGCCAGTCCACGGCCGGACCGGGTCGCATCACGAACAAGGTGCTCAGGAACCTAAACGACGAGGCAGTACAGAAGCTGACCAAGTACTTCAAAAAGTGCTTGAAGTCGGGGACGCTGCCCAAGTAGTGGAAGACGGCCAGGACCATCCTCATCCCCAAGCCGGGCAAACCGCCGAGCACGGACAACCTCCGGCCCATCTCGCTCACGTCGTGCGTGGGCAAGGTGCTGGAGTGCGTCCTGTTTAACCGGTGGCAGGACTACCTGGAGCGGTCAGGCTGTACGCCGCGTCGGTCATCGGGTTCAGGCAGCACCTGAGCACGCAGGACGCGATGATATTACTCAAGAACGAGATAGTCGACAACAAAGTCAAGACGCAAGATAAAAGAGCCATCCTGGGACTGGACCTGCAGAGCGCCTTCGATAAGGTAAAGCACTCCACGATCCTGGCCCAGGTGCCGAGACTCGGCATGGGTGAACGGTCGTACAAAACATACGAGAATTCCTGACGGGTCGGGACTCCGAGCTTCGCGCCGGCGATCTGCAACTGCAAGAGAAGAGGCTTGGCAGAGTGGGGACTCCACAGGGGTCCGTCTTCTCGCCGCTGCTATTCAACCTGGTGATGATCGGGGTGGCCGAACGGCCAGAGAAGATCGAGGGCGTCAGGCACACCATTTACGCCGACGATATTACGATGTGGGTCCCAGGTGGCAGCGACGCTCACATTGAGGGCAAACTGCAGGAAGCAGCCAATGCGATCGAGGGCCAGCTCGACGTTTGTGGCCTGATATGCTCACCGAGCAAGTCGGAGCGGCTGGTGCTACCACGGAAAAGGGCGAACCGAAGCAAGTACAAGCCAAGAGAGTACGAGAAGATCAAGGTCGTGACGAGCAGCGGCCAAGTGATCCCCGAGGTCAGCAAGATTCGGGTAGTATGCATGGCGAGAAGCAGCGGAGAAATGGTGATACCGTCGCCCTACTGAACGCCAAGGTGTCCCACGCGATGCGACTCATCAAGAGGGTCACCAACCGCAAGGCAGGGATGAACGAGGAGAGTCTGATCAAGCTCGTTCAATCCTTTGTGATTAGTCACATCGTGTAAGTCGCAGCATACCACAACTGTCACCACAGCAAGCGCAACAAGATTAACGCTATCATACGACGTGGCTATAAGGCGGCGCTCGGGCTGCTCGAGGGCAAGAGTACGGCCAGGTTTCTGAGCCTGGGCGTGCACAACACGCTCGACGAGATCGCAGAAGCACAACGGACCTCCCAGCTAGAGCGACTATATACGACCGAGGCAGGCAGAAAAATACTGCGAGACCTGGGGTACGAGGCGGCTGCGGGGAACGCCAGCAGCAGAGTCCCCATCCCCGATAAGACCCAGTGCCGGATCAGGGTGGATCCACTACCAAGGAACGTCAATCCGCAGTACAACAGGGGCAGACGAGCGGCGAGGGCCAAGGTCCTAATCGATCTACACGCAAGTGACGGCTACGTGCGGTACGTGGATGCGGCCGAGTATCAAAGAGAACGAGAAGCGTTCGCGGTGGTCGTCGTCGAGGCATCGACTACGACCGATGCCTCGACGACGGCGGCAGCGAGCGTTCCAGTAAAGGAGGCGTCCGAAGCGGACGAGGTGGCCATCGCCCTCGCCATTGCCGACTCCGGGTGCCAGACCGTACTAAGTGACTCGAGAAATGATTGCGAAATTTCGCCAGGGGCCGAGTATGCTACGAAGCCGAGCGCGTGCTGCGGACGGAGAGGTTAGAACAGGACGGCGAGGTTACAACAGGTTACAACAATGCTGCCGATGCCTCAAAAACACCTGGCTATCTTAGGAGGTCATTGTCATTATCACCTGCTAGCCTTCGTAAATTGGCCTTTGAAACTTTTGTTCATACTAAAATGGAATACACATCTGCGATTTGGAGCCCTCATCAGATATACCTAATTAACAGTCTGAATTCGTCCAAAATCGTGCCGCCAAATTCATCTCCACAAATTACGACAAACGAGCAAGCATCAGTCAAATAAAATCATCCCTCGGTATCCCTGTTTTATCAGCTCGACGCAAAATTTTACGTATCTGTCTTTTTCACAAACTATACTACAGCTTTCCTCACCTACATAGCTTAATTTTACTTCCGCCTGTCCGAACATCTCGTCGCTTATTTAATTCCATGAGTATTCAACGTCTGTTTGGTTCTGCTAACGCTTTTAACAAATCATTTCTTTCTACGGCTATTGAAGAGTGGAATGGATTGACGGATGCTATTGTCAGCGAACAAGTTGCTTTTAAATTTAGAGATTTATTACTAGCCACCCTTCACTCTTAATCGCTGTTCTTCTTTTTTCGTTGTTTGTTTTCCTGCCGCTTGCATATTTTGGACTGCGAATTGACTGTTAAACAATTCGTTTTACATGTTCTGTGTTCTTTTTGTTATTTGTTCCTACCTGTATGTTTTGGTAATTCAAAAACTGTAACCATGAACTGCATTTTCATTCCCATTTGTACTTTGATTGTCCCACCCCCCTTATGTAGTGCCCCGAGAGAGGCCCTTAAGGGTAAAATAAATGATGATGAGGAGGAGGAAAACAGGAGCATACGTCTCAAGTGGTTTCCGGCGCACGCAGGTGAAGACGCGTCGGCAACGAACGACAACCACAACGCGACGGCGCGAGCGCTAACTAACCGCGCCGCCGCAACCGACCGTCCTGAGTGGTGTGGAGTCAAGGACCGCATGACAGACTATAAGGAGGCAAAAACATTCCACCGCCTGGCTCGAAGGACTATCCCGCCCCCTCACCCGGGGCTGAGCAGGGCAGAGGCAGTGTTGTTACGACAGCTGCAGAGAGGGTCCCTACCCACCCCAGTCCTGATGAAGCACATATATCCAGAAGCCTACCCGACCGACACGTGCCAGGTATGCCAGCGGGGGAGGGCGGACTTCGTGCATGTGTTGTGGGACTGCGTCAAGTTTCCAGAGTGAGCGTCAACAAGAAGAGGAAGGCTGCCGTCGAGGCTACAAGCAGCGATGGCGCGCTACGACCAAGAACAAACATGGGCCGTCCAGCAGGTCCTGGAGGCTCTCGAAAGGCAGAAGCCGAGCGAAAACGACGGGGAGGCGCCTTCACGGGCGACGAACCGCGGGAGTAGCAAAAGCCGACGCCGAGTAGAGGACCCCACCAGGATGACGTAGAGGCCCGCGTCGCGGCGCTCTAGGGCGTCGATCTGCAGGCTATCAATAAAGTTGCCTCCGTCCATCCATGTGCAGTGGTGATTTGGACCGTGCAACAACGACAACGAAAAGGGTGGGACATAGCCCCGACCAGTACTTTTTTCAATGGTTTTGTGCACCTCAAGCAGAAGTACTCTCCTACATCAGTGAAACTCCGCGATCAAATTGTACGGCAGCCTGGGTTGACGCTGTGCAGGTGAGAAAATGAAGAAAAAACTGAATCGAATTCCCAAAAGAAGCAAACAGCGTTTTTATTTATTTATTTACTCATTCAGATTACTATATTCGCCCGAAGGGCGCTGTTGTATGAGGTACATAGAAAATGGGTTCCATCCAGAAACAGAATAAGGAATGTTGTACTGAAATCAAATCTACAAAAAAATCAACAGAGGCATTTTTAAAAGCTTGCAGCCAAAAGCTTTGTACAATAAAATATTGCAACAAATTCCCACAAACTAATGTGCCAGATATGCAGCTTGTGTTGAGGGAAAGAAGCTTCTGTTCTTCTGCTTGCAACGACTTTGAATCTTAGTCTGATGCAAATATTTGAGCCCCAAGTTAAAGATAGGGTGACAAACCGATCATGCCTGTCAACAGGCCGGTCATAATTTAAAGAAACTGGTTGTTCCTTCCAAACGTTAGGAACAAATTCTAGCGGCTTTTAGTATTTTTACATTTTGTGTTGTTGCTGGCATACTTACAGATACGGCAAGAACCAGGGACATAGAGTGAAAGTGGTAATCAAGATTGCTGAACATAATTGGTGTCGTGTCCTTCATCAGTGCCTACAAGTCACTGGTAGTATTTTCTCTTTATTCTTGAGGGTATTCCGTGGAGATACATTCACAATAAGGGTTTTTTTTTTCGTTGCCCTATTTGCTCTTGCTAGGCATAATTCGCTGCAAGCACATCTTGGCGTTAGTGCTTAGTTTTACGGCCGGTCGTTCGAATACTCACGGTATCCGGTAGAAAGCGTCTCTTCCAAATTGGAGCAGGTAACACATTTGTCACTTGCTAATTACTGGTGTCAGCGGACGAAACTTCTGATACGCATCTGTGAAGCACAAGACATGCTGAAGGCATCTAACCAAATTTGTGTCGGGGTAATGCGCCTGTGGGAATCGTACAATCACAATTGCTTCATTAGCACGAGGAAGAAAAAATTGCCTGTAATATTGAAATATTAAAAAAATGCATATCCGTGCATCAAATTTAACATTTCGTTATGCTTGCGACACCAGAATCGTTCAACTGGGTTCATCCACACTTCTACGCTGGGTGAAAAAAAAAACCCTTCGATGCCAGGCAAAATGCTGTAAAAGGCCGGAAGACTCGCAGTGGTGGATTAGTGGCTATGGCGTTGTGCTGGTCAGCAGAAGGACACAGGGTCCCTTCCACACCATTGCGGGCGGTTTTCTGGTGGTGGCAAAAAGCAAAAACACTCGTGTGTTCTAGATTTTGGCGCACGTTAATGATCCTCAGGGGGTCTAATTTAATCCGTGGCCCCCCACTACGGCGCGCCTCATCGCGTACGTTTTGCGGGCTCCTTAAACCCGACAATGATTCACTCAATCAATATAAAGGGCGAAAAAAGGAAGCACAGATTTTTCGAGTTCATCTTGTGCTTTTATTGTGTGTGTGATTCTAACTAAACCGCATATTACGTGTTCTTTTCCCCGGCTGCCTGTGAGGCATTAGCCGTGAAGAGAACATGTTGCAAAAAGTATAGTTTTATAAAAAGCAACGGATTTTTATATACTTTTGAATGAAGGGTTTGCTCTTATGCTATAGGATCTCATAAATAATAATGTTCATGTAAAGCAACACTAGTCCTTTTTGATTCCCCTATACATACCTAATGTAACCTTGTAGTTTTCATGTGTTTGAGGCTTTACTGTGGATGCTTTTTAAGACTATAGGGCCTTGTTTAGAAGCTAATGACGTCATTCCTCTGTACCTGTGGCTTAAGCGGTACCTAAATGTATGCTTGTTAAAATGGAAACAGCTGGAAGGAGCCTTGAAATAATTTGATTGATCGATCCATCGATCGATCGATCGATTGATTGATTGATTGGCTGGTTAGTTGATTGGTTGATCTATCGATTGATCGATCGATCGATTGATTGATTGATTGATTGATTGATTGATTGATTGATTGATTGATTGATTGATTGATTGATTGATTGATTGATTGATTGATTGATTGATTGATTGATTGATTGATTGATTGATTGATTGATTGATTGATTGATTTAACGCGCCGACCCAGCGCCGGCGATGAGGCGCACCGCAGTTGAGGGCTCCGCACTAATTTTGACCCTCTGGGGATCTCACACGTGATCCAAAATATCGTACACACGGGTGTTATTGCTTTTCACCTCCATCAGAAATGCGGGCGCCACGGCAAGGAATCTAACCTTCGTCCTAGTCGTCAGCATGGCTTGTTGTATTTTGCAAAGTATTTTTTTTTTGCAAAATAGGTATTTCTTTCTTCGGGCAGGACTACTGAAGGCAGTAAGCCCCAGGTGAATTGCCCGAAGATATTCACCCAGCCATACTATGTATCCTAATATTAGCTGCCTCTTGGGGTTTCGCATTAAAACAAGTAAAATCGTTCTGATTTGTCTGTAGTGGGATCATTATCGTAACTGTATTAGCACCGGGAAACCTAAATAATCATAACAATGCGTGGCTGAAAAGCAGTAGGCTCATCTTTAGTCTAAAATTTTAAGCTGCCGACGCTCACTTTATAGTTCAGCTATCACAAAGAGACGGCCTTGGACACTGAAAAAGATCGCCTCCGCTCAACCGCTTTCACGAACCGTAACATATGTTCCACAGTTCAGCTCTTTTGGTTGAACAGGCGATGAAATGCAATATACGAAGAAACCTAATCTATTGGCAAAGACTTATGGTGAGTGAAAAAAGGATCTTGTTTAGGGTTTGCTCAATTTTATTTCAGAACAGTTGGCATATAACGAACAATAGCATGGTCGTTAGCCACCGCCTCACCGATATACCAAATGTGAAGGATGCTTGCCTGTGAGTGATAACATTTAATGTAGTACGACGGATGTCCAGAACCCACGGTAGGGAGCATTCTTTTTCGCGTCTTTCGAAGTGCGACGAAGCGCACCTCATTGCTTAACTTAGAGGGATCCTGCAACAATTTTCAAACTTCTTTAAAATACAGAATTCTTCCAAAATGCAATCAACCCACACAATAAGCACTTGTATCAGGGAGTAGCAAAGTACCTCAGCCAAAATGTACGGTGCTATGCCCACCCGATAAGTTAAAAACTTGATAAACTTTTTTTCGCCTTTCTGGGTCTGGCCGTTTTTCCACTGCTTCAATTGCGTCATTACAGAGGTGTAGCGGCTATCGGCTCGTTTTCTTTGAGTTGCTGCAATTATCACATTGAATGGTCTTTTTGGAAAAAAGAAGCCAGAAAATTAATGCCGAAACGGAAGGCGCATCAGCTGCGACTAGCAAATCACGCAGGGCCGCTCCGTGCTGGCGATGGCAATAGCTTTCGCAGTGTTTCCGGACATGAAGGAATGAGTTATGACGTTCATCGGCGCTGTTGGAGAGTCCCGAAAAACAAACTCGCAAAATTGCTAGCAAACAAATTAGCCTTGCCTTCAAATCAGGAGGTCCTCTTTGCCCCGCCTATTTACCGCCAGAATTGTTCAACCTCCTTGAAATGCCTTTGAATGTAAAGGCTGCAGTATATGTTGCACTTGGGAGACGTAGTAATTAAAATTAGAATGTTGGATGAAAAAAAGCCAGAAAACGAAGTTTCGCTGTCATCTATATGATCGAAAGGTCACTGACTAGCGCACTTTTACCAAGGTCATCTTTTTTTTACACAAACACTCACCACAGTGTTGTAGGGAACTGGTCCGTCGGAAACGATCCCTCTAAATAATATTGCTGTCACAATAGTATGCCTGGAGGAGGCAACCAGCCGAGCTTGAGTAACGACACAGGGCTACTATGTCGTAATAGCCAGCGCTCGCGGAAGCTTCTTTCGAAGCGCTGTTTCCGCTCAGGAGAACTTTTGGCCTCGGAGGAACGCGTTCGCATCGAACAAAGTGGGAGAGTAGGGATCGTTACTGCAATCTTGCGATGCACCAGCCGTGCCGTGCGGTGCCGTGCCGCATGAGGTCTGGGGTATGTCGTGAGATCTAGTGGGAAGCTGCGAAGGGTCAAATCGGGTATGAACGGACGCTGATAAAGAACACCACGTGCAGGTTCTTTTATTCTGCAAGCAGGCTGCTTATTTTATGCTGTCCTGCTACAACTCGAAGCTCGACCCTAGCACATCAAGGGACGCGCGCATGGTCCCCCGAGGTACGTAAACTATTTTAATATATCACCTGCAACTTTCCCAATTTACTCTGCGAGGTGAGGAGACTGCGTACATATGAAAAATAATGCGCCACATTTTATGTGCACATGTGCTCGCAGGGAAAACAATAAGGCTAAAAAACAAAATACACAAGACCTTTTAAACAGCTGCTCGAAGCTATTTTGCGCTACTGCGGTGATAATATTGTACATTCATTTTTTGAGTGTCTTGTGAGCTAGAACGTTCGCAATGAAGGAAAATAAACAGAACACGCGGATACTTAAAACGCAAGTGGTGCACAAAGACTACTTTTTCTCACTCGCCTATGCACAACCATCTTGGCAAGAAAGGAGGTAATGGTTTGAAAAATTGTTACGTGGATGACATCTGATGAGAAACCAAAGCAGTAACTATACTTGCAAAGTAGATACAAGAGGTTTGACTGTTTGCCTACATGCGTTATTGCTAGTAAATGTATAAAGACTGCATGTAGAGGGTAAGAAGGCCCCACACATAGACGGTCCAAGAGGTACGTCAACTGCGGTACATTCATGCCAGCACCATGTTCCATATGACGCACGGTAGTTCTAAGGTTGCGACACAGTACAAGATTGGTACGTCAACTGCGATACATTCATGCAGGCCCCATGTTCCATATCATGCACGGCCGTTCTAAGGTTGCGAAACACTACAAGGAAATATTGCAGAACAAATATAGTGGTTATAAGTGGTATCGCACATGAATTTTATTCCGCGGCTGACAATACCCCAGTTGGTATGCGAAACCAGGACAGTTGAAGCGGAATGAACCTCCCTTTTGTTGCAGTTTCATAATGCCACACTCACGCACCAGGCCGATGTCTTCTAGAAAGCATATCAGAGCACCAGTGTCTTCAATTTTTTTGTCGGACTAGTTGCTTATTCATTATAAAAAGGACACCTGGGACAACCAGTGGGCCAGTTAATGACCACAAGAAGTGCACTTGATAACGTGAAGCACTGCCCTAATTTCTGGGACGGGCTGTTATTAGAAAGTTCACCTTGCCGCCAAAATTCACAGCCACGAGATTGTTTGTTTAATCCAGATAGCTGGCCACTTTGCCGCACGCCAGCTTTGTTCTAGGTCAGCTGAACTCCACACAAAGCTTCTAGGCATTGTCTGCTTCCCTTAGAAAGGAGAGGAAGAACTTCTGTGTTGAGATCTTTACAAAAAGTTTTTAGGTCCTGAATATACACAATTAGGTTCGCTTGAAACGTGCATGCTTCAGGCTCAAGAAAGGGTATTGGGGAAACTGTGTTTACAGCAAGAACAGCTGATGAGAATTCGCCAGGCACAAGTTGTTTTTCCTAGCAGTTTTTTGCAAACACATGCAATCACCGCGTTGTCAGTTGTTTTCTTTTCTACCTGTATACTTGCATCTGAGCAAAAATACTTCAACGTTAAACTTTTATGGTCTAGTGTTAGTGTTTCAATAGGTAGATGAATTAAGGATTGGCTTGAACTGAACCAATCACTCAACAATAAATATGCCCCCAACAAGCACACTCCAGCCGCAGTTTGGACTAGTTGCTTAATCGTTATAAAAAGACCGCCGAGGACAACCAGTGTGCCAGTTAAAGACCACAAGAACTGCACAGGCCTGTGTAGTTACTATATTTGTATTTGCCTTCTTCGCTGTTTCTCCACGAAGTAATGACAATAGCCACAGTGGCCCTTATGGTGTATAAATTAACACCAAGCAATAGACAATAATAAATAATTGGTGCAAATCCAGCTCAGAGCACAGCATCTACGTACCCGCAGTAATTTTCCAAACGCGAAAATCGATAAATATGGGTGTCAACAAACAGATTAGATAATAATTCCGAACGTCATCGGTACAGATTAGATAATAATTCCGAACGTCATCATTTGACCGAGCAATGACTCAAAATGAGTCCTCCATATCACATAATAGGCAATAACGGTAAACTTCGACTGCCACGCTACAGAAAATCGTTAGTAATAATACTTATGGCCGGCATTTCCTATTAATAGTACACCCAACGCTTTGCAAAACCAAACTGCACTCAGGGCGAAACAAACTGAAAAGGATTCACGAGATTTTTCTTTTTACTATCGAATAAAGATTTATTGTTTTTTTGCGCACAAAGGCGAAGTAATTCGTCCGACGTGAAGGATCGTCTGTCCACAACGGGAAACCTGCCACAAAGGTTTTCAGCGGAAAATTATTTCTGGTCTGTACGTATTGAGGTGTTTAATGGCGGCTTGTGATATTAAAACGCCGGCTGGTCTCTGTAGCAGGGCACCTGTGTGTGCGGTGCTTCACTCGCGTTGTTCATAGTACATAAATGCAAACGTGACAAACAAAGTATAATGTGGACAGCATAAAAAAAAATCCGCAATCTTTTTTTTTGAAAGACTCAAGTTGTAAAGCAAGAGCTACTTCTGCAATGTCTGCAGATAACCTTGGGAATAAAAGCGGGTGCTTCTAGACATTTTTCTGCGAAACAACGTTTCTGCCGCAACTGCCTATGTCTTCATATGAGTTGCTAGTACGTCTGCTGTAGTATTCTTAGAAATGTATCAGTGTGACAAAGGATTTACTAAAAGCTTACGTGGTGGCCGGCCATGAAGGTGAAAATGAGGTTTACCCGTCTTTGAGCATTGCATACGTGACCTCGAGAGTAGGGAATTAGGGTTACGTCTTTATTGTTTTCAGGGTATGCTCCGCAAACGTGCGGCGTTTGTATTACAGGAGGCGATAAGTTTGGCCCTGTCCACTTCGGAAGTTCACGGTCGTAACCTTATTACGGCTAAACTCTATTGGGGGCAATATCTTATGCGACGATAACACGCTTCGGTGCCGTTCTTATTTTATGCAATGGTGGGCCCCGAAGAAAAATTTAATGACTATAGAGCGGAGATGCCTAGCCATCTAACAATGTTCCGCATCGACCGTAGCTGCCTGGTAGGATGATTTCCCAGAAAGTGGCTTGAAGAGGACGTCAAGCAGTAAGCGGCAAAATAAATGGAAGAGTTTTAGGGATAATTTGAATCGGCAGCTTACAGCCCTTGGCTGTTTTTATGAAGCTTTGATCAGCACTGGATTTTTTCTAGTTAGCCTCCTTATGCTCGTGTTTTATACTACTTTCTTTAAAGTTCTTTTCTTCCGCTGCTCTGTCTTTCTTTTAGTTTGCCTTCTTTCAGATCAAATGTTTTCACCAATCTTGTGCCTTTCCTTATTGCCCACTTTGGGAGTCTTCCTTTCCGGCCATCATGTTATTTTTGTAGTGATTTTTGCTGCCAGTCTCATTCTTCTCATAACTGCTCCTTTTGGTTCTTAACAGGTCAGAATCGTCTCTTTCACTTCTCGCTTCCTTGTATCGCGCGGCGGGGTTTATCCAACTACCATAAAATTGTGACTGATAAAGGCCCTGTGTAAACGAATGAACAGAAAAATGCGTTTTGCTTTGGGTGCCGGTTGGTGGTACCGCCAGCCATTTTCTGGCAACAACAATGTAGAAACTACACATCTAGGCAAGTTTTTGTAATACGTTAAAACAGCATAGCCTATTGCTTGGGGAAGCGTCAATGTCGGGTGGTTTTTAACGGTTGAGAAACGTTACCATGAAGCGCACGAGAGAAGACAACAAAAGAAGAGTACAGGTAAAATGCTAGAACACAGAAGAACCCAGAACGAAGGAGAACAGTGAACACAGCACACAGGAGAAAGCAAGAGAAGTAGTTTTATTTTTTACAGTCGACCGATCCTGGACAAGGGACTTCTAGGACCCCTCCCTGAAGCTTAAAGCAAAGCGCCTTTCTTGCTCAATTAATGAATGTTTGTTACGTCTTTCTTTCTTTCTGTATTGAGCAAAAATGGCGAAGAACTGACCAGTGCACGAAGGGCTCGCAAGACGCAGGAGCCTGTTATAAAACAGTAAATATTCGCCTTTTAGAGAGAAAACCACCATTTATTTGATCCTTTGCAAGCAATCGGTGTGAACGCTGTTGAACCACTCGTCGACTTGCATTGGTTGAGGCTATGGCGTCTAGCTGCGCGCAACACCAACTGAAGTTTGTGTGTATTCGTTGTAAATACGGCCACCCCAAGACAATCTGCCTCCACATACCATACAACACAGCCAGGGGTTCTCGTGCAGTGCGGTGATAATGGAAGCTGAGGTGCAGAGGTATGGACGTATAAACCTTGATCTAAGATATTTCAAACCTAGGGTATTTTGTAGTAAGTTCCACGGAGGCGGACTATCGTAAACAGACGTAAGTTCAAAACTAATATTTTGCTACGAAAAATTGTGGGAGATGGTCAGAACATATACAGGGTGATTAATGTTAGACCGACAGGTTTTTTTTTTAAATGAAGCGCTTAGATTTGCGTGAAGATCCCCTCTACAGTGAGGTTTTGCCCACAGGGGGAAACAATTAAGTAATAGTTATTGATGTCGGTGGCATACTTAGTAAATTGAATAAATAACTTATTAGGGACTGCAGTAAGCATGCAATGTTTTTTTGAAAAGTTGGACGCAATCGTGTTTTGACGCAGTGTCATTTGGCAGAATACTTCTCGTGCATCCGTACTCCGAGATATTGAACTGAGAAGTTTATTTTCTCTTTCCATGATTACGCATGCAAGACAGTGAAGACCAGCGCAAAGTTTCTCCTTTTTGTTCTGTGCTTCGATAGCGGCTCCGAACACTGGAGACTACGATAGCGCCAGCCAAGACTGAAAAGGTGCTAGTCATCACTTTTAAATGCGAATGCATTTCTTAGTCGGGGGTTGTCGTGCTCCGTCGGCGTGCGCCTGCATTCCTCCAGCGCGAGCGCACGTGAGCGCGCGCCTCGTAGTTGTGCCTTCGTCGTCGTCGTCGTCGTCTGGGCGCGGCGGACCCGCGGCGCTCGCATCGCGGAACTCGGGCGGAGTAGCGTAGAGTGAGTGGAGAGGAGGAGCGCGCTCGGGCGTGCGAGGGCGCTCGCATCGCGGAGCTCGGTGGGCTCTCTCTCCTCTCCGCGTACACTCTCTCCGCTCGCTGCGCTCGGAATCTATATAATGCAGTGGAGCGCGCGCCTGGCGCCTTGATAGCGATAGAAGTCGCTGAAGTCGAATCCCTCGCGGCAACGATACCGCAAGCACGAAGTGTAACACAATGCAACCTGAGCATTACACCTCCCGCTGGCGGTGACGTCACTGCAGTTGCGTCAACGTCATCATCGGTTGGAGGACTCGCACTCTCGTATCTCTTCATTAAGTACGCCATTAATAATAATTACTCGCACCGCACTCATCGGTGCACCCAATGCATTCGCATTTCCGCACGATCCCCTTCGGGGAGGTGGGGGGATTTTTTTCCTATGCCACTCTCTAACTAAACAACGTACACAGTAGGCACGACACAGAAGGGGGGAGCTTTTCGCCGGTCTTCACTAGTTTTCATGCGTAATCATGGGGATGGCAATTAAACTTCGCAGGTCGATATCTTGGTGTACGGATGCGCTAGAATTTCGCCAAATGAAACTGCATCGAAACACGATTGCGTCCAAGTTTTCAATAGAAACATGCCTGCTTACTGCAGCAACTAAGAAGTTAATTATTAAATTTTAGTTATTTAGACCACCGACATCAATAATTACCACCTCATTCTGTGTCCCCCTCGGCGCATAACCTCAATGTACATGTGGTGCTCGTGTAAATCAAAGCGCCTAATAAAAAAAATATCAACCTAACATTGATCGCCCTCTATGCCGTCGAATGCTGGTTCTGTTATTCGCGTGTTTAAATGCGCTAACGCACTAAACCCCCACGTGGGTACTGCTACTAGCGGTCATTCCCAATACACCGTGTAGGCCTACACTCTGCCGTAATATACGTTCCTTAAAGGCCAACTGCACGGAAACCTGCGCCTCGGCCCATTTTTGTTTGTACGTACAGTACCTTCCACCAAACCAAACGGCACATGACCGGTAGCCTCATGAAGGGCCTCGTTAATAAGTCAGAAACGTTTAAAACAGTTCCACCGCAAGCGACGCTGCACCGGCCGGCGGATCGCACGAACAGCCATGAAGTGGCCGGACTTGTCCCCGTTTCCGTGCTGCGCAGGAGGAGAGTCGAGTACGGCCATGGTGGACATGAGTCCGGCCGTTGAAGCGGCAGTGACATTGCGGCCTGCCGGGTGTTAGGTACTGCGGTCAGCAAGGATAACCGGTCAAGTTTTGTCGGGTGCGTTTCGCCTAAGGCTGCTGCAAGCGTGAAGCTGGGGGAGGGGGGGGGGGGCAGGTTTGCTCCGGTCGGTCGCCCGCTTGCGACTGCTCGCTCGCGGGTGGAAGCATCACTTCAGCTTGGTCGTAATGCCACGCTCTTTTCATTTTCGGTTTCGAAACCACCAATAGTCATTTGCCTCATGGATACGAGTATTTTAGCTGTTTTTAGGCGCACTATCCAGGAATAAAATTTTTGAGAGGTACAAATTTTAAGTGCGGTTAGCCTTTAAATGGTTTCGTATTCACAACAACAAACGCAGGACCTACGTGAACTGGAATGTTTTAACTTGTGAATCACAGAATATCAAAAAACTTATATCTTCTTCGGTGCAACAGACAGCACAGTCACATGCAAGAGACAGCCCATTCACTAAGAAGATAGCAGAGTGCGGGCCCTGTCGACGCAAACGTGCTGACATATTTCTTGTAGCGTATGTCGTGTTCATAGCTCTCATTTAATACCAATAATATAGCACCTCCTCTGTTGGTCTGAGGGACTCACCCATTTATTGAACAAGACTGCACATTACATTGCCTTTTTTCCCTATTATATTCATTGGGCACGGCGGCTGTACCAGCATGCGGACACTGTAATCCGTTCTTGATCATTGTACAGATTATCACCCTACTACCGCCAGTTCGTGCCGGGTGCTCAGGAAGCTGTGGAACGACGCCTGCTGCGCATGACTGCGATTCTTCGGTTTGGCATGCGGCTGAACTGCGAGCATCGTCGTCCTGGGAAAGCCTGACTCGTCACTCGACGACAGCATGCGCCATGGATCACTGGCCGATGGCGGCACCAGCACCATTCAGCGCCGCTATAAGTTCGCGCCCGGCGGTCATCTCGACCATTGGGCACGGTGGCTGTACCAGCATGCGGACCGTCTGTAATCCGTTCTTGTTTATTGTACAGGTAAGAAAGCAGTATGGAAAATGTGTTCGCTCTGATGATTCTTTTTTGCTGGTGCTGCCGTGCCCATGGCTCAGTTGTTTGTTGTGCCGCGCAGAAACTGTACTGCGGAAGTTATTGTTACTGTGTGGTGATATTGAGACGAACCCAGGCCCGGATCTGGAACAGATTGCCAAAATGTTAACAGACATAGCGGTTGATGTCAAAGACATTAAAGAAAAGCGACTATCAGATATTGAGAAGAAGCTTGATGCCCTATCTGGGCTTGAAAGGAAGGTAAATGCCTGTCAGGAGCAGCTGTCCTCGTTGGAAAAAACAATAAGTGTTCTAGAAACTAAAATCGATCAACTGGAGAACCATAGTCGCCGGTCGAATCTAGTCGTTTATGGTCTTCCCGAGGCAGCAAATGAAAACAGCGAAACACTTGAAAGTGCCGTTAACAAAGACATTCTAAATGACATCATGGAACTTGAACCTGTCAGTATCGAGCGTATTCATCGTATATGTGGACCTGAAACTGGAAAAGGTAGGCCAGTCATTTTCAAATTGCTTGATTGGCGAGACAAAGCTAGAATACTTAAAAACGGGACCAAACTTAAAAATACCGATCTAGCTATCGGGGAAGACTTTTCTCAGAAGATACGAGACGTTAGAAGAAAGCTTTGGGCAAGTGCGAAAGCTAACCGAGATAACAATGAGAAAGTAAACTTGGCATTTGACAAGCTGTATATCGATAACCAAGCGTATGTCTGGGACAGTGATAAAGGCGTAAGAATTCCGGTAAAAAATACGACGGAAGCAAAAGCCGCCCGATCACCAGACGGTATGCCCAATCACTGAATCAAACGTAAGAAAACAACTCGCACTTTCTTCAAAAAATAATTCAACGAAAAGTAAGCTTTTCGTTACCAGTCAACAGGGCGTTAAACAAAAATGCCTTCGCTTGGTTAACGTAAATGCCCGAAGCGTCAGTAACAAAACTGAACTAATGGAAATTGCTTTATTTTAATACGATCCACATGTAACAGTTGTGTCTGAGACATGGTTGCTCCCCGAAATAGCTGATGATGATGTATTTCCACCCTCGTATAAGGTGTTTAGGAAAGACAGAACTACAAGGGGAGGTGGAATAGCCATCCTTGTGAAAGAAACACTGCAGGCCTCATTAATTGGTTACATTGACGACTTAGAATGTGTATGCATTAGACTGTCTTGTTGGAGCCACACTTCTTTCTTGTACGCACTTTACAGACCCCCAGAGGCTACGTTTGAATCCATGAAAAAGTTAGCTGAACATGTCTCAATTTTGCAACAACAAAATTTTGTTAGCAGGTGATTTTAACCTACCTTCTGTTGACTGGGAGCGTTATACGACAGGACCATTGTACAAAAAAGAGACTGAGATTGTGTTTAACATCATGCTAACCCATAACTTGATGCAAGTTGTGAGGGAGCCAACTCGTGTGCATGCATCCTCTAATTCGATTTTGGATTTAGTATTTATAAGACGTGAACTCGAGCTTCATACCATTTCAGTAGAACAGGGCCTGTCCGATCATAAATTGGTTACCGTTTCTCTTCCTCTTAACAATTTTCCAAGTACTAAAAAATCTTCTGTGCGTACCTTTAAAGATTACTCGCGAGCAGATGACGTATCTGTAATAAATTACATGGAGTCGTGTTTTGCTGTCTTTGAGGTGGGCGATGTCGAGACAATGTGGAATCAATTTAAAGAAATGTGTCATCATTGTATCAATCGTTTTATACCGAATAAACATAAAAAAGTGCACAAAACAACTCCTTGGATAACGCGAGATATAATTCACTTAAAAAGAAAGATAAAACGGTTAAGACAGAAGCATGCGCAGTCTCGTACCCTCTTAGTCCTCAAAGACAGCCTTGCGCGGGCTATACGCTCATCCAGAGATCGCTATTTTAGGACGCTGCTGCCTAACTTCATAAAAACTGACCCGACTAAATTCTGGAACTACATTGCTGACAGAAAGAAACCTCTGACCGAAATGGCAATTGATAGCGTGATTGTAACTGACCAAAAAAAGATTGCTGATCATTTTAATGCTTATTTTCAAAGTGTGTTTTCTGGCTCTAGTGTTTATGTTCCAAACGGTAAAGTGTTCGACCCATGCGAAGCGTCCTTCGTGTCTTATTCTGGTGTTTTTTCGATGCTTTTGAATCTTAATCCCAAAAAATCGTGTGGACCTGATAATCTCCCAAATGTGTTCCTAAGAAGATATGCCGAATATGTCGTTAAATTCCTGCATGAAATCTTCCGTGTTTCATTGTTGTCATCAAAGCTACCATGTGACTGGAAAGCCGCACGCGTAAGTCCTGTATTCAAGAAAGTTGATTGTTTGTCGCCTCAAAATTATCGACCCATATCCTTGACTTCACCTTGCTGCAAATTAGTAGAACACATAATTGCTACACAAATTGGAAATTTCTTGACACAACATTCAATCCTGACCAATTTTCAGCACGGCTTTAGAAAGGGATATTCGACAGTGACACAACTGGTTACAATAATTCACTTATTTGCACTTAACCTGGATAACAATAGGCAAACTGACATAATATTTTTGGATTTCAGTAAGGCATTCGACAGGGTTCCTCACGACAAATTGATCTTAAAACTTAAGGGTATTGGCCTTCCCGAAATTCTTGTAAACTGGATTGCAGATTATCTAAATAACCGTGAACAGTTTGTTGCTATTAATGACCACCGTTCGCAGTCTCTTCCGGTCACATCAGGTGTACCCCAAGGAAGCGTCCTGGGGCCATTGCTTTTTCTTTTATACATAAATGATATAGTAATTGTCATCACCCCTTCTGTACAAATTAGATTATTTGCAGACGATTGTGTTTTGTTCCGGGTTATTAACTCTCTCGATGATCAAAATGAACTTAACTCAAACCTTCATAATATTCAATAGTGGTGCAATGAGTGGGGAATGATCCTTAATGCAGAAAAGAGTGTCTGCATGCGTTTGACACGTAAGAAAGTTCCACTAAATAATATGTACCAGCTTGGGTCTTCAACTCTGAGAGAGGTTACAAGCTACAAATACTTGGGCCTAACTATAACTAATAATTTATCTTGGAATTTGCATGTAGACAACATATGTTCAGCTGCCTTTCGGAAACTCGGTTTCTTAAGACATAAACTGCGTACCTGTCCTGCTAACGTAAAGCTTCTTAGTTGTTATTCTTTTATACGACCTAAACTGGAATACGCCAGCGTTGTATGGGACCCTTACAATAAGCTTAATATTACCAAACTTGAGCGAGTTCAAAGGAAAGCTGTTCGGTTTATATATTCAAAATACTTACCGTCGGATTCACCTTCCGCGCTGATGTCTGCAAACGACATTCAGACCCTGGAATCCCGCAGACGCGAACAACGGCTGGATTTCCTTCAATTATTACTTAATGGTAAACTCGCTATCGATTCATCGCCTTACTTATCTTTTCTATCAACAAGGAACACACGACATTATCATCCCCATTTGCTAACGCCATTTTTTGCGAGAACCGATACCTTTATGTATTCTTTTTTTCCGCGAACAGTGTCGGACTGGAACAAGTTATGCGAACCTCATTTATTGTAACATATGTTTAATGAAGTGTATTGTTTTTGTTTGGCGTACGTTACTACTTGTCAAAGTGTAATGTAGTGTTGTAGAACCAATTGTGTTGTTGCAACGCATAGCGAAGTGTATTGTGGTGTATAGAACGAAACGCATTGTTGATACATAACGAAGTGTATTGTAGCATGTAAACCAAAGTTTCATTTTCGTATGATGTATATCATTACTTCTGTGGTATGCGTGACGTGCCCTTCCTGCTTGGACCCCTTAGGGTCCGCAGTATGTATTAAATAAATAAATAATAAAAAATACAAATTCTAAAAAAACATCAGGCAAACATCAGGCAATACTCAAAGAGTCGTGAGATATGGAGTCCAAACATCGATGGAATGATAGATGTGCATATTGTAATATTGTTCGGGAAACAGACATGCGCCGAGAATTTCAATATCGCAGTAGTAATCCGAAATCTTATCCCATTGTGAGGCAAAAAGGTTGATGTAAATCAGGTCGCCTTCTGTCACAAAGTTTTAATTGGGTGTTCCCTGCTGTAGATGTTTCAAGCTTCGTAAAACTACGCAGCCTTTACACAACACATCCTGTAATAACACAACACGAGAGTGTTCTCTAAAATACCACAAACTAATTATTAAAATGACAGATGTACCTACAGAGAACAGATTGCGCAGGTGTTCTATGCGTACGACGAAGCATTCAAAGGCGGAAAACTTTGTCTGAGGGATCTAGGTCAACGAGCCTATTCAGGCATACAACGCCTAGGCCATTACGCAAACTGAGCTAGACTCAAAGTTTGATACGTATGTTTCGCAGCCGGAGCTGTTATATCCGGGTAAGACATCAATAATGAAGCCGCTAGGTACAAGATTAGGTTTTTTTTTTAGCGCACGCGAGCCTTGGTTCTCGGTGGCAATTTTGAACACACATATTCCGCGCCACTATGATCATCCCAAAAGACTTCGCAGTGCCATTAAATGACTTGCTAAGTGGGCACAGCTAGTTAGAACTAAAGTTTCATGACCCAAAGAGATAGTTCCCTTTACCTGAATGGTTAACGTTCCACGTTTTACAAGAAAGCTGTTTGGGCTTGGTCTTGGTCCGGTGGCGTTCGTATGAAAAGATGTTAAGTGAAAAAAACAAAAATATTCCTTAGCGCACGTGAGAGTGCGTCCCGTGAGGAGCACTGGGCGTCATACAGACTTGTGCGTGGGCTTGCGCCACAGGAGGAGCTCTAAATATACCAACAAAATACTAAGTGGAAGTGAGCGTGGGCCATGTGAGGAGTTCCCGACGTCGTCCAGCTCGACCTCTGAGAACACTCTTCCCAACTTTCGCGGAGTGATCTCGCGTGTACTGTTCTCCTTGCAAGTTCATGTGCGTTGTCGCCTAAAGCAGTGAGCAGCCGTTTTTGTATCCCAAAGCGTGCGCCGTAACGTTCTCTTTCAATATCCCGTCGGTGGGTTCTGCTTACTTACAAAACATTAGGGTGGAGGTTCACACTTTCTAGTTATTCGATTGAACAAAAGTCTAGTTGTCCCTCTTGTTCATCTTCTGTGCAAAGCTTTCTCAACTTTTCGTCCAAGCACGGCCCCACTTGACGAGTCCCCTGGAGAGCACACTCCGAAGCTTCCTCCACTCGCTGCCTCTGGCCAGGAGTTTCCTGTTGGACCCCTTCGCTACCTTCACCTCTCATTGAGGCTGACGCGTGCAGCCTACTCTACTTTCCTTCTGCGCGATCACGACCTTGTTTCTATTCCCGATGAAAGTTTTTTAAGCTGCATGCGACAGCAGACACGGAAACCGAAAGAAACCTAAACGATGCGTGTTTTTAAACCTCTCAGCACGCATGAAAAAAACACAAGCACAAAGGAAAAGTCGGAATTCCTAATTTGATAATTCCAAAATGGCCAACCCACTTGGTAGGACACAGCAGTATTGTGAGAACATCTTTGTTTCCAGAAACATTTTCTTAGTGCGGTTTTGATGCAGGTATACTTGCTCAATCACGTTTTGCGGTGTTGTTGTTTTGCTTTCTAGGTACATATTCACAGCAAACACTAACCTACTAGTTCCATCACACTTGTGTTCTTGTAATTGGCATAACATTTCTCTCTGTCTGGAGGAACAAAACTTGTTTTGAGACTAGTGCCAGAATCTCTCCTCTCCTGCTTTGGAACAACGTACCGACATTAAAACAACTGAATCTATTTCAGCTGCATTCAGGTCATAATAAAGAAGCATTCCTTATATGAAAAACAAAGGATGGCGTGGCGTCACGGCAGCTCATTCTGTTATTCTAGGTGCCAATACAAGCAAACACATGGTAACCCAAGGATGTCCGGCTTTATTACTCCCCAGTCCTGTCACATGTCCTCTGTCTTTCAATCTATTCTGATATTTTTGTGACAGAAAGCCGATCGCAGAAAAGCAGGAGTACAGAGCTGCGTTAATATGCACGTATTTTCTTTTACACATCTACGCATGGTGGAATTAAAAAGTATAAATGGTACTTGACTCAAAAGATTGAATTAGCGGCATTGATTTGCAACTTAATTTTTCAGCATCATCTATTCCGTTCAGATGTGAAATCGAAGTAAAAATGGGAAACCCATTCAGAACCCTATATGATGGACTTATCAACTTGTAATAGCGAGTAGAGCTCTTTGTTTTAACATTTTTGGATTATGCACAGACCGGTAGAAATGTGTGGTGGCGTCTTAAAGTTAAAAAATAAACTGTAGCAATTATATTTTGAGTGACGCCTGTGAGAAGCTACCGTTAAATTTTATGTAGCCCGAAAAGCATTACTCAACTGAATTAACTCTTTCCACACACAATTTTTTCAACCCAATACAAATAAACATTGTTTGTTTTGGCAAGGTCTGTTATGCCCGGCTAGGACTAAGATCAGCTTGAATGGCCAATTATGAGCAACGTAAAAGCCATTATAGCAGAGTTTTGGGTGGATGACAACTTGAGAAAGTGCTGAGTAGCAACAGCGTTTCCTGTTGCCGTAGCTAGGATATTTAATATAAGATTCCCCCGCAACGGGCAAAATCTGTTTCCGTTGACTGGGCGTTTAGACTGCCTCCTAGCGCCAGAGGCCTAATACAAGTTATTGTCGGTGCACCATCGTCAGTGCGGAACCAGTTCAGCATAATAACGTAGTGATAACGCGTGACCTAGGAACAATATCTAGATTCTGAGATCACAATATTACTAGACGAGGAGTTGCAAAATTTAATACTTTAAAAGTAGAATAATGTTCCCTAGAAACAAAGCACCAGTACTTCATGTAGCAACTTAATGCCTCCTTATATAAGTAACAGCTCTTCCCTGGCAAGAAGCGAAGGCGTCTCCGGCACTCGGGGCTGAATGTTCTGTTTGCATTTGCGTGGCAAACTTCTAGGGGAATTTAGAAAGCTTTTAGAGTAAACTAAAAATTAGGTCCTTCAAAACTCAAAAAGTTTCGACGCACGTATACGGCCGAGAGATAACAACCTCCATTTTGGGGCCATTCCAACAATTATCAAAAGTCTCGCTGCGGTCGCTATCATAGGTTAGCGGCTCGGGGTCGTTGCAATAATGGCTTAATTAAGCAGGAGAGATACCGTTTAACACTCTCGCTATGGCCAGACGTTTAGGATGAAAAAAATGGTGAGCTTTTACGCGCAAGCAAGAACATAAAATTGAGATAAATTACCGCAGAAACTGCTGCCCTTTCTCGCCACTTAGGTGCCATTGCAATAAATTATTTCTAAACATCAGTGACCGCCGGCCGACTTGGTGTCATTCGATTAAGTGAAGGCGGTAAGGGACAGTGACCAGTCTGATAGGGAAGCCGGCTTTGCTACATATCGGAAATGAAAACACTTTCTCGAAGCTTTGACCAGTGCTAATGCCAGCAAGTGTACAAACTTTGTCTCACAAATCCAGAAGAAAGTTGCTGAGATTTTACGGAATGGATAAAATAGAAATTTGTGGGCACACTTACATGTCTTTTTGTATGTTAGGTCGCCGTGCTGTTTCAATGTTACCTCAAAGGGGTTGTCATTCTTAAGAGTTTCCTTTATTTCGACCCCACCAAAGCGACGCCGAATGCAATGCCAACCTGGTGGCTCAAACCTCAATAAACTTTAATAGAAAGCTTGGCAAAAGCTGCAGGTGTGGTATGCTTACCGGGCATGTTAATAGCCTGTTTCAAACTAACGTCAACCAATAAAACGCTTCTGATGAAGCAAAAACCATTGGCAGAAAGTTCTAATTTTAGTCAATATAACAGCACGAAGCGTACAAAATTCTCTACGATGCATACACTACGCGCAAATGAAAGATCCTATTTTGTTTGTTGCGAGCTTCCAAAAACCAACGAGGTGCTCTGCCAATCCAGCCGATCGCCCTAAGAACAAAAAACGACATTTTTAGATAAAGCCGTCTACCTTCTCGACACCTTTACTTTATTTTATACCTTTGACCATTAATTTGCCAAATGTATGTACGTTAAATATTTGTAAACAAATTTGCAATTGGTAGGTAAGGTCTTATGCCCTTTGTAGATACCATGGTCAGCTCGATTCCAAAAAAACGTGTTAAAGCACTGCTGTTTTACGGTGTTGTAGGAGGTAATTACTATGTAACTATAATGAGTTGTTTTTCAAAATCAGGCTCAGGTAAAAGTTGCATTACTGCAAGATAGTGTCTGCAGTACTGCAATAGTACTACAATAGTACTACAATAGTAATAGTAATAATACTGCAATAATACTTCAATATTAATAGTGCCATAATACTGCAATAGTAATAGTACAAAATAGTACTGCAATAGTACTCCGGGCTGTCGTGTGGCAAGAAATATTTCAAACTTGCTGCCTTCGTGGTTCGTAAGCCTCTGCTCTTGGGCGTACGTCCTTTGCCGCGAACGACAGGAGTGCTCAAGGGTCATACGGGACCTATCTATACAAGCCACATAATAGGCAGCACGCAGTATCGGTGGCTAATACTCTGAAACTGCACAAAAAGAATTTCGATGTTTATATAGGCTCTCTTTAGCAGTATAACCCGCCGCGGTTGCTCAGTTGGTAAGGCGTTGCGCTGCTGAGCACGAGGTCGCGGTTTGGATTGCTGGCCGTGGCGGTCGCTTTTCTGATGGAGGCGAAAAGCAAAAACGGCCGTGTGTACGAGATTTCGGCGCACGTTGAAGATCCCCAGGGGGTCAAAATTATTCTGCAGCCCTCCACTACGGCGCGCCTCATCGCCTGCGTGGCGTCGGCGCGTAAACCATAAAATCAATCAATCATTTAGCAGTGTATTGTGCTTTTTCTTTCTCCACCAGCGTTAGCACGTGTCTTTAGCGGTGCTGTCGCGTTTTATACTTCGCTTGAAGCGATGTGATAACGATTAAAGGATACAGAAATAAATGCACTCGACCAATGTATGCATGACGTTTATCTAAACCTCGAAACACGGTGTGATTTTAGTTCGTCGGCTCCCCTCTTCAAAAACGGCTCTCGTAGAAAGCTTATACAATCGCAGCATCGCAAGCCAAGGGTGCCCTTGGAAGTAAAAAATTGATTTCTTGGGACACTATACACATTTAGGCCTAGGCATGATGTCTGTTTCTTTTATTTTGAAGCAGCCATCACCTTCAATGTTTTGGGAATTGATATGTGCTGGATCTAGTTTAAAAATAGAGACTTTGGACTATCCAATCATTTCCATCAGACGTAGCTGTTTCCATTTGCAAAACATCGGAGCTTTGCGTCCAACCGTGGTGCAGTTAAGCGACAGGACAAAAGGCACGTTGCACCGTGAGCGCTGCACTTTTTGTACTAAAGTTGTCTATAGAGCACGCTAGGGCATCGGTAAAGAGTGGCGATTCCTCGACTCGTTATCACCCACTGTCTGGAGCATGCCGTGCTAACGGTCTATGTGGTTGACCCTGAGACATGGTGTGAAGAAAGACGGCCGTGATGAATGGACTGGTTCCTTCGCCATTTGTATGATCTGCGATCTGATTGGTCGGCTACAATATCAACAGCTAACATATTTTCGTCTGCGCCACTTAAGCTGCTGGTTCTTCTCGGCATTGTTATCATGACGTTACCTTAGACGCTTTGTTTGTGCGGGGGCCCTTGCGTGACTCGTGATAATCCCTGGTGTTGTTATCTACAACACGGCGCCGACACTTAAGTAATATGAATGCTACGAACCTAGCCCGTGATGAGCGTGACATCTTTCACAATAGAAGTGACCCCCCGAACCACCAGGATATCGAAAACGGCGCTGCTGCTTGCGAGGCAAGAATCAGCGCAACGTGCCTATAGAGCAGATTTGTGTTTAACCACGGAATTGTTCAGTCCGCTCAACAATTTTTTTCCCAAACCAGTAGAGAGAACTTCTTTACATCTTGTGGAACCATGGGAAAAAGCACCCTGGTGAGTCGGATTACGCCAGCTTTCAAGTTTTAGTCTAGTTTGCTTCAGACGGCTTTTGGCTAACGTGGTACACAGAAACTCACATTGCAACCAAATTATGGGCTCAAACACGTATCCCCGAGCACCCCCGACCCAGCAACGATGGCAATTTTTCTGGAGTCATTTTCATTTCATTGCACTCGCCAGAGGTCCTTGTACTGTAAGCCAAATATTGCTTTGACTAATGAGGGCTCACTGTAAAAAGAAATGTTTACGAAAATGAGAGGATGGGACGAACCCGCATGTGTCTTACAACGAACGTTGCAATATTTCTTCATTTATTCGCTGCGTTCTTGTATAATTTATTTTATCCTTGTGGAACGAAGCTTGTGAGTCGTAAAATTACAACCACGCATACTACGTACTCTGATATGCGTGACGGTTCATGTTAAATTTTAAGGAACGTCAGGCTTGTGATTCACCATTTAGTGGTGGCTGTGTCTGGGCCCATTGTCGTGTCGTGCGCATGCACTAGCGTGCTTCGTCTACGAAACGAATCTCCCGGTGCGTGCCTAAAACGCTTCAGGACCACGCGCTCTCCCAGGTTCCCAACAAGAACGCTAAATCAGTAAGGCGTCGTTCTAGCGGAAATAGGTCAGGTTTGGAAAACGCAATGGAAATCGTGGGGGTGGTTATGATTGAGCCACTCAGCACAACAAAAACGAATTAGCAGTGGCTGAGCTCGGCTATGCCACGATATACCTAGCCTGAGCTAATGTTAATCTGGTTATTCTTAGCTTTCTGATTGTCTAGGATTGGCTTGATTATCATGCTTACTGCTGCTTCAATGACACACACACGGTATACGCATTATGCCACGAATGTATATTTATCAAGCGGCTCCGGCGCAGCGTCACCAATCGCCCCAGAGCTAAGCTTGTTCCACAACGCACGCCGGTGTTGCTGGACTCACGGGCCATCGGTTCCACACGCGGCCACCCCTCGCATGATCATCAAGTGGACCGGGCCGCCACGTGTGGAACGGAAGTCGGCGAATACGCTGGGCGCGTGGGGTGTGTGAGAGACGCAAGCAACGGGCAGCAAGCAACAAGCAGCAAGCAAGTGTGAGGCGGGCAGCAAGCAAACAAGCAGCAAGCAAGTGTGAGGCGGGCAGCAAGCAACGTTCGGTGCGCCGCGTGACGTCACTGCTCCTCCCGCATGAGCAGCACGGCTCTCCAAGAGCCACGCGAAACTGCTCAACCTCGGCCAGTGTAGCCCACGCTACAAAAGCGGAACGCGACAAGTGACGGAAGCGATACCCTGCGCCCCTTATTGACCGCTTGGTAACCTGGCCACGCAATGTCGATGCACATCTCTAATAGTGCGTTTAGCATTCGTAGTATATTTTCACCGTAGAGATATTGTCTACACGGCCAAAACGTATACGGTGGACTACACACTAAAAATTTTTACGCCCAAAAGGGTGCTTCAGCTTGTCGCCGCAGGAGCACCCTAAAAACTGAATATTTTACGCCCTTTAGGGTGCTTGGATTTTGTCGCCGCAGGAGCACCCTCTGTGAAGCACCCCAGAAGACAGGTGCCTTATAAACACCCTTTTCCGCCTAAAAGTATCCTAGGGTGCTACTTAGCACCCCAATCTGTAGGAGCATCTTCTGCAAAAGCACCCACCTAAAGGGGTACAAAACGGGTGCGTCATCCTCGGTTCACAGGTGCAGCAGGTGTGAGACCACATATTGCACAATATCACACACGATTATGGTATGAAACATTCGTGCTTTCCAAGCTCGGTTCTGTGAGACATTCCATTGAAGCTCAACATCAGCTGATAATTTCCTTGAACTTGTGTCACCGATTGTTAAAACATCAATTTAAAAAGTCAGGAGCCACATCTCAGTACAGTTATAACTTTAGTGGTAGTTGATTACCCAAAACTTCATAAAAAACCAATTATATGTTCACTTTGCCGAACTGCAGTACACATCCTTCGAGATTCACTGCAGAGCCTAACCATGCTGTGCAGTGAAAGCAATTAGGTGTGCAACACTTCAACCACACAAAACTTCCTTGAACCTTAAAACTCTTGGCTTCTTAGTATTGCATCAAACTTCCAATCAAGGTAGCTACCTGCAATGTTTAGTGCCTTATTCTTGAGCTGAGCAGGAAGGTTCAATATCAAGGAAGACCAAATGCAAAATGTATAGTTTCCTCCGTAATGCGGCTCATAATATAGTTCCCTCCGTACTGCGGCTCATAATCTACTTATAAAAGTTGGGTACCCAAGCCATTTATTTTCGTTTGCATTATTCTTTTTGCTTTACGGAAAAATATTCATATGGTACAGCACTTGCAAGGTTTGGTGGTATTTGGAGTTTTATAAACATACCTTTAGACTAAATGACCCCACATAGCAATAACAAGAACTGCAAACATCACAGAACAATGCATACAAGTTCCCTGGTGAAGCCCATGGTTGAAATGTAATGCCATTGTTCAGAAAACATTATTTTATCATGAGGCTAGCTTGTACATGGTGCCTTGCATTATGTCCCTGCCGGTGGATGTGGGGTCATTTGTCACTGTTGCAAATGAAAAGCCAACAGCCAGGGCCCATTAGTTTTGGCTAGTATTACGAGGTGCCTCACGGTAAGCATTCTATGTCGATAGACTTTTTTAGAGTTGACTAGAACTGAAATCAGCAAAAGATTCTCTACAAAACATTCATTCTATCCGCAGCTTTAGGGTTTGCTAATTTCCATAGTTGGGTTTCTTCTGCCTTTCTTAACAACATTTTTCTTTTTATAAGAAGGTGCACAACCAAAAGCAAAAAGCTTTTCTGTAAACCTTTGGTAGCTATATAATTGTTACAAAATATTTTACTCTAAATATGGCAGCTTAAACTGAGAATATTTGCATTCAAAAACATTAAAATAAGTTTAAATTGATCATAAATTTTTAGCTGTTTTTACGCAAAACTGTACATGGGATATGAAGTGCACCACAAGGAGGGCTTTGGATTAGCTTTAGCAAATTTGGGACATTTAAGGTGCACTGAAATCTCTACACATGCGCTTTTTCACTTTCTGTATCCACCAGGAAAATGGCTGCCAATTTAGACAGTGATTCTAAATAGTAGTTGACGTGCATTTTAAAATAATCACAAACATTATAGCCACAAAATTAATTTTTACAAGTTGTAGACATTGCCCGTTACACCAGACATTGGACTACACTGTCAAGAGCTTTGACATCTACAATGACGTCTACAAAGCAGGCTTATACTGGTAGAATGTTTCATACCATAATTACTGTGTGTTCAGAGCTCACGTGTGAAGTATGGATACTGCTGCTTCAGCAAGAACCGAGGATGAGCACCCTTCCTTGTTCTGAAAAAAAATAACAGAGGAAATGCCTTAAGCAGGATTCTGAAACGGGGTTGAATGAAACAAGAAATTCTTTCAAAACATGTAAAGCAATGCAAACAAATATTTATTTCAACTTATTTCTACAAAAGACCACCTCATGAAGACTGGTGGTGGGGTATTGGCTCAAAAAAAAAGCAGAGAGCACTTATACAAATGCTACAGGGAGCCTTCGCAGCCAACAATTGTTTGAACACACCTAAACTAATCACTGTTCAACAAACTCATAAAAAATGTTTGAATGCATAAAAAACCAGTGGTAAACACAGGAAACAGTTAAAACAGAATGACGGCACAAGTTTGTCCCGTCGTTCTCTTCTGTGTCCTGGGTTTTCCTATGGTTTTTCATCCATTCAAACATGTACCAGCTAGCCCAGTCCAACGCCTTGGTATCATAAAAATATGGATAGTCAATCCTTACACAAAGTTGAAAAAAAAAGAAAGTATAAAGTAGGTGACAAAATTAAAACGACAGCAAATTGGTTGGCTTTTAATTTTAAATGATAATATAAAAAATAATGGCATGAATGAAAGTGAGCAGCACGCGAAGTACCTTGTTGCTAGCCCGACATTCCACTTTGAAGCAAAATGTCCGCTTTCAACACTACATAGGCTAAACATGCAATGAGGCATTCCTTTAGGCACACAAAATATACCATAATTGTTAAAAAAGCTACAAATTAGTTGAAAAAACCTAACCACGACAAATTGGAATTAGTTACTAGATACAGTTTCAGAAATACACAGCGACATCATATAAAAATAAATGGTTCCCATACAAAGATTGATCATAACAAAAATTCAGGACATTTATCAGACTGGCATCAATGTGCAAAGCAGCTTAATGAAGGAAGACGGTCTTTACTAAAAACATGTTAATATTGGGAGCTCATGTGCTTCCCTGCAAGTTGGGTGTGTAAACCCACTGACATCTTAACTAACCCGCCTGAATCATCACTTGATAGCCATTAAGGAATTTTACGAATTGGTTTATTGTAGCCAGCTGTCTAGTTTATTTCCCTATTTTTCTTGGCATTTCGTGTCTAATTCTAAATTTGGTGACTAGATAGCTTTTACTATGGTCATGCACTGGTGACAACGAATATTTGATTTTACTTTAAAAAAATTTCAGTTTTGTTTTATTGCTCACCAGCCAACGATCTGAAATATCAGAGGCGCTTAAAACGTATGTTGGCATTTCCTTCCTGCAGTGTAGTACAACTAATCGTGACTTTTACCATAATTTGTTCACAAATCGTAATATGTGGAAAGTATTCAGCTTAATGAAAATGTCATTTCAGAAGCATGCACAATCAACAAGGCCTCAATGACTCTCATGACGTGGTCCACTTGTTTCTGTCACAAATAACCTGAGTGCAGACACATTCCACCGAAGACGAAGGTAACATGCCCTCTTGGGTGATGAATATTTAAAAAGCCTTACGAGTAAATTTGCTGCTGAGCACGTGAAATTGTGGCATTAAAACAAAAGATCCCTCTGCGGCATCTTTCACTTGGAGGAGCGCTTGAGCACAAACTTTGAGAAGCTGGAAAATGCTCCATGAACCGCTCCAGCCAGCAGAAACGATGCAGGACACAAGTTGGTAGGCGGACCGTTGGCATCCTGCGATTGTGAAGATATTTCTGTTTAGTAGATGCTCTTCTTTTTGTACCACTGTTTATTTCACCTTTAACAAGCAGCTGAACTCCTTAACGTTCGCATAATAAAATGCTGCAATGCGGAACAGTTAGCAGGGTTGCCTCAATTTTGCTTTTCTACGAATTAACACAATGTAGGTAATCTGCACACAACTACAATCAAACTACAATTTTCACCTACTTCACTGCTAACATCAGCGTTTGACTGCTCAAGCACAAATACAGGTTAGACATGTGAGCAATCTGCTAAACGTATCCCCACAAACTGAACAATCAGGCATCAGAAATCGGCAAGGAAGGAGGTGTCACGTTTAAATGGCACTTTTTTTGTTCAAAACATAAACAACACCTGGAAGCTTGAAGCGTGAGAGGGGGTCTTTCACGCTGACAATGTCAGACCATAGCTTGCTAGTGGGCACCTGCACGATGTGCACAATGTGTTTCTTGAAAATGCGTGCGAAAGTTTGATTGATGTGTAGGACGAGAATTGCAGCACGTTTTGACACAGGCCTTGTGGACGCTTCTGCCTGCTAATGTCAATGCGGATTCTTGCTAGTCGCCCTCTTCGCTTCTTTCTGAATATAATGCTTTAGGCATTATATTCAGGACAACGACTGCATCAAAACGTGCAGCAATTACCTACGTCCCACACATCGGTGAAACTCTCGCACACATTTTCAAGACACGCAGTGCATACATTGTGCATGTGCCCACTAGCAAGCTGCGTTCTGACATTGTCAGCGTGAGAGACCCCTCTCACGCTCCAAGCTTCCGGGTATTGTTTATTAGATTCCATGCGCTGAATGCAAATCAGTGTACATTGGCGAAACGGGCAATCTGCACAGAAGATTAATGCAGCACTGGAACGAAGTGAACAAGGGCCATGCAAAAACAAGTCCACTGGCAGAGCACCGTGAGAGGACGGGACACGTGGTCGACTGGAACAAGACAAAATTACTGACAACTGAGTGCAATCTATCTTCTCGATTACTGCTCGAGTCCCTCATTGTTCAGACGACGCCCAACATTATCAACATAATGGATGGCAATCTGCACCATATCTATGCAAACTCATTGCGCCGCGTAATGCCCAATATATAGCTTCGTTTTCCACGACACATGCTCACCGTGAACAAGCAACAAACCGTTAAATGGCTTTCTTGACTTGGTCAGTGACCTACGTTTCATCACTGCAATAATGCTTTTACCTGCCTACACGGCATTCCGTCAAACACTGGACTACACCACATGAGCCATTGGCGTTCTTAACCTGCACCAGAGTATATAACCTTTCACTACTGCTATGAGATAGACCCATAAACGCACTTCAATATGGCCTTTATATTTAGCTCTTGGAAACATTATGTATAATTTTACCTTTAAGTTGCACCTGCTACAGCAGCTGGTACTATACCAAAAACATGAAAAAAAAACAACGGTGGTTTAACACGCCAAAGCTACACTTGGGATATGGGGAGCACTGTAGGGGAAGGCTTCGCATTAATTTTGACCATCTGGGTATTTTTGTGCGCATCGAAATCTCCAAACACGGGCGTCTTTACGTGTTGCCTCCATCTGAAAAGCGGCTACACCAAGCGGTATCTAACCGACATTCGCCTCCACAGCACACCACCCTAGCCACGGCAGTGGGTTAAACATATGAAATAAAGCGAGTTTTGGAGTGCAAATGAAAATATTAATCACACGTCTTATTTTCCCAATCGATGTACCTTTTGAAATCCACCATGCAATCCCCCCTCCCCTACCGGCCTACCAAAACACCTTTGTCTCAAGAGGTAATCAGGCTGTTGTTAATGAAGTAAGTATTTACAATCCGAGACTTGCCACCGTTAAAGTCATGCACTTTGTTTTAGAGATAAGCGACATTAGCCATTTGCAGCACCAGGAGTTAATTGGGTTAAGATCAGATTGAAAGCATTGACGGTAGTAGTTGAAAGAAATTGTGTGATAAATTACAACATCATCTGCAAATAGACCTACATGGGAGGATATGCAACATGGAAGATAGACCAAGCAACCTGCCTGGGGGGACAACAAAGTGGCACGAGCAAAAGAAGTATATAGTTATTAGAAGTAAACTGCATTTGAGAAGAATGAAAATCTTTTGCTCAAGTGAGGACATTAGGGTGAAGTTTGAGAAGTAGTCTGTGGTGTGCAATGCGATTGAATGCTTTAGAAAAATTGAGAAAAACTACCGCAGTTTGTAAGCCTGTGTCAATGGATCAATGTAGATCGTGAACAAATCCTGAAAGTTGTGTTTCTCAAGTAACCCTTGTGAAAACCGTGGTGATACTCGAATGTGATATTGTGATTTTATAAATAATTAGCGACCTGAGAGTGGATGAAATGTTTCCTGACCTTGCATATGGTGCTTGTTAGGGAAATTTAATGGTGAAGTACCGTCTCCTGATTTAAAGACTGGTGCTACCTCGACTATCTTCCAACCAATGAGATTAGTGCCTGTCATGAGAGACTGCGAAAAAAGCGCTGTCAGAATTCTACAGACTGCGGGATGTACTTTTCGGTATAGTATGATTATTACCAGTATGATCTGAAGTAGACCAGTTTGTATTGCAAGTTTAAAACCATATCGAAAGATCCTAAATGTTTGCTTGGCTTGATTACATACGAATACTTGCTTCAAAGTCAGTTCAATTTCTCTTCTTGCCCTTTAGTCGTCAGCCCCAGATTCTCTTCAATATCTCTGCTAAGCAATGACACGCTCCATACGCACAGCACTGCTTCATGAAAATGTTTCAAATAATCAGAGGCCACAGCACTGCTAACAGGTATACATCATGGCAAGTTTCACAACATGCAATAACTAACCTGAAAGTACATAATCGGTGGGTGCACCGATATGGCAGCAGTGCCTGGACCGATGTGTCGAGCAAATGCGCTGACTTCTGAACGGGTGGTCCAAGCGGCCAGATGATGGATGAATGACCATTCCTGGCGGCAAAGCGTACGGAGCACCAACGAAAGGCCAGGCAGTACTTGGGTACAGCAGGTGCAGTGTCGGTTGGCCAAGGGAGGCCCTGGCAAAGCCTTTGAAACTGGACTGGAAGGCAGCTGACCCAGGACAGCCAGCAGCAGCACCTGCAGGTGCATAATCTGTGAGTGTGCTGACACTTGTTGAAATACAAGAGCACACACAAAGCACGAATGCTTACATCAAGTAGATTTTTAATCGTTTAAAGACAGTAACCTCCAAGGCACTAATAAGAACATTCCCGGAACACCCCAAGTGAAATTTAGGTCACAGTAAGAATGTATTTATTAGACCCGCAGGTACTGTGAGTGGGGTATGCATGATATATGCAAAGCTAGCTACTGAGCTAATTTGCATGGAACGCATGCTAGCAGCTCATCTGTATCCCTTGCTTTCAATCGGAACTGGTGTGTGATAGTTGAGGCTCCTCCATTTCAATGTCTGACTTGTATCTGCACGTTCAATTCTCCAATATAAATCGAGTTGAGTGAGTGCCTACAGCTTTCTTGTTAGTCTCTGTATGGCCTGCGGTTTTGCGAAAATGAGAACTTGCGAATTGGCTCAATTTTCTGCACTAATTTAAACAATACATATGCCTCTGATATCAAGCCCCAGACTTCCCGAGAGCTACTCTGACAGAATCGGCAGGCGCCTCGTAGGCGTTGTGAAATCTCCCCCACTACCCCGAGACTATGCTAACTCCCTGCGAGGCCACATGCGCGCATTTCACCTTCAATTTGCACGTATGTGAATTCTATACCTCTATGAACTCTCAGACGGGCGTCGTCATATTCGTGCCGGACTCGTGAAACTCGGCAACGTAAATTACCGCACTCGCTCGCTGGCGCGCGGCCCGAACTCTCTCACCGTTTCCGGCCCTTGCATACTATTTTCTCCACCTTGCACTTTGTAAATTCTCATGTTTAACTACACCTCGTGCGCCCTCATCTCTTGCCTGCTTTTCTTCCAGCACAACTCCGTCAGCACCCGGTCGACGCGTACGCTGTCGGGGCGCGTTGGCGAGCGAGTACGGCAATTTCGCTGTTGTCGAGCTTCACGAGAACAGCACACATATCGCGGCCCGAAGACCGCGAGGCGTACGGTCGCCGGTCTCGCGAGCGCAATAGCTGCGAAGCGCACTGCACGGAATTCGTGAAGGGGGGGAGAGAGATTTCACAACACCTACGAGACGCCAGCCATGGAATCACGTGTACGCGTTTTCACATGCACTTCCAGGGAACCTCCTGTTCATGTTATTTCTTGGTATACCGCGGGTATTCACGAGGGAGGACTAATCACAGCGTTGTGCCACTCACGCGAAATTGCGACTGCGATCTGCAACCGCAAAGGCACTGTTTGAGAGACACATAAACAAACGCCCCGGTGTTAAAGAGCCTTGCGTGATGTGAAATTATTAGCAGCCGTGTACCATAGCGCGAGCATCGTAGCCAAGGTCTACCTTCAGCGTAAATTGATGCTGACTTCTGCGGAAACGGTGGACTGGGCGCCAAACAAGTATACTAACTCACGTAGGCTCTCAGAGCAAACGAGATGGGGGTCTAGCGAATTACTGACCCATAAACACCAGAACTCGTTCCAACCAAATACAGAATAATAAAAAATGCGTACTTACCCGAGCAAAAACGATGTTTCCAACGTAAAATTCTCCTTCACTGCCGTCTTCATCTCGCGGACACACGAACACGCTTTGTTCTGATGCAATGTCATCCACTTTTGACGCGCAGTATTTTATCCGGCGATGATCGTTCTTCCGGGGTCCCCATGTTCAACACACGCGTAGGTTAGAAGGGTAGACATCACCCATAAAGCTTCTATAACTATGATTTAAGCTTGAAATAGATAAAACAGATTAAATCACGCCACCAACCATGCCACCAACCACTCGGCACAAAACGCCATGAAAAAATACACACAAAAGCATGGAGGAAAGAATGCACAAAAGTGAGAGATAGTTGCCAGACTTCAAATGCAGCACCTCTATGTTTGACGAAAATTGTGTTACTACTGTAATGTTGGTAATTATCTTTCTGCTTTCAAAGTCTGAAATGTGTTTATAACTTAAGTTTAAGGTTTTTAAACACAAAAAGTGAATACACATAAAGTAATTGACATATATACTGATATTGTAAAGAGGTTTGACGTTTGTTTTGGTTTTGTTTTCACGGCGGGCTTCTCAAGAGAGAACGTGCGAGAAAACGAGCTACTTTGGGTTTAGGAAGAGGGCGGTAAATGTCGGCGTGATAGAAAGCAAGGAACAGGTGCTTACCCTGGTCGTTAAAAAAGGAGCTAATGAAACCCTCACGTAAAAAAAAAAAAAAAAACACGTTCGACGAGGAATCGAACCATTGACCTACCGGACGCGTTAACAAACAGCTATGTCGGCGGGCGGTGTTCGAGGCGCCTAAAACAACTCTATACGTACGTAAGTTGTCAACGAATATTGTTGCTTGTGTCTAGTCATCGCCTCCTTTAACGATGGTCTAGTTTATGCTGCATTTTTGAAATTCTGGCTGTCCTAACGCTTGTTTCTCATGCACCGTTCTTGCAGACGAGGCCGCATTGCTAGCGCTGCAAGCGATTGAGCCAAAGCTCCATTATTTGACTCAAGAAAAGCTATCGCAGTCAACCCGACCTTTTCTGCGCAAGCCACGGTAGCCACGAAATAAATGGAATGTGCCGTTAGAATTATGGCGTTGATAACGCTTGTTTGACCGGCACCGTCTTGCAGACAAGCAACGTCGCTCTAATACCACTAATACTACAAGCGATGTCACTCCTGGCATGTCAGGCGCATCAAACCCATCGTGTAAAACGACTGCTAACAGTGCGAAAACCTATGAGTTTGTAACAAGTGGGGATTTGCGGTGGCGGCGACGTAATAGGTACAGCAAGCAGGTAGGCAGAACAGCAGCGTAGGGTTACAACCTTTCCCCGAAAAAAAAAACGGGCCTTCCGGGGGGGGGGGGGGGGGGGGAGGGGGGATTGTGTTGAAAAAAGACGCCATGTTTTTTAACATGCAGTGCCATTTATTGTAGTGTTTTCTTAGAGAGAAATCAACATAACGTTTGTACTGAAAGTGATTGAGAGCTTGGTTAATCGCTCTGCATGTGCTTCACTGAAAAGTAACCGCAATTGCTGACCGCGGCGGTAGAATTTCGTTATTTTGTTCTTCCTTAGGTCCCCCTCCATCTGAGGCAGCGCGCTCGCCCGCGTATTTTCTCTGCTCGCGTGTCTTTGCGCAGCTTGTCGACATAGGCGTGCACAGAGTTCTCAGTTTGGGGGGGCAAAGTCTTACCGCTGCGCCCCCCCCCCCCCAGAGCAACTCCCGACCTCTTCTCACTGAAGGCCTTGCGGTGCGAACGAGTGCAAAGAGGGATGGTTATAAAATTTTTATTTCAATGTGATGGAATTGCAACACACAAAAAATATTTCTGAGCAGAAATTTTACTTTCATGTGTTACATCGGCAAGGCATGGGGCAAATTTGGCGCCCCCTTCAGATGATTAGGGGGGGCGGCCGCCCCCCCTGCCCCCCCTGTGCGCACGCCTATGCTTGTCGACACGTATTTATCGTCTTAGTTGTTGAATTGACGCTTATAAAACGCCAAAACGGGCATAATCACGGCACAAAAGCCAAAAAACCGGCTGATGACGACTGGTTTTAGATATGGACCGGCAACCGGCCCGCTGTTTAAAAAACCGGTCGGGCCGGTCCAAAACCAGGAAGGTGGCAACCCTACGGCAGCGACGAGCGAAAATGATTTTACACGACCGCCCCCGTCGGCCTGCGCAAAAAAGGAAGATAGAACCCCTGCATACACGCCCTCGAAGAAAGCTGTACAGCCGATTCAGTTTGTTGTGGACGAAGAGCAACCGAGGCTGCAGCCACAAACGATTGCGCTTGCCGTGGTATGAGCCAAAGCATATCTTCACATAGTTATGTTATCGTCCGTCTGACTGTTACTTACTGAAGGGAAAATTCAGAACACAAACGTTGACGTCTAGCGTCTATGCCAGACATAGACGCTGCTGTTTAGGCCCTAAAAACCACCTTCAGGGCGTCTGTCGGTTCTGTCTGATGGCGCGCTCGCGCCGCTGATTACGAACGAGGCGTCTGTTGGCGTTGACTTATCGTGTTGGCGAGCCGGTAAACGCCATCACGGTTAAACTCCCTGTTGGAAGACTACGCTGTTGGGACGATAGAGTGCCGACAGAGCTTCTTATTGGCCCCACAAACGCCATCAAGGTTAAACTCCCTGTTGGAAGACTAGGCTATTGGAACGATAGAGTGCCGACAGAACTTCGTATTGGCCCCACAGGCGTGCTGTGAGCCCAACAAGAAAGTCTTGTTGGAATTTTTGCCCGGGGCATAATAATACGGGAACAAATTCTTAGGTAAATTCGATTTCGTTGAGGACACCGATGCCTCGCGTAAAAGTTTTATTTATAGGACTACAAGAGGCATTTTGTAGCCTTTCCTTCCCGTGCACCCAGACATCGAAACGAACCTTGTGATACACTCGAAGCAGTAGATTAGTGCAGAGTGGAATTTAAACATTCAGCACGTTTTGTTCAATTTACGAACAGCAATTTTAGAGCCTTTCCCCTGGTCTATGTGGAGAGTTCATATTTATTCTCTCAACGGGCGGTGAAATAGTGCAATGTGCGGTTTAAACATTCAGCCTGTTTTTGTGCAATTTTGCATGCTTGCATTCACACACCGTTCTTTTAGGCACCCTAACGATAAGGTGCCGTGGTAACACCCCAATCGAGAAGAAATACTTTTTAGCACCCCTTTAACGGTCGTAGCACCCTATGAAACTGTTGATTACACCCCTGAATTTTGGCACCCTCGAGGTGGGGTGCCCGAGCAATATTTGGGTGCTTGAAAGGTGCAAAAAGGGTGCAAAATGTTCAGTACACCCTCCTTGCACCTTAAAGGGTGTAAAAATGTTAAGATTTACACCCCTTAACATGTGGCACCCTCATGATTGGGTGCCGGAGCAATGTTTTAGTCCTTAAAAGGTGCAAAAAGGGTGCAAAATGTTGAGTGCACCCTTTTAGCACCTTTAAGGGTGTTAAAAAGTTTAGTGTGTACCAGTTTCCGAGAATTAGCAAAAAGAAGTATGGTGACGCATTGTTTGTCGGGGTGAGCGGGAGCTAGTACCGTATTTTCGGTATGCAGTACCGTAATTTGTGTTCTGGAGTACCGTAGTTTGTGTAGGGAAGTGGAGGTGTAGTGAAAGCGAGGAAGGTAGCTCATACAGAAGGGAGTGGGGACAAGGTAGAGAGGGGGTCAATCAATGCCAGATATAAGGCCAAAATCTATCCCGCAATCCGAACCTCACTGCTGCGTTGACCGCCATGCAGCAAGCGGAATCATCGAACAAATCTGACATTGAATCAAGGTTCCACCATGCGATCAGTCTGCAAGCGCATTAACTGTGTTTGTGGTAATAGCTTCTCGTCACCAAAAGTTGACCACTTCAATGGTCGTTTGCTACCTCCAGGTTCAAGGGGCAACGCCACAAATTGCACAGACAAACCCCGTAATTTGATCTAAATCGAAATTACATCCTTGGCCTTTACCTACATTTTCCTGTGTACTTTCAGTTTGCTAAGTGTGCTGTCAAGTGGGTTCGAATGCTTATATTTCTTTAATCGAAGGTAACCAGGGAAATAGTGATGGTGTTGCTCCTTCACGTCACAGAAGCACGTTATGTCGGGACTTTAAACAACGTAGGGTACAGACAATAAACATTCTGAAATATTTTCCAACATGTGTTCGAATATGTATTACGATATGGGAAACACATTTTTCACATAGTGGCCTAGTGGTTAAGTGGCTAAGGTGTTTTGCTGCTGAGCACAAGGTCACGGGTTCGATTCCCAGCCGCGGCGGCCACTTTTCTGATGGAGGCGAAAAGCTAAAAGGCCCGTTTGTGTGTGTGATTTTGGCACACGTTAAAGATCGCCAGGTGGTTAAAATTAATGCGGAGCCCTCCACTACGGTGCGCCTCATCGCCTGCGCTGCGTCTGGGCGTTAAACCTTACAGTCAATCGATTGCATTCACTACAGCAATATTTACTCGACTCAACTTGTGCCTACTGGCGCGCATACATAGCCCAACCGACGTGCCAACCATAACAGGCTCTAGGACCAAGTGGCGGCGAAGCAGCAGTTAAATCCTCTCCTATTCCTAATGTTCGCTGACTCTAAAGTGCGCCAACAGGCAACCCAGACGGCGCAGAGAAAGAAAGCGCCAGCCAACAGCCGTTTTACGCTCACCTAGTCCCCCAGCGTAGACGTTCCGACCTAGAAAAATAATAGAAAGGCGCACCTTGCGTGCCGAAGTCTGAACGTAACTTGAGGCGCAAAAATGACCCGGAATCATGTAGTGTACTGTACTTTTTCCTCTAAAAATGCTGGGGCCCTCAAACTATGTTCTGCGCTCTGTGGAGCCAGCCATCGGTAAAATACGCTTTCATCCAACTGCTTACGCAAGATACACGGGTGCTGAAATTTTCGTTTGGTTGCCACTCATGCGCACTAAAATTCAGAATTTTGGAATCGAAGCGTACGCCTAAAATGCAAACGCAGCCGGAAAAATTATCTGAGTTATATGCAATGGCGGTGATGTTAACGTTCAGCCGTACGTCAGGCCAGAAAACCGCCTGCGCTTACAATGCAGCTGTAAATATGTTAGTTTTATCTGCAAGTTGTCCTTCCCTGCGTCATTCGGAGTGAAGTGAAACGCAATAAAGATATCACGTTCAAGTAAAGGGGAAAGAAGGGGTAGGGCGGTTGTCAAGAAAACTGCAGTGAAAATGTTTTATAATACGATATAGGGCATAAAAAACAGAGCTATCAATGCTTGGACATGTGGTTATTTCTCGTACCGTAACCCGCTAGTCTGACGAACGTGTTAGGGTAGTTTCGCCGAGAACACGAAATCTTAGAAACGTATCTGTACGCAACCTTAGTTAGTGCAGGTTGCGGACAGCAGTAATTTCACACGATTATTTGGTCCTAATGCTTTGGCGTCGAGGAAAGAAACTCGTCTTTCAGATATGTTTTGCAGGCTTTCCTGAGTGCAGCAACAGCTTGGAGCTTAAAAACCAAGTGAAATCTTACCATCACCAGAATATTTCAACACAGACAAGTCGTGTTTTTCGTAAGAAATGCGACTGGAATTCCTGCGCTGCAGCTCTTACAGTGCGTCTGCAGCTGACCAACCCACTGTGAGCTGTCATGCTCCGTTACCTTTCCGTCCCTAGCTCCGTGACCTTCCTGTAACACGTTTTGTCCATCGACTCTCCGGCATCTGCAGTTTAGTCCCCGCCTAGATATGCATGTTTTAGATGCGAAGCATCTCATGCTCGGGGCTGGGTCCTTCCCTTGAACGTTGTCGTTCTCCGCCGTCCGCACTCTACAGCGCATGCGCTTCTATCAGCCCCGTCAGCGTTTGGGCTGACGTCGGCGCAGTCCACTAAAAAGAAATAGGCGGCGCCCGGTTTCCATCCCACGACTCTCTGGCCGCAGCAGGAAGTACGTGGCGCTCATCCCGCTGCGCTACAAACCGAGACGGGAGCATGTGCTCCGAATGCGCCTTATGTCCTTCACTCATTAAAAATACGTCAAGAAGCTACTGACAAAAGGAAGGCATGCGAAGCTGGACGTCAACGGAAACGATGAACTGAAAACTAATGGTAACTTCAGTTCACCCCATGGCTGCTTCGCATACTACTCAGGGTTCCCCTACGGGAAGATGGTGTAATTTTTTTTATTTCTTTCTCTCTCTCTCTCTTTCTCATTCCATCCTTCTTATACCCTCGTACGTTTGCAGACAGTTGTTTTCACAATAGACTCCTAGAGTAAGCTTAAGTATGCCGTTGGTGACGTCAAAATTATGCGAGCGCCTTCGGCGATAACAAAACATTCTCAACAACCAGGCATCCGCCAGGCGATATTTAACCAACAGATGGGAAATTAAGGTAATTATCGACACAGGTAACGTTCAGTTATTTCTCCATCCTTATTAGTTTTCTTTGATGAGCTGTTCTCTCTTCCGGCACTGTACGAGAAAGCGCCTATCTCCGGTGTTGCGTTTGTAATTTGGTTTGAGCTAGCACACCGGGTTTATATTCTTTGGAGGCTGTGAGCGACGGTATTACCAATCGACTGAATTTTATGTTTCAGAATTTACAACGTTGGGTCTCAGAAGAGAGATCTGCCTCCCTTGAATACAGCATACAAACACACACAGAGAAATCTCGAGACTAGTAGGAGTTCCAAAGCACGGGATTCCTGTTGGCAAAGTTTGAAGTACCCCGGCTGCTGAATAATTAAAAACACAGCCCTTATTTACTCTCGAGCAGTTTTCGCAAACGCGGCTGCTTTGTACGATTACTTCACGCATACATGCAGCCGAGAAAGCTCATTCGAGTGGAGAAACTTCCACTCAGGTCCAAGGACGGGCTCTCGAATGTAAACCACCAAACCTCTCCGCCTTTCACAACTTGCGCCGCCTACGCATCTGGGTATCCACAAGAAGAAGCATACACGGGCGTCCAAGCCCATCACCGCTCTCTAAAAATTCTCACTGACGTCAGATGCAGGTACCGTCCAGAGCACTTGGTGGGATTACTGCAGGCAGGTGCCCTTGCGCTATTTAATGTAGAAGCTTATTGTTTTATTTCCTGCCGGTTTGGGTATACGTCCGGTTAAACCGAGACCACAAAATATTATGTGTACGCATATTCGCAGCATGGGAAGTGGAAGTTTGCTGTCTCAAATATTCACCATCCCACTACGAGGGTGCATCGGGTAAACACGTGTACCTTAGGCTCAGCGCCTAATTGGATGAATTCATAGATGTCCCACCCAAGAGGTACGTTTTAGCCGTGTTCAGTGCACCTTGTTTGGTGCGGACTAATAGTCAGTATTTTTAGGACATATTGTTCCGAAAGCTCGAATTTTAAGGATAATTTAGTAATGTTGACGTCCGGGCTAGTTGGTTCAACAAGTTAAATTTACAGCGCAATAAAGACACACACAAGTACGAGTAAGGAACTTACGCGGCGCTGACTTCCAACTGATACTTTATTGACATGGGAAAAAACATTTATACATACAAGATTTAATGACACCACATCATGAAAGTAGATAAACAAGATATCAAATGCACTACACTTCATCTTCCCGCCGTTGCCGTGCAGTGCCAACACGTGCTTCCTGTAAGTAAGCCATTTCCTTTGCAGTTACTGAGATTGAACGAACACTGATGCAGCCATCCCCCAACCGCACAATCTCTTCTGCTTAGATTAACCCCCTTTGTGGTCTGATTGCCACTCCTGCTCAACACCGTACACTCTTCAAACTTCGATTGAAGTTTGAAGAAAACTGAACAAACTATCTCGGTTGGAGTAGCAGTTACTAGCACATGACAGGTGGGCTAACAGGAAAGACAAATTTGCTAGCAGTTATTTGCGCTTATGGCGCTGGACTCTTCAACATGTATTTATTTTTGTTTATTTATAAACATATTGCAGGCCCAGTTTGGGCCTAAGCAGGAGGTGCGATACAGCGCATACAACACACGCAAATAAACAGCACAAAAATGTAGCCACACATTATGGCAAACAAAATATCATATATGGAAACAACAAAACATACAAAACAATACATAAAAGCAATTCACTGCACAAATGAAGCAACCGCTAGTTAAAGAAAAGAACTATACATGAAAGCAAGAACACGTAAAAGACAGTTCACTACACAAGCCAAGCAACCGCTAGTAAACAACAAAATCACTAAATTAAATTCATGCTATGAGTAGAGTGTAGTGATGACAAAGGCAAGCTGTTAGAATTCGTTATTGTACCGGGAAAGGAGCTTTTAAAAATATTAGTTCTGTCATTAAAAGGTGTTAACAATTTTTTATGTCGATGTCTTGTTAGTCGTGTCACCATGGGTTCTAGGAATGGCTCAGGATCCATTGACAGCTGCCTGTTATACCTCTTAAAAAAAGCTTTATTCTTAGTATTTTTCTCCGGTTTTTAAGGGATTGAATGCCAAGTGCAATCCTTAAATTTGTGGGCGAGTGGCTGTTACGATAGTTAGAAGACAGATAGTTAGAAGATAGAAGAAAACCCAGAAGACGTGTAGGTTCAGGATAGCTATTCACTAAAGCACGGGACGGTGTGTTTTGCTCTGTATTTTGTAGAGTAGATTGTTAATCTTTGTTAGCCCGTTTTCTCTGACTGATTCTAAGGTTTTCGTACGAATAATGCGGGGAGAATTGTTGCACGCCGTCTGACCGGGAAAATGCTGCAGCATCCAATTTCCCGACGCTGTTATGAAATTCATGGGCAATTCTTCTGTAGAATGAGTAGAAGGAATCGGATAAAAATGGAGTTCTGAATATCAGGGTAAACGTTCGTCTTTGAAGAAGTAAACACTGCCGGGATGCGGGAAACGCTAGACGTGACCACCACTGATGATTTTAAAAACAAGGACACACTAATTTTACCTTTTTCTATACCACGAAGGTGGATATTTCAAGCAAGAAAAAGTCAACGCAGATGAAATTGGTGACGTGCAAAACATTTCACGTGCCAACAAATTATTCCTCGTATTATGCAATAAATATTTCGTGAGAAGCAGATAGAGGTTCTTTTTCTCAGGACCATCAAGCCCCATATATGGTTTTATAGGCATTCGGAAACAGGAAACCTTTGCCAACTTCTGCTGTGTTTGCAAATTTTTTTATGGTAATGTTTTGAGGTATTTAACCGGAGAAGCTGACTTTGCATACAACCGTCAGGGATTGTTTTTTAGTAAAACTCCTCGGTCCTCCACCTACCCGAGTATTTTGAGAATTTCAACAAAACTTTTCGTTTTAACGGAAGCGAGAATTAGAAAAAACTGAGTTCCGAGGGCGGACGTTCTTGACGACTCATTTCAGCCTTGCTCTATATTAAAAAAAATTACCTTGTACTATGGGTACGGAAGCCGTTTGCCTGCGACCTTAAAACTATTTATAAAACCACACAATTAGACTGCTTACACCTAGTAAGTTTTACCATTTTCCAAAGCCCTCCGCAAGTTCGGGAATCTGAGGGTAGCCATAAAACAGTGCAAACTTAAACGAACATCATCAGCTATAGCTTGTCATTGTCGATGTGTATTTTAATAACATGTAAAACAAATAAACGCAACCTCCGTCAAACAAAATATGTCTGGATAAAAAAAACGCACATGTTCCACTTTATATTTCTTATTCTCCCCCTCCACGAGGATATGATTCTATACTGCATGACTCCACATTGCGTAGTGTATTTATTACAACTATAAGGAAAGTAGTTACTTTTTATTGAATGCCCTAGGTATTTCCAAGTGCATTCGCAATTACAATTTGCAGCGAGCCTTGCAAATTAAAATTTTGCGTCTGCCTATATCATTTGCTACTATATACCTCATTGTCTCCTTGGGTCCGTAATTTTTTAGACTATAGTATAAAGCAAATATCACAACAAAATTCACAAAAATAAGTCCTTCCCGTTTGTTATTAGAAACCAGCCTTGCAAAAACCGAACACATGAAACAAAAAGTAAATAATGAAGGAATTAGAGGGGCTCTATACATAATTGCAGAGAGTAGTAACGCAGTTCTTCAAGCAGCCGCGCTTTCACTGCGCATTACCCTAATGATTACCTCGTGCGCCTGCCAAGGACAGTCGTTAGCAAATGAGTCCTTCTTGAGAGTTAAGCATTTTTAAGCACCTAGAAGCGACATCCTTCGCGCTTGCCGAAGCAAATAAACCGTACCTAGTTATTCAACAATAGCACAAACAAATGCCTTCTCACCGCTGCGAGTCGGCATCTGCTAATTATGGGCCTATAAATACAGGCGCAAAAAAATAGCCGTATCGATTTAATGACTGGGAGCCTGAAAATATTTTTTGTTCTCTGTTTCTTTCGCTTCTTTCGTTCCAGTTTTCCTATTTCCTCAGAGCAGGCATATAATTTTTTTTCTATTTCTCAACATTATGATCACAAGTAAATAAATAGAGCAGTGAGGGTCCAACAGTCAACACCGAATTTCCAAAGGAGTTTTGGGACCGAAAACTGTTAAACCAAGTAAACAAGCTTCGCAACTTCAATGCACCTCGAAGTTCAACCACATTCGCTGGGTGAAACAATAGACTGATCCGAGCAAGCCCCCTTCGTTGGAGGGAGTTTTCTCAGATTGTTGAAGGGCGTAAGGGATCAAAAAGTTAAAGCCCGTCAGCAAAAGAAATTGGGCCGCTTTCAAGCTTTCATCCAAAAGTGAACTCCGTTCCAGGATTTTTCTGAGGTATGATATTGTTTCGTTGGTTAATCGATGTTTTTGAGTAGTGGGTTGACCGGATAACCAGCTCGGGCCTTGCGGCGCAACAAGAAGTCGTCGCTAGAGCCCGGGCAGCCAGCCAGTTCCAGGGCGTCCCAAACTAAGCTCGCCCCCCTAGGGCTGGTGCCCCTGCCATCTAATACCAAATTTGCTCGTTTTCATTATTACGCGTTGCTTTTTCTCCCCTCTCTCTCTCTCTCTCTTTCTCTCTCGAGTTTTTTTACTAAGCAGCGTTTCACAATTGCTGTTTCACCCAACTCCTTTCACTATACTGCAGAGAATTCTGGCTATGTTTATGGAGGTGGTGTATGGCGCCGAAGAAGGCTGTTGTTTTTTTGGGGGGTAACGAGCAATAAAGCTGTGACTCAATCCGGGCGCAGTGTCACACGTTAGTCATATGTCTATTCACTGCCTGTCGTGCGTTCACTGTCCGAGCAGTCCTTTTGGCGTAGCTTGCAAGAAGGTTGGCGGAACAAGCTGCCATCGTCACCGCCTACCTCAAACCGGTGGCCGCCACACTTTGCTAGCCACTGTCGCCCAATAAAAGTTTCTGTCTCTCTCTCGTGGAACTTTAAAAACCCCCAATAAAACTTTGAAGCAATATTCAAATTGCGGCGGTACAATTCCGATTTAAACGACAACGTCGTTGGCGAATCAGAGGTTGGAATTATAACATTAATTTCGGGCTTCAGTGTTTCTGGCACTGACGCACAGTAATGACAATCACGCTTGAAAGCGGAAACAACAGATAAAATCTGCGTGCGCAAGAACTGTGACGCGAAGAGCTTCTAGAGTAATAATAAGCAACAGCTGTGGGCGTTGGTTCGTGCTATTGAGTACCCAACATCACTGTTTTCTGACGGGCACGGGGGACCATATCCCCGGAACTTAGAACCCAATCTTCGACTTGTGGTGTTGCACTGTATAAACATTACGAATGTGAGAACTCAATTTCACAAAACGGTAACTAATTTGGGTAAAATCTTTGGTCGGAAGTCAATATGAGGATAAGATAGTTGCTACCCTGTTTTCCTGGAGTTTTCAATGGCCTCAGGATTTAACTCCGCAAGAAAGGTGAACGAAGGTGAACGACCGACAGGACCTCTTCGTATACTAAAACTTAATTTATTGTGCACACATAGATGTTCATACGCCTTCGAGCGAAAAGAATAGATACAAAAAATGGCGGGAAACGGAGCAAAAGAGTGATACAGAAAAGCGTCACGCACTTTCTTGTTTAATTGGTGTACTGTCTCGCCTCCACTGCATAGTGCTACGTTGACGTCGGGTGTGAATGCTAGCTCTTTGGTAGACAACGGCCTCGACGCCATATTGGAACATTTTTCGTCCCGAGATTTATTTTTCTTTTGCTTGGGCTTTAAACACAACGCATGAATTTAAATGAAAATCTTGAGATGGCTCATATACCCAAAAGGTGTGTCCTGCTAAACAATGCCAGACGTTGAAGCGTATGTAGTTTTCTGCCAAAATATTTCATGTAACAATGCACCGTCACCCGAAATTCAAGACGTTAGCGCTGTAAAAAAAACGCCTATCACTTCTTTAGCTTAACTGATCACGGTGAAGCAGATGTTAAAAAACCTTTGGTTAACAATATACCGGCTTTGATAACTTCCACACAGGCTAACGTATTTTGCACACCCATCCCGATATGCTTCCAAAGTTACAAAACCAATGATATTCCTATTACCCAATAAAAATTTCATGCTTGTGCGTAACGAAGGCATTGCCTCCTCTCGACCTATTCAGTCACCCTAGCTTGGATCTAAATTTGAAGAAGAGAAAATTAGGGCTCCTGGACGGCAGAGGTAAAGCTAAAGTTCTGTTCAACGATGGATATGATGCCAAGTAGAGCGCACAAAATGGTTAACTAACACAACAACGAAAATATCGTCATGATCAGAGCGCACACCAGCTGGTACCTTTTCTGTTCGAGTCACCACTTCTCGGCCATTTGGGATGTCCATTCAGCGCGCTCAATGACGTGGGATTGCCTGTTGAACATAGCACCCGATGCCGCCAGTGTCACATTTCAGCTCTTTTCAGTCCCCGAGAGAGAACGCAGGGGTGCACCCCTGCTTATTCAGCTCCATCGTCGTGTGACGAGCGCCTGGCCTTGCTTAGGTACTGCGCTCCCTGCGCCATTTCTATGCCCTAGATTCTGTGTCGTATGCGGGATACTCTTGGCACCGAGGTCACTTTGCAGCTCTAGGTTATGAAAAGTTGAGTTCTTTGGGAAGTTTGAATAAAGGAAGGAATAATGAGCTGCAGGGCTGATTACACTTTTTTCTTTTGATACATGCAACGTATACAGACAGTTGAAAAACCTGCAATTCAAAACATTAGTCCACACGGAAGCATTATGCAGCTTATTTGTTACCAGCCTTCTTACAAAGTATAGGTATCAACAACTTACTAGTTATCTTGTTTCAGTTGATGACCTGCTAGTGAAATCGAAACCTTTATAGTAAGCGTGGTAGTAAAATTTACTAATAAATCAGAAAAAACCGGAGATTCAAACTCTTGATACGTGCAAAAGAAACAGTGGTGTGATGTTATGTGTTTCAGACTTTCTCACTGTCTTTTACAGAAACAAGCACAGGGACATAATATCCTGTTTAGATAAGTGAGTGCGCTAGGACGCTCATGCACCTTGTATGCCTTTCGCGGGGAATTATCCAGGTGCTCTTCTTTGAGAGCCCCTCATTTCATTCGGATGGTACAGAAATTCGCAGAACCGTGCTGCCAGCTTTTTTTGTGTCCATCTTTTTTTTTCCACTTCTACATTGAATTTTTTCGGACGAATAACTGAACCAAAAACAAGGAAAAAGTGCTTATTGCACGTGCACCGACTGGCTATAGATTGTAACCATTTTTACCCACCCTGAACAAGGAATTTGTTTTTTATAAATCTTAAATTTGTACCAATTTGTATTACTAATCTCCAGGCACGGAATCTGAATTGGTACCTTTAAGGTAAGTGAAAGAATTTATAAGATAACTAGCAATTTAGAGACCTCGTTCAACAAGTTTTATCTAGTTAGTAAAGTACGTATAAATTTTTTGAAATATTTTGTACTTATTGCGTCCAAAATTTCTGAAAGAAAAATTTTTCGGTTGACTTATTGGCAGAAGGATATCAAACAGATGTTTAAGAGAGAGAGGGGGTGGGAAAAGAGAAAAGGAGGGCGGGAGGGCGGAAGGGAGGGATGGAGGGAGGAATGGAGAAAATAAGAACATTCAAGGTAGGTGCCAATATTTTATCTCGATAGCTGGGAGAATAGAAAGCGTAAATAATTTGTTTTATGACACCATATAAGCGATCTTAGGACTGAAAAACAACACTCATGACTGTGAGGTCACACGCTAAGAGCGGAAATAATTTTCACAGACATTTCATAAATGTAATTTTTCTGAAGTGATTTTTTCAATCTTATAACAAGAATTCCAATACGGGGCTATCGTTTACGTGAAAGAGTCAGTTTATAATATTATAAATATACAATCTATAACGCCACTCATTAAGAAAGCGTTTTACGTGACGTTTTTTTTCTTTACCCTTCTTGAGAATGTCCTTTCCAAAGCGTCTGCAATGTGTTCCCGGGCCCCTAAATATTCAACGATGAGAGTTAAGAATAACTCCGCAATTGCAACTTTTGAAGATATCATTGGTCTCGTCAGAGCATGCATTAGGTCAAGTGTCGTTAAAAACAGGTCATTATGAGTGAAATTTGGGAGAATCTTGAAGCTACATTTCATGGCTTTTGTTCTGACAAAAATGCTCAAATGCGACAATGTGGTGGGCCAAAACTGACAATGTTGCTGTTTCCAATGCACCCGTTAGGCAGATGACCCGCATTTAACCTTGTTTAGATTGGAGCTAGAAAAAATTCCTTGGACATTTTACATATTTCCGTGAGTAACCGTTAGATATACCCAGGTATGCATGGGCACGATCAGGGAGGGTTCAGTTGAGTCTGACAAATAAACACGCTTTTAATTCATAATTAGGGCGCCGGGGCTTATACGAAAATCCTTCGGGGCGAGTTTTTGATCGACCCGGGGACAGGTGGGGTTAAAGAAGATTACCTTGCGCGCGTTTCTAAGACTCAGTTAAATACCTCCCTTCTAAGAAGCCCTCTCACGCGTGCGTTCTCCCGGAAGTTCCCTGCGGACATGTAGGGTATGGCAGTCGTGGGCGGCCGAGATAGGGATTATTGAGGGGAGGAAAGACTGGTGGATCGAGCGCGCTGAAAGAGCTTTTTAATCGAAGAGCAACATATTATAGTAGTTTGCAACTGTAAATTTTAAATCAGAACTTAGGTTTTAGTTGAATTTTAGTTCAAGTAAACGTTTGCAGTTATTCGACTTTTGCGCGCTGCATCGTTTTTAAATTACATCAAAGGTTTGCACGATTGCTCATTGCGTGTACTGAATCTTAGCAAGAAACCCTAACAGGATGGATTTTTATAAAAAAGGAACTTCAAAAAACCTGGTTCCCGCAAAAGCAACGTCTTTCTTTGTCTGCGCAGAAATGTTGTTGAATCAGGCGCACATTTAGTAAAGGCGTTTTTATAACCAGGAAGACAAGAACACTTTGAAAGCCAATTTTTCAGTGGTGTGCTTGCCGTTAAATGGCGGCGCCTGTTTACCATTCAATCAGGACTAAAATGTGATGAATAAATGCATTTAACGTGCGTGAAAAGGAAGGAAGCAAGAAACATGGTTGCTACCGTTTGATAAGAAAAACTCCCTGGCCTAGTTTGTTAGAGTTTATATGCTTTTGTATTTGTAACTTCTTTCTGAACCACATGGAGCGTAGTCTGATGTACAGTGCGTTTAAGAAGTAGATGGTTTCTGCTCTTTATAGCGTTAAAGTTGCCCCTGAGAGTCACTTTGGACTAGTTTAAACATCGGTTAAACATCACAGCGGAGCGTTCGTGCGCTGATCTAGTGCGTGAATCACAGCTTCAGCCATAACGGTGGTTCAGGCGGAGCAGCGTCAATGTAGCAATGGTAAACACTTGACGCACTTTACATGCAAATGGATAATGGGAAAAACACCGCCTGCACGTGACAAATTATCTCATTCACCATGTATCGGTTGTATTCCCTGGCGTCGCGTTCATGCGGGAACAATGCGCGTACACGCGGTGCTGTTGTCCAAACGCGTGTGTTGCTAAGACGACGCCGCACTGGTTTCGTTGGGCTCCCCGAGATGGCAGTACTTGCCCTGGCAGGCGCCTGGTTAAAGGATTACAGCGGGTTGTACGATGTTCAAAATTATGCCCCTTATAGCGTGAATAACACGACGGCAAATACTGTTACTTGCCGCACCCCACGATCTACATATCGCCAGGCATAGTTGACATCGTGGCATGACTATGTAGAGAAGTACAAATTTCGGAGACTACGTATGCGTCATGATGAACCAAGTCGCACCCGTACGCAAGTGATATCCAATTGCCACTCAAGGTCTGTCACCTGTTCTTGGGCAACGATAGAAATATTTTTGCCGAAAACGTTGCCGTGGGGACGCCAAACCTCAGTGATTTGTTCAAAGGTAGCTTGCAATTCGCTAGCGCTTGTGCTGGCTTACCACCTGCTTCGCTACCATGGTATCTAAATCCACGTAGGCGTCAAACATTTCTTCAAAATCATTATTTATTTGTATTGTACTCAACCACACATTAGGGGGCACTTGAGAGAACATTCGTGTCGCAGACAATGTGGCGTCAGCCTCTGGCGTGCAGTGTTGCTTTCGTTCCCAGCGGCGGTTTGATTCGGTGGGATGCGAAGTGCTCGAGGATAAGTAGAGCGCCAATGCACAGTGTGAGAGCGATAAATAATACATAGGTTTATGACACCTCCGAAAAAGGGGTTTGAACATGGCAAACGATGGACACGTTTTTTTCCCTGCTAGATGCGAGCGCAAAGCGCATACGCAGGCACAGCGGGTACGGTCATGGTGGTTTCCAGTGTTTCCAAGTACAAAATGGCCCACTAAGCATTTCAGTGAATACCATCTGTGCAGATTCCATGGGCGCATTGCTTTGTTCGTCCCCCAAGTCTAGAATTGGTCAGGCGTTGTACCCCTAGGAACTTGTCTTAGTGACATTAAGGTGTTTCAGCAAGAAGAGACATGTGCTATGAATGGAGGCGTTTGGAAATGCGACCACAAAAGAAATTTTAAAAACTGAAAACACGCAGCGGATTTGTTCTAACCAGGGCAAACATGACGAGACGCACGATGAAGACTCATCAGCTTTTTTAAACCGTCTCGGCTGTGTGAACAAGATTACTGGCTCTTTTCTTAACACGTTATGTGTCAGGTTTTACTTCTCGCTTTTTAAAAAGGTCGGCATCTCCAAACAACTATTCACCGATGTTATGCTTGCGTGACATTACAAACACTTTGTTCATGGCTTTCTCTTACTTACCAGAAATGCAAGCATAGCGTCGCCGGAGCTTTCTCTGCAGCAGTGTCTTCTATGTTCGAATGTCGCGCTTTAGAAAACCTTTCTTTTTCCAACACCCGGCGCTATGAAACACCTTCCGTTTCAAAGACAAGCGGGGCTTGGGAAATTTGGCTCTCGGACAGCCAAACCGGAATCATCGCCCCGGCCTCCACGTGGGCCTCAATACAGACTGAAGCTGAAAACATAGCCATTGCACTTTCCGTTACCTTCACCCGTTGAAACTACCTGGCAGTAATCACGCACTTCCAGGAAGCCTGTCGACATCTCCAAGAAGGTATACTTCCTCGTCATTGAGCAGTCCACTCAATTTTAAGAGGAGCGCTTATTTTATAGACTCCTGGCCACTGTGGGTTGGCCGGATGAAGCGCCGCACGAGGCGGCCCATGAATCGATCCACCGGGCCTGAGCCCCGACCTCCCTCGTACAATCTTGGATGCCCACCTCATACTGACCAACAACGACACTCTCACACATTAAGGCTCTCTCACCGCGCCTTCCTCCACCACACTTCTTTTTAACAAACGCTCACGAAATCACTCTCCCCCATCTTTAAACCCGCACCTTCGCTCACAATACACTTTGGCATTTGATTTTCTTTATCTTTCAGTTACCACAGTCCAAGTTTTGCACCCAAAAAGGGCGTATTTACCACATCCTATGGAAATGTTTCACATGCACAACCTCCCTCCTGAACCAGACCCCTCCCATTTATAGTGGGTGGCACAGATGTCCAGCTCTGACCTGGCTCCCAGCTTAACCTACTGAGACGTTCACAGAAGGCCAGCCATGTCCTGGGAATCCCGGACTAAGGATTCCCCTCACTGGCCCACCCCCAGGAACGCAGTCGGATTGGGATTCAATAAAAATATAATTGTGATCAAGGCTTTATAATAAATACATCCTAGCCACGCCATACGAGCTTCTTTGAAAAGATGAAAAAAAAATTGCCTCCAAACCACGCTGTCAAGGTGGTTGGACTGCGAATCTATCACGACACCCACAACAATTACCAATGCTACGTCACTTGGTCTAACTCACGTGGCGTTACAAAGAGTTAAACCAGAGACGACCGAACGCAGCAGCGACGGCCGAAAAAACACGAAGGAGCATCTGGCGCATGGTGAGAACAAAAGCTGCACGCGCGGCGATGGCATCAGATCTCTCAGCGCCTTCCCCTTACCCTTGTTTCATGCTTCGCCGCCAAAGAGCCCCCTCCCCGCCCTTTAAGACCTGCCGCTGTGCTCGGTGAGTGCACCATCTTTCTCCTCGTCTCCTTGTGTGAGCGTAGCTCAGACGGTAAGACGGCGGGCCAGCGCTCCGTTACTATATTTGGGTGAAGGTTCGATTCCTGGCAGTGCCAGGAATTTGTTTTATTTGTTAGGGGGAGTTTACGGTTGACCCCGATGGTGGCGACAGAACCCTTGGCTGGCTGGGGTATACTGTTATGCAGTAAAAATACTCGTAAAGAACAAGCCATTTAATTAAGCGCCGCGCTCGGCTTCCCACTCTCGCCGCAGCCTTCTCCATTTGTGGAGCAGTCGAGTGTTACTCAGGGCACTGGGGTGGCCCCCACAATTTGGGTATATTCTCTCCCCAGTTGCGCACCAATCCCGTCGAATCAACTGCATCGTGAAAAGTGCTTCGTTGTCCGCTCATTCTACTCTTGAGTAATAGAAACGGCTGGCACTTGTCAGGGCAAAAGATCTGCCACTTGAAGGTGCTTCAGCTTACGGGCTGTTGGAATACATATAAAAGTTTGGTTAATTGAAAAGACTCTTTTGTACCCATAAAAACGAGAATTTTACGGTAAACTTGAAAAATGACGGCGATTTTTAAAAGAAACATGTAAGGCAGTGGCAACCCCTAGCCAGTTTCAGCGACTTCTCTGTGACGTAACAGAATCTTGGCAGTGAGATCGGCGTACGCCGATATTAGCCAAAACCAAGAAACCTTACTTTACGATTGTAGCGGGGATTCTTTGTTTCTTTGATTGCCCCAATTGAATGCAAACGGGAAGTTAACAGACTGATAACTACTTTTCAATGCTGGCCAATATTGCGTCACTCCGGCCCATATTACGTTCATGTAGCACGAAACTTGAAAGTGCTTCAATACTTCTTGGTTTTTTAGTTAAAAGCCTCTTTCAAAGCTAGGGTGGAGCAGAGTAAGATACTGATGGCTAGTTCTTTCAAATAAACTAAGTTGTATTTTGTCCTCATTGATACTTAGAAATACCCGCTATACCACACTTGCCGCCCTGAAAACGGCTCTCGGGGCAAACAACAAGTGTATAAACGTTAACCGAAAACGTTTCACCCGTGCATGCTTATTAAACTTGTATTCCTGCACGTAAGCACTTAGGTCTTTGAGTACATTTCCTGAAACGTGGAATACGAGAGAAAAATGGTTACGACGGACGTAGTTTCCAAGAGATTTCAGTTTTCCTTCGTGGACAGGTTTAGTAACTGTACAATTGCATTTTTCCTAATGAGTAACATCCACACGTAACGGCTTTGTTCCCTGCGCGTTTATCAAACGCTTGATGTTAAGTTGTCCTACGATAAAACACACAGCCTGACTTGTATGTTGGTGTTTCACTTTAGGGAAGGTCAAAATTGCGAGAACAGTGTTTGCATTCACTTAAAAAAATGTTAATGGTACTTCTACAAAGCGGCTCATCGCGTTTCTCGTTACCAATTGGTAATAACGGTTCGTAATAACGAACCTTAGTCTGTGTGCTCCCGTAATAAAAAAACCCTAAATGGGTCCGTAGTTTTGTTGAATTGCAGATCACATCCTTAAAGCAGACGTGACACTATTTGCTTTGCTACGTGCTAAAAAAACGAGCATCAAGAAGGGACATTTTACGAAACAATAGTGGTAATCGCGGCCTAGGAGGCGAATCTACCTCATTCATTGTTTTCTTTTTATTTGTCGCCGTTTTGCAGCTAAATATCAAAATATTCATACGATGTCTACTTGATAATGCTTACAAAGGTGGCAGAAATGCTTGTACTGAGTATGGCGTCGGTAAAATTTGAAGCTCCATCGTTCAAAGGCAATCTGACATGAGCTGCGCAAAAAAGGAATTTAACAGAAAGGCTTTTTGAAAAGGTCGGACGTTGCTGAAGCAAATATTGCCTAAAAGAAGAATTAGCAATGCTCTGCTCCTCTGCTGCTTGTTATAAATAAACGTAGACGAAGTTTTATATGGGGGTTCCGGTTTTCCCGAAGTAAGAAATATACGCAGACTATGGCATTTGCATAATCTTTGGGCAGAGAATACATAACCAGAACATATCGCTGGCTGCTTCTAGTTCTTCATATATCAGTGCTAAGTTAATGAAATTCGCTTTTGATTTGAGATGGAAAGATCAATTTAAAAGAATAAATTTGTCTTTTACATATATATGCACAAGAAAGCAAATTGTGGTTCTATACCTAATTTCACGTTTAGCCTGGTTGCCAGAACGCTTTGCTGAATTTCCATCATGGCTCCGAAAGTCGGTGGTTACACACATCACCTCCCCTAAACGGGCTTCGCTATTTACGGATAAATTTTTCTAAGATGCTTATTAAAAAGGGAATGAGAGTGCCACTTTGCAAAATATATCTTAACGATATATAATCTCAGAAGCCTCCTTTTCACTATAATGTAATCAAACTCGCGTAGAAAACACAAGTTTAAGAATAATTGGAATTATCAGAACTGTGTAAAACAGGTGGACATAGTTCAAATATTGAATAAAAGCATCATAGAAAAGTAATAATTAAAGTTCATATTTGCGTAGAAGGAACAGGAAAATGTACTGTATGCTGAAAATGACATGACTAGAAATCAAAAGAGACCGGCGAGAACACTACAAAGTCGCAGTCTTACATCAAAGAACGTCAAAGAAGCGACGAAACTCGATCGTACCAATAGCCCACCAACAATTCACAAAGTTCCACAAACATAAAAAGAACAGAGAATTGTAAATGTGCAAATGCAGGAAACCAGAGTCCGACGAACATCAGAGTTCGCTGAAAAAAGGCCAGCAATGCGCTGTTCCTCGGCTTTTACATTCGTATTCGGGAGTGGTCGCGTGGTTGGGGAGGTCGAAGAATTCTACGCAGCGAAAATATTTTGCTTTAACTGTCCATTTCACATATTTGACTTTCAGACTGCTGAAAAATATAGCTTCCTTTAGTCTTTAAGAAGACCGTACAGGGAAGAATTAGTAAGTCGAGCGAATATTCAAGACCTCGAACAGCAGGATGTCATACGCTGGGTAAACAAACTTCGTTTCCCGGGGGAAAAACCAGGTCACCTTGAAAACAGCAAACAAATATAACTCGACGCATTAGTGTCAGTAAACAAGCATTTGCCGGCAATAATGGAGCGCGTAAAATTAAGATTCATGGTGAAAAAGCAGCGCAAGGAACACAGGGACAAAAAAAGAGTGTACGACGCACAGCGCTGTGCGTCGTCCACTCTTTTGTTCGTCTCTGTGTTTCTTTTGCTGCTTTTTCACCATGAATCTTAATCTGCACCAACTAGCCCAACTTGCCATCTTAAGTCAGTGCAGAAAATGCAGAAACTGAACATTTTTATTTCGCCAGAAAAGAAAAATAAATACGTAATCACAGAAAGCCTAACACATTGTTTTCCCCTATAAGTAAATTCCCACTACGAGTGTGTTTATTCCGTGTATACCAAAGTGTGATTTCGGAAGAGCTCCACCTCTAGATCAACTGAAAAGTTTTTGTTGGCTTCTTTACATTTTTTGACATTCCTCGAAAGCGTTTAGAGACTGAGCAGTATCCGAGAATTGGCGTTGACCGCAGTGATATGTCTTCTGGGCATTGCCATTGCAGCCTGGAAATACTGTACGCAGAAATAAAGATGTTTCTTCTGATTTTACACTGCATATTCAGCCACAGACCTGCATTTATAGCTTATAATGGCAAGCCCTCGCGTTAAATGGGTTATCAATTCAGATTAAGATGCAGACGCAGCTACGTTCGCTCTTAAAAGCTTGACGTTTTTGAAGGAATCGAAGGAAATAAGGATATTATTCATTTAGCCACTTGAGCGCGCAAATTTTTTGTCAATATCTATCCAGCTGCCTCTCTGTAACTCTAAAGCGGTGGGGATCCACACTAAAATTATTAGAACAAACAGGTGTCCACACCGAAATAGAAGCCTTCTACTGCATACCATACCCCTTTTCTCCAGCTCCTTGCCCGTCATTTCTGAAAAACTGCTTTGTAGAATGTACTAAATGACTACTGATTCTCTCGTCGAGCCACACCAGATAAAAAATAAATACCCCAGTCGAAAATGACAACAGAAAAATTTCTGTAGTACGTCGTTTGTCGTATTTTTGGGTGTCGTACAGTCGTACCGTCGTAGTCTTGTCGTACAGTCGTCGTGTTGTGTCGTCATTCTGACATTTGTCGTGTGTAGTATTCCTGTAGCAATTTTGTTGTTTTATCGTGTGTTGTAGTCCTGTAGTGATCCTGTAGTATGTCATAGTCCTGTAGTAAACCTGTAGTGATCCTGTAGTATGTCGTAGCCCTGTAGTAATCCTGTAGTGATCCTGTAGTATGTCGTAGTCCTGTAGTAATCCTGTAGTATGTCACAGTTCTGATGCTCTACTGCGAGAATCATGCCTGTCTTGTCGAAGTCCTGATGCTGTGTTATGTATTCCTGGCGTCTTGCAGTCCTGACCTGTCGCACAATGCATTCATAACAATTCTGTTGCAGCAAATATCAGTATTTTTGAATCCAGCCTAGCACTGTATTTGGGCTATCCACTGTAAGTGAACAGTTAAGACAGCCCAAATATGCCACGAGCCCATGCACAGGCAAACTGAAGAGAATACAAAAATTTTATTTTAGTTTCCTTCATGCACACACAGGTCCAGGCTCGAAAAAACAAGTACAAGTACCATTAGAATTGGCTTGCCGAAGGCTGAAAGTGCACCGTCCCTAACTACACGCATTATGGATGATCCGCGCAATTCTAACGCTGCAAAGTTGTCTGAAGCTGCAAAAACCTTATAGTAAATACACTACATTCCCAGGGAAAAGCCACCAATAGCTACAGGCTGCCACTAATGAATTGTACAGCTGCAGAAAGCCACAAAAAAACTATCAATGCACACCTCATGAAGCACAAAAACGACATTGCAAATTACATCCACCATTAAAAATGTCGCCATTTCTCACAATGACTGTTTAGTATTAAAGCGGTAGAGACACTGGCTCTGGTGTTCACACCAGCCAAATTGGCAAACAAGCCCATGTACCTCCTATCGGCGCAGATCAGCGAAATTCTGCGCGAGATATCTAGCCAGAAGCTTGTGGCGCTTGTGCATTTCAGCTTGCTCGCAGACCTTCACTTGGAGGTAATGCCAGAAGGAACCTGCATCGATAGAAAAAAAAAAAAAAAACGAACATTGACGCAAGACAATGACAGGCAGCACAAAAAGACTGAAAATCATACTGCTAATACTGTGTCCTTAAACTGCGCCATTTTATAAAAGCTAAACACGCTTCTGCATGCTGAGCAATAAGAAGTGCTCTCTATTGCTGATAAAGTGCTTTTCACATTACTGTGCCTATTCAAAAACGTTCAATTTAAACGATACCTTGCAAGCCCCTTTCCACAGTGTTCCTGGCAATTCTGGAACAAGTCAAGCCATTAGGACTTAACTCAGAAAATGTCCTTTCAAAATCAGTTTCGTTTTCATTTTTCAACAAAAACGTGATTTTTGACATGCATTTGCATCGCATGGGTGCAGAAAGGGGAGTGGTCTTTGCGCGTCACTGCTACTAAAGAACAATGCATGCCAACCGTAGGTACTCTGCATCAGCGTTTGGTTTTTTATTATCAGGGCATGAAGGGTGAATCAGATAATTTTTAAATGTCAGGTTTGCAGTCACACAGTAATAACCCCTGAAATCGGCTGAAAATATCAAGCAGTGCCCGTTTGCAAAGTTACTTCACGATTTTAGGCAGTCTTATTGCCTTTGCACACATTGTTCTTAGTTGTGTTGTAGTTCTACTTACCACAGGACCATTCAAACAGTTAACAACAGTTTCGGTTTTGTTTCTGCATCGCGAAATTCATATTTAGTGTTACTCTGCAGTTACTCAACTTCAAGCCTACCTGCCATGGTGCCTTGAGCATCCGCTAAACATCCTCACAAAAAAAAAGCATGCCACTCCTGATTTCCCCCCCACCCTAAAACGTTTTCTGCAATAAGAACTTCCGATGCAAGTCAAAAGATAACGCCCAGTCACCAGATATCAGTTCCGACGAAAAGAGCACTTCAAACCGGCTTTACACACCCCCAGCTGTCCGCCTGCCAGTTTCGTTTCCATACAAGGGTATCTCCAGAGGTCTAGTGCTGCTCCTTAATTGAAATGTCTATTCGGATGGAGTCTCCAATACCTTTTGTACTGTTTCATTTCAAAAATGTTAGGTGCGCTGCAATGCATGAGGCTCATAGTGCTGATCTTTATTATCGCACAACAGCTACTTGGGCAAAGTTTGCGGGGCACGATTTTAGCGCATTGCACCGCATTTCTGTAAGCAAGGCTACAATAGCGAGTCAGAAGGTGATGATAAACCGCAAGTTTGTTTTTAGCGATAACTGACAGTGAACGTCAACAAGCATCAACCACGGAGTTACGTTTTCAACCCCATGCATGTTTTTCCGCATCGCGTGCTTGTCCCGAATACTGTGCTGGCTGTAAATGCAGTCAGTCACTGACAAAATGTTTTTACGTCACACGGGGACACATTGGTGCCTCTGATAATGTCAAATCGCCAGATTTCTTCCAGGGAACCACCCAAAATTGCCCATGTTAAAACGCAGGTTGGACTTCACCGCATGGCACGGGCACCACGCGTGGTAATTTTTTTTATCTTAATTAGTTCTTACCAATGATTTTGCAGAAAAAATTTTTTTCTTGGACCCCTAAAAATCGGTCAATTTTCCAGTGCTAACGAGAGTTAAATTACTACAGCGTGACATCATACTCATAAAACTTTCCCCAAAGAGTTATATATAAGCCAGCTCATAAATCTCTAAGTAAAGTTAAGCAACGATAAAAGTTCAGCAAATTAAACACATTAAAAAGAAAAAGTGCCGATACTGCCTAATGCAAAATTTGCGCGCAGCGTGAACTGCAGTCTTCTCAGTCGAGGTGCGTAGTTGCCGTGTCAATTTAGACAAACAAACTATCAATGCAGACAATCAAAAATGCCTCTGTTTCAGTAACTGACCATTTTGGATTAAAAGGACCCTGGAACACTCTTTAAACAGTGCCAGTAAACCTGCACAATGTTTAGATTATACTGCCAGGAATACCTGAGCCAAATATTACCAGTCCATGTGAAGCGGTGAGCACACAAATCGCGAAAGACGGGGAAAAACCAACCGCGCACTCTTCGCTCTTGGCATGGCCTAAACGATGTCATTGCGGCCATGGCTGTTCAATTGGCTGTCGCTGGTCAACTTTGCGACTCATTTCTCACATTTCTTGTGAGGATTCGCCGTCATCGGCACTGTGTACCAATCTCTTCTATGCCTAAACATGCACGCGCAGTTTGGTATTTCTTTTGCTGAGTGCGCACGGAGTTTGAGTGAAAAACTCAATACTCTCCTTTCAACGAGACCACTAGGCAACAATTGCTTATTGCTTCAAAAACGCTCTACCAGCCTGAGCGCGCGCTTGCAAGCAGGCAGCCATGCCTGCTTTTTTGTGGCACCAAACCAGAATTGACTCCCCCCCCCCTCCCCCACGTTGCAGAGAATACTCCCCAGCCTATGATATGTCCAAGGACGCCGAAGAGAACGCTGCAAGCCGCCCCCTCTCCAGGAGAGAGCACACAGCTTTCGTTGCGTTGTCCGCAGTCGAGTTGAGAGAGAACAACTATGCGCGATTTCTAATCGTGCATAGTTTCAGTGACAGTAAAGGGCTTTTCATAATTCTTGGAAGGGCGATTTCTAGGACAATAGACTTTACCCCAAACTACATTCCGAGTAGTCGATGGCAAGTGCTGCAGGGTCCCTTTAAAACAGTAGAGACACTGGCCTAGGTTTCCCGCAACCAAATTAGTAAACATGTACCTTCTTATTGGTGCAGATCCACGGACCCTCGTGCTAGATATCTCGCTAGCAGCATGTGTCACTTGCTCATGTCCCCTGGTTCGCAGCCCTTCATCTGCAGGTAGTGCCAGAAGGGATCTGCATCAATAGAACAAAACAATACATGTAATGCAAGACAATGGCAAACAACGTAAAAAGACTGCAAATTAGACTGCCAAAACTGTGTTTTTAACCTCTGCCATTTCATAGAACTAAACACAATGGCTCCACATAGATGAGCTGCGAAGCCGGGCGCAGTCGACGAAGTGCACGAAACAAACCACGTTTGTTCATAATTTGCAAGGCAGCATACTTACCAGTCGTTTTACTGAATTAAACTTGGACAGACTCGAGCTTTATTCTAGCAAACAAACATGGGGCTGTCTGTTTCCCTTACTGTGTGCGTAGCACACAACCCAATTTGCTCGACCAGTGAAGACACCAGACAGGTCGCATTTGGCTGTTCGACATCCATGTGTAAGGCTCCACATGTAAGAGGGTGTGAAACCTATAGTTTTGCATGCACGACCTACCCTCCTTCCTCTGGTCCCCACATGTGCATGCGTAAACCAGCAACCGCTTATATGTGTGTGCTTAGCAAAAACGACAAGAGCAAGCGGCACCCAGAAAATGGCTTCACTGGAATAAAACCCGAAGGGGGGGGGGGGTTTGAAACACAGACTGTTTCGCAGTAAAACGAATGCTCCCCGTGCTAAAAAAGTGGTGCTTTTCTCATTTATATTACTGCAGAGCATAACATTACACTCATAAAACTTCTCTCCAAAAGTATATGCCAGCTTGTAAAACTTTCAGCTAAAGGGGCCATGCAGACACATCACAATTTCGGTTCATTCGAAAGATTGCCACGTTAAAATCATAGTGACACCACTTTCATCCCCAAATAAGCTATATAAGTAGGGAAAAAGGGAATGGCCATGCAACCCACTAGCTCATTTCCCGCAACAGAACCTAGATATCCTATGTGCCCAGCTGTGCGATTGGCTGAGGCCGGCAAAAGCAAACACAAATTAGGTACGGCTTGCAAGCTTTCCAAATGAGCTATTTGCACATAAATGCAATGCATATTCATTTTACAGCAGTACGAATGGTGCGAGAAACAATAAAAGTACAAAATACACATAAGCATAGAGATTCAGTAACTGATATGCTCAATTCATGCAATTTAGAACCACTCAGTGGTGGAACAGACAACTGGCTACTTGGAGCAGTGCTTGGAGCAGCAAAAATGTGGATTTGGAGCACCCTTTCCAGCTTTTGGAGCAGGTTATTTTGGACCACTTAAATTGTCATGCAAGGACTGTTACCCAGAGTCAAGCGATTCCTCGACATGCAATTAAACTGCAAAATAAAGAGAACCATACAGACCATAAAAGCACCAAAAGAAGCTTTTAGATGTTTTTGTTTCAAAAATTTATTTCAAGCACAAAAAAACTAATTCAAGAGAACAATTGTACAAGGAGCCTCCCTGCTTTCTGCACGACACTGGACAGGTTTACTTGCTTTTCTGCAAACAATGAAGCTTTGAAAGAGCTTCCGATAGCTTCTTCTGGCCCTCCTTCAAAAGACTTTGACCACTCTGAACATCACCAAAGCACTTCTTACTCATGCCTCTTGAAATGAGGAGGTCAGCGTTACTCAGCATCTTCTTGGCTGAGTCGACTTCAGCCTGCAATTCCTTTTCCTCGGCAGCCTTGCTTGTAGCACTGGAATCACCCGACTTTGATTTCTTTTCGCGTGGCTCTTCCAATGCTTCGCCTTCAAGTCGCTGAATCTGACGTTTCCGAGAGCCCTTCACAGCTCTGATGAGCTCTCCACTCAGGGGCACTGCCGCTGCATTGCGGCCAAATCTTTCCGAGAACGACATTATAGACCGAAGGCCGTTCACACTTGAAATGGAGAGACTAGCTCGGTCCCGAAGCATACGCCTATTTTCACTGAAACCTCTCTCTACATCTGCGTTCCCATGCGAGAGGCTTAACAGCGCTCTCACAAGTGCTCCCAGTAATGGGTACTTCAGTGCACCGTCACCCAGCTTTAGCTCAAAAAATGCTTTGCCAGAACTCATCCAGCCGATCAGAAGGGCTATAGTCAACATTTTCTGTTGCTATAAGGCTGAATTCATCCATCAAAGACGACACCTGGTGAGGTGCAATTACTTGCGGAAGCTCCTTAGCCAAGTTCCTCATGGATGCAGCAGAACCTTCTACTTTGAGAAGGCTTGGGTTCAAGCAGCGGAGGTCCTTCAGTACAGAGTTTCCAAGTGGAAGCCTGGAAAGCAGGTATCCAGCAGCCTTTATATAGAAGCTCCTTGCTCCAACTCGGAACTGTTTCTTTTCATGCGGTGCCCAGTCGGAGAGGGCAGCTTCAGTGTCTGCGCCGATTTCAACATGCTCCTTCCAGTTGGATGGCCGGTCTATGTCAACAAGTTTGAGTTCTTCCCCAGACTTTTCTTGGTAGACTTCCCGGCGCAAAAAACGTCCAAGGACCTTCTTGATCAAAACTTCCATCTCAGAAAAGAGGACGTGTAGCAGTGGCTCCGTTTTCTGGAATAGGGTCAAAAACCCAACAAACAAATCAGTACAGTTGCGCAAGAAAAGTGCCTTGGCCAGAAAAGCTTTATCTGTGAGAGATAGTTTCAGGCGGTTATAGAACACACCACCACGAGCATTTCGATCGGACAGCACCACTTCTTTCACTGCTGGCAGCTGCTGAATCAGCCGGTCAAGAGCGGGGCCAAGTGTCAGCCAACGAGAGCTCACGTGACGAAGGAAAACATTCTCAGGTAGGTTGAGGGCAATCTGGCTGGCTTTCAGACGCTCACTTCGGGATGCAGAGTTCTTGAAGAAGCAGTACGTGTCTACAAGTGCTGCTTCCACATCACTGCCGAAAGCAGCTAGTGCATGCCCAAAGGCATTGTGCACTTTGTGCAATGAACACTCCCCTATGTCAAGGAGGGCGGGGCTGATGTCTTCTTTAAGTCGTCTTTTCAGGCTCTTCATGACGTTTGGTCCATCGCTGTAAAAGCACAACAGGTTGTCCCTTGGCAGGTCTTGTACTGCTTCCTTTACAGCATTGAGGAGAATGTCTGCTGTCGCTGATCCCAGTTGGAAGGATTGCAAATGTTCTACAACAACTCTTTTTTGTCGGTCCGAAAAGTACCTTACCAGCACATCAAGTTGCTGGCAGCGTTGCTCCGGAATCGGCGTTTCGTCCACTTGGATAGTGAAAAATACACCGGGTCTATTCAACTCTTGGACTACGATGTCCTTGAAATACGGGCCCAATCCGTCAGACACAATGTACGAAACTTTCTTTCTGCCACATTGGAAGTTCTTGGCAGTCTGCGAATCAGGGAACATTAGTGGGAAAATGGCGGAGGCTGTGTCTCCCCAAGAGTAGGGTAGACCGGACAGCACAGTGCCAAGGACAAAGTAGGTGTCTGCTGCTGCTGCCCGGTCCATTTCAGTCACTCCAGTTCTTTGACTGAATGCTTCGAGCAAGGTTTGCGATGTAGATGGTCGCTTCAATGTACCATCGTTTCTATGCTTGGCACAAATATCCGTGTGACGCTTGGCTGCTGCATGCCGTTTTAGGGCACTGATTCCATGGTTGGAACAGTTTATAGTACTGTTGCAGAAGACGCAGAAACCTTGTTCTTCACTGCCGCCTTTCCTGCACCATACAGATATGTTGTCTCCATTGCCGTCAGTTTCATTCAGCCAGTCAGGATTGAAAGTGCTGTGGCGTCCTGCACGAAAAGAATGGACGTGAAAAACTCCTTAATGAAAACAAATATAATGAACAAGATCAACAGGCCGTGTCTTGTGATTATCTTCATCCAAACGCAAAAAAAATGGCATGGCCATGTGGACCCATGTCAAAGTGCCAAAGCATGCTTCAGTCCACGACTCAACCCCCCCCCCCCCCGCCACCCCGCGCTCCACAAAAACTAACAAGAAACACAAAGGTCGCGAACTTAGAGCAACAATCCTTTAAAAAATTCAGAGGCAACGGAAAACACTATGGCCTTATGCATTTGAGCATTCCGTTTGGTTGCCTGTTACCTCCCCGTGGCATAGCGGTAGCACGACGACGATGGAAAAAGGCCGCAATCATTGCAACAACAGCGGCACCTTGAATCGTTTAAACTCGTCGTATAATCACGGTTAGCGGGAACACGAGGTTAGCGGGAACACGATTAGCGGGAACACGTGCACGAGACTGCACGTGCACACTCATTTTTACACACTTCTCGCGTGCCAAAGAGCATGCTGCTATTGACCGGGACAAGGAAACTACTCACCTTTCAACTTTGACAGCGACATTTCCGTGAAGAGCCAGGCAACTGATGACTGCAGCACACGTCACATTGAAATATCCGTCACCAGACCACACAAGAAACTATGCACCAGCCCACAGCCTCCTGTATAAACTCCTATGACCATACACTTAAATCACGGTCTCGACGGTCAAATCAGGCAAATGCGTAACGTTGTGCGGTCGTCACAGCCAAACAAGAAATAGAAAACAGGGAACGCTCAGGCGCTACCGCACTACCGCACGGAAAATGGCAGTATGACATTCAGTTTCGCACGGCCGGGCTGGAGGAGCGGCGGGCGCGCACTTTCATACGGCGCAGTCTCTATGCCTGCGCTTCGGGTATAGTTTCCACCTTTCACCGCCGCTAGTTCGTGGCGCTGCGGACCAACCCTCGCCGGTTGACCTTCAGCACGGGCGGGGTAGAGCGGCGGTAAGGTGGCTAGGCGGCGGCGCGCGCGCATTTGCCACTGCCCTAGCCCTGCCGTGGCTACACGTGATACCTGTCCGTGTAAATTTACATGTGCGTCATTAAAATAGGCGACTCCTTCCCCCCTTCTGAATTTTCGGTCTAATTTTCGGTCAAACAGCCTAACATTATCACTCGGAAGCGCCTAATAAAAAAATTGAAAGAAACATTTTAACTCGGGGCACATGAAGAAAAATATGCGAGGCCTTCATATCTTATCAGCGACTGTATTATATGAAAATGGTGCGGCAGGCAGTAAACGCGGCATTTTCCGTGACTGAAATATCAGTTATTTTTCCTTTCGGATGATGCCTTGGTTTGCACGCGCGCAGGGCACGACCAGTGACGCGAATGATTTCCCGCCGAGGGAGATACGGTTATCGCTTAGCTAAACGTGTTTCTGCTGCTCACGCTCCGGTCGGGCTGAGCGGACCGCTGGCAGCGAGCTGCGCACTGTCAAAAACATACAGCTAAAACTCTGAATCATGCAACTGAAGTGCACAACGAGTCTTCTTTTTGGTGAGATATAGCAGCGAAGGCATTTATTGGTACCGGTGATATTCCGCGGCAGATCCAAAACACGTGCGGCAAGTTGTCGGCTCGCTCGGCCAGAGGCGATGCGTCGACTAAGAAAAAAGAGGGTCGGGAGGGTAGAGGGTTGGTTCGAAGCGCCCTCACTCTGTCAAGAATCTGCTGTATCGTTTCCTTGTTGGGGGCGCAGGCCGTATGAAAGCGCACGCTCGCCGCTCCTCCAGTCCGGCCGTGAGTTTCGTTTTCGTTCCCGGTAGAAACCGCCGTTACCCGCTGTCTATTTTGGAGCAGACATGGAGCAAATATTCAAAATAACACGCTTTTGGAGCAGCATGGAGCAGGGTGACCTTATTGGCGCAGCTTGGCGCAATTGGCGCAGCAGTTCCACCACTGTCCACTGGAAATTAGAAGACAGAAACAAAAACTTAAAACGCTATTTCGTATAATGCAAGGGATATTAAAAATACCTACAGACGAGTACATACGCCTTCCCGGAAAACGTAGTGCCAGATTGAATCATGATGCCCCCATTACACCTTTCAACACTCGCACTGACATCTTTCGATGGTCATTTTTTCCGGATGCTATAGAACAATGGAATCGTTTACCCCACCATGTTGTTAATAGTACCGATGTGCAAACTTTTGAAAGAGAAATTGATGCTTATTTTGCCCTGGGTTGAACTACTGCCAATTTGGTTTTCCTGTTGTTATTTGTTCGTATGCTTTGTTATTCCCGTTGTTATTGTTTTGTTTTGGTTTTCTGTTGTACTCACATTTGTACTCCCTCCCTGTTATGACCCTCAAGCGAGGGTTGACAGTATTAATAAATAAAAATAAAATAAAAATAAAAAAAATATTGATGAGCACTGCTGTTGGTACTGGGCACACTATGCTTGTTGTAGCTGCACAGCAGTCCGCCGCTTTCGAGTTGTCTTACGTGACCCTGTTTGTCGAACATACCCCATGTTTTACAAAGCGATTACTTTCTACAGTAGCAAAAACAAGCCAAGTTCTGGGACTAACAGAAAGAAAGCGTTAAACACCTACTTTCTTCACAGCCAGCGCCATAGAGGGCTCGTGCTGGTAGTGCCGCCAGGCTCGTGCTGGCGCAGCTGGTGTCGGGTGCTGGTGGTTCTGCAGGGCTCATGCTGGCAGAGAGCTGCAGGCCATGTCCACTCTTTTCACTCCCTGGAGAGGTGCCTGAGACACATGAAAAAGTGTTGCACTCTTAAAACAATACGCAGTACAGGCAATCAGTTTTAATAAAGGCTGTGGCTAGCGTTCCGTCCAGACGAAACGATATACAAGTGCTAAAGTTCCGTCCAGACGGAACACAACTGAGAGCTTAGCGTTCCGTCCCGACGGAGCCGGCGTGAAATTTGTACAGTTCCGTCTGGACGAAAGCAAAACCGGCTGATTAGACGCCCTGCTCCACCTTCAGATGTGGTGTAGGGGTTGCTCCTCGGATAATGGCAGTATTGTACCGGGTTCGATTCCCCCCGGACATGCTTGGTTTTTTTTTTTTTTGCGTGGTTGCGCCAGCGTTATGCAACAGCTTACTTCTTGCCCACTTTACAATTGACGCGGTGAGAGCAGTCGGTCTTGATTTCGCACTCAACCGGCTGCTCCGCTACCGCTCAATAGAGCCAAGGCCGACGTGTCCATCGCCAGAGTTCCGATCGCCTCTAGTTCGTAATGGTGATTACTAATTAACGGTTCTTCTGGCTAGTCAATGAGCGGAAGCGGTTCATTCAGCTGGGTAAATATCAAGAACGACTGCCCTCACTGCTTGTTGTGAAGCGGGTTTTTTTTTTTTTTTTTGACGCCCGCGTCTTCTAGCTGCCTCACTCAGAAAATGACGCGCGTCGCGCGCGGCAGTGGGAGGAGCCTGCGACTAGCGCCATTGGGGAGGCACGCGCCTCATGGCGGCAGTTTCGAAGCGCTCGACTCAGCCGGCTGGCTCCGCCAGCATAGACCGCCAGAGATTTTAGGCCACCACCCCGGCAGATACTGCATGGGCGCTTTCACTAGCTGTGCGGATGATGTTTTGTAGTACCGTTCTCGCCCAAAATTATAAGCTCCTTTACCGCTCAAGCAACTTCGTGCGTGTCTTGAGCGGCATTTTGAGCGGTCGCTCGTGCTCCCGACACCATAGTTTCCCTACACCACTTCGCGTCCGAAGCCACCGCCATGTTCCTGCCACTGGCCGCGCAGGTCGCAGCGTACCAGTGGTTCCGCTGCAGCGCCAGCGCGCCTGTGGCGTGCGCGGCGCATTTTCGCGGGCAGAAAATGCTCCGTCCGATCGCCTTTCTTGAGTTTTGTAGATTTTTACCCTACCGGTCAAACCACTTCTGCTCATTGACTAGCTAGAGTCACCGTTACGAATCACCATTACGAACTAGAGGTGATCGGAACTCTGGCGATGGACACGTCGGCCTTGGCTCTATTGAGCGGTAGCGGAGCAGCCGGTTGAGTGCGAAATCAAGACCGACTGCTCTCCCCGCGTCAATTGCAAAGTGGGCAAGAAGTTAACTGTTGCAAAACGCTGGCTCAACCACGCAAAGGAAAAAAAAAAAAAAAAAAACAAGCATGTCCGGGGGGAATCGAACCCGGTACAATACTGCCATTATCCGAAGCACAACGCCTACACCAAATCTGAACACGGAGCACGTCGTCTAATCACCCGGTTTTCCTTTCACCTAGACGGAACTGTATAAATTTCACGCCGGCGAACGCTAAGCTCTCAGACGTATTCCGTCTGGACGGAAGCATAACCCGCAGCGCCCCGTTCCGTCTCGACGGAACTTTAGCACTTGTATATCGTTCCGTCTGGACGGAACGCTAGCCACAGCCTTTAATAAATTGCTCCGCTTTTAAAGGAATTTAAAGTTTGGTCAATACCATTCTCAGCACGCACAAAATCGCAAACAAGTCATTCTACATAGGTGCAGATTGTCCTTTTATGAGACTAACAAGTCACTTTTAGGGTTGGGGCTGTATGAAAAATATAGAGCAATAAGTTGTGTTGCCCACTCATAGTCACATTGTTAGCAAGTCTGCTACAAAACATAAAACAGCATTGCCGTGTTCCTGCACTTTCACTGGAATTGCAGTTTTATGAATTTTTTTTTACTAGGCCTTCTCTTCCAAACAATCTCATTGTCAAAATCCTTTACAGCGAGTAAAGCACTTTCAACGGGCAGTAATTTATGCAGTGCCTGCAAAAAGGCCATGGCTAGCAACTAGATAAACCAATAGCTCAAAATCTTCGTATAGAAGCCACGTGACAAGGTCGTGCTGCAGGGCAGTTTTGTTTTCACCCACCCAAAGAAAGGAACCTGTTCAATCAGGCTGTAGGCTCCTTAGATGGTAATGCCACATGTTTGAGGAAGTGAAACCTTCCTGCAACAGTTGACATTGCAGCCAACTAAGCATGATAGCAACTGCAGTATCTGGTACGTTGCTTAGCTCATAATAGTGATAAGAAGCCATGCACACAGATGGAGCATTGTTTACGCACTGGTGAAAAGAACTTGCCGGCCACTCCATGTTGAGTGATCGCAGCCCCCGCATCTCGGCCTCCAATTGCACGACCCTCTTCCTTAAAACTGCTACAGGGTCTTGGTCCCTTGCGGCAGCTCGAAGAATGATGTCGACCTTCGCTGATCTTTTCTCTGCCTTCGCAGTTTTTTTGTCTGCCTGCAATGAGAGGTCAAGAGATAACATGCCATACTTGTTCCGAGCCTCGTCCACCATAATGACACCTATTTAGAGCAACAAGCACACTTCAGTGTCATTTTACACATGTTTAATGATAGTTATGAGATCAACTTTCATGCAAATATTGACTTCCCCTAATAAACATACCTGAAAGCGGTGGCTATTCTAGCGCCTTGGCATTTATGTGCGTCATGTTCGATAAGAGCATTTACAAATAACATTACTGCAGTGGCTGCTGGCAAGACGGCCTTCACAGAAAAACCACGATTTCGAAGCTCGTACAGTCGGCAAAAGACTTGTCTATAACGCGCGAGCGGCGTGCTCTAGACTGCGCGCGAGACACTTAGTGAGAACGCCTGGTTTGACACCGGTAGAATGCGAGCATGCGCGACCCGCATCAGCGCGACGGTTCTTTCCCTTGTCGCTGTGCCCGTGAGAAGCGCTGCCTGCACTGCCGGGCCGGGAAACAATAGCGGAAATGAGCGATTGGTAGTAGAGCGTTGGCTGCGTTTAACTACGCGCAACGCTTTTTTTGCAGCGCCCTACACAATTTAGACAGGAGTGTTTTCCTGTATGCGAGACAACGAACGACAATAGCAGAAAACGCATCGCTGCCGGTGTTTTATAGTAACTAGATATCGGGCCGTGATCGCTTGCACAGTGCACTGAGTATTGTGGCGTGAGCCCGTCAGCAGTGACATGCAAAGCCGAGCCCTGAAACCGGACAGTGGCGCTCAAGGGACTCATGCAGCTATTGGCGGAACGATAACGCAATGAACAGCTGTGCGCCAAGGCTAATGCAGACGAAAAACTCGCACAACGAGCGTTAAGGCGGGTAATCTCCAGTTTTGTTTTCCGGCCCGGCAGCGCAGGCACACAGCGCTTATTACGGTAAAAGAAGGCGTGGAAGCCAAGGCGACAGGTGCAGCGAGGAGGGACACAGCCATCGCGCTGATACGGGCCTCGCATGCACACATTCTACCTATCTTAAACCAGGCGTCATCACTACGTGTCTCCCGCGCACTCCGGAGCACGCCGCTCGCGCGTTAAAGCCTTTTGCCGACTGTACGTGAGAATGTGGCTTGGCGACTACTCGACGCCGACACGAACAATGCAGATGAATTCCTAACCCGACTAACTGGTAGCCAGCACAGTCCTGAATAGAGCGTGTTACGTGGAAAATGTGCAAGGTGGTAATACGAGCCATTTTCTGCGGCGTCGGCGCCATATACTGTGAAGCGGATCTCCGCGCCTTCCGACGGCACAGCCGGCATGCCGATATTCATTCCTTACTTTCTGCGGTAGTGGCAGATGTAAAACTGCTAATGAGCGCTCAGACACTGTTATGCACAATTTAAGGGTAAGAACACTTACCGGTCATGTGAACGATGGTGCCGTCGAATAATCTTCCCGCGTCTCGCTGTCGCCGAGCCAAAACACTTCCCACGCCACGCTCGTAGTCGTCGACGTCCACCACAAAAAAACTACGCTCGTCCGTAGGCCCAACGACTTCTCTTCTACCTTCCAAAACATACTGAACGAAAACGTTACACGGTTACGCTTTGTTACACGGTCACACTACGTGCATACGACAACGATCGACCAGCGCAAGAAAAGAAACGCGGCGTAATGTGCGTTGCCATGTGTGTTGCAACAGTGAGGGCTGCGGCTACGGCTGGCTACGGCTTCAGTCGGCCTATATAGGCGGCGTTGGTTGATGCCAGAAGATGAAGCCGATGAAGCCAAGCGATACATGAAAACTCAATCATTTTGGTTGTAATAATGAACATAATTTATTAGCGGGTTACAAACCTCTTGATAAAAATTAGCACTGTATTAACCAGTGATAGCAGCTTCCAACTTCAGCACGGTTCCAAGGACGGTTCTTTCATGTGTTATCACAGTCTCACAGTCACACTGGTCACACCACAGCACACACATCATTTTATGCACCGTGTTTCTGCACTGTGCTCGGTTGTGCGCTGATTCTCTTTTCTTTTTGCAGTGGTCGGGGCTGCTTTAAGGCCCAACCACATGCAGAGCACTTTCGACGTTTTCTCGCGTCGACGTCGTCGCCAGAAATGCACGGCTACGCGAGCTGACGCCCGAGCGACGCCGATGTCTACGCTCGCCAGATATCGGCGTCGACGCAGCGCGAGAGAGCATCGGAAAGCGGGCGACAGCGTCCGTCTTCGCGTGGTTTGGGGGCATTCCTTTCAGCAGAAAACAATCGATTTATTTTTAACTTGCGGTAATCGGTTGCCTTGAGACAAATTGCCAGCTATTTCTGTTCGCAAGCGCTTATCCATTTGTGGCTTGTTCGGTTTTCAACGGGGAGATCGGGGATCTGCGATTTAAATAAGGGAGCTCTGGCTACATCGCATCCAGTATAAGCATAATGTGGCTTGTCTGCAAGATCGGTGCCTGACGAGCAAGCGTTATCAACGCCAGAATTGTAGCGGCGCATTCCCTTCCATTCGTAGCTCCCGTGGCTTGCGCTGACCGGGGATGTGCGATAGCTTTTCTTGACTCAAATGAAGGACCTGTGGTTACATCGCTCGTAGCACTAGCATTATCGTCCTCGGCTCCAAGATCGGTGCGCAAGAAACAAGCGTTACCACTGCTCAAGTCTCTCAAACACGACCAAAACAAAACACATCCGACACTATTTCTGGGCAGCCTCGTTTGGTACACCGAATTCTCTGTGCCCCCCTGTCTCCTTGTGTGGTCGGGGGGTTGGGTGTCGGACTTTCGTTTTGAAGTCCGTGGTTCGAATCCTCAAAAAGCCCCTTTTTTTTTTTTCGGCGAGGGTTTGATCAGTTTTTTTTTTTTACAGGGTACAGTCAGGGTGCCAGAGTACCTTGCCTTTTAACCTACAAATGACGTTCGACGGTAACCTCAGTATCAAGGCAGCGCTGAAATTTGTTTTGCTTACACTTTGAATTCATGCACCTGCATTAGGTACATAACATGCAGTTTAAATCAAGAAGCAACTAAAGCAGTTTTGCGAGGTGCGTCTTCGTTTATCATCCTATCTTATTTTGTTCAGATTTGACCATGATGACTCGAGATACATTGCCAACATACTTATATAGCAATAAATAAATATGCCAAGTGATTTTCTTTTTTGCTAAAGCTAAAGTCTTGATAATTGCAGTTCAATAATCGATAATAACTGCTCATAAACGACTTCAACAGGATGGCAATTGACGTCCAGCAACGCCCGCTGACGCAGCTACTGGCGCGCGACTTCGCCGGTCTCATGCGGTTGCTCGCCCTCTGCTCGCCCTCTGCCCTCGGCCCGCGCGTTGACGCCGAACGACGCCGACGATCGCGCGACGCGTGATTTCGCGTCCATGTGGTTAGGACTTTATTGTGGCTGCTTTATTGATTCTCTTTTAGTTTTGTCATTGGTGCTTCACATGTTCGCCTGCTGCCACGATGTGGGTAGGTGTGGAGTTTGGTTTCAGCTTTTTTTCTCACGTACAATTTGGTTTTTATGGAAAGAAACTTCTTGGGCGTTCGCACCTTTTTATTTTTTTATTGGCTGTGAGTTGCGGTGTCGGGTTTAGGGCGATATTGTGTGTTTTATTTTGTTAGTCGTCGTGTTACAGCGAGAAAAATAGTAAACTCAATTCTGCTCCCGCGTCCCCGGTGTTAAAATTGGAAGTTTCATTTCGTCGTTGATTCTGTGAGCAGGAAAGTGGTAAAAATATTCTCTTTCATCGCAAGAAATAAACACATAACAGCTTTGCAACTGCAGTTGCAAAGCTGTCCTCACGGCAGAATTATCTTGTTCGACTGTTGGCTGTTGTGTAGACAGATTCATGTATCGCGACATATTTTGCCACGGCAGCCGCATCTGTAGTGACGACAAGAATCTGCCGTCACGACAGCCGGCTTTGCTACTACAGCATTTTTGTCGTGGTCCTGTTGCAACTACAGACGTCACGACAGCATTTATGCCTCTGTAGTTACTACAAGATTCTGTCGTCACGACAGCCAGCTTTGCTACTACAGCATTTTTGTCGTAGTCTTGTAGTACCGACAGACGTCACGACAGCTGGCTATGTCACGACAGCATGATGGCTGTCGTGACGACAGGTAGTTCTGTTGGGACTACAGGAATGTTTGTCGTTGAGAAGATTGACTCTGTCGTTACGACAGAAATGTGTGTCGTAACAACAGAAAGCTTTGTCGTAACGACAGGAATTCTGTCGTAACTACAGAAATTGTGTCGTACGACAGGAATTCTTGTTGGGTTTCTGTCGTATTCCTGTTGACATTTTCGACTGGGACTCAACACAAAATATGTACCATGCTGAGTAACAAAGTGAGGAGTTTGACACAAACTGTAGAATCTAGTTTGATCCGACATTCGAGAACCAAAGGCTTGTTCCCAGCGCTGTTCCTGCCCTTCCATGACATTCTTTTCCTCCCTTGCAGACGTGCTCACTAAAGTGTTCGTCCCGGCTAAGGCATGCAGATACGTTCGCCATGATTGTTTCTTTGATCTAATGCGAGCTGCGCTGCTGGAGACTGGGAAAACAATGTAGTTTGTCTCTGAAGAGATCAATGGGCTATGAATCTTCGGCTAACGGCTGTTTTCTTTTTGGCTAATGGCAGTCAGAAAAGATATGTCAAATTATTTTACAGGGGCCGTATATATTCAAGTACCTAATTATTCAAGCACCGTAAATATTCAAGTAACGGTGTGATCTCCTTTTCTTTCTTGAAAGATTGACTAGATAGTGAGTATGCAGAGTGTGAACCATGGAAGTGTGTGCATTTGATGACTGTATTTTGGCAGTCTTCAAAGGATTGATTGTTTTCGGCGCATTTAGCACAAGTAAGCTTGCCACGACAAGCTTGTGTTCCATGACCGCATTGTTCACTCCTAAAGAATCGCATCGGGTTTGGAATATAGGCACGTACAGGACAGCTACATAAGCTTCCTTCACTTTCTCAGAAAGGTTAGAGTTGGCAAAAGTAAGAATGATGTGTTGGGTCTTAACGCTGCCGCATCTCTTCTCATTACCATTCAACTATCGCCAACCACACCTTGGCTTTGCATTCCCTCTAGGAGATCAGTATCCGAATCATGCAAGAATTCTGTATCGAACCTTGAATAGTAGTTAGCGTGCGATGTGGGGTAACAGTGGTGCTCAAGTTGGCCATTTTTGTCTTGTTTCAGGGGGTTCACACTTTGGTTTTTTCATGAATTCAACAAGGAGACCTCCAGGGGGCACCTATTTTTTGGCGTTGTGGTAACACCCTTTTAAATGCACTTGGCTACGAAGAAGACTGACAGGACAGTGATACATTTTTTGTCGGTAAAGTGTGCCCTAGATTTTTGATGAACGTTGCCTGGAGTAGTTTGATTCCGAGTGTTTTGGTGCGAACCCATTTAGGAGATTGATCGGCTTTTTTGGGTGGAACAGAAAATGTAGCATAAAACGTGGAATCAATTCAGTGGCAAGGCATGGCGCCCAACACGTACACCAACAAGGAACGTGGCTTTTCAGCCCCGTCTTACTGTACGTTGCCAATACAAGCCTATGCTCTGAGTGTAGGGTGACATGCTTCGCAAAGGGTGACCCTCGCAGGCAAAAAAATGTAGAATAGTGGAGGCAGGAGACGACAGGACATGATAACAGGACATGAGAGATGACAGGACATGTAGGATTGGAAAAGACGACAGACTCATTACCTCCCAAGGCGGGTCAGACCACGGGCAACGTTTGCGAAAAGCGGGAAGTCAAGTCGTATAGAAGGATGTTTGTTTTGTAAAGGGCCTCCCTAATCCCATTGTTTCCCGCCAAAAATGGGTCAATTCAGCTTTTACGATCCCTGTTACTACGTGTGTGCGGAAATATATTTCATTAAATTCTCTTTCCTTCACCGATATTTACCCGGCAGTCTTGGCAGTAATAAATTACGGTAATTAAACTACTTTTGCTTTAATGAGTGATGTAATGAATTACTTTGGAGTGTTCGTAATTTAGTAATGTAATAAATTACTTCAGAACAGTACTTTCATGAAAATTATTCATTACTTTCCCAATTACTTTTGACTACGACATAGGCTGTCCACTTCTCTTAAACAATAAAAAGTTGACCAAGTAGAGTTTTAATGACCAGAGAGTCTCTAGCCATTGGAACTCTACGAGGGTGAAGGAAACACCAGTTCGATGAGAGCTCTGCGTCATTTCTTGTGCCTCTTCGTTTTCTTTGCAAAGTAATTTCAAAGCAATTCATTACTTGCGAAAAGTGATAGTAATGCAATGTCATTACTTTCGGCCACCTGTAATGTGCAGTGTAATTTAATTACATTTGACAAAATCCTATAAAAGTAATGAGTAATGTAAATGATTACTTTGTAGAAGTAAATGTGCATCTTTGTTACGCGGCCTTGCTGGTGAGGTTCAAAAGCCATTAGGTCAATTGAATGTTCATAGAGTAGGGTTTATACAATTATTCCTGGCGCTGCTGATGGACTTGTAAAGCAAGGGGATACATCAGCACAACAGTCGCCCCTTTGAGCACCTGGGGCAAAAACGTGCCACAGAAAAGCTGTTTTCTGGGCCCCGAATAGGACAGCCTTATCCGCACGTGTCTCAATGTCGAGGGTATTGCATTGTTTGGGAGCTCAGCTTGCAGACAGATGGCGCCTCTACGTAGCCGCGCGGTGCTCGCTGGCTGGTCGGCGGCACGCAGACGGAGGAGGGCAGACCGGGAGTCAATCCGGTTGATGGCCCTCCGGACGAGGGTGTCCTGCTCTAGAAGATCTGCAGCCAAGTGTAGTACAGCCAGCTCTGCGAAGATGGGTGAGGCCTCGAGGTGCAGGCTGCACGCCTGGCTGGTGCCATGTTCCAATACCGTGCAGGAAACTCCGGCTCTGCCCGTCGACTGCCCCCCACTCTCCTCTTTCTTCGCTCTCTTTTTGTCCTCTGAAACTCCCACTCACGTTCCCTGGAATGGATTGTACGAGGATGAACTCCCCATTGGGTTAAAAAAATCCCCAGTTCTTTTCTTTTCCCTTTCTAACTAAACCACCACCACCACAGACAGGATGGCGCCTCAGTGACGTGGGGTCATGTCGCGTGTCATAACAACCATCCTCGTGGACCAGAACAACTCTCCTGCTCGGTCCTAATAATCAAGTCAAGGCGATAGCCTCTGAGGGAGTCCTAACATCTTACGATCCAGCATTCAATTCTTCCGTTACATCGACCGATAGAAAGCAAAAGAGGCCCAGACAAATGTCCAGCATCGCCAAACTGCTGACACCCTCTTGAAAGAAAACCAGGGAACATCAAAATATGGGCAAGTAATGGAAAGTCCTCGTGCGTTGTAGTGAGGTTAAGATGCACGGGTCATTTACATAGCTAGAAACAAGTATTAAAAAACCTAACACACATTCTGGCACCAATGTACGTCACCTGAGACGCACCTCTTTTTGATTTTTTTTTGTCGTAGCGCCTTGCCCATATAATATGACGATGCAAAATTTTCCGCATCCGGCGCTCAAAATAAAAATATACCGGAAGGCGCAAGCCCAAGGCAAAAGCTACCTCGAGCTTCACAGCTTGCAGTAGCTAGAGAAAAACATATATGGCTTTCTTCTTTTTTTTTCTGCGGCTAAAAGATGCTCGCATGTGACTTCATTTTAGTTTTGTAGGGACCAGCTGGAAGGTTGGGGGAACAGAGCGAAAATAAAAGCTGACTGCGCTTGAACTGAACTAAAACTAAAAAAACATTTTTTATAATCATCTTATCGAAAAATTAGACATGCTTTAGTTCCTGAGAATAACGTTTACTTTTTAGTAAGGCGGCAGATGTGGGAAAGCCTACAATTATCCCCCTTTGCCGAAAAATAAATGTTTTTTTGACGACGACGAACCAAAATCGTTCACCAACTTACATATAAACTCGTTAGGGCGACGGCCGGCTTTAGCACTAAACACGGCGTGGTTTGTTGTTTTTGCTGTTAAAATGGTCACAACTAACGTAGAAGAGAACTTCTCAATAGCACGAGAAAAATACGTTATTCACGTTTTGCTGCACACATTTTAAGAAATGTCGCGAAAAAGATGTGTTAAAGCGGACCTTTCTGCATCTCACTGATTCGTCCGTGAGCAAGAAAAATGCTCTACAGTCAAGACAACTTTCCCTGATTATGAAACCTATCTTACAAGGGCCTCAATGAAAAACGCTTGCCATGCTTGCCAGAATTATTCTAGATACGTACGTTGCCAAAGTTATGGTAATGCGTAAGGCACTAGGTTAACGCCATACTTTAGGTCATATATACATTGTGCCAGGTGAACGTCATACATTGCGGCGTCATACATTGTGGCCGGTGAACGCGAGTGCGCGTAAGGCGCACCCTGGACAGGTAACACCAGGCGCGAAAAAAATTATTCGAGGGCTGCTGTGGCTTGAAGTGTTACCGGCCAGCCCTTGTAGGTAATGTTCGAGTAAAAGGCGAATTAATAAAAGGGAGGATGAGATGCCAACAAAAGGCAGTAGTTACCAAGGCTGATAAGTAGGTAACTAGGGTAAGCCTTTGTTATATCGCATTCTAAACACTTAACGAGACTTTAATATTTGGAGCAATTGGTGTTCGTTCCGATCTATGCAGCAGATTGGTTGTGTTTGTGCGCAAGCACTAGGTGAGCCAACGACAGAAAAACTGCACTCAGAGTTCTGTCGGCATCCTTCGAAGTGTAGCACAAGGTGACATATTTACAAGTAGCACATACCAGCAAAGCTCATCGGGATACCCTTCATAAGCACTAATTATTACTGAGCCCGATGCACACATGTTGAATCACTTAATCCTGCGAATAAACCATATGAAGCATGCTTGCGCACCTAGAACAACCGTCGGCTAGGTTCTTCTTCAGCTGTCGTAACAACTTATACAGTACAGAGTATGTGTAGTCTTTGTTGTCATTGAAGTGCGAGCATATAATCTCTGTACGGCTATTCCTCTCAGTGTAAATAATGGCAATGTTAAATTTTACAAACAGCTATTTACAATTTGAAATGCCAGAAAGAAATCAAAATATTCCTAGCATTTTGAGCAAAATACAATGTGGAGCAGCAACTCACTTATAAAGCGGTGATTGCTAAATGGAGTCAGGACCAATAGAAAGAAATCAGGCAGTGACCCAAGGAAAGTACAGTACAGGGGGTTATCTGGAAGTAGCACTGTAGGAAGCATAACGGTTTTAGGAACGCTCATATCTAATGGGTAGCGTTTGCAGTCTATCATTGGTATCGAAAAGTACGTGTTTGCTTCGATACTAACCTAAATAAGAAGCAATGTGAGCTAAAAGCAGAACACGTGAAAGGACTGTCTCTCAAGACACCGTTGTCGCCGTGTCTGCGCCATCAGTTCCACGGTCTCGGCTTCGCAGTGTAATGCTGCAACTTTATTTTTAGTCCCCTCTCATAGTCTTCGAAAAGCTATGATGCTATTCGTGTTTATACCCTTTATTCCTCCACGATCCCAACGAAAGACACACTTTATTTGTCCTTTGTACAGTTTCCGGTAGGTATATTACGGTTGTGTCTTGAAAGTTTTCTGTATCTTTCCGAAAATTGATATTGATGCCGTCGTCTTGGCGTTGTCTCTTATAATCGTTACAAACGTCCGCTTTCGGATTTTAGTGCTGGCTAGATTATTCTATTTTTCAGCCAAGTTTTCGTAATTTAGCTATAAATCAGAAACGACACGCGGTCCGGACTTGGGTTTCAGAAGCAATCTTTCTTCCTGCTGTTTAACCGTCCGTTCATACAAATGTGCTTAGCAAAGGTTTAAAACGGCCACACGAAACGAGGGTATCAATTGCAGTTCCTCCAGACACGATTTATCCGAACTGCCGCGTTTATAGCCAGAAATTCCTTTCGCATTCTGCACAGCAGGATCATTGTTCTTCTACTGAAGAACAACGAGGAATTTCCCCCAAGGATATAGACATTTTACTACTCTCCTACGTTTGCAGTCATTTCTTGCCTTGTTAGGCTACTGGAGCCGATATCCCTTTTTCGCCGCTGCCTGAAATGCCATCCACTCCCCACAGTGCACACAAAATTAATGTATTTTTGCAGTAATACAACCGATTCTAGCATCTTAGAAATAATACCTGGGATGTACCATAACCATTTTTGACCATCACGCACACTGCCAACTTCTATTTGTAAAGTAATTTAAATACGCACGTAGGTCCGCGTTATAGTCGAAGTTTGCCATTGCAATAGTTTGGCAATGTGTCAAACGCACTAAGTTAGCAAATTAAAACTACATCGGAAGAAGAGTCGCTACCAGCACAAACTACCAGTGGCCAAAGTGTGAATGTTTCTTAATTTGATTGTTTGCTAGTGCCAGCGAATTGTGTTGTAAATAAACGAGGCAAGTTTGTTTTTAAGTTTTCATGAACCGATTTCTTGAAAAGATGACTAATAGCCTGCCCTGTATTGAATGTACAGTCGCTTCAATAACATTATTGTATTGACTGTCTACAGCAGTAGTTTACCCCAAAGAATAACCAAAAAAATGTTTTGTTGGTCGGCCTAATACTCGTATGCGACTCTCTTCTCGAAAATTTCGTTTACATGACTATTTAATTCCGCCCCATTAGCAACGAACGATTTGGGTTGTTACTGCGATTGAGGTTTACGATTGAGTTTAGTCATAATTACAGGCATAAACAACAAATACCTTCTGTAAAATAAAGCAAGTGTACTGGACACAAGTACTAGTGCAAAAAATGAGGCCCCGTTGCTAGGATATTTCACTAATTTTTAAAACACAAAGATCAGGCCACGCGAATTTCAAGCTGGCATTTCCTCACGCACTCCAGTGGTACCACATTGAAATCAAGCATATTGTCGGTACCATGTTTGTCCTATTCCGGCCGCGTAACATATGAAGCTGCGAAAAATATCATAAGAAATAAAACTGAAAAAAACACACTTTCTTTAAGTATGTTTAACTCTCAGACGATAGATTTTTGCTCCATTCATGGCCACCTTTCAACTTTATTTTCACTGTTCTCATTGATATGATTTCCAGAGCGATTGCTAGTTACAATCTAACTGGAGCTCCCTTTGCAGTATTTTTATATAGCACTGCTCTTATTTGTCACTTGTACTATACTTAGGGCAATTTACTTCAAGAAGCCATAAAGTAAACGAAAGTTTCCGACTTCTCCTGCACCTAAGAGCAGATGAATAATTTTAAATAGATGTGGTCTTTCAATGCAATAAATATACACACGTACGACGCGTCTGACATACAAAAGTAGGAGTTTTGCAGTCATCTGAAGGCTTGAATTTCATCTTCGCAATTGTTAAATTAAGCAGTAGACAGAAGATGTAGCTGGTGAGCGGCCGAAATTAAAACAAATTAAGGAGTACATAAACAAAACGACAAGAAACGCACAAAGAAAGCAGCTGGGCAGGCTTTCCCGTTATATATAAAAATAAAGAGCCTTAATAATTTATGCTCAGATTGTTGCCAAACAAAAAAGTAAACAAAATGTGTTGGAAACCAGCCCTATTTTTTAACCTTTGTGGCAAACTTAGTACGGTTCCCTGGTTCCTTGAATCTACGAGGGCTAAATAAGCACACCGGCTTCTACTAAAGCCAGAGCTAAGCTCACAAGGAAAGCCCCAAGAACACAACAAATGGACAATCCTAGAGAAACGCTTCCACAACTTTGAAGTGATTTTCCCTTCCTGAATGCCCTGCAGGCAGCGAAAAAAAACGTCTTGCTTACTTCCCAGCAACTGGTGTTTGACATGGACATCCTGTGCCGAGCCTCAGTAGAAGGCACTGCTTGGGTCCTTCTCCAGAAATACAATTTTATTAGAGCAGCTGCATGTTGGCGCAGCAAAGAAAACAAATCCCGCCCTCATTTCGCGCGCTGCTCTATGGAACCCCTCAGTGTGGCGTGACGTCGATCTATCCCTGTCAGAGCATCTGGGTATACAACATAAACATCACGTGCTTTCTCGGCACTGCCAGTAAAATTATCAGCAACATGTTTTCCTTCTTCACACACTCTTGTAGCGTATTCCGATGCACACTTCAGAGGAAAAGGTAAAGGTGGTGTCGGTGCTCCTTAGCAAGCGCGAAGTCTGACATCCCCAAACTAATTTGTCAGGAATGCCTTCCACTTGCTTGCGGCCCATCGAAATCTCTGGGCCAATGTCTGAGCACCCTGGTGATTTGTTTACCCCCAGACGTGTCACGCGTATTCCTTTCGACACCCAACCTAGTCCTTTACCGCATTGCCTACCAGAAAAACTAACAATATTACGTCCAAAGCCCCGCTTTTCAACGCAAAAATTGGCCTTGCTTTAGTTCAGCAAGCAAAAAAAAAACTGGCAATGTTCAATTAAACACCCAAAATGAACAACGTTTATTGGGCCAAGAAGAAAAAAATAATATGCAATTGAGTGCGCACGTTGGCGCACCCACAGTTTAGCTCGAGAACACAAAACTGCTCGATCATTTAGGCAATTTATTTCTGTAGTGCTCTCTTCGCAGTTATGAAATAATGAAAATATGTGTCTTCTCAAGAGGGTCATAGGAGTCTTGGCGCGGTTGCCGATTCTTTTTAATCTCCCTCCGAGCGGCCATTTTTAGTCATCGCCTAAACCGGGGTCTGCCTCCCTGAATGTCAACGGCTCTCCAGTATTGTCAGTTGTAATCGAGTTAAAACTCGCGCTTCTTTTTTGTGGGTGATGACCTTTGGTGGCTGTCTAAGGGCTGATCCGCGTTGTCGGCGTTACCGAGCGCACGATGGCAAGACCGACGAGTGAAAGAAAATGCGAACGATGAAAGAAAGCAAAACAGGCAGTGTCGCGGAATTGGGTGGGAGGGTGCTTCGCCGTGGTGGCTCCAGCCAGCGCTATCCGAAAGTGTGCGGTGGGTAGCGGAGCGTTGGCTTAAGACGCAGATCGCGGTCCCTCCATGAGACGCACTTCGCGCCATCGAAAGAACCCACAAGTAAGTTCTGCCTCAGCGCACTGATGCTGCCCTCAAATATCGCATTAGGGAGCATCGCAATCACCCGGCATTTTTTTTCCGCATTACTTACTCGTCAGATTCTTTTTCCGTTCACTTTTTTTTTATTTTCGCAGCACTGCTGACGTGACTAGAAAACCCGAATAATTTCGTAATTCTCAGTGTCACCGATGACACCCTGTTTTTATTGCACTTCATGGCTCTAGAGAAACTTTTTGCTGAGGATACCAAGATTCCAGCAAAGATGATTGGCCGCTTCCGTATCTTCAGCCTTTTTATGTTTGACGGGTGCTTAGCATGCAGGCTGCAATTGTTACTTTATTGTTAATATGCTGCCCTGCTGGAAATTCTAAGCGACATATTTTATAGCGATTGTTTTTTTTTGGAACTCCTCGTTTTATTGGACCCATGTGTCATGCCCTATACCTAGGCAAGCCTCTGCATAGCCGGCGCATTTTCGTCGTCGCCGTACCAATGCTGTGGGCACCTAAAGTCATCGTCACATATCTTTCTGAGCAGCCGCGTATAAAATTCAGGATTGGCTTCGCTCTCTGTGGCTCATAGTAAAATGGACCACGGCGCTCTTGAACCTGCGCCACACCAGAGGAAACTATCGGAAGTAATTGCGGCACGGCTCTCTGACAATGCACAGAACGCATTATGAGACCGGTTAGAAATACGTACATGAATGCTTTCGGCAGAAACAGACTCCAACTGCATGCATAGAATTATGATTTCATCTGGCAACCACAGAAAATGACCTAATTGCTTATTCTAGTGCGTTACCTCTACATGAATGAGATGGTAGAATTAAGCGGTTTTGCAAGCCACATGAATACCCCTGCCGAAATACGTTTGAAGGTAAACAATGGCAAACCAAGACGAACAAATTCCGTCATAAAAAATTAGCAGTGGCTCAGCTCGACTATGTCAGGATGTACGTACCGTGAGCAAAGTTTCAGCTGAGTATTATTAGCTTCCCAGGTTTTCTAGGATTAGCTTGCATATCATGCTTACTGCTGCTTCAACGACACACACACACACACACACGGTATACGTATTATGTGACAGATGTATATTTATCTAGCGGCTCTGCCGCAGCGTCAGTAATCGACCCGGAGATAAGCTTACTCGAAACAGGTGCACCTAAGCCACCGGTGCACGTCGGTGTTGCTGCGACGCACGAGCCATCGGTTGCACACCCCGCCACCCCTCGCATGATCATCAAGTGGACCGGGCCGCCACGTGCGGAATGGAGGTTGGCGAAAAGGCTGGGCGCGTGGGTTGAAGGCACCGAGCAACGTTCTATGCGCCGTGTGACGTCACTGCTCCTCGCGCATGTGCACCACGGCTCTCCAGGAGCCACGCGAAACTGCTCAACCTCGCCCAGTGTAGCTCACGCTACAAAATTTAAAAGTATACAAAAGCGAATCCCTTTGCAATGGCTATCGCTGAGAGCATTTTTTCGTTGCTATTTTAGAAGAAATATCACGTGTACCTGCTAAACAGCAATGACTCATTTTATTGCTCATTTTTTACTCCATTACTCATATTTTATATATACCATACATTTTACCATATTTTTTACATTTTTGCTTTGAGTCTTGTAAAATCGTGTGGTATATTTGTAATATACGATACGAATTTCTATATATTATTTGTAATCTAATTAATACAATGGTGATACGATCACGGTTGCTTTGTCTGAGCGGAAATAGCGTGAGTGGGTCAAAACGTGTTTTTTCTATTTTGTTGTGCTTCGGCTGTGTCATGAATGAGCGTAGAGATGGTAGAGAGGTTTGTGGGGAAGTGAAAAGTGAGAAGTGATAATTATGTGTCCATGTACTCTGCCAGCGGCCGGGAGGCAACAGTGATCGCTAGGAGTCGTAGTTGTTTTCGTCTCCTGCCAATCGCCGCAAAGCCGGTTACTGACGGCTGGTGCTGAGATGTCCCGGAGTAAGAGCACCGCAGCACTCCACAAGCTAACAGCATACAAAGTAGGGGTGGGACGAAGCAGGACTAGAGATACGTGGGCTACAGTCCAAATCAGACGTCGGTTAGAGTTCGGTACTGAGGAGTGCTTAAGAAGGGGGGGGGGGACAGTTTTACAGTATATTTTAACGGTCAGCGCTAGTATAACAAGTGCTGCAGGTGCTCAGGAGTCTGGTAGCAGCCCCAGGTCAATAAAAGTGTTTAGGCACAAATGGTGTAACCAGCGTTTTGTCATTTTGTTAGTTAGTTGGATGTCGTTTGTTAGTTACCCACCACGAGAGTTCACGGGAAGGTTCTGCAGGGATATGGAGTAAGTTCACCACGGCCACGCTAACGCGTTTTATACATAAAACAATTTTAGCATTTGCGTTATCTGAGTCATACAGAAACCGTTTTGTGCTTACTATTTCGACATAGGCGCCATCCTGGAGCCTTTTTATCGCGGGGACAACAAAGTTTGCTGGCTGACGTAATGATAGAGGACAAAAATTGTTCTTTTCGCTGCTTGCAAACACACTGCGACTTTTTGTGCGGCGACAAATGAAGCTGCCGAAGTGCAGCATTCAGAATCCGCACATCATACAACTTCGAAACATAGCTCTAACGAATGAAGGCTCTAACGAATGAAGGCTCTAACGAATGATCTCCCTGTGTTTTCATCGGAGCCTAATCACTGGAACCTCTGCAATCAATTCTTTCCAACGAAGCATTCGTAGCAGAGTTTCCGCGCGTTTAAACTTGGGTGGCGCCCGTGCAATCCGCCCGCTGATTTCGAAAGCCTACGTTTCGTTTCAGAATACCGTAGATCGCTTCACAGAAAATGTAAACACACACAGCTTGCACACGCTCAGCTTCAAGCAGTAAAAGAAGTAATATTGGAAATTTTATACTAGGATTTCTCCAATGGCACTTAGATCAAGCCCACATCGCAAAATACCTGGTACCATTCGAACGGACTTTTGGAAACGCAAGCTTTGCAGGCGTTCTTTTTTTTCACGCCTCGTCCGTCGCCTGGAATGTAATCAAGAGGTTTTATTGCGGCTGCCTACAAAGAATGCGTTTTGGTAGGTATTGCATATTTATATTTTGGTACCGTTTCTATCCGTAAGCAGGTATGTCTCTTCTATTTTTTGCCACGTTCTGTTGTACATCATTGCACATGCAAAATTTAAAACAGAGCAATTACCCAAGTCCCCAGCTATACACTTCTCTTTGTGCTATAATTTCGGGCTCTCTATGATGCAAGGATCAGCGAACACATGCCACTGTTTGGTGATATGGTTTAAGCGTAAAACATTCTTTTTATTAGCCAGCATCAGTCTTGCGTTGGTTAGGCAAGTTTTCTTTCTTCTTTATTTTGAAAGAGTAAGGTAAGCAGCCTAGAATGCACGAAGGTTGAATTGAAGACCAATTATAAGCACCAGGACATGCATGCATTGCCAAGAATTAATCTTGAGTCAAAACACAACTGGGGAAATGCTGGTGACCTCCAAGGCTGATCTAGAACAATGTTTTTTTTTGTAAATGTGATATTCGATCCAGTACTTATGTTCTGAGCCGCAACAAGAGTCAATACCTAAAAAGAGCGACAGAGCCGCTTGGACACCAAGCAGCACAGAGGTTCTTGTAGGGGCAGGAACAGGTTTTTTGAAAAGCGCTCCATAATAAACATGCCTACCGGGCTCACAGCTAGTTGGGCAACGGGAAGAAGCGCGAACATAGTTTAACTGCCGAAGTGAAAGAGAACCTGTAGTTAACTTCGGTCAAATGGGCTATATTAGGGCTGTCCAGGGCAATTCCTCAGAAAAACACGTCACTACATTGGCACTACCAGTCATTTAAATGAATTGTGCCAGAATAGGCTGCTAACGATTCGCGAAGTTTTATCCGCTTCAGCTGCCAGAAGGTCCTTCCACTAATAAATGAAGTAGTTTGAATTTTTAACACAGCTGAAAATTTACGCAATTGCGTCAAAATGGCCGAGAACCGTCAGGACAGCTTTAGTTTGAGTTTATGGCATTCAATCTTTTGCCTATCCCGCTTGCCGTGTAATTCTTTGTTGTCAATTGAGCGTTAAGGTTACTTGAACAGCCCAGTGAACAAGAGCTGCGCTGTTTCTTTTGCTTTTTGTACTACCTCACGTCATAAGGTTTTTTCGCCTTGAAAGTTTTCTGTAATGTACGGTTGTTCTCAAATTTCGCAACCTAGTTGGCAGCGCAGATTTATTAGTCTACCTCCCCATGTAATTGTTACACCACTGGTCAATATTCCCAAAACCACACAGAAAAGAACACATTTGGGTTTTATAGCAACAAGGACGTTGCCGCTGGCTTGTTTATTTACCGCAATAAATGTGATTTTCAACTAGTAATTTTATAAATAAAACACACTGTAATAACAACATGGCTCGCGCAAACGTGTCCATCCGCTTTCGTGAGAGCCACATCAACTTTTGTTCCCAGAGAAAATGCTTGTTCTGCACGAAATACCGGCAAGACTGCGGACTATCCACCACAAGAAGCAACGAACGTCAGATTATGTCTCGCACGTCTGTAATACTGGCCGAATTCACAAGCGTTGTCACTGATTTGTTTCCCTGAAAAGGTCTTCGATATTATCATGCCTGCAAAAGAACCCTTAGAAAGGTTTCTTTTATATTTTGTTTTGGTGTTTAAAAGGGATTGTGTCGTTTTCGAAACCAGCAGCTGCACCTTGCCTTGAAAAACATTCTTCGTTAATTAAACGGTCCTTCGTCCTCTCTCAAATTTCAGGAAACTTCGAGCGCGTTATTGTTTCAGACTAACTATACAGTCTTTTTTCCAGTCTGTATACGTTTAGGTTTCCAGGTGCGGCAGCTGCATCTCGCATATTAGATGTGCCGTAGTGGAGGCCTGCAGATTTAATTACAAGAAAGGTTTTGTTCGACCTACGGTGCAGTTTTTGGCGATCAAATTCAGGAACTGTTTTGACTTTTTTCCTTCAATATGCCGTGGACAGCCGCCATGTGCGGAAATTGAACTCGGCACCACGTGCCCAGAAGCTCAGTGCTCCAACCACTCAGCCGCGCCAGCAGCTCAGTGGTGGTTGTTGTTGCTTGTTGAGCAAATAGTTGTTGAGCATTTTTTTTGCAACTGTCTGAAAATATTAGAAAAAAAACATCAATTCGCAATGCATTTTTAACAGGAATTCTTACCTTACTTGCCAATGTCTATAATTGGTGTAAAAGGTGTGTTAAAAATGTTTGTTCGAACTCAGCCGCAGTTTTGCACAAGTGTCTCATCCCCTGCAATGGAAAAACGTGAGTGCGCCTTCGTCTCTCATAGCCACGTGATGGAAATGCGGCAATGTTTGCTTGTCCGTACAAATATACGGGTCGTTGTTAGCATATTCTCAATCACTTGGCGAATCGAAACATTATGTCCAATTTATATCTCCTGAACAATGTAAATAACGTAAGGATGCGTGCAATTCCCGTCGCTTCCTTCGAAACCTATTCTGGATGCACATTTTGGGGAAATGAAATTCTGTTAGAACGTGGTTTCTGTTCGCCATACTTAATGTACGCTGAGCGTAGCGGTGTTTCTCACCAATTTGTGCTAACCCAGCAGGCAAGATAATGCTATCTCTAAATATCTGCTTTGAAGAATTCTGTCATAATTGTACGGGGAGGAAATGATAGAACATATATAATTGTTCCACACGTTATCTCACCTATACAATCCGCACGTTGCCACTTAGATACTTTGGGTTTGTTTCTAAGATTTTGCGAGACAATATTAGGTTTCTCTATCTTCGATCAAGATGACTCTCACGCCGCCCTAATGGGAAATATTGCAGCAAACTGGCCCACCTTTCTAGAATACTTTTCAGTATTCGATTTTCCAGGCTAAGTATGTGGCAGCACATTTTCAGCCACACGCGTCGAACATTGAAGTGGAACTACTATTGTGGAGATACTTCTACGGTGTGCCGCGGACGTCCGTGCTTTCTCATTCAGTACCACAGGAAGTGGTGAGATGTTTTTTTAATGTTTTTTGTATCGCGAGCGTGTACAACGCATGTAAACCAAAATATCTTCACTGGGTAGTATGCATCAAATAAAGCTTGCGCCCGTAAATTTGTTTCTTCGATTGTCATGTGAAAGAGCTACTTGTTTACCTGTGCCTAACAGATGAAAAAGTAGCACCTGACACTGAGTATTTTATTAGTTTTTCTTAACGTCTTTAGGTGAAGAAAATCAGTTTTTTTATTTTTGAAACAATTGGTCCGAATGTCCTAAAATATTGCAGAACATCTACAAGTCTCTACTTCTCAGATGAAATCGTTAAACATCCATTTTATTGTTGCCAGTATTTCCCCAACCGAGTTATTTTTAAAGTTGAAAATTTTGTTTTAGCGAGCAAGCGTTAGTGATACAAATGCGGAAAACGTCTTCAGTTTCATTTTTGTAAACTTCGGCACTCACAAACGCCATCTCTGCGGAAAATGTTTATATTTCAGTCGTAATCCGATCATGTATAACACGCAGCCGTTATTATTCTGGGTGGTACATCCAAGTGAAAAAACTTGGCCGCCTATCCGCTTGGTTCGCGGCAAATGTCTAAAGGTGATATTATCGTGGACCCCCTACCATGTGATTGTCCCTCTCCCCTACCATCGGTCCTTCCATGCAAAAACTCAGTAGAGGTTTGTTGAATTTCTTTCTGTTTTGCACGTTCGCCACGATGGGACGCCATGTGCTCGTACGTTTTGCTTGGCGTTCTAGCCACGAGTTCCTGGCTTCACTGCGAACGCTTTTTGTAAATTTTGGGTCAAAGCAGTGTTCCCCGCGTGAACGTTTTTAATTGCTATCGCAAAAATGAAGCACCAATGTATTTTTAGCTTAAAGAACATTACCAATACCACCTATGTATTGATATTTTGCCTCAAATATGCCAAATAAATCTATAGTGATCAACATAGGTCACAAGTATAAAATTTGTTTTACAAACATACTTACAAGTTTGGAAAAGTTTTTTTCTTTATAAACTTCAACTTTAAGAAATATTTTACCGTTTGGTTGGGTGGCCTAATTTTGGGGACAGATAGAGTCCAATACAAAAGAACTAACATTTTCGCCTGTATGTTGGCTGACTAACACGAACGGGCTAGTAACTTGTAGCGTGACGCTGTGGAGGCCTTTGCCAGTAGGTTGAAATAAAGTGCTCGCAAAGAAGTGGGCATACATATTTGGGAACGCTGTTTTGCAGAACGGGATAGCAATAAAATAAAATAAGAACTACGCCACAACTGAGAAATTGGTGGGCGGTACCTGTTCCTAGTTTGTGGAGCGACAGCGGCTAAGATGACAGTCCGGCTACCCACTAGGCCCAGCGAATTTAAGTCGTCGTCGTAGCTGGTCTTTGCTGGATTTCTTCTCAGGTTCGGTAAACAGTTTCAATCGCAGCGATTAGGGTGCTTTCGCAACAGCATGCGGCCGAGTACTCACGTCCCTTCAGTTCTCCCAATTCTCCTCCGGCGCGTCTTAAACTTCCACCAAAACACAGTGCCTGAAACTGGGTCGCCCTCTATGCTGTATTGTTACGGGGCGGAAGGATGTACATTACACGAGCAGTGGAAGATGCAAAGATCGATTTAAACAATGTACAAGCTGCCGATGGTTTAGACCAGGCAAGGCAAAGTGCCCCACCGCGCTTCATCGTCATCACAAATGATGGTGCATGGTGCTACGCGTCACTGCCGTCTCCCGAGTATTCCCGTGGCATAACATAACCCCTTCCTCCAAATGCGACAGTCCTGGTCTAGGCAGCGCCACCATGACGAGTACGGCGAAGGTGAAAGATGTACATAATATACAGTGGAGACATTCTTTCTGCCATGGATGGAGGGGATGAGTTTGGTAAAGACTAAACCGTAGCGGCGATGTATTCAAGTCAGTGAGGAACCGGGGAGGTCATAGAACCACTTCACACCATAGGAATTTGGACACATCATCGGCTGGTCACATGACACCTGGACTTTGTGTTTCTTGATTACCTCCTTCCGCGTTGGGGACAAGGGATGGGTGAAGCCGTCTAACACTGGTGGTGGCGGTGCTGGGGCTGCCCGACAAGGTTTAACCCTGCATATGTAGGGTAAAGAAATACTCTACGCGGCATTTTTCGTAAGACCGTAGGCTGAGTGCAGCCATCGGCAGAGCCAGGGTGACTCCATTTGAGCGCGGGTTCCCCCTAACGGTTGCTTTACTTTTCGTAATCACAAATCTTTTCGGAAAAATATTTTTTCTGAAGACGTTTTATGTTCTATTTTTCCACTTTATTTTACAGCTGGGTTGTGGTCTTGATCTTGATGGTTTCCCGGCTTCTCCAACTCACCCAAATAAAGGTAATCGAGCAAACAGATGATGGAGATTGGCATCCAGAGTAGAGCTGCTTCCCGCATTCAATAACAAGCAGAATAGGTAAACTAAAAACTGCTCAACGTACCAAGGACTTGACGAATTTGGTTATGCCATATCGCTACAGAAGGGCTATTCTCTGCTGGAGATTGCAGTACCCCTAATGGGACCTATCGCGTCTGCACGTCTGGCACACATATCCACACAGTGACCGCACGGACAATGAGTGCAGTGTTTATCCTGCAACGAAGTCCCATTGCAGGTCGGCAGCATACGAAAATAGAAATTGAACTCTCATAATGACCATGTTTCGTTTCTGTTACGATATCTTCTGCGTCGCGTAGTTGGAAGCTCAGCAGCTGAAGCTCTGCCTTGAATTTTTTTCTTGATCCTTACTATTACAAAGTGAAATTTCTTTTTTTAATTTATCCACTGTATTCTTCGTCGGAAATAAAACTGATGTGCTTGTTTTTATGTGGGGTCCTTATTTCAGGATTATACAGTTACTGTCATGCTTCGGACAAACATCGAAATTGGATGAGTGTTAATCATTGGTCTTTAAAATGATATTTCTTTCACGGGGCTAGTCTTCCAAACTTTGCTTTCCAAGCCAACTTCCTTATGGGTAATATTCAGGTCAAGAACGACACGATTAAAATTTCTACCAGCAACGCGGTCTTGTAACATCTAGTCAGAAGGCCAAGTTTTCTGTTTCACCTACAGTCTATGAGAACGTCAAAGATTAGGAGCGACCATTCTACTGCGAAACCTCGCTCTTTGGTGGGCAACAGCGTTTAATGGCCCCTATGCTGAGCACCTAGGTGCGCTGCTCCTAAGACAAAGAGACCACTGCTGTCTGGAGGTCGCCTAAGTCATGATTTTTTTGTAAATCACCCGAGGATAATTTTAAATACAAAATAATAAAATCGCTGTTCCATCAGTTATCTTATCTCGCCATTTTTGCTTTTTTTTATTTCCTACCCCTTTCTTTCTCTCTCTAAAGAGCATTGTTTTCTAACTACAGGAGAACACTTGGTAGTAATACGCACAGTTTATGACAGTGCAACATGAACATACAAAATTACTGTAATGAACACAGCATGTATTAAGCAATCGTCCACACTTAAGTTTTTTTCTGTATTTATCACAATGTTTTTGCTCTTGAACATCTGTTGATTCCAAGAAAAGTCTGATCTGAAAGCTTCACCTGTTTATTAAAAAGTTTGCCGGCTTGACCACAGCGCATATTTGTCCCACCGCAATTCGTGCATGTTATCTTTCCGGCTATTAGGGTACGGCCTTCTTCGGAACTCAGTGCGAGCTGCATTTTACTGCTTCTTCCTAAGCACGTCTCCGGGTGTGATTAATTTTTAGACCTTCTCGCACATTTCTCTATAAAACCTGCCGCCATTAAAAACGATCTACCCTGAAACAAGTTCGTTTCCTTTTTCCCAAACTGGATGTTGGGGTGTTATGTGAAAAGAAAAAAAAAACACTTAGTGTAGGTTTTGAAAGCTCGCATTTATAACCGAAAAGCAGCGAGCACTACAAGGCGCAGTACTGCGCCCACGCTTCTTGATTTGAGCTTTCTTATGCGTAACCAGTCTCTCGAGAGTCGAGACCCACAGCTCTCCTTTGTGCAACATATTTTTCGCCATAGCAAGCGCAGGAACGGCCCCGCAAAAGATAAATTTGGCGAGTGCAATGGCGGTGGAGCTCCCCAGGGTGGCACTCACTGCAATCTCTTGTACCGTAACTGATGAGACCGCGGCAGCAAACCCCAGTTCCTTTCTATTACCCAGTTCCTTAAGTGGGAACGTGGAAGTCATGACTCTGCAGCTCTTTTTGGCCAAGCGAAAGTTTACATTAGGGAAGAATGTCCAAAGCTCTCGCAACCAGCGGTAATTTATGCCGTCTAAGTAAAAAACACAGAAGAAAGAAACATAACCCCACGTAATGTGTATCTATCTCAATGTCTGCTTTAAGCAGGAAGGAAAACTAATATTTAATCCTTTTCCAAGTCACATTCAACCACTAAAAAGCAAAATGACTCTTTCTGACCTGAAATAGCCGTTAATATACTTGTTTCATTTGTTCGCGCAAACTAACCGAAATGAGCCTACAGTCTTTGCTAAAATATTCTAGGCCACGGCTCCCCTCGCCGGAGCAGGCGCGCTGCCGAGCACGTCCGCTGCGGTCGCCGCTTTTGGCAGTTTGCGCTTCAAAAAAAGGAAAGAACGCTTGGCATTGCTTGCTTTCTGTATCAGGCGCGGCAACCAGGTGCTCCACGCGGCCAGTTCTCAGTGCAGGCACTTCGTAGCAGGTGCGATCCTGGAGGACTCAGGATGAATTTCGAACCACGCTATTTTGTGCACAGCCGCTCACCATTGAAGCTTTTTCTTTTAATGTTAGACAGTGCGCGAACGCTTTTTGCAGAACCATGCGTAGTTGATGCTGGTCGTTCTTTCTGGGAGCATAAAATACTGATCACAGGACACATAATTTATTTTTTGTGCGTGCATATCAGAGGACAGGCGATGAAACAATTGGTTACCTTCAACTTGACTGGACTATTAAACAAAATGTTGGTAATGGTTAAGTTGTTTGTTACAATCCACAAAAAGATCAATTGCTTAAATGTCAAGAATTACAACGGACACCGAACTCCACAGCACAGAAAATAAAAAATGTACGAATTTTTGGTTATGCCAAGTCGTTATACTTTCGCTTGATATTTTCTGCCAATAAAATTATTTTTTTTTTCATTTTGTATTATAGCGTACGAGTTTCCGGAAGAATTTTATTCTTCACCTATTTGGAAGCTAGGGAGCTTAGACAATTTCTTCAACCTCTTATATAAGCGCTCCCAAAACACATCCTGACACGTTTCTTACTAGTTCTTTCATCGCCTTTACTCGGATGCGCCCGCACGGATAATTCATTGTGTATTCGGTAATAAGTATTTTAGGCTTGCAGAAGGAAAACCCACAATTAACTGCGTAGGCTTCACACACAGCGTTCGCGAACAGTCTAAAACAAATAGAAAAGCTTGCACGGTGCGTGGCTATACATGAAACAGCGTGGTTCTAAATTAATTCGGAATCCTCCAGGACGCCACCTGCTAGGAAGTGCCTGCGCTGAGAACTGGCCGCGTGCAGCACTTGGTGGCCGCACCTGCTACAGAAAGCAAGCAACTGCAAACATGCCCTCACTCTTTTTAGCAGCTCAACCAGCGGACAGCGGCGAGCGCAACGCCCCTGCTCGCCAGCGTGCCTGCTCCAGCCACGGGAGCCGTGGCCCAGGATATGTTGACAAAACTGTACACGACAACAGAAAGAAAATAAATCAACAGCCTTTATCATAAAGGAAACATTTTGGCTTCCCATTTGATTTTGTCTGTATCTTTTGAGCCCGCAAGACATACGTTTCTGCAGCTAATTACTGATCTCCTCCGTTGGTATATATTCACTGGAAGTATTAACGATGAATATCAGTGAAGCCTGCATAGAGTGCATCATATAGCTTAATGGGGCTTGGGCAGATGAGATCAAGAAGTTTGCGGGAATAAAGTTGTTGCAGTTACCACAGGACTGGGGTAATTGGAGATTAATGGGAGAGGCCTTCGCCTTGCAGTGGGCATAGATAGGCTGGTAATGATGATGATGCTTTGGCTCTGGTGCAAAAATTTCGGAGCGGTGGCGAGGAAGGCGTCCGCATAACCAAGCCTGCGAATGAGCCACACAAGCAAGATGAAAATAGAGGATCGGCTTCGCGAAAGTGCGAGGAAAAGGGTGGAACGGGCTGCTAAGGCTTCATCTCCCAGTGAGCCGTTGCGGCTCAGTATGTCCCAATGCCTTCCCTCAAACCTTTGCCATGCGTCGCCGCAGAGCGCGCCCACCGCCTCACGCATTCGCTTGCCGCTCCTCCTCCTCCATTAATGGCTACAACAAGCTCAGAGGCAGCGCACCGCTACGAAATCACGGAAGTTTTGCGCAGTTTCACAATAATATGGTAAGGGTTTCTATTCTTTCTTTACTAAGGGTTTTACCATTAGATTCTTACCCCTGGTTGGCTTTTTTGCGGCCTCAGGCCATTAGTAAAAAAGGCTACCTATATGAATTAGAGCTACAAGCTTAGAAAAAAATTGTTCAGTTACGAAACTGCGGCAAACTCCATAGTAAAATCTGCGCGACATCGAGGATTCTCACAAAATATTGCCCATAATATCCCGTAGGAAATACGGCTATATATGTGCAATACGATAAGTCGACGTTGCGCCGGCAGGCAGAAGTATATAGAGTACATTCCAGGAACAATGCAATTTGTATCTGAAAAGAAATAATGATCTGTGGAAATGACATCAGCCGCAAACTCCCTCACGGAAGCGAATTACGTGCTTGAGTTACCGTCTGCGGTTTATGTTTCAGTCACAGTGTTTCCTAATGCCATGTGATTGAAGCGACGCCAGGGGAGGCTGAGCGGTGGCCCGCATGGGAACCCGATTCCTTGAATGCCGAACATCTTGGAGACCATCTTTCTAGCACGAAAACAATTTATGGTCTTTGGTGGAGGCAGCCACGGCTAATTTAGAAAAAAACAACATAAGAATAAAATAAACCACTGCAACTCTCATGAAGAAATGAAACAAAGTGGCGAATCCTGATGTCCACTGTACCGGCGGTAAAGATATCCTCCTGTGGTAAAACACAAGAATTGCCGGGTCTTTCTACAAAGTGAACGCGCAGTTTATCTCACCGTACTTTTTGTTATTTTTGCCGTCATTGCTCAATGCCATCTTAGTCTTTCATTGTTTATGTCGTTTTTTGACATGCGCCTTTGTGTATTTTTATTCTGAATATTTATGTTGCCTTTAACCCACTTCAAAACTGAGTACTTGGATACACAGTAAACGAGCTTTATTTCCCATTTTGTGATTTGGACCCACTGCTGCTGGTGTTATCTGTTTTTTATAATCTTTTGTTTAGTTAACACTCCTCTCATTTCGACGATCAGCAATTACTTCGGGATCGTCAAACTCGCGTTGTTCGCGATGGCCCTTCAGATGCATCTTTGTCTACTAGCTTGCCGTTCAGCTCCGAGGTCCTGAGAAATACCCATTCTCTTCTTATCATAACTCTTCCGCTAAACGTTCGAAGCACAGGCTGGCGCATAGCGCAGTGCTTCCCATAAAACGTCAATAAACCTCCCATAAAACGTGAGTGGATTTCAAACAGCAATTACACAGAAGGAACGTGGGAACTTGCTCTCGATGGGCGTAGTCAGGATTAGTTTTAACCGGAATTTTACTACGGTAAGTACGCAAAAATCGCGGCAAAAAATCTAGGCATTTTGTGCTTCTGTTTAAAACGGGCAATTCACAGGCAGCAAGCTGGAGAGAACAAACACTGCAGATAACACGCCAGCAAAATGGAAGCAAAATTGCTTGATCGCTGTCATCACCACCAGATTTCTTACACTTAATACCAACCACTCGTCCACCCATAGATAACCAAGTTTTCTGCTTGGTTTAACTAACCTACGGTACTCCAACGCCTGAGCCTAGATTGTGCGGTAATATACCCTACTTAGTCGACTACGCTGAGAACATTGGCCAGTGAACCCTTACATGTCAAGCCGCTCACAGCCTATCACGTACATTCATATTGCCATGCAGCTAATCCTGAAGATATCTTTTTCGCGCTATATATCCCTTTAATTATTACATTATTGTGCGGAAGGAATAAATGCCACGAAATTTCATGCAGCCGAGAATTTCAGGAAGGGTGGGATAGGGCGCTGTCCTATTACAAGCGTACTGAAAAAGAAATGCTACGCTCTCCTCAAGACAAATTGAATTTATAGAGGGTTAATAAAACTTGACCAATTACCACTTTTTTGTGAACATGAAATTTAGGCCAGAATTTTTAGCATTATCATAGTTACGGTGACACTACTGAGACGGGCTCCATGAGCATGAATACCATAACTGGGAGTTTTGGCATGTTGTTTGGAAAGAGGCGTCACCAATGTGTACAAAATTAAAGACGAGAAATGGTATGATAGCTTTACTTGTCACAGTGTTTTATTAGGCAGCGGTAACAGCATTCTTCGTATGCTTACTTCATCTCAAAACAATCACATTGCCCATTTTCCTCATGCTAACTTTGGCCCAATGAAGCGAATATCCTGTAATTTATCCTGATCAGATCTTTTTGGGACCATTTTTCGACTGGTGCTATGAACCGTTGGAAGTGCCTTCTCTTTAATGCCTAGTTCAGTAGCTATGCTGATAACGATGCGCTATGGCGTCCATATGTAAGACATATTTTGAGCTACATATACCTAGCATTTACAATTAAATTCTGTAGCCAGGTTAATTCGGAATTTCGCAATTTACAAAAAAGAGACCGAGGCGCTTGTAGATTATGGCAGAGAATCATTATACCTACCAAACCAGTGCAGATCACCAGGTAACAATTTTAAAGCAAAGCTTTCTACCTCTACCAGGTAAAGGTTCTTTCGTGACGTGCGGGACGAGAAACTCTCAACACGGCTGGGAAAGAGGAGGCCGCTTATCACTCACGGAACGCAGTGTAGATGGCGCGGCGATAAGGCGCTATTACCCAGCGTTCCTCGTGCTCACCCCGGCATCTGCGTCTGGGGGACCCTTCCGTCGGCTTTTTCGTCTGCTTTACCAACGGTGTTGGGCCTGTTTTGGCGCAGCTTCGCGTCCATTCCAGGCTTACTTCGCATGGCTTGATTAACTTGATCGTGAGCACTTCCTAGGTAAACCGGAACCGACAGAAGTAGGTGGTTTTATGGCAAAGATACGTTAACGATTCGCTTGTAGGGCGGGAAAACAAATGTACAGAGCAATTACAGACATCTGGCCGCTAGGGCAACGCCACCTTTCGAGCGGTTCTTGTCACGAATGGGACTGCATTTTCTAAATTGCTGAATACTAATTCGGGTGTGTTTTAACAGGTAATACAAAAGACGAATGGAGCAACATTTTGTGATAAATAGCGATTATAAAAGTTCGGTCAGCTTTCTCGCAATTATCAAACTTACGAAACTATTTAGTTTAAATCTGTATATATGGGAATCACTAAGTTCACGGGCAGATTGTTTGGGTGTCGGCGCTTGTGTCGGGCGGTGGTGTACTCCCGAGCTTGCAAAGCAGGATTGCACGCTCCTCTCCTTTTTCTTTGTTGCAACGCACGGCTGGGCTACAGGGGCTTGCCCGCCGCTCGAGCCCGGTCGTGGCCGATGCTTTCTCGACGGCGTGCCGCGAATCCCGTGTAAAGGCTGGCAGAATCGCTTGTTTCACTCTTTCTAGAGCCACGTGTGTGAATTGAATTGATGTCGCCTGCGGAAATGTAGTGGGGGTCGTTCACAGAGTGGCTTTCCAACCACCTCCACAGCGTGGTGAGAGCTAGTTTTTTTTTTTTTTCAAGCGCAAGCTGCACTACGCTACCTCGGGTACTCTTCGCGGGGTGACCTGTTTTGACCCTGAGCACCAGATGTCAAACCACGACTCCTTTCATAAGCGCCAAGCACGGTGCAGCGGACGATAACGGGGATAGATTTGTAAGGAGGGAAGGAGACGTACCCAGGACCCACGTGGGGAACGTGGCGTAGGAATGCAATAAGCGTGTGCCACCAATGGAAGCCACGTGCGGCTAAGAACCATGTGTGATAAAGGAACACCAACATCCAGCTGCGCTCGCTCGTACAGCAGCGGGGCTTAAACATCGCCGTGAGACGAAAAAGAGGAAAAACGCTGCTGTTGCGTACAGCTTTCCTACCTTCAAGTCTTCAAGGTAACATTTCTTTCAAATACAGTAAGTACTCTGGAAAAAGAGAGGCCTACAGAAAGTTAATGAAGCCGGAGCGAAACATTTTCGCGCTTTTTAAAACGTTACACAACTTGAAAAGAGATGTTCGAACTTGTTAAAGGCGTGTGAATTTGAAAATGTGGGAACCGAGATTGACAACCTGTATAAAAGATCTGTGAATTTTTTTGCTGCTTCCTTCATGTACGCACTGCAGTGATAGTGTACGCTAGTCCCCTTCAGTTTGGAATCGTCTAAACTTTCACAGAAAAGCGCCATGAAAACAAAGGAGACCGCTGGTGTATATAAAAGGAGCAGGTTCTGTCAACTCCAGGGAGTAACAATAAAAAGGATACGCCTGCACACACTCCAACGAGTACACGTTCTGAGTGGTGTATAAGCGCTGCGAAAAGCCAAAATTGAAACATGGACCGGCACAAAGTAAGATATTTCTATTTTTTCGGTGCCGTGTGTGCCTCCGTTTTTCCGCCCTTTTTTTCTTCAGCACTTCTAAACCTTTTAAGACACGCGTTAACACGCCTTCACTATTTTACAAAGCACACAGAGCACATACTGCTCACATTACTTCCAAGACAAGTAAAACAGGCCATACGCCCCATCAGGCCTCACGGGAAGTGGCAACGGTGAAGCCAAGATTTCTCTAGGGGAAGCGGTCCGGCTGACCGCTGTTTACGCTATTTTTGAGAAATGCGATAAAACAGGACGTGGTGTGGGGAACATTCAGCGATGTTCCATACCCTGTCGTAAGTGCACCATATTGCGGCCGCTTTCACACACTTCCCAGGGAAGCGTCACTATAAGATCACTGCCGTAGTGGTTTTTTATGTGACAATTAGGAACGGAGTGTTTGTGACTCTCTGATATGTAAAGGTTTACACTTGGGGTAGAGTAAAGATGAAAAGAAGGCCCCTTGGCAGTGGTGCCTAGAGCGCGGTGGTGGGTCTGCCGCGATTTTGTGGCAGAGCGTTTTTTCTTGCCAGTTGACCGCTAAGCGATGAAACACAACAGGGCGCGGTATATTGCGTGTGGCTGGAGCATTTGACATGCTCAGAAAGTCAGTTGTGTTCATTACTTTGGAATATGCGGCGCAAAGCTGAAACTGCGGGGCCTAGAAACACCAGAACAAGCTTATTTCACTCAATGAAAAAATTGAGTCTTGATAAGAACAAGCATTCTCCAAACAAAATGCAAGCGCACGGCACTCTAATTCATTAGGTGATAATTTAAAAAGATAACCGCTATTGTTTTAGGTCTCCCAGCAGTAACTCAAAACAAAAATCACCGGACCCTGTATTATATTGAACAATCAAGTTTCCTGTACCCCGAGTTTGTTATAGCGACACTTGGTAAGCGGCAGAATATATTCAAGATTTTTTTACCTCTCAACAAACGTTGAAAACTCTGCTCTCTGAGGATTTTTCGATGACTCCAGTGATAGCTAAACACATATGCCCGGAGGTGTACCCCAGTGATGTGTGTGTGATGTGCAAGAAGGACAGGGCCCCCCGCACGGGGCATCTTGAGTAATCTTGGTGACGGTACTGGCGATACCGCGGACCCCGAGCCCCCAAACATAAGCTGGATCCAACCGTGGCGATGTGTTTATAGGTGGAGGGTTAGAAACCACGAACGGTGGCCGTCGGAGCCCAGGTCAAGCTCCGGCGGATGGGCTCCCTGTCTGTTCACCAGGCAGGGAGCTCCGGGACCTCTTTGGCTACCAGGGTAAGGTCAAAGAAGAAAGTACCCCCGTCTCCCTGCTTTTTCCTATGCCATATGGATAAATCAAACCCCCCCCCCCTAGACGTGATCGGCCCCCGAAAAGGGGCCGCACCGAAGTTTCTTTTCCATCCCTTCCAACAATCCACAGTCCGAAACCTGACAACTATCCTCGATTCTTGGTTATCGAGGCAGTTGACAAAACAAACCCTGTTTCTTCAATGTCCGTATTCCTCATCACTAAGTTCCTGGAAGGCATCCTCGGAAAATCGTTCGATGCTAAGAAACTCCGTACCGGAGAAGTCCTTGTCAATGTCAAGACGCAGCAACAAGCCACTAACCTCCTGTCGCAAACCTGCATGGCAGATCTGGCCATCCGAGTCACTCCCCATCGGAGCCTCAACAGCTCTCAGGGTGTGATCTCGGAGACCGATTTGTTGAATGAGACCGAAGCTGATCTGTTGGAAGGCCTGAAAGATCAGGGTGTAACTGCAGTGAGGCGTATCACCATCAGACGAGACAATAAGGAAATCCCCACAAAGCATATAATCCTGACATTCAACAAATCAAAACTTCCTGAGCACATCAATGCTGGCTTCATTAGGTGTGGTGTACGTCCGTACATACCTAACCCGCGCCGCTGCTACAAGTGCCAGCGATTCGGGCACGCTACAACTTCTTGTCGCGGCAAAACGACCTGCGCGAAATGCGCCGCACATGACCACCCTACTGAAAACTGTGACTCTACTACCTTCACCTGTGCAAACTGTCAGGGGCCGCACGCAGCATGGTCCCGCAGCTGTGAAAAGTTTCAATTAGAAAAGAAAATCATTAACATCAACGTCACTGAAAACATCACCTTCCCAGAGGCGCGGAAGAGGTTCGCCTCTTTCCCTCTGGGGAGGTACGCCGACGCAGCTCGCCGGGGGGCGGAGCGGCGTCTGGTTTCGGCGGGGACCCAGTACCGCGAGTCGGACTTGGTCCCGCCCCCGCCCCCCCCAGGGTTGCCCCAGGCAGCCCAACCAGCCTCTGCACCGCTCGCTCACCCAGCAGCGGCTGTGGTTGCAACGTCTGTTGGGGATGCCGCTGCATCCACTGCATCCTCCCCACCGGCCCAAAGCACACGCAAGGGCACGGAGATGGAGACGGAGGCAGTCGCAGCGACCCCCTCCTCTGCCTCACTGCCTGTGCCACCTGTCGTGCTTCCCACGCCTTCGGCACTGGCAGCGCAGGCAAAGAATGCCCGAAAGGGTACCACGTCAAGGGGGCCTAGTCCGCTGAGGACCCCCTTGCCTTCAGATGACGACATGGACGTCGAGCCCTTCCGGCTTTCATCGCAGCGGAAGGAACGGGCTGCGACGTCCAGGTCAGTAGAGAAGGCCAGAAAGCCCCTCCCAAGAGTCCAAGCCCCGAAAGACCCTACATAAATAATCACACTCCAGTAGCTCTGAACACATAATAATGGGAAGAGAAAACATAGTTCAATGGAACTGCAGAGGCCTTCTGAATAATCTTGACGACGTGCATGAGATTCTGCATGCCAACCAGCCAAGTTTAATGTGTGTCCAGGAAACACATCTGAATTCCAAAAACACAAATGTCTTGAATAGTTACCTGGTATACAGGAAAGACAGGGATGGCTGCACCCACTCTTCTGGCGGTGTGGCCATAATCGCCCGCAAATCCTTAGCATGCCACCCTGTCGCCTTGAATACTATCCTTGAGGCTGTAGCCATCCGCACAATAATATTTAATAGGTTGATAACGGTATGCTCCATTTACATCCCTCCTGATCTTGCACTTTCGAGCTCTGACTTTGAGGCGCTGGTCGACCAGCTGCCGGAGCCGTACATTCTAACAGGCGACCTTAATGCTCACAATTCTCTTTGGGGCTCTTCTCGTACGGATGCCCGGGGTCGCCTGATAGAGAGGTTTCTTACATCCTCTGGAGCATGCCTTTTCAATAATAGACAGCCTACATATCATAACATAGGACACAATACATACTCAAATCTTGACTTGGCTATTGGTTCGGCAATTCTCTTTCCATGTCTTGAGTGGGGTGTGGGCACGGACCCATATGGCAGTGACCACTTCCCCACATCACTAACATATATAGGTAAAGGCCCAAGCAGCTCATCTTCCCATAATAGGTTCAATGAAGCACGAGCTAACTGGAACACATTTACAGAGACATCGAAACTACACCACACATCCATAGGACACCTACACGTTGAAGAAGCTACCCAACTCCTCACGGCACACATCCTCGACGCCGCCGAAAAGTCCATTCCCCACGTCTCTGGTGCCCCGTGCAACCAGAGGAGGCCGTGGTGGAATGAGGACTGTAGGCGGGTGCGAGAGGCCCAGAACAAGGCGTGGGGTATCCTTCGTCGGTACCCCACGCCGGGTAACCTTATTTTGTTCAAACGGGCCAAGGCGTTTGGAAAACTTGTGCGCCGTGAGGCAAAACGAGAGAGTTGGCACACCTTCTTTACATCCATTAATTCATACACAGACACACACAAAGTCTGGACACGTATACGCAAGCTCAAAGGACAACAGACACACAGCCTGCCCCTGGTTAGCACAACAGGGGACACACTGGAAGACCAGGCTAACACTCTTGCACAACACTTCGAACACGTGTCTAGTTCAGCACACTACACAAACACTTTCATGAAACACAAAACATCTGCAGAAAAAAAGCCCTTACACGACAAAGACAAATCAAAAACTTCTTACAACTCTGAATTCACTCTGTATGAGTTGAGGGCTGCCCTGAGCACGTGCAAACCTTCAGCTCCAGGCGCAGATAAGATTACATACACCATTATACAGCACCTACACCCAGACACTCTTGAAACACTCCTACATCTATACAACCACATATGGCTTTCGGGGCACATTCCACGCTCTTGGAGGGAGGCCATAGTAGTGGCTGTCCTAAAGGAAGGCAAGGACCCTTCCTCTCCTGCCAGTTACCGCCCCATTGCCCTGACAAGCTGCGTGTGTAAGCTCTTCGAGAAGATGATAAACAGGAGACTTGTGTACTTCTTAGAGTACAATGGTCTTCTCGAGAGCTGCCAGGCGGGCTTCAGGGCGGGGCGATCTACCAACGATCAACTCGTTGCATTAGAGGCGTATATAAAAGATGCTTTTCTCCATAAGCAGTACTGTATGACAGTATTCTTTGATCTAGAAAAAGCGTACGATACCGCGTGGCGGTATGGCATCCTAAGCGACCTCAAGTCCTTTGGCATGTCGGGTAACATAATGAACACGCTTGCCAGTTACCTGTCTGAAAGAACGTTTCGCGTGCGAGTTGGAACTGCACTTTCTAGGGTTCATGTGCAGGAAAACGGCGTGCCGCAAGGTGGAGTTTTGAGTTGCACTTTGTTTATTGTAAAAATGAATTCTCTTCGGAAGGCGCTACCACCATCGATTTCCTGCTCCATTTACGTAGACGACGTTCAATTATCCTTTAAGTCTTGTAACCTGTCTGTCTGCGAGCGCCAAGTCCAGCTTGGTGTTAACAAGCTAGCTGGTTGGGCAGACAGCAACGGTTTTAAATTTAATCCAGGGAAGTGCACTTGTGTCTTGTTTTCCAAGAGGCGTGGCATGCGTCCGGATCCAGACATTCGACTCCACGGTGCCTCTATTCCTGTCCAAAAGGAACACAAGTTTTTAGGTATAATCTTTGACGAAAAGCTCACATTCATCCCACACATAAAACAACTAAAACATAAATGCTTAAAAACAATGAATATCCTGAAGGTTCTCTCGCACATCTCTTTTGGTGCTGACAAACAACTTCTTTTGCGTGTTTTTACCAGCTTGATAGGTTCACGATTGGACTATGGCAGCATTGTCTATGGGTCAGCCACTAAAACATCCCTCAGAATGCTGGACCCTGTGCTTCATCTAGGGCTCCGCTTGTCGTGTGGCGCCTTTCGGACTAGTCCAGTCGAAAGCCTGTATGTAGAGTGCAACAAATGGAACCTACAACGTCAGCGAGAATACACAGACCTCCTTTATGCTTTTAAAATTTCATCCATGCCTCACCATCCTTTTAAATCAGTTTTTCATGATACCTCCATGACTGAAATCCTTTTAAATCGACCATCGTTCTCTGCGCCCTTCTCTTACAGAGTTAGAGAGGAAGCGTCAGAGCTTGCTGTCTCCTTTTTAAATACCATCCAAAGTTCTGTTACAGATTTCATAGCACCATGGCATCTCCGCCCTGTCTCATGCGACACATCATTCACACATGTAGATAAAAACCGAGCTCCCACATGTGCAATTATGCAGCACTTCTTGTGTTTGCAGCAGAAGTTCCAATGTTCTGAATTTTATACGGACGCCTCTAAAACTTCCACCTCGGTGTCCTGCGCGGCGCATGGGACCGGCCTTAGTGTCACTAGAACTCTTAACAGTAATACAAGTATCTTTACGGCAGAGGCTTATGGTGTACTTCTTGTTGTTAATCATATCCTTCAAAGTCACATCCCACAATCCATTATATATACAGATTCTCTCAGTGTTGTGCGGGCGTTGTCTTCAACAAAGTATTCCAAAAATCACGTTATAAATTTAATAGTCAAGGGTATTATGTCTGTGTATGTCCACAAATTTGAACTAGTCCTTTGCTGGGTCCCTGGCCACTGTGGTATAGCCGGGAACGAAGCAGCGGACCGAATGGCTGCTGCTGCTACACTCTTGAATGCAGTAGACATAACCACATTACCCTACACCGACGTGAAACCACACATCAGACAACAACTTCGCAAAACATGGCAAACACACTGGAGTGAACAGACAGACAACAAGTTACACGTAATAAAACCACACTTGGGACCATACACCACCGACACACGCAATAGATACACTGAAGTCGCCTTGGCCAGATTACGGATAGGGCAAACTCATGCAACACACTCGCACCTTCTCACTGGGTCTCCAAGACCTCTGTGCAGTAGGTGCGGAGAGGCCCTATCCGTGATGCACATCCTCATACAATGTAAGGCACTCGACACTACACGCCGCAGACACTTCCCTCAACTACACACACGACATATTCCACCACACCCGTCACACTTCTTAGGAGACGAAGCCCTGTTTCCAATCAAACGCGTTTTCGAGTTTCTCACCGACGTAAAATTTTTACATCTCATTTCTTATTATGCATGTTGACAACCTGGCCCTTTACACCAGTCATCTTCATTACGTTGTGTTTTACCTTGTTTATTTTTACTAAAGTGTTCTTTTACTTCCATGTCACTTTCATGTAATCACTTTTGTTTGGCGCTCTTTGCCCTTAGTCGGCCTTGCGCCATTAAACTCTAAACATCATCATCATCAGGACAGGGCCACGGCGGCCCACATCCTGTGGGACTGCAGAAGACACCCGAGCGAGGCCAGTGCAGCAGAGACGTTCCCGCCGTACCTTGTAAGTGCGGCGGCGTGCAAAGACTACGTCATACAACACATGGCCGTCCAGCAAGTGTCAGACGCCCTCGAGCTTCAACGCCCGAAAGTGTCACCCCAACCCGGGGGTAGGCATGAGTAGGTGACGGAAGCCGAGTGGCCGGCTGACACGACGTGAGGCCGCGTCGCGTTTGCAGGAAAAATAAAGATGTTTTCTCTCTCTCTCTCTCATGGGTAAATGCCATAAATAGGTTTTACTTGTAGGAGTAAACTGTGTTATTTGAAGCAAATAATTTTTGACAACATGGCTAATACCTTGGAGGACAGCAATAACAACTAAAATGGGCATGAAATGAACACACCGCAATCTCCAGTACCTATAAGGCAGAAAATTGGGCTAGTTGGTTATCTAACTGCATTTTACAAGCGAAAGAGAGACGCGGACGAAGGAGAAGTACCGGTGAAGTGTCCTGGGTACTTCTTCGTTCGCGTCTCTTTTTCGCTAGTAAAATGCACTCGAGTACCGCTTCGTGGCTCTACGAAAAACGTACTTTTGTAGCAATCCTCGCCCTCATTTGTATACAACCAACGAGACCGGCATTGATATCTGAGCCTACATACGACATAATACAATCGTTTCCCTGGCAACTCTTAAGTCAGCGCTGAGACTTCTGAATTTGCGAATTTGTACTTGAAATATACATTTTAAACATCGGCATATGTTCCGCTATGCATATATATAATTCGAACCCTGCATTTGGGTGAAAACTTCTAAATATAAGCGAAGCCTCAACACCGTTTCCAGTCATATTGCATACGGCAACTCGTATGCAATAAATAGCTATTGTCTACATTATCCAGTCCAGCAGGAGATTGATTCCACGTATTCACTCTCAACATATTTTTGTGTTGCATATTATCAAGATAAAAAATCGCTTAAAATAATATTCTGGTCCTAGGTCACCGGCTAATGTATACTTGGGGTTATTCGTTTTCAGGTTTTGTATATATATATATTTAAATCGGGGGCCATTTTAAACTGTATTCACGTATAAATGGGTTTTTTCGTAAAATCATTTCAAAATTCCCGGTTTTTCTGCTTTAATACATTGGTGTAATAAATAAATAAACGTAATACGCTCAGTTTATTTTAAAAAGGCATCGCCAGCTTCCTAAATCTACCGCGTTAAAATTGGTGTTTGTTTCCAGCCCGGACATTAGGGTTCCCAGCAAATGCTCCCAAAAACTTTGTACTAGTTTGGAACTGATTCAGCAATGAGGAAAGTAAGGAGCACTGGTAACTTCTGAAAAATGAAACATTTTATTCACGAAAAGCTCGCCACCGTTTTTTCAGTACTCCTTGTTAACAAGTATTATCATCTATATTCGCAACATGTCGGACTCCATTCGAGACCTGCCTGACTGTTGAATATATCTCACCTGGGAGAAAGGTCGCTTGAAAACAAAGCTTCCGTTTTCTAGGCACACAATGTCAGTGCAGCGTTTTCCAGCCTGTCGTAGCAAGCGGTAGAGTCATGCCAATGCTTATATAATGAGTTCAGTAAATATGTTTTTGGGGCAATCTTCCAGCAAGTATGTACTAGTTGAGAGCGGTGGACCGTCATCGCACAATTGTGCAGATTGTTACTTTGAAGGGCTGATTCGAGGAGCCATCTGATTTAACCCGATTCTCCTGAAACAGTTATTGGTGTAACAATTGAATAAAATCGGGTTTCACCCGAAATCAAACAAATCTCTGTATAATTTAGTAATGCTTGTTTGGTGATTTTACAAGGGAAACAAAAGCGACAAACTGGACTCATTTGCGGAAATAGTTACCTAGAAATATTAGTCACCACGAAAAATCGTGAAGCGACTAACAATTCCTCAGTGCTACCGTTTACGTTCAATAAACGGGGCTGAAAATTGTTTTCTGAGGCTTTGGTAAGTTGCTAGCTAGGATCAATTTTTTCCAGAAGAAAAGTTTTGTAAGTTTTCTGAGAAATATTAGAACGTGGACCGACATAAAAACAGTGAATGTAACAACGCCCTTCCTTCTTTGTCGTGCCCACCGCTACCCCTTTTTTTTGGATTAAATACTTCAATCACGAAAGCGGACCAAGATGATTTTTTGTAATATCTTGCAGATGGCACAATCACTGTTTGGCAGAGACGACTTATTTTTCCCTTATTGAATAATCCACTACAGTTTTTGCTGGGAGACAGGATGCGTGTTGAGGTAGCTCTTGCTAAAAAACGAAAAAAAATCTCGTCTATCAGAAAAAAACAGCCGTAATAAATACTGATGGTGTCTTAGGCAATATAAATTGGCAAACTTCTAGACGGTGGGCCTGTCGCACCCCGTATAATCTGTAAAGGCATTCATCTGTTGCAGGCATCGTTCATCACTTAAAAAATGCGTTGCGATTTGCCTTAAGTGCGCGTTCATCGTTCTTGATGAAGCGATTGGGCGTCAGCACAGGTAGAGCATATCTATTCTTTTCAAACTTTCTTTCCAGCTTAACTTGTTTTGTGGGTTCTGCGAGGCCGTAGAAACTCGAGGAAAAGTCAAATGTTGAAGCCGGGAGGAAATCGTAGAACTATTTCAACAAAGTGACGTAAATGAATCATATTTCGCTTCGCCAGTTATAAATATTCCATTATCTTCAGCCGAGCGTTGAAACGACGATTATCACCTGCTGATGAAGATGCTAAGAGGTATATACCACCTACAGCATTTATCTTACTATTGTCAACACTTTAAAACTGGTAATTAATACAGTAGTTCTTCCCGAGTGGTTAGTACCTCGCATAAAGTAAGGAAGTATATCGCAATGAACGCATCTCATACGCTTAAGTAGTAAGTAAACAGAGGTTACCACATCATGGAGCTGAAATAAACATGTCTAGCCTAAACAAGTATTTTGTGTATATGTTTGTTGCGCTTCCGCCTTGCTGCTGAATTTTACACGGGTTGTAAGGGCCATTCAAGTGCTCATGTGCACCTTTTTTCCTTTCTTTCCCCATAACCTTGTACAGTTCATAGAAAATAAACTATTATTTCATTAGTAAGCTCTAATACAACAAAAGCGAGCCAAAAACGACGTATCGCGACTTACGAAGCCCCCGCAATGATGCTTCAGATTTCTCCTAGCGAAAAATGAGTAAACCGAGTGAGTTGATGTCGTTTCTTTTAATATATATAACGTGATTATCGTTGAGACCAAACATATTATAGCAGCAATTTTCCCCTATGTTGGTGCGCATTGTGCAACGACAAAAACAGCTGAAAGCGGGTTCGCCAAATAGTATCGTTCATGGTGTGCGGTGAGTCACTTGTTTGTAGCGTTACACCATCGGACTCAGGGTAAGTCAGACATCTAAATTAAAGGGTAAGTTATCACTCGATGCAGCAATTTACCAGCAAAGCAAGCAACAACGTCACGGCAATCTTTGTAAGCGCGGTTGCTATAAAATGTGTAGAATGAGTAACTGGTTCTCACTCCAGAACTCCGACTGACACAGTTTTTTGAGGAAGCAATATTAGCTAAAACAACAAACTATGGCGTAGCAACTAAAATAACAAACTAACTTGTAGTACCAATGCTCGAAATTAATTTCTGAGTACTGTTTCGCGGTTCGTTTTCTTGTGTGGCCTCTTTGTAAAGCTCGAATCGCTGCAACATGAACTTTTGCTTCACTTCCAAGCAGACAGGCGCTGTGTGCCAGGAAGTTGGATTCTTGCGGTATCCATCATCTGCGAATGCAAGGGATATGCAAAAAAGATAACCTACGCCAATGCAGGTGTGCTCAATTCAGTAGGAAAATTTATATAGGATGACTAAAACGCTAGCAGCATCAATAGATGTGTTGGTAACAGATGGCGGCAAAGAGACGGCCAAGGGCAAGGGTGAGTACTGGCAATTAAGGAGCACTGCCACAACACGGAAAGCGGCCTCTCCTAACCAGAAATACTTGAATAAGTGCTTAATAGCACTTTTCTGGCCATTGGCAAAATGCCGGCCGCGGCTGATGGACGTTTCAATCAGCTCATGAATGACTAAGCGACGGCGCTAACGGGGTCCATAATCGCCTTGCTACTACGGCCTTCTCATCATCATCAGCCTGTTTACGGCCAATGCAGGGCAAAGGCCTCTCCCATAGATCTCCAATAATCTCGGTCCTGTTCTACATGCGACCAATTTATCCCCGCAAACTTCTTGATCACAACTCCGCGTCGCTCTGCCACCCCTGCCAGGCTTGCCTTCTCTAGGCGTCCACTCTGTTACCCTTAATGACCAACGGTTATCTCGCCTCCGCATTATATGCCCTGCAAAGCCCATTTCTTCTTCTTAGTTCCTGCTAATATGTCCTTAACAGGCATTTTTTTCCTGACCCACTTCACTCCCCTTTTGTCCCTTAACGTTACACATATCATCTTCCGTTCCATTGCTCACTGAGTTGTACACCTAAGTTGAACCTTGTTAGTGAGCCTCTAAGTTTCTGCCCCGTAGTGGAGTACCGGTATGATACAGCTGTTATACACTTTCCTCTTCAGGGACAATGGTAGGCTGCTATTCATTGTCTGGAATGCCTGCCGAATGCACTACACCCCGTTGTTATCCTTCTAATTATCACTTCCTGATGATTGGGATCCGGGTTCACTACTTTACCTAAGTAGATATCTTGAGAGACGACGGTTGGTGTGGCCGTTTACTCCAACTCTCGGGCCCAGGAAGAGAACCACGCGATAATGATGATTATTTACAGGTGATGATGATGCCGAGCTTATCGGGGCGAACACTGATGATAGTGGGGTATTATGGAGAAGGGCCGGTAACATAACCCAAAGTACTGGGAGCCTAGTCACCGGGACTGGCATAATTTCCCCTCCGTGAGCGGAAGCGCCTTCCTGGCCGCTAGACAGTCGGTGAACGGCGGTTTAATGGCTTTAGCCGGGATACATCAACGATTTCAGTACCACGGCGATGGCGGTCTGTAGGCGGAGTTACCGGCGTGATATGACAGTTGACCGAAGAAGTCTCTTCTAAGACTTCGTACGGGCCAAGATAACGGTGGAGGGACAGGGTCTCACAATATTCGCTTACCACTTCCACTGCCCTGCAACCTATCTCACACCGCTGTGCTCTTCCGAGGCCATTGAGCATTATTTTATTTTATTGTCCTGCATGATAATTTTCAGGCCCACGATTATATCCTGGATGTCCAGTCCGGTAATCATGTTTTGCAATTCCTCCACCGAGTTACTCAGGGAGGCAACGTCATCAGCAAATCTGTGGTACTGAGGTATTCTCCATTATCCCTTTCGCCCGCCTGTTCCTAATACACTGTTCGAAATACCTTTTGTAAACGTGCTCTGAATAACTTTGGAGAGATTGTGTCTCCTTGTCTGATACCCTTCTTCATGGGTATTTTACTGTTCTCCTTACGGAGGCTTACGGTAGCTGTGGACCCATTCGAGACGTCCTCTAGTATTCTACGTAATGCTAGTCTACACCCTGATTCCGCAATGCCTCCACGACGGCTGAGGTTCCGACCGAGTATATGCTTCCTCATCAACTATGAAGGATGGATATATAGGAGTGAGTGTATTCCCCGCATTTTTCCATCAGCTCATTTGCCGTATGAATATGGTCTATTGTTGAATAGCCTTTACGAAACCCTGCTTGTTTATTAGGTTGACTGAAATCTAGGGTGGCAGACATTTTGTTAGCGGTCACCTTGGTAAGTATTCGTAGACGACTCACAGTAAGCCGATCAGGCCGTAATTTTTCAAGTCCTTCATTTCCTTTCTTCTATGAATTACGATGATATTCGCGTTCTTCCAAGATGCCAGTGCACTCGCCTTCTTCCAAGGTTCCGGTACCATCCTTCAAGAGGTCTGCGTTATCTGATCCTCATCAGGTGCTCTGCCCCTTGCGTTCCTTTCAAATCTTTCTTTACTACTTCTGTCGTTTCTGATGGGATGTCTACCTTATATGAGCTACTTCCTCTTTCTGTATTATCCGGGGTGTCGCGGCTGCTGTACAGATCTCTATAGAAGTCCTCGAATACTAAAACTATTTTATCCCTATTTGTGATGATCTTGCCTTGCTTGTCCCTAAGTGCATATATATCATTTTTCCCCTGGTTTGACGTCTTTTCACTGCTTTCGGGCTGCCTCCGTCCTTTCCAGAAGGCTCAATTCTCTCGATAATACACTTCCGTATGTCAGCTGTTTTACGCTTATTTATTAACTTCGAAAATTCGGCTAGTTCAATTCTATCAGCTGGGGGGAGGGGACTGTCCTGCTTTCTCGTTTGATAATTGAGTATTTCGTCTCCTTGGAGCGTTTACCAGCATCCTCTCTTGCGATCTTACCTCCGATGTCTATTGCACACTCCATGGTAATGCACGTAAGATTGTCGCTTGCTTCCTGTGTTGTAAAATCTGCTTCCGCGGTTAGAGCTGAATATCGGTTCTTAGCGTGACCCTGAATTCTTCAAATTTCCCTCTTACTGTTAGCTCATTGATGGGCTTCTTTCGTACTAGGTTATTACGATTCTTCCTCAAATCTAGACCAATTGGAGATATTACCATCGTGTGGTCATTACACTACTTTTTTTCATGCTTGCCGGCCTTCTTGCATGAAGACACTTGCTTGATTTCAGGTAAAGTTCATTCGTACAACAACCTTTTGCTGCAGAGTATTCTTTTACAGCGCCGCTGATAATCTTTCATTTGTCGTGATGGTATGGTGGATCCAAAAACTCGCTACGCCAATGTGCGCACCTGATCTTTCACTGCTCCTAAGGGCTTGCGGGGTACCACTGCTGAAAGTCTCTAGTTTTGGCTTCTGTTTTGTGATAACGTCTTAGGTTCTCACCTTTCGTCCTGTCCGGTTTTCCTCTCACGATTTGCCCAGACCTATATGTGGTAGTTCTTTGCCTACGTACCGCCCCTTTCAAACTGCGCTAGTTGCTTCTTTTTGTTCTTTAAATCACTGGTAACATGAGGACACCCTGCCACCGGGTCTTCCTGGACCGTCGACATGTTCGTGGCCACCTAAAGCGTGGACAAATGTGCATCATCTAATTTTGATGTCTGCCAGAGAGTAACGGCGTTACCGCGTGGGTGAAGTGATGTGATGTTGTGACACAATATTTTTGCCACGTGTTAGCGCAGGGCGTCAGGGAAGACGCGGGAGAATCATTTTTTTCATACAATTTGGGTTTTCTGGTTCTCTGGGATACTACGTGTGGTATGAAGATGATATATCCACCATTACCTCCATTGGTATGTCCTGTGACATCACGGAGTCTAGCAGAACTTTTTGTCTTCTATTGTAAACTGTATGTGTGCATGCGCGCATGCCTTATACAATTTGTATTAGCTTACTAATTGCGTGTGCAATGACACGATCTTCATGTACGCAACCCTGCTTCAAACATGCGAACATATACTTTAAAATTAGGCCGCAGAGTGTGGCTCATGGCTCTCGGTACCAGAATAGCATATCCGCAGTTTTTATCGAAAGCGCTATTTTGCAGTGGTGCTGGACACGTGTATTTTTAGAATGATGTAGTAATGGCATGAGCAAAAATCACACAACAAACCGTCAAAAGACAGAAGCGCTTGCCATCCTTACAATTCAGGAAATAAAAAATCGTTCGGTTTATTCTTGTGAAAAGCCATAAGCCCAAGACGATGGCATAAATGTATGCCGCTAGGCTTATTGGGACTAAAACAAATATTGACATGACCCTTCAGCATTGACTCATCTGATTAGAAGAAAAATATGCCACCGTAAGGCACGCTCTGCGTCTTCGTAGGAGCAGAAACTTCTAAACCACATCAAACTAGGCATAAAGAAATAAAGGAACTCATGACTTAAAAAATGAAGAAAGCTCACACTAACGCGAAACACTTGATCGTAGCGAAGCTGTACGCCACCTTCATGACCATCATGAAGATTTAAGTCCAGAATTGCAGCCTATTTTCGTCTTCATCGCTACCGCAACGACCTTTATTTATCATTATAGCTATAAATGTGAGCTGCCTTCATTTTTTGGGAAGTGGTAATCATTGGACATCACCTTGAAGTGGCGTACGCTATGACGTGTCTTTCTCGTGCCGAGCAACTATTGCCACGATTATGGTGAACACTTGTCTTTTACGATTACGGTTTATTTTACGATTACGCCTCCGTATTTTACGATTACGGAGCGCGATTACGGCTTATGCGGGAGGTTTTTTTCTTTCGGCCAGTCCTACCCAATGTCCCTAGGTGGGTATGCTTCGCTTGACAAGCATGCGCCGGGAACGCTGGGCGGCAGCCGCGAGGAACGCCCACACGAGCCCTCGGCATCTTCTCGGCTTTTTAACTGCCCGGCGGTCGCCCGCTTCTTGGTCAGGCTCCCGAAGCGGTGTGCTTGGCTTGACAAACCTGGGCAGGGGACGCTGGGCGTGCGTCGCGAGGCATGCACAAACGAGCGCTAGGTATTTGCTTGGTTGTGTTAACTGCCGGACGGTCACCGCGAGGCCAGCGCTCACGTGCTCGCCCGGCAATTTCTTGGTACTTCTAACTGCGGACGCGAAAAATTATGATTTCCTAAAAACCTTCGCTGTGAAAAATCAGAGTGTCGTAGTCACCAGCTCTCTCTTATCGTCTGCAGTCCAAAATAGTTTCATTTTCGCATGGTTACCACTGGACTGAATAGACGAAATGAGGCCGACACACTTGGCTTGTAGAGCGTGAGCATTGCTTGTCATAACAATTGATTGATTGTAGGGTTTAACGCGCCGACGCAACGCAGGCGATGAGGCGCGCCGTAGTGGAAGGCTCCGCATTAATTTTGACCACCTGGGGATCTTTAACGTGCGCCGAAATCTCGTGCACACGGGAGTTTTTGCTTTTCGCCTCCATCAGAAAAGCGGCCGCCGCGGCCGGGAATCACACCCGCGACTTCGTGCTTAGCAGCGCAACGCCTTGGCCTCTGAGGCTTGTCATAACAAGTTAGCACGAACTCCAACACCTGGTGAATCAGTGGTGAGGGAGGTTTGCCGGTTGCAAAAAAACTAAATGCTTTTTTGAGATTTTTCTAAAGTCAAAGCTATGCAACCTACTTTTATGCACAAATTTGGCGAAATGATTTCTGACAATGGTATTCGCGGTGTAAGCCACGAAGCCGCCATCAATTACATACAGGTTTTGGCAAGGAAAATTTCAAAAAACAAAGACGTTTGGTTTAGGAAAGACGGATATAAATGTTCGCTTCCATAGCTGGTTTTTATTTGTTACCACATGTTTTTCTCACCAGGCGGGCTTCCGTTCAAATGTTCATTTCAAGCCATATAGTTGTCAATGTTGTAAACATAAACTTAGGAAAAGAGGGTGTGAACAATTATAAAAGCCAGAAGGCGGCTGCTACAAGGCCTTCTGCTCGCAACTTTCTCTTGAGAGGAAGGCTACAAAAAACCTCTGCTCGCCGCGTACCGCAATCTTTTGCCAAGTGTTTTGTGCTCTTCATTTCTTTTGTATTTGATGGCTTAAAGGGTTCCCGGTGTTTACGCAAGGCAAAAGGACTAGAAAGGAAGCTCTCAAGCGTGTCTAAAAAAAGCTGAAACAAAAAGAAACTGGCGAAGGACACTTTTTCCTTGAATGTTCCACAGATTTTGATTATTTGAAACTTTGTTTCATGTAATAATGTCAACCAAGTCACACAGTTCTATCTTAAACGTTCTTTTGTTTACCTTGGGTTGTTCTGCTTCGCCTGGGCCATGTATTGACGTGTAAAAACAACCATTAAGTGTGTGTGTGCGGAGTATTTTCTTATTCCTAAAACATCCAAGACGACAAAACGTTGCATTTCGCACTAGCTCTAGCTCTTATTTTATTAGTGGGAGCAGCAAAGTGCCGACCTTTTCTCTTGTTTGTCTCTTAGCTTTGAACGAACGCAAGTCTTCGCCTTGTTTTCCAAGGGCTATTCAATCAAAAAATACAAATATGCCAGGCTACTTTGAAATAAATGTCTGCATCTGCCACTTCAATCAAACTACGCCGGATCTTCCTCTTCAACTTCAGCTTATCCAATTGCTCAGTAGCTTAGTAAGCTGTTTACATGCTACAGCACCAATATATGACACACAGACATATATCTGTAGTTTTTGTGCCATGTGATTCCGGTTATTGAAAAATAAAATATGTTGCTCGATTGTGCTGGGTATCGTTTCTCCAGTCTTCACACAGTTTCAGGTGAGCACTTCCTTTTTGTATATTATTTAGTAAAACAAATGGCAAAAATGCGGAAACCTGACATTTTTATAGAAAAGAAGCGCTTCTATTTAAATTTCCAATAGTCGTTTACTGCGCAACACACTGAAATATGGTGTAAGCTTTGTCACCATGGCTTTTTTATCATCTATTCACTTGTTCATCACCTACATGCTGCTCTTGACTACTACTTCCAAAAAAATATGCGTTTCTTTGAACCTACCTCTGGATGAGCATACCACATCATTATACAGAAACAATTGTATTCACTCAACTTCATACTCTAAATAATAGCAATGCGTGCTCCGAAAGCGGTATTTATCTAACCTTGTCTCGATGCAGTAGGGAAACATGTTAGTGAGCACCACGAGTAATGTGCACATCAAATAATAGTGGAGTACACCAAGCACACACAACTACATGTGCTGTGTGTTTATGCCGAGACGCAAGGGAAACCCGAGCCGACGGCGCGCAGCCGGCGGCTCGGCCCGCCCAACGAAGGAATTACGAGGGCGCGACCTGGGGAGGGGAACTGAAAAATAAAGTCACTGTCAGACTGAATGCCAGACGTTTCGGTTGTACGTTTCTCGCGCTCCTAGAACACTACACTACACACGGCTAGAAATGCGGAACACTCAACTTGCCAGTAACAATAATGTAAATTTGCACGTAAACAAGCCCAGTGTGACCTATCTCTGAGATTTATCATTCCATTTTACCAAAACAGGACGCGTGCCAAGTCGAATACAGTCGAACACGGATATATCGAACACGGGTATATCGAATTATTGTCTATATCGAACTCATAAATTATCCCCTTGAAAATTCTACGTAAAAGTAAAGGAATTCGTACGTTTATATTGAACCGTATTTTTCCCTACATTGGGTATATCCAACGCCGCTCGAGCTGGAAGGTGCTCTTCCGCGGTTGCTGCACCCCCGATTGAGGTTGAGGAGGATGTAAGGAATGCGCGGGCATGGCGAATACTGGCTAGCGGAACTAATCCCCCCTACCAGTACGAATTTGCGCTTGCCCAGTCGGGCCCCGCTACCGGCCGCCGTAGCGTTAGCGGACGGAGCCCGGTATGCTAAATCTCTCTAGGCACACAAGCCCGAACGCTGGGAAAATGTGGCAGTGCCAGGTAGGGATGCCCCGACTGGGGGCCATACATATGATGACAGGCGCTTGGAACGGCATGAAGAAGGAGACCGTGGCCAACTGCTTCCGGAAAGAAGGCTTTCTGACGGCCGAACTTTCCGAAGCTTGCGAAGACGGCGACGACGACGACGGGTGCATGGGCGACACGTTTCGTGAGTTGTCGTCCCTTTTCCCGGATGCTGTTCCAGCCGGAGTGTCTGCCAACGACTTCGTGAACGCTGACACCAATGTTCAGGCTGTTGCGAGCCTCGGTGACGAGGATATCGTAGCTGTGGTCATAGGAGCCCAGGCCGATAGCTCGAGTGGCGAAGATCGTCCGGACGAGGAGGCGCCTACACGATCGTACTCCGTGGGTGAAGTGGCCGCTGCGTTCAGCTTGATTCGCCGTTGTTGCGACGACATGGAAGGAACTGGGCTGTCGCACCTGGACAGGCTCGAGAAGATCGAGACCAGCGTCTTTAAATTCATTTCCAGGACGAAGAAGCAGGCCAAGATGAGCGATTTTTTTCCACGGAAATAAAGCGTCCTGTTGCGTTGTGAGTGCGGAATTAGTTGTCATTCATGAATGCGCCGATCGCAAGTGATCGTCCGCCATAGGTGAGGTCTCAGAGCCCAAAATTTTTATATCGAATTTTTTATATATCGAACTATTTCGCGATCCCCTTGGAGTTCGATATATCCGTGTTTGACTGTACCCAGTTCAAGTTGGTTTATTACCATCATCCTTATCATCAGCCCATCTGCAACCGCTGTAGCGCAAAGGCCTCTCCCATTGATCTCCAATTATTCCGGCCCTGTGCTAACTGCGTCCATTTTATTCCTGCAAACTTCTTGTACTCATTTTCTAATGTAACTTTGTGCCGCCCCATGCCATGCCTGCCCACGCCCATTTCTTCTTTATTTCCACTAGTATGTCCTTAAAACGCGTCTGTTCCCTGTTCCACTCCGCTCTCTTCTTGTTCCTTAATGTTGCAGTGGCTAGAAACCTATAAAACAATTTTGTGTGCACTGAATAAGTGCAAGAGGAGTTGGGATAACTGCAGCACCGTTTCGATAAATATTTTGAAGTAGGTTCCAAAGAAAAAAATGAAATATTCTAATTAACATATGTGATTGGTGAACGCACAAAGCCGCACTTATTGGCATTGTTATTTAAACATGTGTGCGAAATTTTTTTAAAAGATATAGCGTCCATACGCAACACAACCGAGGAAAAAAACAGCAAATCTTATATAACCAAAAGAAAGTTTGAAAGAAATTATGCAGTTTCGAAGAAAAACGTTTTAAAGCCAAACCAGTTTTCATGCGGACAAAGTCGGGTTAAAACTAAATCAATAAAAATTAGGACACATGGGGAACGGAACCCGTCAATGTAAATGGGCTTAGAAAGCCTATAAGCACCCAGTTACCAACCTCAGTATGTTCTGTATCTGGGGTTCAACCTATAGCAACTTGTCATATTTATTAACATTTAAGTTTTCTTTGCACCTGTCCACCCAGGTGCCTCATTACCCTTCATTATCAGTTGTTTTAACGGAGAACGAATCAAATATTTGTTTTACGCACAAGTGGCAAACACACTTTACAACGACCTCAACAACCACCTACCGTTTGCAAGTAGTGCTGAACTTCCCAATCACATTTAACATTTGGTGTTATTGAACATTTAAGGATCTCCAAATAAGTGAAGCGCCCGAGTCCCGCTGTCCAAATGCTGGTTGATGCAAGGGAACATTCTGAAGAAGAGGTAAACATTCATAACGCGCAGGTTGAAACTTCCACCCTTCAGAAATCGGCGCGTTCGTGGCGTGCCGCAGGCCAAGAATGCACCGATTTAACTCGGCGACTTTGTACGGCGTGCTGATTTTGTACGGTGTGCCGATATTGTACGACATACAACAGAAGGTATTTATCGAGACTCTACCTTCTCTTGTCTCGGGTAAAACTAATCAAGGACAACCCGTTTGTTAGTGAGTGCCATGGGAATGTGCGTGATCAATAACCTTGCTTTGGGTCAATGCGTAAACTAGCTTCGCGCAATGCCAAATACTTCATGGCAGAATGTGAGCTTTCATCCCGAAAAGGCGTTCTGAATCGCCAGTGAAGGTCTGCACCTCCGGAGGAAGCTTTGTTCAGCGCATGTTGCTCATCAATTAACCTGAATTCGCAACACTGGCTATAAAAGTTTGTTTTCATCTATGATGCATAATACGAGTATCCAAATGTAGTATTGGTTATCCAAACGCTTCAAGTTGTTTTGGTTGGGATTCATTTGTAGATTGCGGTTCAGCTGAAATATTCTTTTAACGAAGACGTACTTGAAAAGGGTTTAAAATGGTCAACGTAACCACTACGTCTGGGTTGTGTGAATGCACTAATTGGTGTGAACACTATGACGGAGACAATCCTTTACTAAGCTGCCATCAGTGTCGTAATACAAAGTTAATGTAAGTGTACGGAAAAGCCTTTGCACTGTACTGCAAAAATATACTCGGTTGATTTTCTAAACATTATCTTGGATAGGGTGGATGGGGGGTTGCAGTTCGGAGATGGGGCTCGTGCTGCGTGGATTAGGTGCAGGGCAGTTGGGTGTGGATATGTGTTAGTTTGGATTAGTCTACCCCCTTGCTCTTGGGCTGCTGTGTCCCGTGGGGGGAGTAGGGGCTGCTTGGTGTTAGCAGAATAAGCAGTAATGTTCCCTGACGTCTGTACAGTTCAAGACGAAAAGCAGAGCGAGGCGAACCGAGAGACAGAAAAATGGCAATAGGACATAGACTTCACCCGCTTTTGAATCGTCTAAAGTAAATATTTTAGGAGCAGGTATCCACCGTTTGAAGACCATAGCGCAAACAATAAAATGGGCACATTGAAAGCGAAGTTTCTCAATAGCTCAATTCTGCAGTCACTGTCGCTAGTACCATGTCTGCCCTTTCTCCTTTACAATTCGCTTGTAACGTCTTCTGGGCCACAGTTTTCTCGCTGCTGCCCGAGTAGTATTCTTGTTAAGAGAAGACTTGCATTTGCATTGTTAGTAGCGCGATACAAAATGCGTGCATGTCTTGACGTCCTAGGGGCAAATTATGTTCGCGCGCTCTGCTGTAGACGCATCAGCCGCCTGGCTGCTATAGATATCACTCATGAAAGGCTTATCTCGTAAATCACCCCCACCACATAGCCTAACGGCGGGCTTCTTGTCGACCTTCTTTTTGCGTTTATGCTGGTTACAAATTTTATTAAATGGGCTTGCATGTTTTCTTGCGGCGGGAAACTCAACTCATAAGTCGGATGTTCCTACCTACGTCGTCTGATTGGGAGTAACCCTAAGTATGTAGGCTAGGACGTGTAGGCTCCGGCTGGAATGTTGGGATGGCTTCTGGCGTACACAGCTTAGGGCTTACTTCAGCATTGTCTCAACAATGTCGACCAAGATAGGCCTCCAGACCGAGGCAACAAGCCGTGCGATTCAAAACGACATGTAGCAAATTGCAGCTACGCAGAGCCCAAGAATGTTTTTGACGTCTTAGTCAGAAACGCTTAGCGATTTTCGTAATTATTTTTTCTATACCTTTGAGATTAGTGCCAAGCACAAGCCTTTTTCTAAAGAAAGTGATGGACTCCCCAATCAAGCGGGCTGCACCTTGGGCACTCCGCCGAAAACTTTGGTTCGATTTCAACAATTGTGAGTTCTGTAATTTTCTTAACTAGGGTTTGTCAATTTTTTCTTAGTGCGTTGCAAGTGGCAGCCAAATAGAAGAAAAAGTGTTCTGTGGCTGTAACAGCGGCTGTATTTAAAACAGCAACGCAAATGACGAGGGTCGGGGAGGCGAAGACGCAAGTCGTTGTGACGTAAACCAGACGTGTTTTGAGGAGGAAGATGTTTAGCTATATCATAATAATGTAAAACGATCAAAGTGAAATATAATTCAGAAAAGGCTCAATGCAAAAATCCCGCCATCTCCACGAAGTGAATGATGATGAGAGGGGCGAAGCTAAAATGCTTATCGGTAAAACCGTGAAACATTCGCCCGCACATCATATAAAGACTCGACACGTCAAGCTTACCACCGCTCCGTTGACAAGCCCGTCGACGACGTCAATGTTTGTGGTGATTATGTAGGGCTTGTTTAGGACGATGAGAACCTCAATGGGTAAGTTGGCGAAATCGGTGTGTGACATTTTAGCCACCTTGGCCGTTGTCTTCTGCAGACCGTCTTGTGTCGCGTACCCCCGGTACGTGTCTTGAGCTCGTAGGCGACGAACGACAACCTCTTCTTCTTCCTCTCCTCCTTGTTGGGTAGCAACGAACGCGTTGAAGGTTTTGACCTCTTCGGCCAATCTTTGGTTGGCCAAACCCAAGGGGGATCCTGCCACAATCATCATTAATGTACCGGATACAGCAGCAACGAGGGACGGGACAGGGCCCGAGCAAGAGGAGCTTCGCCCCTAAAACGGATAGAATGTCGGTGGCCTACGTAATTCAATCAGGCAAAAAAAAAACCTTAACACGAACGAATGCAGCTTTTCTATGTTAATAATTATGGCGTCTCTTTTTGCTACCTGGTGAGGTCCGCTGGTAATGTCATCACAAATTCTTAGAAAGCGTATACTCTAGGGCTTCGGAAGTATACCTTTCTTTGACCCTCCACAATCAGAAAGTTGCGCTTCTACGATGAAGCCTGAAAATTTACGGAAACATAACAAATATTTTGACAATTGCACTTTTTTACTGTCTTCTTAATGTTCCAGGTCACATAAAAAAACGTAGAAAAAAATTCTCAGTTTGTACAAAAGAAACAAGACAAACCACCGGATGCCAAACAAAAGATTGAAAGAAAAAGCAGGAAGTCGGAAAGAATTAAGTAATGAAGGAATATCAGCGAGAATTCTTAGCGTTGGTTTGCGCGGTGCCGTGTGCTGGCTCATTGTTACTTGTAACTATCCCAGAACGAGCAAGACACTAAAACAAGCCTCCATGGAAAAAGAATAAAGCATGGGCTACCTGACACAGCCCGAAACACAATACCACGAGTTTGATTGCCCATGGTGACGGCTCGCGTGCTCGGGGGCAGGGAAGCGAATTCAACAGTACAGTACCCAAAGAAAAGGAGAGGAGATTATTCTGCCGAAACCGCACAACGGTTAACAACCAAACAAACGATACTGATGCAATATCAAGAAAGACCATCTCCTGAGGGCTGAAGCGGGTGAGCCTTTATTCTCGTTTACAATAACATAGCAGAAGAAAAAGCGGTGTTTTATTTCTACCGAAACCGACCCCGCCGATCCGTGTCAGCGGAAGCGAAGAAATCAAAAATACATTGGGATTGTTGCTTGTTCCATGCCGTTCCCTATTATTTTGCCGCATCAGGGCCGCAGCCCACTTCCGGGTTTCATTCTTTTCACCAGTGCCAGGCCGACCTTTACCATGCAATTTCCCATGTGGGCATGCTAGTGGAGGATATTTCGCAAAGCTTTTCTTACTCCGTTAATTGTCGTTATCAGCAACATATCTATCCCGACTCGTAAAAGCTGTTTTGTGTCTAGATAAATAAAATGGGCTATTCCTGCTGTTCACATCGCCATAATGTCAGTAATCACGTTCTCTGAATGTGCACTGCGAAAAGGCTGTTTTTCAAGAGCACTTTTCACTGTTAGCAGCGGGGAGGGGGGTTATTTAGCAGTGAAATCTGGTGATCCTGACGTAGCGTAAGGGAGGCCGGGAGAATGGGAGAAATGAAGAACGATAGAAAGAAAGAAAGAAGTAAAGAAAGCAAGTAAGAAAGAAAGAAAGAAAGAAAGAAAGAAAGAAAGAAAAAAGAAGGAAAGAGAATGAGAGGGGAAGGAGAGGGAGGGAGGGAGGGAGAAAGACACAGAAAAGGAAGGCAAGAACGGAGGAAGGAAGGGTATGAGGCTGTTCTGCCTGATCGCAAAGCCGACTTTCCATTTTTCCCCGTTATTTATTTTCGAACTTTCTTCTGGCTGCTTCCTTCAACCTCCTCTCGTTCCTTTCTTCCTGTTACACTGGTTTTATTCTTGAGTATATACATGTGCCGAAGCAACAAAGACATATTTTTATGGGTCAGCGAAAATGTTTCTCTTTTTGTTTTGGTGTGCCGTCCGTGGCACTGTTTTCATTTCTTAGATTATGTGCCAACGAGCCTAAGTTTCAAAAATTTTTTTGTTCATCGTCACTAGGCGCAAAAAGACACGGATGAACGGCTGAGGTAAACACCAACAGGGAACCTTGTTTTTACCCCTGTGGTACATCTTACATGCTGGGACCGATGTTTTGTGCCACAGCCTTCGCTTCGCCTTGCGCCCTTTGTTTCCACTTTCATTTTGACGGCTGCACATATACCTCGCACCTTCCTTGGTGCCTTAAACATCACCCTTAACCCATACCTAGCCTTCACATTCTTCAGCATTCATTCACTCTTCCAAAAAAGGCACCCTGCTTGTGTTTACCTCAGTCGTTCGTCCGTGTCTTTTTGCGCCTTGTGAAGATGAATCTTAACCAGCTCGCCCAGTTATCTGTTTTGTTGCTGCCGGCAGCATTCCGCGAAGAGAAAAACAATGACACTAATAGGCACGCCAAGCCTGACAATCGACAACTTCCTGTCCTCAATTTTGCCATCATGACGTGTTTAATTGCTCCAACCCGTAAGCCAAGCTTCCCTTGGCGTGCCATAATTTGCCTATACTGCCTGTTTCTGTTGCCTCGGTTTTGGATGAAACTTGCTCAGCACGTAAATGAGGCATCGCGGCAGCACACAAGCGAAGGATCGAACAACGCGGAGAGGCAATACAGCGTGTCTAAGCCTAATTCATTGTCGATGCTCGGAACTCGGAATGATCACTTCAATGTCGCAGCTCTGAATACATGTGGAATTTTAAATGCTATTGAGGGATAGGGTAGATACAGTTGCAGATATTCAGCGTAAAATGTGCCTCCGAAAAGAAAACGCGCGACCCATTTTTTTTGCTACCAGTTCTCAAAGGAGCCGTTTTCGCTTCCATAAATTTCAAATTCCACACCCCTTGAATAGTAATAACCCTCGCCGCACAGCAGGTCATAAGAACGGCTCGGTTATACTTCCTCAAAAAACGATTTTCGCCTGTCCGAACATAGCGTTATCTGTGGACACCCTTTTGATCTATGGTACCCAACATTTCCTGAGCTGCAGGCAATCACTGTGCATCTTTGTTCCTTTGCACCTCGCCTTAAACGCGTCAAATCCGCTTGGAACTTTGTTTCAGATAAACAAAATTTCATAAATAAAACTATTTTGTCTGAGAGGAGACCGATAGAAACCATACCGCCTGTTTGAAACAGTTTTTGTCTCCGGGCTCATTTAAATGGAAACCCTTTGATCACACTCCACATTTATCAAGCTCTGATACGTACTGCAACTGCATTCTTGGGAGTGACAAACCTCTCGCATTTGTTCGTATACAGGTAAGGTCAATGCATGCAATTCAAGTGAATGAAGCATTTAAAGTACCGATTACACCAGCGGGATACTCAAATCAGGGTGGGATATTGCCCGCCGTCATATCTGTCGAGCTAAGGTGTAAACGTAAGTGGCTTTATTCCTTCATCTATTACTCAACACGCGTTAAGGTGCATGGGCTTGGGCTTGCATGGGCTTGCCGGGAAACGCAACCAACGCGCACTTGTCACAAGAGAGGATGAGACATTGCCTTTGTAGGTAAGATCGCGTGCCATACGCCACATTTTGAAGTCATGTGCGAAGCTGTGGTCGCTTGACACGCTAAGAACCGAGGCAAATATTATAGGCTTATATAGAGACGCAGGCATTAGGTCACTTGTACACAAAGCCCGGAAAGATAAAGGTTTGTAGCACATAAGTACCCTGCACTGTGAGAAAGAAATCGTTGCACTCAAGACACTTCAGACTGATTTCAGTTACCGCACTTAAGCAAACTTTGAGTTACAGATTGGATTTCAGGATATCAGCTGTCTCAAGTATCTTACTCAGAACTTGAGAGATTCCTTCTAATTCCTTCTTTCTAACAAATCGTCGTTGAGGTCTCACTAAACAATGAAAGAAAATAGGTCTCTGTTCATTTCAAAGCCCACAAATAGTAAGGCTGCCTCATTTATTACGACCCCGCAATTCGTCCTACTATTCAGATGTTCCGGGTCACTTGCCATGAAAGGATGCTCAATTCAGCTTCAGATGCGGGGATTTTATTTAGGAACTCTTTTGTTTTCTGATAAGCCTCCCGAGAGAATCTGGAAGCTAGCGTCCCATATTTGCATTTATCTGAACGCAAAGATATTCGGTTTAAGGCCGGGCAGACTGCACCATTGATCATCACTGCATTTCATGCAAATCAAATATTCCATTCAAACCCGTTGTGGGTCTTCAATTTGGATACATCATTTCTTACGCCCCAAATATCTTTCAAAGATGTGACAGCGCCAAATTTGCTAGTCTCTTTACGCATTTGTTAAAACTCAATAAAGCCGGTTCAGCGGGTCTCTATTGCTTTCAGCCGACCCACTGATGTTTAAGTGCATATTTACTCTTAAATTAAATTGCCAAAATTGTTCCCATTTTTCCCGGTCCCGTTGGTTTGTTTTCAATGCAGACCTTTAAATGCCGAAAGTTTAAAGTTACGATTTCTTTGAACTAAATGTGTAGTAGATGAAGCTTTACCAAAAAAATTCATTTAGGCATACACAAATGACCTCGATTAATCTTGCTCTTACTTTCCTGAGCGCAGGTTATAAATTAAATTTTTAGACAGGTGCGCGTAATGGCCTCATCTCTGTACCTGAGAAATAACATGCGGCCTTATATACAATGCACGTAATTTCTAACTGACCCATCCGACTGGGCACACCATTGTAGTTAGACAAAATTAGACTAACCCGCACTCTTCTTTGTTGGAACCCGGCTTCTAATATCGTCATGATAATCATCGGCTTTGTTTCTACGTGCCACCAACAGCCAATGACCTTATGCAGTGGTGCACGGGACAAAACATACAAAATGTAAAGCAAACACGACTTATTTAAATTTGTAGGCTGAAATGAGAAAAAATAACTCTAAAGAGAAAGATATAAAAAGTCGAACAGCCCACTTGAACGAAAGCAATCTTAAATAATTGCAAATTGGTGTCAAAAATGTCAATGTGACTTGCTTTTTTATTGTGAAATCTAAACAATCCCTGCATAGTGAACAAATAGAACTGATTCAAAATAAAAGAAAATTACGGAAAGATTACAGGGAACCCTCATCTCAGTTGATGACGTAACGTCTTGGCAATCAATGATGCTGTGTAAGGACTTAAACAATAAAGCAACTCGGCGTCCAGCCAATTTTTAAACAATTGAGCCGAGTGCAATTTGTACAACTGATGAGCAGCGTACTAACATACTGATGCAGCACAAAGTAGTTTTTGTGTTCAGCATAGCTTTCACCCTGTCTATCTAAACACGCGAGAGCTACTTGTATCGTTCAGACCAGCCCCGCAACGTATGCCTATGATGACTCATGGATACTTTGAAAACAGAATTTACACAGGGCAGAACATTTCAATATCACCGATTCTGCGTGTCCCAATGGCTGTATTTATTATTTGTTTACTGCCGTCCCACGCCATTCTGTACCTCGCAGCGAGAGGTGAAGCCTCAATGCAAAAGTGTTCACGTTGTCGCTACTTGCGATGTGCCCTAGCGGTTATTAGCGGTACTTTTTAGACATCAAAAACACGAAATGCTAATTCATCAAATGTCACGAAACAATAAAATCAACATTTAGGCATTATACAGAGGTGTTTTCTGTGAAATAACTAGTTTTTGGTAACACAACTGACGTTATTCAGGCCTTGAGAAGCGTCATAATCATCAAAAACAGACTAAATACGCAGAAACTTTGACGTTTGGTGCTGTGACAGGTTACCAATCTATATATTCGTGTTATATTATATTAAACAAGCATCTTTCTTGTTTAAATTGACTTTTGTACAAGTTATTGTGAGCTCCTTAAATAAAAGAAACACAAGCGACGAAGGTCTAGTGAACAAGGCGACACGCCCAGTCGAGCGTCGTCGAATCCAATGTGGGGCCATTTGATGTGGGATAATATACCTCTCGGCTCGTTTTTCCGGAAGCATCCAACTTCATCGAGAACAATGCTGACCAGTAAAGAACAGCCTTGGTTAGTGAAGACAGGATGCATCCTTTTTTCTGTCAAATAAGATTGTCTGGCGCATTGCCCTTCAAAGAGAACCAACGCACGTCAAGCCGCTAGTTCGCGCAACTACCCCTACCGTCCGATCGTAGAGTGCGCCGACCCGGTGCTCTGTTACGAGTACAAAAGAACTGAAGTTCTGTTTCGTTAAAATTATAGTACCGTTTTAGAGGTGGTTTTAAAAATGAGGCACAGGAACCAGCATAATCTCCCCGTCATGTTTCCTCGGGGTAGCATTGGTTGGTGGCGGCTAACTGAACGCAGAGGTCCCTATGACGTAGTAATACCTGAGTGGAAAAAGTGGCTTATGAGCGGCCACCGCTTTATCCGCTCGCCTTCCCATCAAAATTGTTTGTTTGAAGTCTGTTCTGAAATGGCCGTCATTGTAATTGGGACAAAGCACTGTTTTTAGGAACTGGTCTTGTTTCCTCCTCCGATTTTGTTACCTGTCAATGGTGAGCGCTGTCACCGAGAAACAAGTATCATCAGTGGTCTGATTGTTATTCTGTGTTGTATTTGCGTTGTATTGAGTGCGCATTTTAAAAGATGAAATGGTCGTTGAATACGCATAAGCAACAGACCAGGCTTTCTGCTGCCTTGCTCTACTGAAAGAACACTCAAGCATGGATCACATGCGATCGATTAGAAATTGCCGGAGACACGAACTTGTGAATGGGACAACCAAACTTAAATATCCAATTTTTTTGTGGACTGCTGATTAATCGACGCGTAGGCTTTGCCTTGTGTTAGCCAGCTGCAATTCAAGAACGGTTTTCAAGACACCAATAAATCTTACGTCTCCGCAAGGTTGGATTAAGAAATGGCAGTCCCACTTTCACTGCAAGTAGATTAGGTGGTGATCGCTCGTGAATGATGAAAGTAGGTGAGATCTTATCCAAGCTTTCTATCTTTGATGCTGTTGTAAGTTGTATTTGAACCTGGCGCTGAACTGTCACGTGGTTAGAATGAGCCACGCAAGGAAGAGGATGGTGACAAAGAAATGTACGTGCAGCACGCAGCGTGTGCAGGGATTTTTACTTTGTCTTTTGAAAAGAACACGACGCTCGTTGAAATGGATGCCGGGTTTTTCGTCTCTTTTCTTCGGTGCCACTCAAAGCCGAGGCGCGGTTTTCCCACATCGATTTTTGGTGCCTACGACCCAGGAATCAAGCCAGCGGCACGAGTCTTTTATTTCCGGCGTGGGTGAGCTGCACTTCGAAACTGGACCGGCATGGAACGAGCGAAGCACAAGCGGGCCTCACAACGATCCATGAACACAAGGATCATCAGTGAAGTCAACCAGGTGCTTCAGTCTAATCAGTTTGAGCTTTCGGGACTTTGAATCCTGCACGGCCGCCTGCGTGCCAGCAACTTAGAACTTCGAGCCCTTCACAACAAAGTTGAAGCACAGCTGACCGACGACCTAGCGGCAGGCGACTACGACGTGGTCATGAGTACGACGACACCGCGAACAGCATGGTGGCGTTGCTCGAGACCACATTGAAGTACTGAAGACCACTGCTACGCCTCCGTTCTCGGTTCCACCTTCAGCCGCGGCCACTTCGTCTTCAGAGACAGGACCCAGCGGACACCAACTTCCTCCACGTGAGTTCGGAGCGAGGCTTCCGAAGTTGGAGCTGCTTCGGTTTGACGGCGCAGTGACCAAATGGCAGCCCTTTTGGGACGTGTTTCGGCATTCAGTGCACAACAACACAAAACTGTCCAATGCTGATTGCTTCGACTACTTGATCTCCCTTCTGGACGGATCTGCTGCACAAGCCATTGCTGGAATTCAGGTGACCGACACTTGCTATAACGATATGCTCGAAATTCTCAAGCGATGGTTTGGTAACGTTGTAATTATCGAGCACAAACACCTGGACAATTTCCGAATGCTCAAACCTGTCAGCTCAGCTAGCAACGTGTCTGCTTTCCGCAAGCATCTGCACACTGTGGAATTGAACAGCAGGGGTCTGCATAGTCTGGGAATCACAGAGTCTTCGTACAAAGATATGCTAAAACAGGTCTGCTCAAAGTGATCCTAGACGACAGTGTGGTCGAGTACTACAAAAAGAAAGCACGGAGAATGCGACAGGAACTACCCAGGCTTTGTCTGATGAACTAGACAAGCTACTCAAGTTTCCCCGAATCGAGGTCGAGTGCCGAGAGAAAACTTCTCTCATCAACAATTTTCTGAAGTCATCTGAAGGGAATATTCCAGTCTTCAACCAACCTCCAAAGAAGCAGACTCCGACTCCTGCCACGTCGTCTCTTCAGAAGAACACGAACTCTCTCCTCTCGTCTTGTTTTTCCTGCTCCGCCACCCGGCACAAGAATGAGGACTGCACGAGTGACATGACCTTTGCAGGAAAGCGCGATCACCTGGCGTCCGGCGGTCGGCGCATCAGGTGTACGGCAAAAGGTCATCTCGTCCGTGACTGCCCACGAAGAGTTTAATGTCAGGCATGCAAACGACGACACGCTTCGTCTATGTGGAACGGTCGTAATTTGGACATACCATCCTCGACTAAGGGTCAGCAGCTGAATGTTACGATGCAAGTCGCTCCAAAGAATTCTTGAGCTCCTGGAATCATTATGACGTGCTACTACAGACGTTTCGAGCATGGATGATAACGTCAGGACGTTGTTGCTACGTGTGCGGAGTCATCGATAATGTGAGCCAGCGAACCTTCGCCAAGGAGGGTGTTGCTCTCCAGCTGAAGCTTGCTACTGTCGCCGAGACGGAACTCTCCATCAGTGCCTTTGGAAGAGTGAGCGGACCGAAAAGACGTTACAGAATTGTGAGGTTTAAGCTCCGCAGTCAGCACGACAGCCTTACGGCGGATATCGAAGGCATAGTAACGCCTTTGATATGCGAAGAGATGGTTGCACCACCTAGTAATACCTCGTTTTTCCAAGCCATGGCTGCTGAAGTAAACCATCTGGCGGACGAAGTCGTTTATCTCGGCATTAATCATGAGCCAGGCGTGTTAGTTCTCATTGGCTAAGATCAACTCTAGAAGTTGATGCCGAGCCCAAGAGAAACTAACTGGGACGAAGACAATCCTGCATTGATCGCCACTAGCACAAAGATGAGCTGGACGCTGCAGGCCCTTTACCTAGCAGTGGAGGTACACGCAACAAAGCTAACAGCCAAGTGGGTGTTCTTAGAACGAATTTCGACTTTAACGTCGAAATTTTTCGGCTACTGCAAAGAGTTTGTGACCTCCAAGACCCTAGTCCTCAGGCGCATTCCTCTGAAAAGACCAATCCGGATGACCTGGTCAGCAAAGGCATATCTGCACACAGCCTGGATATGAATATGGCGACATGAGCCTGAATGGCAAGCTGGTGCCCAAGAAGCGTCGCCGCAAGGCAACGGTATTTCCGACGAGTCGTCGGATGCTGTACGTGATTTTCTCCAAGTGACCTGCACTGCAACCTTTTATGAGTAATCAAGGGATCCTGAGAATCAATACACGTTCTGAGAACGCGTGAGGACCACATGTTCTGAGGACCAAGCCCATAGTGATGTCAACGACACTCCTGTGGAACTGCATGAACAGATTTCGGTTATTAGGGGCAGACAATGTGCGGAAAGTGTCATGTCTAAGTGCAAAGTGCGTTCCAGTACTACTGTGGTGCCCGTTGGAGTAGGGGGAGGGAACTAGGAACTTTGTCGGGCACGGAGAATGTTGTAAACTGTAGATAACCACGGTGCCCTTATCGATGGCTAATCATGTAATAGCATGAAAGTTGTTTACCAGGAGGTAGAGAAGTGACGAGGCCAGTAGAGCTGTTGTGCCCGTTGGAGTTGGGCGAGTGAACTTTGCCGTGCACGCAGGATGTTGTATATTGTATTTGAACATCGCACTGAACTGTCACGTGGTTAGAGTGTGTTACTCAAGGAAGAGGATGATTACAAAGAAGTGTAGGTTCAGCACGCAGCGCGTGCAGTGCTTTTTACTTTGTCTTTGGAAAAGAACACGACGCTCATTGAAATGGGTGTCGGTTTTTGGGTCTCTTTTCTTCGGCGCCACTAAAAGCCGAGGCGCGGTTTTCCAACAGATGGGCTGCCTTTCCTATTGTGGTGAGCTTTTACTGCGTTTACTGGTGCAGCATCGCATCCGCCTATGGGGGCTTCTGTTTTCGACGAAAGGAGGCCGTTGGCATAGTTAACTGCTGATGGGAATATCGAGGACGGAATAGAAAGATACAACATTGACGTGCTTTCAGAAGATGTGCACCAGGATCAGTACGCTTACAGACTGATAGAAGCCTGTCTCTTATGTAGTTATGTCACCAAAGACGAGCAAGGCGGCAGCGGCATATTGCGTCATGCACGAGCATCTGCGGTTAAAGTTCGTGGCAGGTGTATTTCAATCTTAAAAGAAGATTTCGCTAAATTTGTACGATCAGCAAAATGTCACAGCAAGCTGCTTTTCAGTGATGCACTAAAAACTAAGTCACCGGCACTTGTTACGGGAGTTCAAGTTTCCGGAATACCCACTTAGGTTTCGTTTTTCAACCGTAATTTTAGAAACATTTCAGGACTAACGCCGGGAACAACACTTTTTTTCAGAACACCCTCCCACTCTATAATTTGGCCGAGCCAGAGATGGTTACTAAAGACAACCTAGGAACATAAAACTACACTGCGCAGCACTTACGCTGCCCTTGCTGTTCGAGACACAAGAACGCAGGCACGAAGTCATTAGTTTCGATGCTTAGTGCCTATGTTTTGCAATTATTAAAATACCCTGCGCAGCCGCAAGGACAAGATAAGCCATTACGCTCAGGTGTTGCTGAGACGACGCTAATTAGGAGCAGTAAATTGGTTTCCTGGGGGAGCACTGAGATCTTCTCTACAGTGGGCTGACCACTTAGCGCCTCGGCGCTATTATGCCCCCGCCTGGTGTTGGAATTCTAAGTTCAGAAGCAAGGTGTGACTGAAAATTTAGTGAGCGCAAAGTGTAGCCCTGGTATAAGTGCCCCGAGCTGTACATACTCCATTAGGCAGAAATTGACCACCCAATTGTATTTCAATGCTTGTCACAAACGCAAAACATTTTTTCTAATGAGAATTATCTACTAAACGGACTAATGAGAATTCTCTACTAAACGGACATACTTTTCTGGCATTCCAATACATGGAAGCCGGTGGCATGTTAAACGGTCTTGCTAAGGTTCGTACGCTTGTAAAACAAAATCACCCGTTTTTTCCAGAGCCACATACTTAAAAAGAGACATATCAAGGCTTCAAAAACCATCCAAATATACCGGCATCGAAAGACATTTGAAGAACTCTTGCTAGAACGGTGGCGTATTGTAACATTTGCAAGCTGGCCGCAGCATAAAGCGCGTGTTCCGCGAAAATAAATCTTTCCCCTTGGCTCCTACACTCTGCGAGACTCCAATAATAGGGGCGTTGATACCGCTGCCTGAATGCACGTATGTATGTTCCCGCCCACATGTTTCACACAAAGGCACCCCTTTTCGTCTGTAATATTTACCGCACGAAGATACGGCTCCTGTATGCAGTGTACTCGGCCACAGGGTACCGAAAGATAGTTCTCTGACCATTTACGTTCCGCACCGGGATTGGGTGTTTAGTGCGGTAGTTCTTGTAGGAAAAAACTTAAATGGCAGTTCACAGCTTGGAGCCTGTGCTGCCCCGAAAGTTTGTATGATCCTACATTCACCTACAAGAACACTTTGAAAGGAATATTCCGTTTTTGTAGAAGTTTGATGCCTAAATTATTATTGGAGGTTAACACTACAAGACTCAATAATGAAACACATTATATTGTTACAGTTGCTCGGACGCACGGGAAAAGTAATTGTACGAAACCGTTATCCTTTAACTGCGTTATTGTAACAGTCTTTCTGGCTTAATTTTTGGGCTGCTTATATATATCGTAATATAATAGAATAGAATAAATTATTGTAACAGTCTGTAGTGCGTACTGAATGAGAGCGTTTTATGCATTCGGTAAATAACAGCCCGCGGTTAGTCGTTATCTAAACATATTCATTTATGTACATGTAACTGCACTTGACCTAGATAGCAAGAGATCGTTAATAAGGAAAAAACCTGATATGGCCCATTCCTAAAAACACCTGTCGCTCAGCTTGCCTAGAATGGTTACATGGGATTCACTGGCTTAAGTCAACGCACCATTTAACAATCATTACACCCGAAGCGCCTCGTCAATCCGTCAATTACTATATACCTGTAAACCGTCAATTACTACAAATTTATATATATATATATAACTTTACGCTATTCGCAATCGTCGTCTTGCCGTGCTTCATGGTTCGAATTCAATTATCTGGCGCCTAGCGGCAGGCCGCGTCCATGACAGTACGCGTACCAGCGCTAAAACTTCCAACCTTGTCACGTCGCAATAAATGCGTCTCACTCTCCAAAAACGACCGATTCAATATACCAACCGGGCCAGGATACGGTTAACGTCCATTTCTCGTCCGTGAAAACTCGCAGCTTAGAGGAAGGCTGGAAAGCGTCAACGCAGCTGGCATTCTCAGGGCAGCCACTTAGTGTAATGAATGCACTTAGGTTGAAGGGCTTCTTTGCCTTCCCATTCTGGCATAGTACTAAGTTGCCTGAGGTGTTTTTGGTTTGCCGTTATCGGCGCTCTCTCTGTGAGGTATTTATTGGTGGGCTGACTGGCGAAGTTCTTCACGAGTAATTTTATGGTTTCGGTTTCTTCAGAAAATAGTAAGAAAAAAGGGGAACTTTCATCTTTTCAGTGTTTTTTGCAGTTTTTCAGGCCACGTTCACGTTGTTTAGAATTTTCAATATAAAAAAGAAGTGTTGAGATGTTTTATTTTAAACACATATTTTACTCCACACTAGATTGGAAGAACTTTCTTTGTTCCACAGTTTTATGTATAAATGAACAAGTGAGAATTTCACAAGTTTGCCCTTGCTCTTTCAAGTGTAGGTTTTATTGGGGCCTTAAACAAGGTCATAAATATTTAATCATCTACTCATGTTTCCCAAAACGCTCCTGCGTAGCTTTCGGAGTCTTGCGTGGACACTTCCAGCAATCTAACAAAATTGCAGGAAGCATATTGCCATGAGTTAATATAGGCTAATTTTATATCTCTCTTCTATTCATTAGGTCTGCCTTTTATACCTATCACATCTTTCTAAACATCTAAATTAGGATTTCTAGTATCCGCAAGATTTTTGCTAACACTTTATGCAACTAGATAATATGAAAATATGTGTATTTGTTCTGTTTTGACGCCAGAAATTAAATCATTTCTGAGAGATAAATGTGACAAACAGAAATTGTTGTTTTTCTCATGCCTTTTTTCTAGAACTATGGTTCGGGTGCACGGTTTTCTTACATCTCGGTATTTCGAAGGACTCTATAACCTTGCGAAATTGTTGTTTAGGCGGCGAGAACTTCATCACACATCGGAAAATAAACTCAAAGTTCATATCTTCGATATTTGGCGCATGCGTGATAAAATGCTTGCTTTGTTCTACTAAGCCCGTAGGATGTTGTTGCGAATTTATAATGTAACATCTGTTGTGCGTTATATGCAAAACTAAGGTTATGTGATTTCTTTTAGAGATGGGCTGTTTTGTGAATTTCACTTCGGGAAAAGCTCCTGGGACTGGCAATTGTACGACTGTTTAGCTTTTCCCGTAATATGAAAGCTAAGAATAAAGGCTTTTTTTCTTGCCGATAGCATAAAATGTTCAGTCCGGTAATTATCACATTACCAACATGCTTTACGTCTACCCGGTGATCATCATAACCATCCCATTTATGCCTACTTCACGAAAACCGGCTTTCCCGTAGAAATTCGACCACTCCGTTCGAAAAATGCCGCAGACAATTATTTTGCACTGAAGTTTTACATCTCATCCACATATCCGCATATGAAGTCTCCACCTTCCCCGATTTCTAGTCACACTTTTCGAGGCCATTCAATTACCTTGGGGGTCCTACGCTTCTCATTTCGCCCAATACATGCCAGGCAAAGTACAATTCCAGCTATGACGCTTTGTATCCGGGTTTACTGTCTTCCAAGAGGCTCGTTTCCTACCTCAGTAGGATCCCCCTGTCATCGCTTTTTCCTGTGTTCCTCTCATAGGCATAGGTTTGCTTTTGAGATATTCAGTAGGCGAATAGTTTCTGCCCCTGAAGTCATCACCTTGAATACAGATTCGTAGTATTCTATATCATGATTATATTCTTGGTTGCTTTTAAATGACTTCCCCAGGGCCGTCTCCCTGCAGGCTGGAATGTGCCTACAATTTATTTCGGCTACACCAACCTGTTTGGCAACGTAAATCACCGCATTTATCTCATCAGCTGTCGGCATGTGGCCGCCCGTATCATGCGCTTGAACTGGTATCTGCAATATCTTAAAGGTATAGCCCTTGCATTTGCTGCTGTTGTGTATAGTCCCTGTTCTTTGCAGCACTTCTTGAGTCAGTTAAGTCTGAATACTAGACAATTTGGTTCTCCGGTATTTTCAACGCTACCCAACACGTAAATTGACATTATTCGTTATGACGATTTCAGCAACGGTAATAACCTTACAGGCAGAGTTTTTTCTATATTGGCGCTAAAACAGCAACCAGACGGATGTCATTTTTATGCGGTGATAAACGTACCGCTTAATTCTAAATTCTTACGATACCTTTGTTGTTATCTGCAATATTACCTTCTCAAACTAATTCTTCATTTTCTTGATTACGAAACGGTGAAATTCAGGTTGGGAATGAAATGCAAGCTTTCTTTTTACCACTGGTGTTCACTTCTTTAAAAGCATTTGTTCTCATGTTTGCGACACTTCAGGCCCCAAGACAACAAATTGGCGTCGGTATTGTTTTGTCGGCCTGTATCAAGTATTACACCTTCTAAAGCTAGACTTTGTTCTTCAAGTACAGAATTGTGTTCTCAATACTTCTCTTCAGTCGAACAGAGTTCGTAAATGGCTGTGCCAAATTTCTTACCCGCTCCACTCTCGGCGTCCATTACGTCTATATACAGCAGTGCCATCACTCTTAAAAAATGACGAATTTAGCCCACTTAAACTACATTTGGGTAAAACCCACACTGTAGGAAATGGTTAGTAACATATTTAGCAAACCGCAGTTATTTACATGCACCCGAATGTAAAAATATAGGTTGTTTTTATTTTTGCCTCCGGGAAACAACAGCTGTAGAGGCCTAGATAAAACCCCCTTCCTTGTGCTCAGCAGCACAATGCCTCACCAACATAGCCATGCCAACGGGTGGTTTCCCAAATTTATTTTAATTCGAAAGCTTGGAAACAAGTCTTCCGAGTCGCACCTTGCATTAGCTGCTGAATATGTGTATTTGAATTGTGATTCCACTCAGTTCCTCAATTCTGTCGGTCTTGGAGGACCAACAAAACATTTTTCTTTTCAAGTTACCCTTGATTAAGAAGCTTTTTGTAATGTGTCATGTGTGCATATGTCAATTTTTCTAAAACGCATCATTTGCCCTCACCAGTGTATTTGGGTAACCTCCCAACAGTCATTTTTCTGCCAGTAAGCTGCAGTTTTAATATAGGAGATAGCTCAGTATCTCCTCATTTCTGTTTCCCTTTTACTTTGCCAAAAAGCTCAGTAAGATTATAAAAATTTTCAGATACACTCTTTCCGCGGGCCTTTTTTCGTAGGCTTATCATACCTCATAACCCGCAATGAATTGTTATTCGTGTGATTAGCCCGGGTTCTTCTCTGGTTCCTGGCAGTTATGTGAGTGTCACAAGGCTTATATCTTCTATCATATGATACATTATTTTCATTTACGTTTAATAGTTACCTATATTTCTATATGCGGATTCAAACTCTTCTTCAGAACACATTGCGTAAGCACGTTTTTTGTGCTATCCTCCCACATGTCGTAAATTTTTCTGAGGCTCAACATAGCATTTATGTTTTTGCATACTAGACCGCAGTGAAGAGTCTCGATGTGTTTGTTAAAGACCTAAATATAAATTAGGAAAAAAAGTATAAACACCTCAGTAGTGTGTATATCTTATGAAGTTTCCGGTTCGGTTAGCAACTCCGACAGAGCGTTTTCTCAATAAAAGTACACCCTCCTATATTCCGAAACTCCGCTACATTCTCCCGCAAAATAAAATGCCGTGGTGTTCTTTATTGAGCGCCCGCATTTCATACCAATTTCTTTCCAGAGAAAAATAACTTAGCGCCATTTCATTACTTTGAATTTCTCGGAATGACCGAGCATAGCCTAATCTCACTCTTCGGAATGGATGGGCAGTTCACTTTTGTTCCTTCAATTTCTCAAGGAAAAAAACTATCTGTTGATTCTGTGCTGTGTTACCGAGTAACAGAACAGGTAGCTGACGTTGTCATATGCGTTAAGATTTGCAAAAAATATGTAGAACGTGTAACTCGAAGGCGAAGTTCAGGTTTGGGAGCAGCTTTGTAATATATCTCATGCAGAGAAGGTGGAGGAGGAAACAGCTTTATTCGACTGAATAGCTGGTAGATGGGCGAGGTCCATAGTCCAGGATTCCGTTGGTTCTACCCGCCGTCCTCGCCCTTTCCGTCAGCCCGAGCTGCCTATTCGGGTAAAGAAGCGCCCTTCTAATGCACGAAAGGACATTATGCCTGCTACTTATATTATTATTCGAATGTTCAGTCAGTTTTATTGGCCTACTTTTGCGCGGCCCGAGATGAAGCAGGTGTTAGATGCTGTCTGCGTGTTCTCCTTCGTTACACAGCCGGTCGCGTGCTGTCTTGCCATCTGCTCCGTGTATCATCTCACCAGTGCCCTTAGCCCCCTGTAGCTAACTCAAAGGCACATCGACCGTACCGGGCTCACATCTACCGTACTGTGAATATTTAGCTAAATGCTTTCGAGTGCATTTACAGTAATCAGCAGTAATGCTATTGTGCCGACGCGAGAGACCGCACGACAGAGTCACGGAGCAGGGTTTACAGTACGGCATTCACCTTAAGGAAATAGGCACCGCTCCCGCATTCTCACTTTTCTGCGTGCATGTCCACGTTTATGGCCTGCTCTTCAAAAGGTGGCCCGTAGCCCATATGGGACTTTTCCATACCCCACTGCGCTCAACTTTGTTCCACTTAAGGTGACTAATTGAGCAATGGGAGGCTGTTAAGATTTGTTGTTTTTAAAAGCGGCGCCGCACTTTTTGGTAGAATCTAAAGGGTTGTTGCAGCTCTTTTAAATATCACTTATTCATAATAACGCCCAGAATGACATCTCGAAATCTTGCAATAGGACTGGCAAAATAAAAAACTTTATCGATAGGTAGTTCATGCACACGAACCTATGCACAGGAGCTTATGTATCATACCCAATAAAAAGTTTTAAATGGGGGCCTTCCTACCAAAATAGTGTGGATGAACCAATTTCCATCAAGATGACTGGAGACTGGATATAACTGGAGGCACATGCGTTCATCGCCAGAGGCAAAGGCCACGCGCACAGAAATACACAAACCAAACCACAACCAAGTTTGATACAAATGAAGAAGGGGGCCGCACACTTGAACTCCAGCAAAACACGAACGTCGCGCAGCGGAGAGCTGTAATAGCTCAATTCTTTTGACTGCTGTACGCGCAACCATGGGCGTTGCTGTAGGCGGAGCTGTATAATTAAAAGCCATTTTGATTTGTCTCTTCGGGATTTTTGTATAAACTATGTAATTTAATCATACATTCTTGTTTCGCATTACCGTAGTAGGGGGTAAAGATTCAAAGCTCAGGATCACCTGCGAAAATGACCTGTTACGCTTATGGCGGGTGCCCGGCGCACAGGGCCATCACACAGTATTTTTTTCGCTTCCTTTGTTTTGATTTTTGTGCCTTTCATTGTCGATAGGGCGGGGAAAGCCCTGGGCGCAGAGCATCGGTGTTGTTACATTTCACTACTATATGCTCTCCGATGCCCACTGCAACAGACGTACAGATGGTTGACTGGTTGCCGTCTTATTCCCTGGGACGCCTTTGATGTCGACTTGCATGTTATAAGGCTGAGTGTCTGGATTTCCTGAAAAGACACTAGCGAGACTCGTTGTTATATGCACCTGCGTTTTATGTAGTTAGCTGCAAGCTTTCGCAATATCGGTTTGCGGCGAGAATCACCGCAGCTTCGGCTTCGCGCCCTTCTACGCCCTCCCCTCCTTGCGCACTCCTGCTTCCATAGAGAGCTAAAGAGATAGAAATACTTTATTTGCGGCTAGGCGAACACCTATTTGTATTCTTCCGCGAAAAAAAACCATGTTCAGCTGATCACCGAAATCTGCCGTCTCAACCTACATGGTTCACTTTTACTTCTGTCCTTCCGATCACCTCGTCGCTTATTTAATTCTGTGAGTATTCAGCGCCTGTTTGGTTCTACTAACGCTTTTAACAAATCATTTCTGCCTACGGCTATAGAAGAGTGGAACGGATTGACGGATGCTATTGTCAGCGAACAAGTTACTTTTAATTTTATAGATTTACTGCTATCCACCCTTGACTCCTAAATACTGTTTTTCTTTTATTCGTTGTTTTTTTGCTGCTGCCTGTATTTTTTGGATTGCGAATCGGCTGTTAAAAATTTTGTGTTTACATGCTCCGTCTTTTTTGTTATTTGTTGCTACCTGTATATTTTGGTGATTCAAAAACTGCAACAATGAACGGCATTTTTATTGTCATTTCTTCTTTGATTGTCCCCCCCCCCCCCGATTAAGGATAAATAAATTAGGGGAAGAGACGTTTAAGGGTAACTTAAGTGTAATTAGGAGACAATTACGGGTAAATAAATGATAATGATGATGAACCACACCCGACAATTTGGAGGATAAAGGTTAGGGTATGGGGGGCTGGTGGGCGGTGGTACTGGAGAAAATGGTGTGCTGAACATTTGCATGTCAAGCGGACAGTTGGGACGATGAGTGTGAGCGATAACCGTAGAGATACAGCCGCCCCAGTGTGATAAGGATTGCGCGAGGATGATCAATTGGATTCTCTATCCTATTGCGCAGTGGATAGAGAAGTACGGGGTGGTGCGAAAGGTGTAGCACATGTCAGAGCTATTCGCAGTGTTGTTTGAGAGACTTCTTGTAGAAATACGCCCCACCCGCCAAACGCGGAGAAGCCAAGTCGTCGCCAGCGCCCGGACAGTAATCTTGCGGGACAGCTGGTGAGCCAGCTGACTGGCTTGGATCCCCCAATGGACCACATCACACCACACCCGCATCACAGTGACTGAGGAAGGGGTGAGGGGTGATAGACTTTCAGATAGGTCGTCATGCAGATCCTCTGGAAGTCGTGTGCGGGAGCCGCTGTAAGCTGTAAAACACTTTTTCTGTGCTGTGGAAATTTGTAAGAAAGATAAAAAAGGGTACTTCGGCGGTTAAGCGAAGCGCGGGGAATTACTGCTTACCATTCGCAGTATGAAGGAGCATATAAAATGTATTTTTTGGCTTCTGAAGTAGCCGTCATTTGCCAGTAATGACCTGGCGACTTTGCTAAGGTGCGAACATTTTTAATCTCTTTTTTTTTCCCACAAGCACCAGTCCACTGTGATGATTTCCAGATCTGGGGTGTAGAGAGCGCACACCTGCAAGTGCCGCAAGAACGCAAGAAAGGCTAATTTCCACACCATTTTTTACCTACGGTACGTAATTTCGTGGCGACTTCAGGCTCATTACCTGCACGTCGGTAACACGGCTGAACCAACTCCGGAACCTGCTGCGTGGCAGATGGTACGGAGAGGGATATAGTAACTTTTTTTTTATTCCACTTCGACGCAAAACTGTAACTCTTTCTTTTCACATGGCGGCCCCTAACCCCACTGCACACTCAACCAGATGGGTCACTTTCTTTTGGAGCGGGGACTGGTACGAAAAATTATCCAATTCTACAGTGCGGCGTGAGGCTGTAGTTATTCACAATTGGTTTGATTTCGCTCACAACAGTCTTTACCCTTTAGATCACGAAGAAGCAAGCCTAAATAGTCCTCTGGTTGTATCACACTTGGCCCAGTCTTTTCTATGGGCATGAATAATTGCCATGTGTTCATTCGTTTTTTAGGGGTTACGTAATGCCAGTGCCTTTCTTGACAAAATGAAGATGGAAACGAACGCTTCCATTAGCAGGCAATCAATCATTATCACTCTCTCTTGCGAACAACGATCAAGCAGCGCCGCTTCAATGATGGCGAAAAAAACGCAAAAATGAGAACAAAACTCCCCTGATCTGAGCGGAACATTTCCAACGTGATAGAAGATGCAGGAAGAAGTATTATTGAAATCAAAAACAGTGGGTAACAAGCCTAATTGTCACATGTTTTACAACGCAAAAGTTATTACTACACAGAATATCTACCTTGATCCCCGGCGTGCGCAAACAAGAAAACTGGTGCAGCGTATCTCAACATGTCTCTACAGACATTTTCGAAAAGCTCACAAGGCCTTTGTATATGCGAGCTGGAACAGCGTTCATAGATTAGACGATTCATGTTGAAATTCAGAAATTATACGAACACCGGGATAGACGGTATTTGTACGAGATATTTAAATGTAATCTGCCTACTTGAATTCAGTTTTTTGGCGTGCCTAAGCGCTCAAGTGGGCGGTATACAAGGGCAAGAGTAATGCATCCTTGTGGGCTGAATTCTTGCATCAGAATATTGGCCGGAATCAGTCTGTACGAAGCAAACCCAACAAAGTATGAAGTAAAATGCGAAAGTACCTTTGGACCCCATTTACATTTATATTTTTTCGTAAATTCAGCAGAAAAAGATAATACGCTAGTATTTACTACAGATTTCCGATAGCTTGCCGTCTCACCGAATTTCAGAGAAGCTTCCTGTTTAACTCTTCAGCTTCTATTCCCAAATACAATTAGGCTACGAATATAATTAGCTATATGGCTACGTCGTAATGTCTGTGTATCAGACGTGTAACCATTGCTATTTTATATTTTGCACTTGATGCCACTTTTAATTGTGCTATTAGCTGTGTAAGGAGCTTTATTAACATTTTCGCCCTGTAATCCTAATTTTTGAATTGTATGCTGCTTTATGCTCTTGGTCTGCAACGGCCTTTGTGTAGGCTTGTTCGATCCTCACCGCATCAGGGCCCCTAAAGGTAAATAACTGATGATGATGAAGAACACGCACTTTGCTTAAGCTATAAAATATTACACATCAAAAGCGAATTTATTTTTTTGTCTGGTGTACGCATAGGTTTATGTTAATGTGGACATGTTTCCGCCATTGCCACTTGAACTGTGTTTCACGCAGTAGCTCCCTGCACGCGGGTTCTACTGCGAGAAATGCGTTTCCGCGCCCTCTGATGCGCCGCTGTCAGTTACCAGTGTCGGCAGATGCGAGAGTGTAGCTACATCATCTGTAAACCCAGCCAATCTCTCCCGTTACTTCGAACTCATCTCCAACCAGGTGTTTCTCGAAAAGGCGCGTAGAATTGAGGTGGACCAGTTTTCTGCGTACACGGGACCACCGGAAATTTTCCTCTAGCTATATCAAGCTTGTCTTTATAATGTTTCCTCAATCCCTAATTTTCAATCCCTAATATTTCCTCAATTCTTTAAAAAGGCACCAAGAAGATTTTATACGCGGAAACAAAATTCAGTAGCACTAATAGTGCACCAAGCAGGAATATTTTTCTGTAGTTCGAGAACCTTGAATAAAATTGACGCCAGGAACCACAATAAAATGTACTGTGTTATCTTCTCTGTTATGTATTCATCTAAATGTTCTTTAGACAAAAAAGCAAGCTGAACGAAGACTCCTTCAGGGTTGTTGCTTTGTAAATTTTGATGTTACAACTGCGAACTGCCACGGCATTGCATGGAGGAAAAATTATTTGGCCAATATATTAGAGCGGAGTTTCTCTTCATGACTTTATCATGACATGGTGACCACGGCCACAGATTGAATTCGCGATAAGGTTAAAGCCATTGGTCTTCCTTAAGAGGTAAACAGGGTATTTTTTATGAATTTCACGTTTCTTTCGGTCAATAATTCGGAACATCGGAAAATAACGTTTTTAGTATGGTTAAGTAAATAGCAAATCTTTGAATAACTGCAAATTGTTGCTTGAATTTTCACGCTGAAGTTGGTAGGTTCCGACAACAAATTAAAACTATATCCTTTTACGTGATGAAGTGTTCACAATTGCATACCATTTCTATTACAAGTATGGCCCTAGTATTCTCAGCCGCTGATAACACTTTGATGTTTTTAGATTGGTTTCACTCGCAAATATTGGCACTCAGGTTGAAGGGAAGGCGGCCGATATAATATTTAACCTTCCCTGTGAATTACGCGTGGTGGCCTACCCCGTTTCTCGTCTGTTACAGTAACTTACCTCACGCCGTAAAATGTGCACCCACTTTTAACTTGGCGTAAATAGTTCACATACCCTAATTTACATCCAGTGCATTTTTCGATTCTGGTTTTATAGCCCCTACAGGTAGTGCAGCATCTCTGAACACGGATGTTCCAAATTAAAAGTTTTTTGTCCAAAATTGGGGTGTTTTATCACCTAATTGTCAGCTTTTCAATGCACCCCGTAACCCTTCCCCATAATTCCCCCTATGACGCTTGTCCTAGGCACGTTAAATTACGTCCCAATACAAAAATTATGCTCATTACACGCGCCAACGAACTAGAAACTCTTTGCAAAAACTCTCTTCAAATATTAAGCTTTATCTGTCGTGAGAGGCTTAATAAATAATCTTTTCTGGTGGCTAACTTTGTAAAAAGTTCAAGCGCATTTTGTGAGATAAAAATTTTGTCAGCTCGAAGCAACGTTACAGGTGAGTGACAGGGACGCTTCTACTTGCTTATAGCGAGAAGATTGGGTTTTCAAACAATACGTTCAGATTGTATCGTGTTCACAACAGGAGCTTAGAACTTTATTTTGACACAAGGTGCGCTCTGGTCGCAACAACATTTTATTAGGATACAATGGATTGGCGTGTCTACTCCAATCTCTAACATGACATGGCTTCTTAAAGTTGAGCATTTTCCCGGCATGCTTCGAAATATCTCGGCTCTTCTCTTGTCAAACTTTATCCCCAGATATTGCGCTTTGGTTGAAGCCTAGGCCTTGAAACTCTGTGGAGGCTAAACAAGGAGCCCCTATGTTTCGACATTTTGGTACACATTTAAACTCGAGCAAGTCTACCTTAACCCGCACTCCTTCACAACTCAGATCCTCGGAGACAACGGCTAGCTTGGGCGCGTCGAAAACCACTTCAAAGTTTATTGCGACCGGGGATTTAGGCTAGTTTCTGTGGGAAGCCAACAGTAAAGAAAGTTTATTTATGAGCCATTGTCTCAAAATGTCATGTACATATAAGAACGAAAAACTTATTAAATACAGGTATATACGTTTCCATGGCTTTTTTCCTCAAAAATATTAAAACAAACTTGTGAGTGCACACATTCGCCATTATAATATTTCACACGTTCGTGGTTGCGACGACAATACACACTAACTAGTCCGAGTCGCAGTTTTTCTTACAACAGTTGAAAGCAAGCAACAAAAGTAGGCTATGTAGGAGAGGCATATCGCGAGAGCACTTCTGCGAGGCATATCAGAAGATCTTTATAACACCTTAAAATGGGAAGGCCCCATCTAAGTGACCTCTAAAGAAACCGGTATGTGTTAAAGGATTCACCGCCTAATACCATTACTGGCACCGTGCGTTTCCTTGCTCGTGCGTCTTGTCGGTGCACCATTTCTTTCAAAGTTGTCTATTGCTGGCAGATAGTTTCAACGCAATCTCCTCGTGCAGGTTGCCAGTGGCAAACGTGTTCCTCTAAAAAGTAGCAATTTATTTTACACCCACGGCAACAGTGGGTAGTTTTGTAGAGTTGTGCATAATGTAAAAACGCCATGCCTTTGTGTAGCATCTCGTTCAAAAAATTCACCCTCAGAGCCTTTCTCAGAATCAAGAACCTGACAGCACTGACAACCATAGAATGCTTCAGGTGATAAACCTTACCAGCAAGGTCTTTATGCCACCTCATCTCCCTCTGTGTGATTTTGACGGTCGCTTGCCGTAATTGCACAAGTCATATGGTCTTTTCCAGATGTTAACATCAACTTTTGCCCCCAACACGTAACCTTGAACCATCTGGTATGGGAATGCGAAAAACCCCATCAATTACACCAAAGGCCTTTCCCCCGTAAGAGCAGTTGGAGGGAGGCTGTAGCCCTCGGACCTATCCACTCAGCGCATGCGGATAGGGAGGGCGCTAGCAGCTCGCAAAAAATGGTATTATGGACATAAGGTGTCGTCACATCCGGGATACCCTAGTACGTGCGTGCTGCTAGGGGCGTCGTTATTGAGGGCATCGTTAAGAGCTCGTGTTGCCAGCACAATGAACCAATTATTTCGCAATTCAGGAGGTTCACTCTCGCTTTCTTTCTCTCTAGTTGTGTATTCCGCGTGTTCAAAAGTGCGTTACACCTGTAACCAAGACGTCCTTCTTGAATACATAGTATTCATATCTGAAGAATTGTCATTTTTAAATGAACTTCGGTAAAGCATTGCAATTATCCCTAAATTGTTAACATTGGTTTGTACGATTGGACAGAAGTACGTCAGTAGGGTTAAATTTTTGGTGTGCTCTTTTGTGTGAATTCGCAATCTATAAAATGGATGCACCACGAGGTCTCCACAAATTTCATTTTATTCGTGTTGTACAGCCCGGAGATGTCTCTTATATTGTTATTTTGATGAGACTTCCCTCACTTAATAAGTAGCGCATCGTTACTGGAGTGTCAAAACTGTCACGTTAAAACAAATACTTCTGAACTTCACACATGCTAAGACGCGAAGCACTAATAATGGACAACTCCCCCTCCCAGGGGTGCCGAGTTATTCAAATTTCAGCGATGCTACTTGTGTCCCGGGGCCGTTGTTCTGGTCCTACCCCAGTATGGGCGCGGCGTTTCTGAAGCAGCGCTGAAATCATTTACAGCTTTGTACCTTCGTACCTTATTGTCCGATTAGGGACATAAACAGCAGTCCCTCACCAGATAAGTATCTCGCCACCCTGGTGTAGTAGTTGGCCGCCACTTCCAATGACTAAGACACTCAACTTTCAACCCTTAGTCCCCAGCACCTGTAGAGCATCTGTCCACCGCGGTAGTCTGAACAGCGAGAGAGCCGAGGGTACGAAGAATCCCTGGGTCTGGACAGGCCGACAATGGCACTTGACCGTGGTAACATTCCACGTGCGCACTTTTTCTGCTGAGGAAAGCTTAGCTATTCTACTAGAGGATCTCTCGGACTTTACGTGGAATATTGCCGCGCTCCATGTATGCGTTTGTTTATTTATTGTTTGTCTTTACTGCCCGGCCACTCCCGGGTCTGTGATCTGTGTCCCCGGCGAAGCGCGTCTTCCATTCTTTATTTTTATGCCGCAGGGGCTATCTCATTCAGATAAGCAGACTGTTTCGCCCTAACGTCACTAGCCCAGAATAATCTCATTTGATTTACAATGTTCTGGATGTTACTCGACGGTTCCAGAAACACTCGCGCCGAAAGGTAAAAGCCTGCAGAGCAGATCGTCGCCGCTCGCCTTCGCACCTCACTTTGTTGATTGCTGCTTATAGGGGTAAGGAAGGGTAGAAGGTCAGGAGAAGTTTTCATGAAGCTCACTAGCGGGCGCAATCTGTGCTGCAGAGGAACTCAAGAGGAGAATGAACATAGAATGGAGTTTTTAATCCACAGAGAAATCGCAAGAAACGTTGAGGAATGTTTCAGCGTTGCCGAGAGAGTCGTGGCTGTTGTATTTAAGCTACACAATCAATAGAGGTTAAATATAGTCTACGCCAATGCGCCAACAACCCGCTATAATGACCGTACACAGTTTCTACGAGGACGTCAAATAAGCAAAGGAGAAGGCAGCAACGCAGTTCGCAAGTGTGATGGCTCACTTAAGCGCAAAGGTAGGTGAGAAGTAAATGGGAGAAAGGTTACTTGGAAACTTGGGAACAGAGAATCAAAACAGTCGATGAGGCAGACTGGTCGGATTTGCAGAGAGAAAGAACCTGAGGTTGACGAACACATTCTTCTACAACAAAAAGGAAATAGACATGGAAAAGTCCTGATGGTACAAAAAAATGAAATTGACTTAATTTTAGCTGGCAACCCAGGTATTGTGCAAGACGTAGAGGGGCTAAGTAACATTACGAGCACCGATCATAGGATGGTTGGATGCAAGCTAGCGCTGGATCTCAAAGGAGAAATTAAGAATCTCGTAAAAACCCAGAATCCCGGCATGGAGTCAGTCAAAGGCGGATCACAGGATTTTAAAAAAATTCTTCAAAACAAATTCGTGCTTCTGAACGAGCAAAGCAAGGTCAGTGTCGGCAGGCTAAACGACCACCTAACCTAGGCTTTCAGTGAATCAGCAATAGCTGAGGGAGGAAAAACATGTAGGGAACAAAGTGGAAAACTAAGAAAACGAAGGAAGGTATTGCCACAGGTAAGAACACGAAAGCGTCAAGTACGGCGGATTGGATTGAACCAGCCAGCTTTTGAAACGGAATAACAGAACTAAAACAAACGACAGTCGTGCAGATAACACGCCAGTGACTGAGGAAACACTGCAAATAGACGGAAGCTTGAAAGCATCTAAGAAAACCCAAGCCATCGGCAAATACAGGATGTACAGTCACCCAAATATGTAAATAGCGTGCAAGAGTGGCTACTTTTCTGTGCGTGAGCGTGATAAGACGGGGCCACGTTGCAAGGAGCTTGGCAAGCGCATGATCACAAAGCGCGCTCAGCTGGCCCAATTGTATGGCAGGCTGTTCCTTCTATGGAACATATCCACATGCAAGCGCACTGCGAATGAAAAGGCAGCGTGAGTAAGCCAATGATTTTGCTAGTACCTTATGTTTCGAAGATCAAGGTTGCAGCGCACACAATTGATAACTGACGGTCCTACAGGCGAAAAAATCGGTTACGCCAGGAAGTAGCAAACGAGTAATTTATGTTCTCCGGCTTACTTCATAATTGGGCGTGTTCGGGGAATCTTTAAATATCCTTTGCTGATTCGGGCTGAAACTTTGACCCTAGGAACAAACAATGAGAGAAAAATATTTCGTTTACTCAAGCTGCCTGTTTGTCTGCTGCGCGCTTGTATGGCGCTACTTTCTTAAGATGGAACAGCCTAGCAGACTATGGGTTCAACTGAGCGTGCTTTCTGAGCATGCGCTTAGCCTCAACATCTTTGCAACTTGGCCCCGTCATACGGCGCTCACACACGGAATGGGCGCTTGAGCATGCTAGTTGAAGATTTGGGTGACGGTGCACACTCAGAAGCCAACGCGATGGCATTACGCACAACGTGGACGCAATATTGAAAATACCAGCACTATTCTACAACAGGCTGTATTACAGCGAAGTTAGTCCAGGGGAAACTACTGGGAGTACAAGCTCAACTTGCGATGCCCCACCACTAAGTAAAGAGGAAGATGGAAAGACTCACAACGGCATAAAAATGGGAAAAGCTGCAGGTGACGACGGCATAACCCTGGATCTTTTGATTGAGGGAAAAGATATTGTATAGAAAAAGCTTGCTGTACTATTTTAATAATGCTTGAATACTCAAAACGTACCCATGGCCTGGAAAAACGGCAACGATATTCTGATTTTTAGTAAGAGAGATCCCCAAGAGCACAAGAATTACACAACCATCACCCTACTCTCAGCTGTTTACAAGCTCTTACCAAAGTTATAATTTGCCGCATAGGTGACAGCCTAGACTCCCAACAAACCAGATAGCAGGCTTGGTTTAAGAAAAGGTACTCAGCCATGGAACACATGCATGTCATCAATTAAGTGATAGAAAATTCACCAGAGTACACTAAAACCCTTTACATGGCAGATATAGTTTATGAGAAAGCGTTCGATTCCGTACTCAGCGCAGCCGTGGTAGAAGAAATAAAAGACCAAGGCGTAGACAAAGCATACAGAAGACTTCTAGAGTACAAAAAAGGAAAGTACGGGCAGGACAACCCTCCGCAAGCAAAGCGATATTTTTCCGATCCGAAAGGGGGCAAGACAGGGAAATACCATCTTGTCAAAACTATTCACAGCAAGCCTGGAGGGGGCATTCAAAAAGGCTCACTATGGAAACATAGGATTAAGGATGAACCAGGAATGCTTGATCCATTCGAGGTTTGCGGAAGACATAGTCTTGCTTAGTAAGACTGCATAACACGTGCTTGAACAACTACAATCAGAAACCGCGGACGTGGGCTGAATGTAAATATAAATAAATCTAAAGCAAGGAAGAATAAGCGTACCAAAACGTCCTCTTCATCTCAGGGAACGAAACGTTACAAGTAGAAAAAAATATAACTATCTAGGACAAATAGGTACGCTGACCCCGTCCACGCGAAACAAATTCGGCGTAGAATATGTATGGGTTGGGGAGCACTTGGTAAGCAATCCCAAATAATCCAAAGTAAGTTACCTCTCTCAGTGAAAATAAAAAAACTCCCACCTCCCCTCGCGGGAACCCCTGTGTAGATGCGACGCATAGGCGGAGCGCCGAAGGGACCGCGTTTTATAGCGCACATAACGTTGAGGGGACTGCGTAAGCCAGTCCCAGTCGATGACGACGTTGGCGTACTTGTAAAGCGGCGTGAACTCTAGGTGTTTGAGCCAAGCGTGGATGTTGCTTCGCCGGAGAACGGCACACCGGTTATATGCGCAGCGCGCCCGAAGGAGAGGAAACCGCGGAAGAGAGAGTACTGCACATGCGCCGGCCCCAGCGCGTCTGCCGCGGCTATGACACAACGTGCCGCGGCTACGACGCAACACAATCCAACACAATCCACTTTAATCCAATCCAAATCCAATCCAATCCAATCCAATCCAATCCTGTCCAATCCAATCCAATCCAATGCCCCTCGCGAGAGAGTGTTCACTATCGGAAAGGAGAGGGGGTGAGCGGCGGAGAGCGCAGCTGGCGCGGCGAGGAGAATGCGGGAGGGGTGGACAACGCCGACGACAACGACGACGGCGCCGGAGGGGCCAAGGCGAGTGAATCAGATGCTCTGCATCTAAAAATGTGCAACCATGGGTAACAGCAAGTGATGAAATACGGAGCTGAAACTGGTGTCCTAATAAACAACTAGAAAGCAAACTTACGTCCTGTCAATGGCCATGGAACGAACAGTGAGAAAAAGCGCTCAGGGAGAGGAAAGGAGCTACCTGGATCAGAGAACAAGCAAAAGTAGAAGATATCATAGTTAACAAACGAACTGGACTTGAGCTGGTCATGTTGGAAGTTAACAGACAACCGGTGCACAATTAGAGTAACAGAGTGGATACCAAGAGATAGGTCTGTCAGAAGGGGAAGTCCACTAACCGGGTGGAGGGACGAACTGAATAGATTCACGGTAAATTTGTGGACTCGAGCAGCGCAGAATAGGAGCGGTTGGTGGTCAGTGGGAGAGGCCTTCTTCCTGCTGTTCACCTGGATAGGCGGCTGCTTCTAATGATGACGATGATGATGATGATGATGAACTCTCCCTTTCAGTAGAACGTACTGACTCATGTCCACTGTGTGGACTGATGTTTCAGCTTCCTTTAAAAAAAAGTTTATGGACCTTCAAGAGAAAATGTGTGATGAAGTGGCGTGACTAGTGGTTAACAAGCGACTAAGGTGCAAATTTGAGTCAGCTATGTCGCTTAAGTACAGCGCCACAAATACATCACGTGTAGTAGCAGCAGCCCCTTGATGGTAAAAATGCCATGAACAGGGTAAAAAAGGGGTTTCCCCGTCTTGTACATTGTTCCGCCCGACTGTGTATGACCCCTCCAATCATAATTGATTAGGCTGCCTTAGTAAAGCCCGATAAGGTGTTAAAAAATAACTGTGACGTAGTCATGTACAACCCATGCACTTTGCCAGCTTTGCTTCTTCTAAACCCCCACAACAGTCAGTGCCCTCCTTGGTTTGCTTGTACCGCTGCGCGCACAATGTCATCTTGGTGTACAAAAATAATTTATGTAATGTATCGTTGAAAAATTTACCACATTGACTCCATGATTGCGAATTTCGGTAAGCTGTGCTGAGCTACGATATCGGTAACATGTCTTGCTTTGGCGTAGAACTGAGTGAGTGAGTGAGGGAGGGAGAGGGGAGGGGAGAGAGAGGGAGTGCGGGAGGGAGACAGGGAGGGAGAGAGGGAGTTTGTGAGTGTAAAAGAATGTTTATTTAAATGACCCCCAAGGCTCTTATTTCCGTGTGTCCTGGCGGTGGTGGCCTTTTCTTGCCCGGGAAACCCCGACCCTTACAGTCAGCCCAGGCCCTTTTCTCCATGTTATGCAAAACTGAGAGGTAGGCACTAGCTAAGTGGCCCAAGCACTGCTCAGGCTGGGATTAGTAAGAATTCGGTTCACTGACGCTCCTATAGGATCTGTTGCCGGAGTCCACGTTGGGGGCAGTTTTTTCAGGCAGCCCCCGCACGGGGCACCTTGAGTAATCTTGGTGACGGTACTGGCGATACCGCGGACCCCGAGCCCCCAAACATAAGCTGGATCCAACCGTGGCGATGTGTTTATAGGTGGAGGGTTAGAAACCACGAACGGTGGCCGTCGGAGCCCAGGTCAAGCTCCGGCGGATGGGCTCCCTGTCTGTTCACCAGGCAGGGAGCTCCGGGACCTCTTTGACTACCAGGGTAAGGTCAAGGAAGAAAGTACCCCCGTCTCCCTGCTTTCCAATGTATCATATGGGATTTTCCAAACCCCCCCCCCAAAGGTGATCGGCCCCCGAAAAGGGGCCGCACCGAAGCTTCATTCCCACCCTTGCCAACAATTGCATCCCAAAAGCCAGATAACTATCCGCGCTTCTTGATTGTTGAATCTCTTGACAAGTCAAATCCCATCTCCTCCCAGTCAGTGTTCCTTATCACGAAATTCCTTGAAGGCATCCTTGGCAAGTCTTTCCGAGCCAAGAAACTGAGAACCGGTGAAGTTCTGGTCGAGGTAAACACTCACCAGCAAGCCACAAGCCTCCTTACCCAAAATCGCATGGCAGATCTGGACATCAGAGTCACACCCCACCGTAGCCTCAATAGCTCTCAGGGTGTGATTTCTGAGCCAGATCTGATAAATGAAACGGAAGCCGATCTGCTCGAAGGTCTGAAAGGCGAGGGCGTGACGGCAGTGAGGCGCATCACCATGCGGCGAGATGATAAGCAAATCATGACAAAACATATAATCTTGACATTTGACCGTTCCACACTCCCCGAATCTATCAAAGCAGGCTTCATTCATTGTTCTGTCCGGCCTTACATCCCGAACCCGCGGCGCTGTTTCAAGTGCCAACGGTTCGGGCATGGCACCACCTCCTGTCGCGGCAAAACAACGTGTGCAAAATGTTCATCCCAAGATCATGATACAGATAACTGCCAGGCTCAACAATTAATGTGCAGCAACTGTCGTGGACCTCATGCTGCGTACTCCCGCACGTGTGAAAGGTTCCAGATGGAAAAGAAAATAATAAATCTCAAAATCACTGAAAACATCACCTTCCCAGAGGCGCGGAAGAGGTTCGCCTCTTTCCCCCTGGGCAGGTACGCCGACGCAGCTCGCCGGGGGGCGGAGCGGCGTCTTGTTTCGGCGGGGACCCAGTACCGAGAGTCGGACTTGGTCCCGCCCCCGCCCCCCCCCCCCTGGGTTGCATCTTGCAGCCCAACCCGCCTCCGCACCGCTCGCTGAGCCAGCAGCGGCTGTGGTGGCATCCACGTCCGGTGGGGATGCTGCTGCACCCGCCGTTTCCCCCTCTCCACCGGCCCGAAGCACACGCGAGGGCCCGGACGCAATGGAGACGGAGGCAGTCGCAGCGACCCCCTCCCCCGCCTCACTGCCTGTGCCATCTGTGGTGCTCCCCACGCCTTCGGCACTGGCACCGCAGGCAAAGAACGCCCGAAAGGGTACCACGTCAAGGGGGCCCAGTCCGCTGGGCACCCCCTTGCCATCAGATGACGACATGGACGTCGAGCCCTTCCGGCTTTCATCGCAACGGAAGGAACGGGCTGCGACGTCCAGGTCAGTAGAGAAGGCCAGAAAGCCCCTCCCAAGAGTCCAAGCCCCGAAAGACCCTACATAAATAATCACACTCCAGTAGCTCTAACACATCATAATGGGAAGAGAAAACATAGTTCAATGGAACTGCAGAGGCCTTCTGAATAATCTTGATGACGTGCATGAGATTCTGCATGCCAACCAGCCAAGTTTAATGTGCGTCCAGGAAACACATCTGAATTCCAAACACACAAATTTCTTGAATAGTTACCTGGTATACAGGAAAGACAGGGATGGCTGCACACACTCTTCTGGCGGTGTGGCCATAATCGCCCGCAAATCCTTAGCATGCCACCCTGTCACCTTGAACACCGTCCTTGAGGCTGTAGCCGTCCGCACAATAATTTTTAATAGGTTGATAACGGTATGCTCCATTTACATTCCTCCTGATGTTACACTTTTGAGCTCTGATTTCGAGGCACTGGTTGACCAGCTGCCCGAACCATACATTCTAACAGGCGACCTTAATGCTCACAATTCTCTTTGGGGCTCGTCTCGTACGGATGTCCGGGGTCGCCTGATAGAAAGGTTTCTTACATCCTCTGGAGCATGCCTTTTCAACAACAAACAGCCTACATATCATAACATAGGACACAACACATACTCATGCCTTGACTTGGCTATTGGCTCCGCAGTTCTCTTTCCTCTTCTCGAGTGGGGTGTGGGAACTGACCCATATGGCAGTGACCACTTCCCCACCTCACTTACATACATAGGTAAAGGCCCATGCAGTCCATCTTCCCATAATCGGTTCAATGAAACACGAGCTAACTGGAATACATTCACAGAGACATCCAAACTACACCACACATCCATAGGACACCTACACGTTGAAGAATCTACCACACTCCTCACGGCGCACATCCTCGACGCCGCCGAAAAGTCCATTCCCCACGCCTCTGGTGCCCCGCGCAACCAGCGGAGGCCGTGGTGGAATGAGGACTGTAGGCGGGCGCGAGAGGCCCAGAACAAGGCGTGGGGTATCCTTCGTCGGTACCCCACGTCGGGAAACCTCCTCTTGTTCAAACGGGCCAAGGCGTTAGGAAAACGTGTGCGCCGTGGGGCAAAACGAGAGAGTTGGCGTACATTCATAACATCAATAAACTCCTACACAGACACAAGGAAAGTATGGACACGAATACGTAAACTCAATGGACAACAGACACACAGCCTGCCTCTGGTCAGCACTACAGGGGACACACTCGAAGACCAGGCTGACATACTCGCACAACACTTCCAACACGTGTCCAGTTCAGCACACTACACGAACACTTTCCTGAAACATAAAGCCTGTTGTGAAAAGAAGTCCCTACGCGACAGCAACAAATCACAGACTTCTTACAACTCCCTGTTTTCACTACATGAGCTGAGGGCTGCTCTAAGCACGTGTAAACCCTCAGCTCCAGGCCCAGACAACATCACATACACAATGATACAACACCTGCACGCAGACACTCTTCTAACACTGTTACACCTATATAACAAGATTTGGCTTTCGGGGCACATTCCAAACTCTTGGAAGGAGGCTATAGTTGTAGCTTTCCTGAAGGAGGGAAAGGACCCGTCGTCCCCCTCAAGCTACCGTCCTATAGCCCTGACGAGCTGCCTGTGCAAGCTCTTCGAGAAGATGGTAAATCGCAGGCTCGTGTACTTCCTCGAGTACAACGGTCTTCTCGAGAGCTGCCAGGCAGGCTTTAGGGTGGGGCGATCGACGAACGATCAGCTGGTAGCTCTTGACTCGTACATCAAGGATGCCTTCGCGCATAAGCAGTATTGTTTAACTGTCTTCTTCGACCTTGAAAAAGCATACGACACCGCTTGGCGTTATGGGATCCTTAGGGACCTCAAGTCATTCGGTATATCAGGTAACATGTTAAACACTCTTGTTAGTTACTTGTCAGACAGAACGTTTCGAGTAAGAGTTGGTTGTGCACTCTCAAACGTTTACGTCCAAGAAAATGGCGTGCCACAGGGTGGCGTGTTGAGCTGCACTCTCTTCATAGTAAAAATGAACTCTCTTGGTAAGGCACTGCCACCTACAATCTCTTATTCCATGTATGTAGATGACGTGCAGATATCCTATAAATCATGCAATATGTCAATCTGCGAACGTCAAGTCCAGCTTGGTGTAAAGAAACTTGCCGGCTGGGCAGACAAGAATGGTTTTAAATTAAATCCTGTAAAAAGCTCCTGCGTTGTGTTCTCCAGGAAGCGCGGGGTCCATATGGACCCAGACATTACTCTTAATGGCGTATCGCTTCCTGTGAACAAGGAGCACAAGTTCTTAGGTGTTGTGTTCGACCAAAAACTCACATTCATTCCACACATCAAGGAACTTAAACATAAATGTCTGAAAACAATGAATATACTTAAGGTTCTCTCCCATCAATCTTATGGTTCCGACAAAGAACTCCTACTACGGCTCTATACTGCTTTGGTTGGGTCTCGTTTAGGCTATGGCAGTGTGGTATATGGGTCGGCGACTAAAACAGCGTTGCGAATGCTTGACCCAGTGCTACACTTGGGGCTTCGTCTCGCCTCGGGTGCTTTTCGCACTAGCCCTGTCGAGAGTCTGTATGTCGAGTGTGATAAGTGGAGCCTTGAGAACCAACGAACGTACATGGACTTGCTATATGCTTTTAAAATTTCATCACTGAATAATCATCCTTTTTATCCTGTCTTTAACGATACATCAACATCTCTGCTCTTTGCAAATCGCCCATCCGTTCCTCTGCCCTTTTCACTTAGAGTGAGAGAGCGAGCCTCGGATCTCAGTGCTTCGTTTTTAGATGTGTACAGGTCATCCTTTTCTAACAGTTTACCGCCTTGGCAAGTTCGCCCTGTGTCGTGCGACCTGTCTTTTATGAGACTTGACAAAAATCGTGTACCACGAGCTGCAATACTGCAGCACTTTCTGTCTTTGCAGTTTAAATACACATGTGCAGAATTTTATAGTGACGCTTCTAAAACCTCCAGTATGGTGTCGTGCGCTGCTCATGGTCCTAATTTCAATGCAGCCAGAACCATGAGCGTGCACACATCAAATTTTTCAGCAGAAGCGTATGGAATTTTACTGATTGTACGACACATCCTTGAAAATCACATTCCCAATTCCATCATATATACAGATTGTTTGAGTGTTGTTCGCGCACTGTCATCGCACAAGCCCCCCAGAAACCACATAGTTAATCTTGTATTCTGTACTATCATGTCCGTGTATGCACAAAAGCATGAGCTGGTCCTCTGCTGGGTCCCAGGACACGCAGGGATCTCTGGGAACGAGTTGGCAGACGAGAGGGCCGGTGCGGCTGCACTCAGGAACACTGTGGACATTACAACGGTACCCTACACAGACCTCAAGCCACACATAAGACAACACCTGCGCAGAACATGGCAAACACACTGGGACGAACAGACAGACAACAAACTACATGTAATAAAGCCACACTTGGGATGGTACACAACTGACTCACACAACAGACACACGGAAGTCACCTTGGGTAGGCTGCGGATAGGGCACACCCATGCGACGCACTCGTATCTGCTGACGGGATCTTCTAGACCCCAGTGCAGCAGGTGCGGAGAGGCCCTATCCGTAGTGCACATACTAATCACATGCAAGGCACTTGACACAACACGACACAAACACTTCAGAGAACTCTACAGACAACATATTTCCCTACATCCATCGTTTTTCCTAGGTGATGATGCCATTGTTTCCGTGAAACGTGTGTTTGAGTATTTGTCCGACGTCAAGTTTTTAAACCTCATCTCCTATCACGCCTAATCATATCTGGCCCTATACACCAGCCATCACCATTGCCGTTAATTGATTTTATTGTTATTTTGGCTTTAGTAGCCACTATTTTATTTTAGATACTTTTGTTTGGCGCTCTTTGCCCCAGCTGGCCTTGCGCCAAAAAACTCTAACGATCATCATCATCAATTTCAGGAAGCGGGGTAGAACGTAAAGTACACGGGTTATATTACAGTGCCTAGGAGCAAGAGTTCGTTCATAGCCAGCGAAAGGCTGTCTCCTCGGCTGTGGAAAGACGAAACAGTGCAAAGGTTGTGGAACGACGAAACAGTGTCAAAACAGTGAAAAGGTTTTCGGCAGGATAACGGAAGAGAAGTCGGCTCTTACTGGCAGTATGGTGTGTATGACAAGATACATCAAAGCGAGATATTTGCCGAATGTACCTGGGCACCAAAGTTGATATTGAATACGTGATAAACAGCAAACAATTTCTACAAGAGCCAAAAAATTGCATCGATGAAGGAATGGACCACTAGGGCCTTTAATTGTTGCATGGGGTGCCTTGGTCATGACGAATTTATTATCAGCAGTGGCAGTCAGGCGACGTGAAGGTTTAGAATAGTTGAGGACTTCAGGGAAAGGTGCGATGCTGTTGGGAATAACAAGCGCTGTACACTATACGAAAGCACGGCAGGTTCCTACAGCTCCCAATAAAAGGTGGCTGAATAGAGCACTCCTTGAAAAGGCGATTAGTTGAATTATTACAAGTTCATCTTTTCGTGCCAGGCCTACACAGCAAAAAATTGCAGGACTTTTCTAGAGAAACGAGTTCAGTTCTAAAAAGAGAAAATTGAACATTGCTATGACAAGTTAGTAAGTGTGACAGCAAGTTGTCTATAACGCAAAAGAGTCTGTATTCTTTGCCGAGGCAAGTACAATTTGTCCATTCTTTGTTCCTCCAGGGAAAGGTATATTTGTCATCTTTGCATGTGTGGCTCTGGTTCTCTTAGAGTTCTAAGTTGAATAAACAAATAAAAACTGGTATAGTCATTTGTAGAACATACTTTTTTTCGGTTATGTGTCAAGCGTAAACAGATCATTGTGAGGTGCAATACCGGCCTGGATGTCGGCGTGCGTGTAATTTTTTTCCAGTTATTATAAAATCTGCAAGTTATGGAGCATTGCCCCTACATTATATGAACAGTATACCAGGCCTATTGAGAATTCCTATTGGGAAAACCGCAGGTTTGGGTTCATACAGTGAAACTTCACTTGAGCGAAATTGAAAGGACCTCAGGAAGAAAATTTTTAAGTGAAAACTCACTCAACTGAAGAAAAGTATGTTGCAGCGCGTTGCAACAATACAAAGAGAACATCGAATGGTAAAATGATGTTTCAACAACCTTATTTGCGATGACGCTAATTAGCCAGCGGATATTCTCTATTTAGCAGCTTTTTTAGAATGCAGTATCCATTTGCTGCACCTTAGCACTTATAACTGCCGCCCGCGGTTATAAATTGAGTCATTATGTAGGGTACTCTTGATCTTTATCAAGAGACAAAAGCAAGCTGGACTACAATTTTCCCAAACACATTTGTGCTTCTTTTGCTGAACATTTTGTGCTGCCGCTTCAAGGGTTGAATCGTCCTCTTTTTTTCTTCCTGATTTAGTACGCCCGCTATGGTACCTCCTCTAGTCAACTTGGCGCATGTGTCAACCTGAGCGCCACAGGTGGCATTGCCCCCAAAAGACAAAGGGCTGTCTATGTCCATACTTCCCGACAATTTCTTCCAGCCACCGCGTTCAGTGTACTAATCAGGGTCATGTTCTTTCTATTCGAAATTGGCGCCCACAGCGGTCCAGTTTACAGCGCTTCGACCTGCTTTTGTTAGCAGTTTACTGTTGTGTTGGCTTCGCAATTCACCACGCACTTGAGAGCAATTCACCTGCGGTGGCACGTTAATTTGGTCATGCTTCTGCATTCTCAGATATATCACAATGCGCCACTCAAGCCGCCGTCTTTTTAAATTTTTGGATGGCACCGAGATCAAGACGTTGCAAGATTGACTTGGAGTTTGGAGGGAGAAATTCAATATTGTTTGCTTTCGGCTGGCAACGAGATATACTAGGTGGCCAATCCAGTTTAAAGAAAAATGACGCCCATTATTCGTGACGCAGTAATAAAACGGAGTTTTTAACGAAAATTATTCTATAAAGAGTGCTGGTTACACGAGTTGAAGTGATCAATATGACCTGGGAGATGCATAGTATGGTTCCATGGAAGTGAATGCACCCTGCGCTCAATTTTGTGTCACTGATGGGCGTGTACATTCGTTTCAGCAGTGGTTCAGTGGGGTATTTAAAAACGTTCGTAGGCGTTATAAATTGTTGAAATGACGTTCGTTCAACTGGTTTTTTGCTGCACCAGGAAAATATCGCGGGAGAGCGTTTTTCATTACTGCTCCTAAGACACAGGTTATGGCTTGGTTCGCGTTACCTACAATCTGGAACGGGTCTGTTGTTTTTGCTTGAAAAAGATAAATATGTCTTATCAGAACGTGGCCCTAGCGGCAAACCGGCTACGACGTGAACGACACAAATACCCAGGTAAACCATGGAAGGCTAGAAGTCAAACAAAACGTGCCAGCCATGTATCATAGACGAAGAATGAATAAAGCAGTAAATAATGCTTGATTAAACTTAAGTAATCATCAATAGTCAGTTGAGAATAGAGGGAACTAGGAAGGGGTAAGGTGGACGAAGCTGCACAAGATTGGATTAGTTTGACATCAATGCACTTAGAATGCATGATTGAATCCTGATTGATTCTACATATTGGTCGCGGTTTCGATTCCCGGCCACGGCGGCCGCTTTTCTGAGGGAGGCGAAACGCAAAAACGCCCGTGTGTACGAGATTTCTGCGCACGATAAAGATCTCCAGGTGGTCAAATATAATCCGGAGCCCTCCACCACGGCGCGCCTCGTCGCCTGCGTGGCATCGGCGCGTTAAACCCTACAATCATCAATCCTGATTATACATATTAGAAGGCTGGCTTGACCGGGAATAAGGTGGGTCAAGGTTGACTAAACATAATTAAGGTGTATTAAGGCAGAATACGTATATTTAGATTGATTATGACATCTGTTAAGAAGGATTATATGAAATGAGGTAAGTGCGTTTTAAATAATGTATATTAAGGTAGATTAGTAAAGGTTAAAGTAGAGTAGAGTACATTAAGATAAAATAAAGTATATTAAGGTGCAGATACGGCTGGGTACGCTGTCAATGTGGTTGATTAGCTTGGATTATGGTAATTATGCTTGATTAGTATAATTAAACTGTATTAGTAAAATTAAGCTGGATAAACATAATTCATCTCGATTAGTAAAATTGAGCTAGATTAGTATAAATTACTGTCTATTAATCTGTATTGAGACTCTAAAACAGCGTAGCTTTCGTGACCACGAGTGGACTTGCATATAAAAGGCACCCATGGTAATAGTACTCAGGCCTTTTGCCTTCGAAGCGCGTAACAACGCCTGAATGTGCAAAGAAATTTTTATAATTCATGTGCGCTATGATTAGCCGCACGATCAAGCACGCACGCACAAACATTAACGAGTAGTTTGGTGCAGCTGAACGTATTTGTTATTGAAATTGCGGCCATTGCATGCGCGCGTGCTAAAGAATGCAAATGAAAGACGAGTAATTTAGATGCGCCCCTTGTAGTGATGTATAAGAATTCGCGTTGTTTTATGCAATCCTATGTATTCCAAAAAACCACACTAGTGTCGGAATAATTATATCACCGGGTCACCAGAGAAGGAAATATTTTAGATTTAGCCGTAATTAGCGCTATATACACGTTTTCCGGGCAAACTGCTCCCAGTAGGAAATACAACAAACGGCAAGGAAGGCTTTACGCACGCCTGTGGTGAGGTGCCATATATCAAAAAGAAACTAAAGAAAAAGGCAAGAAGAAGACGGGGAGGATGATCGACACAGCACTCACACGTGGAAACGCACGGTAGTTTGTGGTGCGGGCGACAAAAATTGAAGTGTAGGTATTTTTCACTTGGTGTCACACTACCCAAGAAAAACTTAAAGAAAGTTGGTGCTATGTTGGCCATAAGATAGCACTAGCCGCCCTTTTATCACCATCATCATGAATAATTTTGTTTTTGGCGATTATAGACGCGTTCACAGGTGCCGGCTCTTTGTAGTATTGCTTGTATTCGGTAAAAAGTGCGTTCTTCCGGCCGATTTTTTCAGTCAAAGTGATCAGCTAATGGAGTTCTTTACATCAAGGTTAACCGCCGCACCGCCTTCGTTGCATTAAGGTTGCATACACATGGCCTTCTATGGTGGTGTCAATGAAGAATAAAAAAACTTCCTTAAATCCAGGAATTCGTTACACAAAGGTTTGTTACATCCAGGTATAACGGTATTAGGTCCGCCTTTAGGTAGATAGAGGCAAAATTTGGCTGACATGCTGGGGTTGTTTATTTTCCTCGCATTCCTTGCTCCACAAGTTCAAATCCCAGACGCAATATCTTTAAAATTTTCTATCTGTTTGACATTTTCTTTGCTCTACGGCCATTTGTCAGTCCATCATTGGTTCACACCAGCGCGTGACGCTGAGTTTTCGCGTAAGGGAAAATTTATTACCTTCGCAGTAACCTCCCTAAGGGGTTTAAGCCGTAACTGCTTTGAATGAAAAAAATATGGGTTCCCTAGGTAATAGTTACCGCAGACATCTTTACTGTCATAACGTGTGTGCGTCTCTTTGCTCTTCTCACGTTGTCTTCCTAGGCTACCACACGGAAGACCATGCGAAACTACGTAATATGCAGCTACAAAAAATCAAATATCCCTCTGTCAAAATGATAAAGCTGGGGGAATGCGAATCTTTCTAAAATCCAGTCGCACACCAAGAGAACCAACCCAGAAAAGCGCGGATCTTATTTATTTGTGATCATTGATATGGTGGTAGCGCGAATCCTACCATAGATGTACGGTAAGTTGGTGTGATATGCTCTCCGGGCGAGAAACAAGCTGCCCAACTAAAAGATTAACAAGCCCAAGTCCATCTCGCACAACATCACCCGATGCGATAAAGAAAAAACGATGCGTACCCCGGGTAGCGCAGTCCGACAGGCGTCGAATTCATAACACGAGGGAAGCAGGCTCTGTTCCTTGCACAGAAAGTATTCTATTTTTCTTCACTTCACCCACGATCATCATTATTGTCAGAGAGAGATGGCCTTCGTGCAGTGCGTTCTGGGTGGACTATATATAACATGACTGAGAACTAAAAGCTTCGCTTTTCTATCTATTACGAAAGCCCCATAGAAAAAGCATATCGCACGCAAAGTTGACGCAAAATCTCGCCAAGGGAAGCTATATTATTTGCGTTGAATGCGTGCCTCCACAGTGAATTCCCGTTCCTGGCTTCATTTTGTTAAGTTATAGGGCGCGTCGAGCATTAGGGCCTTCCGTAGACGACGCTCCCTCCGACTTTCCAGTTAAAACGCCTTTGGCTAGAACTTGAGCCGCGATCTGAAGCGTTCTGTCTGGCAGACGGAACCCGCAGTCAATATTCACACACCCGACACAGACAAATGCGAAGCTAGGTTTTTCAAGCATCTCGAGAAACTCTTCCAAAGCAGCTTCAGGCTTTCTCCTCCTAAACCTCCTTCTGCCGACGCGAAACAAGTACTGCCCTGCGGGAGCTTGGGTAGAACCGATAGTTTCGTGCGAAGAGTTTTCGGCAGGCTGAAGGCAAAATCGAAAATTCTATTCATGCTAGACTGAACTTGTGAAATGCCGCAATTCAGGAGTCGCGTCTGGCAAGCTGCGTTTCTCATTAAGTTGGTGCCTCACAATTTTAACCAGTCACAGCTGGAACGGAAACCTGGGCAGGCAGCGCTTTGTCAAGCTCCGTTACGCATTCCTCCGTTACACAGCGTGAAACGCAAATTTGTTACTCATGAAAACTTTGTGATGTTTGCTGTTTGCTTCAAGTTGCTTCAGTGGGCTCAGGTTAGCGTCAACGGCATTAAAGCAAGACCAAACCTATTATCGGATGCGACAATTCAAACTAATTCGTATCTTTCCCTTTTCGGAAATTTTTTTGTCCGGCATTTCGGGTTCAAATTTCACCACGATGAAACTTAAGGTATGCGTAATTACGTCTTCAGGAAGAGACATCTTTTATTGAAATATTCACTAAACAGCTACTAAAGCGGACAGACGATTTTTCGTATTCGTCTCATGTGTGAAGAAATTCCACCACTGCCATCACTATAACCACTTTAAAGCCAGGAGTTTATTTAATATGTAGATAAGAGCAACCGCGAGTCGAGTGTCAATACGTCCATTAAACACTCTCGGGTTTGATGTGGGTTGACACTTCCTCAAGTTGTGCACAAGTCACCATATAGGCACCAATTGGCGTAAGAAGTAATTAATAAAATTATAAGTGGCCGTGCTTTTCTCCGATTTTATTTTTTGTTTGTGTCATGTTTGGTGCACGGGCATTCGTTTATTTCACGGGAACTGCGTTTCCAGCAACACCGGCGGTTTGGAAGCATCAAATTGCTCATTGATGCAACTTTTAGGGGCACACATTTTAAAAACCTACTGACACTCGATCTCGAGTGCATGAACGGAAGACTACTCGCATTTTATCTTTGAAAAGCCAATAAAGGTTTTATATAAAAATGTAATTCAGAAAATCCCAAGCTACTTTATTTTTAAGCTGTGACAGTGTGTCAGGCTTAGTACGCAGCAGAACTACTGGGAACGCAATTTAGATCGTTGAGCGTACACAAGCATTGTGCATGCTGTTTTCCGAAAGGCAGCACATGACACTATATCTTCCGGTATAATCTTTTAAAGGAAGAAGACACCGCACATATGAACAAGGTTTTGTTCCACCAACCAAACAACGTAACTTTAGGATAGAAGGGGGGCGTTATGATCCGTTTTATTGTGACAATTAAATGCTAACGAGAAGTTGACGGTTTGAAAACATTGTTACACTCCCAGTTTTACGTTAGTACGTATAGGGTGTAGCGCAAAGCTTTGTTTTTATGCGGTTAAAGCAACGTGTCCTTACAGCTGAAGTGCCGACAAGTGAGCATCCAAAAGCTATTGCGTTTAAATTAACAACGTTGTCTTCTGCCTTCACTGAATCTTCATGCTAGTCGAGGGTTATCTCGGGCTAATCACGAAACGGTTGCACCCGCACTATCAATTTCACTGGGATACTTTTATTGGACTGGTAAGCTGGCCGAAAACGCCTTTTTTGAATGCGATTTTATCACATTTTATACGGCATTATAAACGTAGGTACCATTCCCAGTAAGGTACGGTCTTCCAGAATATTCCGACACTCGAAGTAAGATAAGAGAACGCTCCTTGAAAGGAGTCATGCAGACAAAATACAACTTTATTTATTCGCAAGATTTGGTGCTTATAATTCCCCCAGCGCTTTTGCGAGTTTAAGTGATGCTTTATTCACATTGAAATAAATCAATTTAGGGTAAAAGTTTGATTCTCCCGCAAAATGGTGTATTTCTGGGCGTTCGCCATAACGTCACATCAAGGGTCTTCAAACGAACTTCACGTTTCTGTGCAGACTGCAGCGGACTACGGCCCGGCTGGACTAGAGCGGAGGCGGGCTCTGTTGAAACTGCGGAATCTTGTTTACCGTCAGTCTTCGTAGATGACGCCACCATCGTGTTCCGCTCCTCTATTCACCTTTGCTTTGTTTTTTACCATATTTGCACTTGGCTTGCTTTTGTTGTGGTAGGTGTAATCGCTTCGCGTAATATGGGGGATGTTCTACAAATAGGGTCACGTAAGACAGTGGTGCTTACGCTAAACGGCCAGTGTCATCTGAGGCAACCTCAAAGCACCAAACTGCTCTGCAGCTATAACAAGCATAGTGGAGCAGTACCACCGGCAGTGCACACTGGTACTTGTGACTTTCGGCGTGGTTTGGTAACTTCAATTCTTTCGCCCTACCACTCTTACTGCTATAAAAATTATACGCATTAAACTTAACCGAAAATAGCTCGTTCTGCAAGCTTACAAGCCGTGCTTAACTTGCGTTCGCTTTTTCCATCCTACCGCACCAAAACCAACTTTCTACAGTAACAAAAACAAGCTAGGTGCAAATACGGGCAAAATCGAAGCAACAACGGACAACGGTCCACGGCTCAGTATGGCAGAGCCATCTGGGGGGAGTGAGGGTAAGCAAGTCTGCAGAGCCTAATGTCGCACTGGAAGTCGTTTGAATACCCGCCTTGTGAATTTATGGCAGAAGTCTCGAAAACACACTATTTGGCCGGCAATCAAACTTTTAACCTAAATGGACCAATTTCTCAGTGAACACGGCATCGTTGGCCCCCCGAAAAGTGCCGGGGGCACTATAAAACACAAAATCTTTCCAATAAAACAAACTTGTATTTGGTCTGCATGGCATTCATGCCCACTGCAGCCGAAGCACAATAATGTCCGCGCTCCACATCAACAGTTACGCAGACAAAAAGCCACAAGCCTTCGAAAAGAACACACTCCTATCCTCATCGCACCCCTCTTCATGCCATATACCACGCCCTATACCCGGTCTCCTGTAATTACTGTTCCTAATCTGGCGCGCTATACAATTGATAATGGGAGTGCCAACCAACCCCAGGCCTACCCTCCGCCCTTCACCATCTTACGAGCAGTGGATGGCCTTCGTGAGAAGTCTGGACACTGGAACCATGCGCATGCTGGCGAAGAGGGCCTGGACTGCCAACCAAGGCTGTACATCCCGGAATACACACGCCCCTTCTAGGCGAGTGCGCGAACAGTGGAACCAACACTCGTTAAACAAACATTTATAGATGCGGAGCATCTCTTGCTCAAGGGGATGTCACTTGTCTGTGCCTCGTCCGCAGCGCCTCTGATGACGATTGTGGCAGGATGCCCCTAGGGATTGGCAAACCAAAAATCCATCACGAGATAGCTTCGCGTTCCACCACCGTCGTAATCTTCCCATAGGGGAACCGCTGAAGAAGAAGAAGGAGAAGAAGACAGAGCTGCGAAAAGGAGGGCGTGTGCGTTGCTCTTAGCGGGTGCACCACCGTCAACAACCTTTACCTCACCAATGCTGACGGCGACTACCGATTCCACTACAGAGACGACAACATCGACAAGAACATGCGTTTCGGCGCCTCGAGAACCACCGCCTACCCACCGGCGCGCAACCGCACTTCCGTGGTTTTGCCACCAGTGTGGACCCGGACGGGGAATTCCCGCTGGCGCTACTAAACAGCAGATCACTCTACATAACGGCAACTAAATGGAACCACACGGAACCCCCATGATGCTTCGCATCCTCATCAGGGTTCCCATCGGGAAGATGGTGTAAGTTTTTTTCTCCTTCTCCTCGTCCTGTGGATTAATTTGCCCAAACGTATCTTCCCAGTTTTTGGAAGCAGCCGAGTGCTCTTTCCTATTGAGAATAAGATATTTCACCAAATACAATACATTTTATTTCGTTATTTTATTTTTAAAGCACTATGCTTAGACGTACCAGTGGCGGTCAAGAAAAAAAGAATTACTACATTAAGCAAAGCACAGCCTGACAGATGTGTTTCCAAAACTATGAATATCATTCCCATCAAGCAGAATATTTCGCAAACGAAGTGGAAGGCCGGGCTCAGATTCCAAGGAAACACGCTACATCATAAAGTTGCTGCTCATCGGATGATAGTAGCTTACATAATTTATTTTAATCCGCTTCAACGCAGACCCAGTTTGACGATGTTTCATGATGAGACCGGTTGGAATCCGATTACAGCTTCCATTACTTATCGGTTTCGCAAGAAGTTGGCTTAGCTGTTGTGCTGTTTTTTGCGGGGGACGTTTTTTGCTTTGTATCGTTTGCTAAAACCTCGTAAAGTAACCCACATTTAGACTGTATCCCTTCTCAAGGAAACCATTGCAGGAAAAAATGGGACGAAGCGGATTCCTGCGCCCCCAATCCCAACAATGTAATTTTGTTTCATCCATTTCGCTTTATTGTAATTCCTTTTGATACTTATTCGAGGTGGCCGGATATGAGGAGGGTAAGATTTTCAACCGGTTTTGTGGGAAAGTTACAACAAGTCTGAACATTCGAACGGTAAGATGCATTTTTTTTGTGTTGGCAAGCATTTCCTCATGATCTATCAAATTAGTTCATTGTTCCATATATGAATGTTGTGGTGTACACTATGGTTAGTTGGGACATGCAATCTGGAATAGCACTACTGCTCTGTTGTGTATCACGATATTATTGAGTAACGTAGTGAATCGGGAGAGTTGATATAGGTTCATATTTTAAAGTTACATACTTGGTTTCTTCCTTACAACCCCAGTCAGCGTACATGTTTCCTTTTGTTTCCGCATGTGCTTGTGTCCTCGCGCTGTTTCACAAAGTATGCTTGTCGTTATGAGCGATTCCTTTAGGCAGCATAATTTCATCTTTACTGAGCTAAAGATCATTCTCGTCACGCCGTTCAACAAAGGTGGTAACTATCAAACAATCGGCAAATGCAAAGCGGCATTTATCGTAGTTTGCATTAGAGAACTTTTAAAAACCCATCTATTTTGTACTGTGAGCTCACTTCTTGATAATAATAAACAGTTATCAGAATATCACTTTGTATTGAGGGCAGAAAATGCTACTAGCACGCTTACAGAATATTTTGCGATATAATTTAGTCTTGCTTCTATAGTAATGCTGTTTTAATGTCTTTTTTTTTGGTGCCACCAGAGCAGTTGACTCAATGTTGCATGCATTATTAGCTAATAAACGTCACCCATGAGGTTATCGGGGCCTTTCAATGCATTTTTCCCCAAGTACTTCCATTGCCGTGATGAAATATTGCGCCCAAACGCTTGCTTGAGTTCTAGGGTATTTTACGTCGCTAGTCCCGAGGGGCTGACTTTATCGCCATTGTTGTATAATGTATGTGTAATGACTGGTTTTCTGCCACAAGCGAGTCGCCTGTTCCAGCATGTGGAGGACGCCGATTTTGTGTCTACGCACTCTCTTTGCAGTCAGGCGGCCCATGTTTCTGTCCACGCGTAGATACACCAGGTCTTTAACTCCAGAAGTACAGGCAGCGCCATCCGCTGCTGTCAAAATGGGACGACTTCTCCGCTACTAGGACGTCCTGGCCCACTACCGCTCGGGAAGATGAAAGTTCCTGGCAACTGACACTCCTTTTACTCAAAAAAGCCACCATTCTAAGAAGACTAGCATTGATATTTTCGTGCCACGGTATCTTCGTAGATTCTAACACCCTGCTCAGTGTTTTTCTTTGTAAATTCAGACAAGCACCCACAACTCTTTGCAATCAAATATGGTTGTCCCAACCATCCCCATATCTTCACCAAGCCCCTGCCCCCCCTCATCTCATATGTTCAGTGGGGGGCTCGTATGGCCGATCTAAGCTTTGCATCACAGCAAGGCTTGATGAAGATGGCTTAGACGGAAAACCGTATCCTAGGGATCCCAGAGAAGAGATGCAGCCCCCGCTGCCAGTGCTCTTACCCCAGCCTTTATCCCCCTCAATAAATATGTACTCTCTCACAGAGACAACTGTGGTTACAAAAGAGAATTTTTATCACTCGATTCCTACAAACACGCCGACAAAATGTATGCGCCCCTGCAATTTTTACAAGAAACTTGACTGTGCGGCTATTCTACTGCATAACGTAAGGTGCAAGGATTGCTACTGTACTCATCTTCGCTTTTCGATGATAGTAACATATCTAAAGCAGATAGAGATAGAGAACAAGAGAAATGACCCGGCGGACCCATCTGACTTTCATCGGTAGCAAGGTCCGGGGTGCATCTGGGAAATTATATCATTCAAGTGGGTTTATGCCTGTTTCAAAGCGTTAACCTAATACGCAGTCATTTGCGTTCAGCATTTTGAGATATTGGCTATCTTTGTTGCAGCAGAGCTGTTTCCCTTGGCGTTTCCAATAAAATTGTGTTTAAACAACAGTGACCTCAGCCTTGCCTACAAGGTAGAAAATTCCGCTAATGAGAATTAGTTTACTTGTTTCAATCTTTCTACACTGTTTGCTTATTACAACCTTTCTACACTTGGAGCTCTAGTTTTCATGAACTTGTGTTAAAAAAACCTTTGTAGCAGCTGTTTTGTCCCCTCATGTGGGTGTGTGTGTGTATCACCCTAGGTATAACACGGTGGTAAAAAATCTCCCACCTTTTAACCACAGTGATACCGACACTTTTGGGGTATTTATTCACTCCATTAGGTTGCGAAAGTGTTTACCAGATTAACTGACGTGATATATTATTTTCTTTAGGCGTAGCCTACATCCTACAGGCGAAAGACCTCTCCCTTTCATTTAAACCTGGCTTATCGTAAACCGGAGGGTGTTTGAGTGCTTGTTGGTAAAATGAAACATGTTGAATATTAATTCCACAATTGCGAAGGTATAGTTTTTTAATAAAAATTAGGATAGGCGTCACCCTCTGGCACTCTTATTACCTTCACTGTACATATAGCAAAAGTTTATTTTGTATGTTTAGGAGTTGAAAACGAATCCTTAGTTTCGTAGCTCCAGATGAGTAATTTTGATGCGTAAGTTTATGGACTCATCTAGTGGCCTTATGAATCAAAAACCATTTCAACGCGTGAGTTGGAACCTCGCAACTCAGTCAGTATACCCACAAAACCTTTTTGTTTGGTCATAATGTCTAATTCATACAGTGATCTTTGTATTTAGGAATTGGTTTAAACTCGATCCATCTCACTAAACGCCAAATGCATTTGTTTTAGTTTGAGCAGATGTAAACATGACACTACATTGCAAGATAGCAGTTTTTTCTTATTGATATATGCACGGTGCCCCTAAAGCTGCGAATAAGATTATGGTCAATTTCATTTTTACAACGGAAATATTTCCATGTTTGTAAGCTTCCTTGTGTTATCGCTCCTACTTTTCCGTCTGCCTGTGCATCTAGTACAACCCCCTCCGATCCAGTGGCCTTCCAGTACAGTGTCTCCCTGGTCGTTTGTGCTGAATTCCCATTTCAAGCAGCGTACAAATTTGCTGGCTCCTGTTCTTATATCACTAAAGTACGCCCACAAGCCTAGCCTTCTCCACCGATCACTTCAATGTAATTTTTAAGGTTTTAATCTTTTTTTCAAACTAGAATCCAGCCTCAAACACCAAAAAATCTGTCCATGCTACTGAATTGGCTGCACAAGATTCTTTTCTCAGATTAGGAAGTGGGGCATAACGCCACAAACCTCCCTTCAAAATGAACGCCATCACCTCCGCTTCAACCCAACGAGAAGCCACAACTCTATTGACAAAGTGGAAAAACTCCAGACTATTTTGCTGCCCAGATATCACCCCTTGGAAAACTTTCTCGAGACTGATAGCCGATACTTTTTTCCGAATTTGTTGTGAAGCGCCAACGTTCAGCCCACGGCCATCGGATTCTTGTGTGGTGTTGACGTGTGATTTTAAGAGATCGTTACAGAATAACTTTGACAAGTGCAGAAATAAGAAACTGCTTCTTCTTTCAACCAGTTTCAGTGCGGTGGGCGCCCTTTCTGTTTTCTCGGTCAGAGCATCTGCAAATTTTCCAACAATCTTTTCGGTACGTTTTCTGTTTTCTGCACTTCTTTGAAAGGCTCCTCCCAGTACAGCGAGTGAAGCCTCATTCAACCCGGTCATCAATCATCGCCGTGGACCACCGCCGCCTTTTTCGTGTTCGCTGTAAAACAGGGCGACTTGCAGCCTCTGCTTTTGACGGGCGCCTTCTGTTGTTAGCCAGAACACGGAGAAAATAACGTTGTTTGCGGCCGCTCCGTTTGTGTATGTTTGTTTAGACCAAGGTACGCAACTGAAGGTGCAGAATTAAAATGGCGAACACCAGTCACTCGCTCATTGTTATACTGACCTAACTATGACAAGTCTGAATACATATTCTCACCCCTGTACGCCAACATTGTCAAGGTTCGTTTATTATAGCATATACCTACGCTATAAACATTGTTGATCGTGTAGAGAACGTTGGTACAACAATAAGAAATAGAGTTTAATATTTTACAGAATTTCCGCGTCCTGATGTCAAACTAATATTATGAATCACTCAACCGTAAATTCCCAGGCATTTAATATGTCACAGAAGGACGCTGTGGGGCATAAATATCCCTAAGGCCCAAAGAGGAATGGTAAATTAGTCGCAAAAAGCCATTACGCATATCTAGAATGAAAAAAATACTACCATAATATTATAAAAGCGGAATCCTTCTGTGTCTCATCGAACGCCATAACTGACCATAGTCGTAGTCGTTGTTGTCTTCCCGGTGACAACATGAATGGTACAGAAATGTGGCACCTAAAAAGAAAAAAATTGGGTTTGTGTGGTACTTGAACGCGGAGCGCCAGAACCGCATCTCAGTGCGATAACCACTGAGCGATCTTGGCACACCGCCTGAGTTGAACACGAATTAGCCTCGTAAGTGGCCTATTACTGGCGAACGGAATGGCACGTATGCACACACGGGTGCGCAAAGAGAAGAGCGCTGTGGGGAATCTACAGCGTCATGTGCCGTCCGCTGGATGTCGAAGTATTTCACTTTAAAAGACCAAGAAAACGAGAAAGAGACGTAAGCACTATGTATCAGTAAAACAGTATTTGATAATCCTCGAACTTTAGCCTTCAAACAACGTCAGCAAACGTGAGTGTCAGATTTTTGTTTTTGGGTGGAACGTGGCACGCCCACCTGACGGGAGTCGGAACCGTGCTCTCACCACAATGTCCGGCCATGTCGCAATGTTCATGTACGAAAAAAAAGAACAAACAATCGGGAGGTGGGTCATACGGGGTTTGCTCAAGTTTTTTTGTTTTTTTTTTGTTTTTTTCGCGCAATGTGCATTTCATTTCCTCTTTCTGAGTGTCCTTTCCCCCTCCCCCACCGCTCAACAGTATTCCAGAGTGGGACTTGAATTCGGCTAAATTTATGCGCCGCGTTTACACTCCCAAACAAAAGTACGACCACGTTGCCATGAAATTTTTCTTTACTGCTTATGTTTCTTTGAATTTGTGTTTTGCTCGAAATAAATCATGGAAATAAAATTCCTGTCCTCTATAATGGAAAACAGCTGGACCCTGTCATACTGCTTTCGCGCTGCTTTATCTTCCTCTCCGAGAGTTTTTTTGTGTGTGTGTTGCTAAGACGGTAAAGTGGCCAATAAGGTAATAGATGAATGTACTTCAAAAAATTAACCATCTACAGTATTACCGACAGCATTCACTGCATGAAACGAAGCACGCCGGAAACTAATTTGCGAACTATGAATGCCTGAGCCATTATGAGACGCCCATCACCTGGCCATCAGAAATAGCTAGAACAACAGACGCTGAGCGAGAACAAAACTGAAACTGTTTGCTAAAACCATTGGCCAATGAAATCGTGGTAATATGAGGTTTGTGACTCAGAACTGTCTTCGTATTAGTCCTATTTAGCCCAACGGCGCGTCCCACACATTCTTCGTTCCTCTCTTGATGTTTCGCCATGCCATCCGCCCTCCAGAACAAGTAAATGTGAAACCGCCGCTATGTGACCCTGATGTCCAAAGAAATGGGGCCAATACCGAAAGGCATGGGCATCAATTACCGACAGACACAAGCACGAAGTCAAGTGCAAGTGCAAAAATACCAGTTCCCACTCTCCTCTTACAGAGCAGTTGTGACGCCTATCAAGGTACCGCTAAACCGGCGCACTTGCACCACTAGAAATTCAAATAAGGAGTAAAAATGTCTGCAGAACTTAAGTAATATGCAGTATTTGAAGTATATGAATTACAGGCATTCAGTATGGCCAGGCATCATAATACGCAAGATAAAACACAGTCAACTGACCATATCCAAAATAAAATGACACTTTGGGAACGCTACGTCTTCTATTTTACGATATTGTGAACAAGGAAGCCGTAGCGCTCCAGAAACATCGTTTTTCTTTAAATTTCGCATGTTCAGTCAACTGTGTTTCGCGTTTCTCATTGTGGAGTAGTGGTAAACTGAACTAGTCAAAACCGAACCCAGAAAGCCAATAGAATAAGAGTGAGATGAAAATGGAGGCTTAGTAGTCAGGGCTAGAGATGCAGACAAACTTTCATAACGTGTGCAATATCATGCAAACACATAAACTGTAACTGCCCTATCTTCTCTAGCTCTAGCTATACCTGGTTGTGAGAGGTTGTATGAAGGCAGAAAATTTGGTGATGACGCCGTAAAAATGGTTGAACCTTAACCTTCGACTTCGAAGTACAGGTTGTGTTTGTGGGTTAAACATAATTTGGGAGAGCAAGGTGAATACCGCAACGCTGCGGACACTACAACTTTGCCTTCGAAGTGTGCTTGCAAACGCTTAGGCGATTAGAACCCCTTCAGTGATGCCAAATACTAATAACTCCTATTCTCTGCGTATAAGTGTGCAAAATAAAAAAGATGAAAGTATTTAGGACATGACAAAATTATAATTTTCTCTGTCTTAAGCTAACCGCCTAAAATTTGCATGTTCCACTTGCATGGAAGTTGTCATACGGTTTTTATTACATTTCAAGATATAAGAAATACATCAATGCAAAAAGAGGTAAGCATAGACGGGCTCAAGGCTAGCCGTTCCGAGGCCCAAACCTACTGGAAATTTAATAAGAAAACATTTCCGTGGGCAAATTTCACAAGGAATGATTGTCGTGCCTAGGGCTTCGTACACACTAGCAGACTTCACTTTTAAAGACGATCGTCCTTTTTGGGCTATTTAAACGCATTGTTGTGGTTTGTCTGTATGTCTGTCTGCCTGTCTGTCTGAGGCTCAAATCAGCCACGCGGCCAAAGTGAAACAGAAACTGCGCAATAGCCTTATGTACTCACTGCGAAATCTAAAAGTGTAAGTCCTGTGTTAATGGTCATACTTGTGAACATTGTTGAACAAGAACAAGACATTACGCAAATACAAGGCAGAAATTCAATACATGAGTAATATTGACAGTGTTCATTTATTAAACAATTGACAGATGCTTGGTTTTTGTGATAGCACAAAAAATATTACATGAACTGCAGAAACCCGCCGCCTGGTGTTGCCCAGGCTACCGGGTGGCATTTAAAAATTAAACGGCGACAGCAACGAAAGCTTCCACTAGACAGGTTCTACGTTCCCTTTGAAGCGCTCCTGGAGTAGGGGAACATGGGTCTATGAGCGATGTAGTTGGGTGCCTCAATTCATGCGGCTCTCTGCCGTACGGCAGCGCTGGCATCGAGGCACCCGAGTTGGAGCAGTAGAACATGGTGCTGGAAATAGTAGAGGAAGAAGATGTGGCTCCTGGCTCTAAGGCACCAGTAGCATCACCATTGTACGTATGTCTGTCATTGCCATTAAATAATTAAATCAGGGGTTCCACGGCTTCGTTCCCTGGTAGCTAAACCGCAAAGAGGTGGTTGACCCGCACATATCGTGCCGAAATCCGGGAAAACGAGCGGCTCCCGACGACTTGGACAACGAGCGACAGCGACGAAACGTTTCTTCTGGCAATGGTCGCCAAAGCGAATTTGGCCTCCTCGGAACCACGCCGAGGGAGACAACGCGATGACTTGACTGCCTGCCAAGCGAGTAAGCCGGAAATTTTCACTCAACGATGGACCAGCTGAAGGCCAAACGAGCTGCCAGGTGAGCCCAAGCGACAAAGATTTTCACCGAGGTGACAGCACTCATCGAGAGCAGCTGCTCTGACCGAATCGAGCTCCGAAAGGTGATGGACAAGCTTGTGGCTGGCCGCGAGGAGCTTACGAATATCGACGCCCAGGTCGAGGACGCGATTCCTGTCGAGGAGCTGAAAAGCGAGTACGAGTCGGCGGTGCATTACAATTACCAGACGGTCGAGGCTCTGACTCGCCTTTCGTACAGGCTCGAGGAACTCAGGGTCACCAGCACGGCGCAACCGGCCCCGTCGGCTGCGATTACCACGCCACAGGTCCCAACGGCGGTTCCATCCCAGATCTTTGGACAACGGCTCCGAACGCTTACCATCAAGCCTTTTTTGGGGGATATGATTCAATGGACGTCGTTCTGGGAGCAGTTTAACGGCGCAGTCCAAACGAACCCAAACCACAGCATAAATTTCAAGTTCGACTACCTCCGCAACTACCTGGAAGGGGACACAGCAGCTGCCATTGCCGGACCTCAAACGATTGAGGCGTGCTACGAGAGTGCTACGCAGCTTCTGAAATAGAGGTTCGGGGACAAGAGCCGGATCATACAGCGGCATTTCCGGTGGCTCTGGGAGCTGCAACACGTGACATCTCCATCGGAAATGAAAGAGCTGCGCAGACTTCATGACCACGTCTAGCTGAATAACCGTTGCTTTAAGGTTATGGACGTCCCAGCGAGCAGCTTTTGGGAGATGCTATACGACGTCCTGCTCGAGGTTTTGCCGGAAGAGGTCGTCGTGGCGTTTCACCCATACGTCCGCCTCCAGCCGATATCAACGGCCAGTACATCATGTTCATCTGGGGACGAGAACGTAACGGCGTGCCGGCCACTGGAGCAACTTCTGTGGTACTTCAAATTGAGCTCGAGGTGAGAGAGAGAAGTGCTCCAGTGGAAACTTTGGCAAACTCATGCGACCCTCTACAAAGTAACGGCCAGTCAACGTCGGTTCTGCACACCTCTCAAGTATTGATGACTGAAAGGAACGCGTGCTTCTTTTGAAAATCGGTGAAGGAGACTACTGAAGCATGCTACACTTCCCTGATCATCGCATAAAAGAAGAAGCAGCTGGCAAAAGCTATGCGGCGCTATCGATGTACGAGGACGGGCCATTAGTCAACGAAGTGCTGACGAAAGCTAAGGGGTTTGACATGCAAGGGAAGGCACGCAGCCGCCATGTGCGACCGAAGCTGCAAGGCCAGACCAAACGAGGTCCAAAACAAAACCACCTCCATGTTTGCGGTGCAGGCGCAGGCCACCAAGTTGGCATCTCCTGCTCTCGCTAGCTGACAGCAGGACGAAGGGGTAACGCCCAGACATTCAGGTCATGGGTCATTGGTCCCAACTACCTCAATTACGTACGAGGAATTGTAGATGGTGGCAGCCAGCGAACTTATATTAAAGAAGACCTCGTGGCAAAATTGTGAATAAAAGTCGTTGGAGAGACGAGCGTAGATAAACGCATTTGCGTTGGCTGCGCCTTTGCAGGAACGGCGACACAAAGGGGTGGAACTGCGACTGCGTAGCCAGTTTGGCGACACACAGCATAGATTACAGGCAAATACCGGTACCAACCATTTGTATGAACGTGCCAAATACGGATATGAACGGTGCTTTCGCGATGAATTTAAGAAAGCTACGCTACCGACTTGCGGACGAACAAACTGCTCCCCAAAGAAGGGCGGAACGAGACGTCGACCTGCTTGTAGGACCCGACCAACTGTGGACAATAGTGGGAGGAGAAGTCACGAGAACCGAGCAACAGAAAGGATTAGTCGCGATAAAGACTTTGCTTGGGTGTACGCTGCAAGGCCCTGCCAGCAAACCGAGTCCTGCGCCTTAGAGGACGGGAGTGACGTGCGTTCTGAGTGCCCCACTACCAGTGAACGAGGGATCAAGGCCAGTGAACGACGGATCAAGCGTTATCAGGGAGATGTCATAGTGAAATTGATGACAAAGCTTTCGCTAAAACCGTCTAATAATATCTTGCAAGGAAAAAGTTTATTAACAGCGAAATTCGTTAAAACTATGTTAGGTGTATGAAAACATACAGAAATAATGGAAATGCACTTTTCCGTAGTTGCGGAAGGCTAAAGTCGAACGCAAGTGCAGAAATTTAGCCCCTTCTGCAAAGCCTCTAGCAGCAGTCTTCTCAGTGCCTACGCAAATATTCTTGCAGAAGTAAGGTATTTGGGAATTTGGTTCTTATCATCAATTAGGTGAAACAAGTAGATCAAACCCCACAAAATGCTTACATAGCTTTTTAGCTATGCACAACTTGCTAAAATAAATTTCTGTACAGAAAATATGCAGACGTGCTTGGAAATATTTCATTTCATGTCAAGCTACGCCATCCTTGTTTTAAATGGTCGCTCTGTGGAGTAAATGTCAACTTCCATTGCGAGGATGTATTCGTCACAAGAAGGCTATATGCCCGGCCTATAGCGTCGTAAAAGTTGCTGTTGTCAACGGTTGGTTTCGGCTGCAGGCATGCTTGCCTCTTTCCTCACCATGAGGATTTGTTGTCTTAGGTGCCTTATTGTTGCGTTCCCCAGAAAACCCGTCTACTAGCTGCCGGTGGAGCACACACTTGAGATTTCATTTCATTGGAGAGAGCATTGACTTCACGGACGTGTCCTCTCCTTACCGTGGTCATAATTTTTCCCCAATTGCGTGGTTTTTGATTTGGGTATGAAAATTGAGAGGTGTTGCCAATCATGATTGCCATCCCTACACGTAGGCTTTGCAGTAAACACGCTTTGCTACTTCATAATCCGCTTTCTTAAATTTATTCATTTTTTATTTATTCACCTATTTATTTATTTATTTATTTTGTTATTTATTTATTTATTTATTTATTTATAATTAACACTTTCAGGGCAATACTTCCTGGGCTATACAGATCCGTTCCTATGCTGACGATTCTGTTCTCTTCCGCAAAATTAACTGCATCAATGATTTTTTAGTCGTACAAAGCGACTTAAATGCCCTATCGTCCTGGTGCGACAAGTTGCTAATGTGTATACACATTGAAAAGACGAAAGTTAAGACATTCACAAACGTACGTGCACTCTCATCTTTGATTATTGTATTTATTACTCTAACATAATGCGTGCAACCAGTTACATACACCTAGGCGTAATTGTCACACCCAATTTCCCATGGAACGTCCATATAGACTACATCACAAGCAAAGCAAGCAAGACCCTACGTCTTCCACGTAAAACCCTTTGCATGGCTACAACGGAAACCAAACTGACTGCATACACCTCGTTTGTAAGACCGCAACTCAAATACGGAGCTTTCATCCTAAACCCTCTGCAAACGTATCTTAGGTAATCCCTCGAAGCAGTCCAATTAGGGCTATTCGCTTCGTTTTCCGTGACTACACGCTCGACAGTACAACCCAACTCATAAATATCCCAAACTCTGAAACCTTGCAACAATATCGCCAAAACGTCCTAGTTGAGTAGTTTTTTTCAACATTTACCATAGACATCCAGCCGGCATCGCACATCTCCCGCCGTACCGATCGCCCGTTAAAAGTATTCATCCCATTTGCCCGCACTAACATAGGCAAATATTCACCACTGTTATTAGCGATAAAACTATGGAAACCCTTGCCACATTGACATCATCAGTCACTACGACGCATTCTGCAGAGCCCCGTCAGATATGTAAATACTTTCCGAGACAAGTACTGTTATGTTTGTCTGTTCCATTTAGTGTCACCTAGATTCCGTTTTCTCGTCAGTGTTGCATCGTTTTTGTTTTAATAACGTTACTTTCATTGATGTGCTTTCCCGGTGTATGTAGATTCGCTGAGAAATTTTTTTACCACTTTTACAGTCCGTTATCGTATATTTCGTACTTTTGTTTCATTTTAAGTTGCCTCCCCCCCATGTAACTCCCCTTTCCGCGGCGCTTTTTCAATAAAAAATAAAAAGAAGATAAACGGGATTTAAACTTCCCTTGTTATCAGCCGGGGGTAATCTTTAAAATAGCAGTGAGACGCTGTCACGGTCAGGGACTGTTTATGTTGAACTTAGCCCTCCAAAAGCACAGATACACCCGCCATACCTCTCGCATGCCTGGCTGCCGCAGCGCCGTGCCTTGTTCTAACTGCTCACGCCTCTGGCTAACCGAAGGCAGCGCGCATGTATTGACGTCCACGCTTGCGCGCGTTGTTGCCAGCAGTTTCGGCCTATGTATTCGCTTTTTGCACTTCCCGGGTTCAAATTCGCTAGCCAAATTTTCCACATTTTTGCCTTGTTTTTATTCCGTTTGTACTGTCGGCCACTTCTGCCTTTGCGCCTGGCCTTCGCTGAATGCCGGCTTTTCGCGTAGTGGAACATCTCATGCTTCCGAATTACAAATACTTCTTATGCCTTGACTTTCCTCCTTTTTACACAACCAAACCAACCCATGTATAGGAAACAGTGGTGCGAGCCAAAAGCACGCTCAAGCGAAATAAGGAGAGCGTTTTGCGTAGTGAAACGAGGTCGCTTCTCGACTGCGAATAAGTGGTGTGTAGGCGGGAGGTGGCTTTAGGCGCTCTGGAAGTTGGCCGAACGCGTGCATTTTTACGCATGTTCTAAGATGAAAAGAGGCGCTTGTCGAATACGGAACGTGAGCTTGATAGCGCAGACACTTTTAGGGAACTTGCCTGGATGAGTTTGGTGGTAGTGGGCCAGCTGGAAGGCATTGTCTCAAGGCACAATGAACAAAATGGTGTCTTCAAGTTATTATGAGTTTTAAGAATAGCGCAGTTCGGGAAATGGGGCTAACCTACTTTAGGCAGATAGTTGCACATTGATACAGGCATCTATACTTTGTAACAGTTTAACTACTTTATTGCTATTTCGGAAGCAGTGGCTAGCGTTGGGAGTCGCACTGCACGAAAACCGACGGAAAAGCCCCAGCTACCGCGCCTTTTTCTTCTGTTGGGGAAGCAATTTCAAAATACAGAGACCCTAGACTCGTGCTTTAGAAGATATTTTTTGCAATAAAAGACGGTATGATTTGGCGTCGGTCATCGTTGAATGTTTCAAACAGCAGCAAATATGCTGAAAGGGTGCTCAAAACGTAAAACAACTAAAAAGCAGAAAGAGTACGTAACAATATAACACATTTTTACGCCCGTTAGGTAACAACATGACAGGAAAGGCCCCTACGGTAAGCCGGATGGGAAGGGGGGCGTAAAAAAATACTACCAGAGAGTTTGTCAGCATGCAATAGATTTTCAGAAAAAGCAGAATAAAAACATGTGATGCAACTTCTCCTTAAATAAACTTAGGTGCTTAGACACAATTGGAGTAAGTACAGAGGGCAACACTCTTGTCTATAACACAGGTTTCGTACTTATATCCTGATCTTGCTCAACCAAAACGCCTTTGAAGAAAACTATTCTTTCATTCTTAAGTCTTACCCGTAAATTTTGACCTCAACGTTTTTTGTGAAAAGTTTGTGTCAGCTGTTTTGAGAGGTAACCAGTTTAAGTTGAGCTCAGTGTTATAGACAAGGGTGCGGCGAGCTTTACATCGGCGTCCTTCAATGGCTTAAGAAGAGAAAAGTTTGGTTGGACTGTAAATTGCTACTGAAAGTATTAACTAATCACGTCACATTTTTGTTTAAACAAAGCTGACGGAGCTTCCCAGTGTGGTTGGGTGGTAACCTACACTTAAGGTGAGGCTTGGTGCCTTGAATATTAGCAAGAAGCCGGCGGTGGCGGCGTAGGACTTGTTCACATGGTCACCAAAGAGGCGTTCTGTGACTGCACAGCTATATTCATATGCGACCTCAGGAAGAGTGTCTTTCATACAAAACGATGGCCCCTTTTTTCTTACCAATGTAAATTTACGCCGGCTAAAATGAACCAAAGATACCTTTCCAATGATTTCTGCTATTTGAATGAGCTAAATACGCAAAATGGCGAAGGAACTCGATCAGCTGTATTACAGAACTGTCTTGAAACAACTCCGAATTGAGTTTTATGTGGTTGTTATTTCAAAAAGAACAATCTTTGTCAAGCAAAATAGTTTGGCATAAGATTGTTACACCAACCTTTTGACCTCCTGTTAAGTTATCAGCATAACAGGAACGGAATGACTTTCGATGCAGTTGTCTTAAATATAGAAGTAGCAAGCCGCCTTGATTACTTTGTAATTAGAAAAAAATAAATATATGCCATTTGTTTTAGTTTAACTCAAGAGGTAAACCATCGAAATGATCGGTTTCTTGTTGTTTTTTTACAGTTTTGGGCCCTATGCAATTATGGCATGCTTGAAAACGTGCACAACACTGTGGCTTTAGGTACGCAACGCAGCGGCTATCGAATTACGCATGCTATTTATCTTGATAGGCCCCTCACGCTCACACGTGTCACCATCGTAACAGCGTTGCACATCAGCACTAAGCTCACTCATTCTTATTTCTCACTAACGGGTGTAGTATAGCATTTCCCTGTCGTGCCCATCCAAGTTTTCTTCGATACCTCGAGCTGCGCTCAAACAAATGATGTCTCGCTTTTCCCGTTATATGAGACATGACATCGTTAGGAGCAAACGAACCCCTTGGTTTAACGACTCACTCTGAATGCTTCGTTACGGATAACGAGGCGTCCTGCGCTTAAGGCTCGCATAAGTAAGAATTCAATCTAATAGAATGTCTTGTCTTGCACACTTAACATGGTGACCTAGGAAGCCATTTCCATGGGAAAAATTGTACAATCATAATTTGTTACTGGCTGCCTCGTAGAGTGCGTCCACAAGCAAGACTTGTTTTGCCAGCTCGGAGGAAAAACCCCGGTACGTGGACATTTTCTACAATCATATTTTGTTGCTGGATGCCTCGCAGAGTGCTTGCAAAAGGAATACTTGTTTTGCGTGCTCGGAGAAAATATCCTCCGCACGTGGCCATTAATCAAACGAAGCGCGGGTACTGCATACAAGACATTGCACTGCCATTTGCTGCTAGTCGTTTTTGCGGCGGCCGCCATAATAAATTATTAAAAAATTCAACCATATTGTTGTTTAATAAAGCGTTAGCAGGGACATTTTTATTTATTTAGGACGAAAATAGAATAAAATACCGCATTATTATTCGACCGCAACAACCATGGCATTAGGGCAAGCATGTAGTTGCTTTATTTGTGTCGCACGGGTACGTTCGATACGCCTTTTACTCAAGTGCTCATTTTCACATTTGTAGACTGCTTCGTTATGTTTGACAAGAAAACTACTGAGGACACAGGTCCGGCATGTATTTTTGTAGGAAAGGCAATAAGTTTCGGCCATGTAATATCAGACGTACCCGTTGTCAGCTATCTCAGGTCAAACAAACAACATTTCGATCATTCAGGCAGGAATTCACATACAAACAATATAGTTTGATGTATCGTTAAAAACCAAAGAAAGGCGTAAGATAAATCAACTCACACTGTTTTAAATATTACTGTGCATTTTAACCACAAGCGTTGCGAATATTTCTATATTCTTGTTTTATATTCCGTGGTATGAAAAGTGTCCAAGTCGTTCCTGGCGGGTATAAAGCCGTAGTCCTCGGTGTTCTAGCGGTACCTATTCTCGTGCATTTGCGTACCTTGAGTAAAGCAAAAAAATACTTTACAGGATATTTTTATTTTAAATTTTATACGTCTCCTCACCACTTTTAATCACAATGATCAAAGTACCAAACTATTCCACTGGTTCTCGACCGAGAGGTTTTATTGTGTACCAAGTGATGTTGAAATTAGGCACACCGTAAGGGCGTGTTGGCCATGATGCATACAATGTGAGAGGTTAAACATTTACGTAGCATTGGCACGGTTTTTATCAGTGCCCGAAAATTGCGTGCGTACAGGGGTTTTTTATTTCAGCCGCAACAGGGAAAAAATTGTCACTGCGCCTATGTCTGTTTACTTGACCTGAAAGAGAAATCACTACGACTTTGTTAGGCATAGTGGTGAAAAATTTGTGTTCCGCTATATCGTACTTGGTCACGTGAGTTTAGAAACGATGACGCCCTTTGTCGTTCCACCTTGGTTTTGGCGTATTACTCTCTTCGATACATTGTACGCTCGCTTCCCTTCCGCGTTTGTCGCTTATTTGCATGGAGAACTGCGCTTAACCGGTGCAGACACTGCTGCGACAGCTGAAGTCGAAGTACTCTTATTCCCAAATGCGGCGCAGCAGTCAGTCGGACTATTGCAACGAAACCCACGCTGACTGACGGCTACTCTCAGTGCGCGAAGGAGTCCCAAGAAGCTCGTGGTTTTGGGTGTTTCTTATTGCGGGCGCAATAAACCAGGCATTTCCCAAAATTTCTAGTTGGTCCGCGTCTTTTTGTAGCACAGTGAGGTGTAGCAAAGAAACAAAAAATTAAACCAAGTTTCATCTTCTGAGACTGCCATGGCGTTCTATCTTGTGTTAGATCTCGCTCCGGCTTGTCAGCGTAAAAACAAAATGCTCACGCATTCACAAACACGCAACAAAGAATCCTACATTTTATGCCGTTTTTTCTTTATTTGTTTATTAAAGCTTCTAATGGAAAGCGCATTTTTACATTAAAAGAATATTTCTGATGACCTCCGAGTTCTTACTCTTTGATTCAACCAGCACAGAATATTGCACATTCATCCATAAATAAACTTTGAAAACGGAAATAAAAGCCCTCTTCGTGGAGGTAAAATAAGTTACGTTCAGGGGGCACAGAAGTCGGCTGGCGTAGGCTATCACCCGGTCGTGACCAGCCTGTTTCTGAACCAATACTGCCCCTATCCCGTGGCCACTCGCGTCCGTGCGTACTTCTGTGGGAGCCAACGGGTCAAAATGGGCTAAAACTGGGCAACGAGTCAGGCGGTCAACGAGAGTGGCAAACGCTGCGCTTTACGCGGTGCCCCAGGAGAATCAGGTATCGGCCTTAAGGAGATCCGTCAATGGCCGGGCGATCTCAGCAAAATTCTCGATAAAACGACGAAAGTAGGAGCATAGTCCTACAAAGCTGCGAACATCCTTTGCCGAACGCGGAATTGGAAATTCTTGGACGGCGTGTACCTTATCGGGATCAGGTCGGACGCCAGCAGCATCGACTACGTGGCCAAGGATCTTGAGTTGCCGGCCACCGAAACGGCATTTTGATGAATTGAGCTGGAGACCGGCGCGACGGAAAACCTCTAGCATGTCCGCAAGACGGTGGAGATGAGTTTCAAATGTCGGGGAAAAAACGATGACGTCGTCCAAGTAGCAGATGCAGGTCAACCACTTGAAGCCACGTAAGAGGAAGTCGATCATTCTTTCGAAGGTAGCCGGCGCGTTGCACAGACCAAAGGGCATGACCTTGAATTGGTACAGCCCGTCCGGCGTCACAAAGGCGATCTTTTCGCGGTCCTGGGCATCAACAGCAATTTGCCAATACCCAGACCGAAGGTCAATAGAAGAAAAGTACGATGCACCATGGAGGCAATCGAGGGCGTCATCAATCCGAGGAAGCGGATAAACGTCATTTTTGGTAACTTTGTTCAAGTGCCGGTAATCAATGCAGAAGCGCCAGGACCCATCCTTCTTTTTCACTAAAACGACTGGTGACGCCCATGGACTAGAAGAAGGCTCAATTGCATTATTTTTCAACATTTTATCGACTCCATCTTGAATGATTTTGCGTTCACCGTGAGATACCCGGTATGGTCGCCGATGGATGGGGCTCGCATCCGCGGTGTTGATGCGGTGGGTTATCGTCGATGTCTATCCTTAACGGCGATCGTCCAAATAAAAAATGTCTTTGTACGATGAAAGCAGGCGATGTAACTCGCGAGCTTGCGACGAAGGAATGTCCGACACTATGATTTTTTGCGATGTCACCAGGGGTGTACCAACGATCCTTGGAATCGTTCGGCGCAACCATGAAGGCGTCAGTGGACACGGCAGATATTTGGCATTCTTCCAGGGGAAAAAGTGTGGCCAGCGACAACCGCTCGGGGAGAACTTGGGGCAAAGAACCAAAATAAAGGAAAGGCAGGCTGATTTCGTTGTTGGCGAGGGTGACGACGGTGTAAGGAAGAGCCACGTGGTGCCGGAGGAGGACGTCGGTTATAGGGGAAACGACGTAGTCGCCATCCGGAACTGGCGGGCATGGTGACAAAGGGACGTAGGACATTGTGTCAGGAAGCAAGCGGACATGTCCTGTGAAGAAGAGGCGGTTTGGGAGTTTAGTGTCGGCGACAGGACCAGTCGGCAGGTCCAGACGAAGAATACCCGTGGCACAGTCAATAAGCGCGGCGTTGTCGGTTAGAAAGTCAAGGCCGAGAATGATTTCTTGGGGGCATGCGTCGAATTCGGTGAACACTACAGGAATGTGATGGTCACCAACACCAACACGAGCGGTGCCCAGTCCTTCGACGGTAGGCGTACGGCCATCCGCCACTCTGACAACAGTAGAAGGGCCAGGCGTCAGGACCTTACGAAGGCGGCGGCGAAGGTTGGAGCTTATTACGGGGATACTAGCACCGGTGTCTATTAGAGCGCTCACACGAACACCGTCAACATCAACGTCAAGCAAATTGCTTCTCGTCGTCTTTGTAAACAGAGGATTTTCAGGCCCGCTCGGACATGCAGCATCACCTCCGGGAGCTGCACTGGCTAGTTTCCCGGAGAGGTGCGTGCGTAAGAAGTCGGCGGTGAAGGGCGGCGAGGCTGCGGCGAACGATATTGGTGACGTTGTGGGGACGGGGAGCGGCCAGGGCGGTTGCTGTGGGAGCTGTCGGGAACATACTGGGGTTGAGTACCAGGGGGGAAGTGGATAGGCCTATCGTCAGAAGAGTAGGTGGTGGGCGAAAACAGGGAGCGTGCAGGGGACGTCCAACGTTGTCGGCAATAACGGGCGACGTGACCAACGCCAGAGCACTCGAAGCGGATGGGCCGGTCGTCAGGAGTTCTCCATTCAGCAGGGCTCTGGCGGCGGTAACGAGGTGGTGCGTCATAACGCCGTGGGAAGCTATTCCTGGCCAATGAAGGTTCTGGCGGACGTCCGGACAAGCCATAGCGCACACAGTGTGGATACCGAGGTTGCCGACTTCCTCAGGGACAACGGCCTGTATAAGTGATATAGTGGGCAGGGTATGGTCGTGCCCATTGCGGTGTACAGGAGCCGGGGCCATGGCCTCGATTTCGCGGCGCACGATCTTGGTCAAAGTGTCCGAATGTGGCATCGGACCTGGTGCCGTCGGTAAACTGGGAGGCGCTGTCAGATCCGCACACGATGAGGTTGCTGCGGTGTGAGGCAGCCGGGTGAACTGCTGCGCTATGCGGCGGCATTTTGCCTGCTCAAATCGGCGACATTCCTTCAGTACAGAGTCAATTGTGGCACACTCTTTACACATGAGCAGATTGAAGGCATCATCTGCTATGCCCTTAAGGACATGTCCAATCTTGTCGGACTCCGGCATCTTGGGGTCCACCTTGGCGCAAAGAGCCAACACGTCCTGGATGTACACGACTTAGGACTCCGTACAGGACTTCGTGCGTGAAGAAAGACCGTTCTTTGCGGCTAGCTTACGGGCAGCGGAGTCACTGAACGAATCCAGGAACTCGTTTTTGAAGGCGTCTCAGCTTGAGAGCCTCGCTTCGTTGTTTAGGAACCAAGTCCTGGCCGTCTTCTTGAGATGGTAGGCAACATTTGCCAGCATGATTGTGTCGTCCCACCGGTTGTGAACACTGACGCGTTTGTACATGCGGAGCCATTCATCCGCGTCGGCGTTATCAGTGCCAGTAAAATCACCGGGGTCGCGGTGGTGAGACACGATGGCTATCGGCAGAGTAGATACAGGCTCACCGGGGGGCGTCATCATGCAGCTGTGAACGTGACGCCCGCTTCGAAGCTCCATATTTTCTCCAAGTTGCCCGGCGAGCGGTTCGGAGACGAGAAGTAGCCCCTCCACCACAAGATGTGACGTGGCAACGAAGGAGATGTATTCAGATGTTGTAATTACAAAAATTCCCCGCATTTCCCCGAGGGGAAGAATGTGAAAGTGCGAATGTACGAGTTGAATTTGCGCGGTTCGGTAATGTTCGCGAAAGAGAGATCACACACACACACACAACTACAAAGAAAGAAAGATGCATTTATTCACATACACCTATTTGTGTTGTCGTTGTACTTGATTGCTAGAGCGGATGTCAGCTTTGAAATTTCGTGTCAGTACTCCTTTAAGCAGGTGCATTAGCCCTTCTCACCCCCGATTCCTGGCCAATCCCCCACGTGGGTATGTGCCATGTCAGCCGCCAGGCAGCGCGCGCCCATCTCCCCCCGTTGCCAAGGAAGACGAGGAGATTCCTGGCCAATCCCCCACGTGGGTATGTGCTCTGTCAGCGGCCAGGCTGCGCGCGCCCATCTGCACGTGCGCGGACATCGCCGGTGGACGCAGGTTCAGGATCGCTTAAGAAGTGCATTGCACTTAAAAATAGACTGGATAGTGAAGGCAGACAAGCAGCCGCGATGTCACAGGAACTGTACGCACAGCAACATCAGCGAGCGTCGTCTTCTTCGCTAGCCTATGGGTTCGCTCATCCCAGATGGTGCATACCCGCAGAGCGGGGTTGGACACTGGTTCCGTTTATAGTATGGAGCCAAGGAACGGAGCCCGTGACAATATTATCCACTAATCAATGATTACTCAACCTTAGTAATAGGTATAAATTTTTATTCATGCCTGCCGTGAGTTGACTTGGTGTAGGTTTTGCTTAAAGCAATAGGTTTTTCGACCATTCGTGTGGACGCGAGGTCACTAAATTTCAAGCAAGAATGACACCCCTAGAATGCACGTACGCGCGCCGTTTAAATCAGGCGTGTAAGAATTATTGAACAAAATGATGGCGTATACTGCTTCTGAACAAAGGGGTTCCATAAACAAACGCATATATCATAAACCAATTTCGGATCCCATGTGACCGATACTGTTAGTAACTTCCTGTTCCTTCATCACGGCGTACAACCTTCTACAGCAATTGAAACAATTCTTGGGGCGAATTGCTGGTACGCCATTGACTTGGATGCCAAAAATACTCCCAGCAACTCAAACAAAATTCTAATGAAGAAAATCATACGCGACTCTACCAGCGTGCACTCAGCCATAGAAACTACAACGTACACGTAAACGCACGACACGCATTTATCGCCCATGAATGATCTCGCCTACAGCAGTGCTACGCCTATTGAGACACAGCGAGTTGCAATAGCTGGGAGAGTTCAGCGCACTGTTAATGTCCAGCAAACACGGTGTTCATGGCAGAGCCAACTCGCCGCTGCAATCTGCCGCTTCTTACATACGACAAAAAACCGTATCCCTCTCGTTCTCCAGCAGACAGCCCGCTCGCCTAACGATCCCTGGGGCCATGGTTCGGACTCGTCGGCGGAAAATAGTCCATGACTAATAAGGTGTTCGGAGGAAATACTTTTTTTTTCCAGACTGCCGACCCCCTCTTCAGATCTCTGCCGGCATGAGCCGGATTGCACCGCCAATAAAATGCTGCTCCAGTACCCGAAGAACATTCCACGTCATTAACTATTCATATCTTTGGCAAACCATAACATACTATTCAATGGTGCAACATAAAATACAATTGGCTTAACAAAACACCTGTAATAGGCTATTGTTTTCGTGCGTTAGCCTTGACTTTGCTTCAAAAACGTATCAACTCGGGTCGCATTTTCTGTACAAACATTAGAAAGAAGCAGCAAGCACACTTCTGGGGATCCGTTTTTCATGGTAGGAAATGACGTCATGTTGTATAAAATATTCCAGAAACTAACGTAATGTAACGTCATGGATAATTGTAATACGAACCGCCGAGCGCACGGCCCAAGATACCGGTGCCGTCACCTGGCAGCGGCCGTGGAAAAGATACGGACATGCACAATTGAGATGTCCGGAACGAGGGTGCGTATCCCAATGCGATATGTTGTCCCCTCCTGGCACACATGCTAGCCTTGTCTCCATGCCGCAGAAGCGCAGAAAACAACTGTTAACGATGCGGCGCGAGATAGCGGGCACTGCGTCACTGCGTGCTCGACGCACACGAGCGCCTGCTCCCCGCCAGTGCTGACATCACATAGCCGACATAGCTTTTGCATGTGTGGGGCAGAAACCTGAGCGAATAACGATGAACATCTGGGTCGCGCCGAAAAGTATGTTTAGTGCTTCCCACTCGGGTTCTCCAAGTAATGATGTGCGTGCGAAAAAAAAGAAACTATCCGGCCGCCAACATTGTTGTGCAAGGGAAAGTGGCGTATAGAATGGTTGCCACAGCCTAACTTCCTATTTTTGTGAATATTAGAATTCTGCGAGTAATTATCCCTGGCCCACAATGCTTGCAGTAAATATACATCATTGAAGACGAATTATGGCGGTATATGAATTGTTTACCACAGGCACAGAATCTGTGAATTAACTCACGATGACTGCGTCAAACAAAATCGTATTCTCGGTGACCAGCTTATTGTTTATTTTTCTAGACCATGCACCACGAATACAAAACAAAGCAGTGCCATCAGAATTTATGCGGCTTGCTTTCTCTTTCTACATTTGTGTGGGCTATTTTTCTTTGGGAAAGCAAAATTAACTCTACACTCAGCGTTCCCAGAACGTGCAGGTGTTTCTTATGCGAGCACTGGCCGCAGCTGCAAGCGATTAAGCACCCCATTGCTCTAAGCACGACCAACACCCTCAGCTGCGGCGGCGGCGGTGCTTGCAGTGCTTACAGCGCTCTTAGGGCAAGGCGACAAGGCGACCATGCGAGCGAAGCAAAGGCAACATATCGTAGTGGGGCCCGCCATCCCTACCAATATCCATGACCTATTCATCGTTCAGCCCATTGCCCGTAGCATGCACCCGACGCACAATCGAGCCCGCCGGGAGCCGCGTGCGCGGGCTCTTACGAAGCGATGCCCAGTACATCCGGCAACTGTTTATGTTGACGCGGCTAGCTACAGGCACCACGACGCCTACGCGGTCGCAACCATCAACGGTCCCAACAGTCCCCCTTTTACCACCCTCACCCTTCACACTTCTTCCCCCGCGACTGCGGAAGAGGCGGCTATTGCTCTTGCATTAACACTACGGCCTTCCCCTGCGATCATAATCTCCGATTTGAAGACGGCCATTCAAAATTTCGCCCGGGGCCGCATTTTTCCCCTGGCACTCAAAATCCTTCTTCAAAACCCCCCTGACTCTCCCACCGAGTTGGTGTGGACCCCAGCCCACACAGGTGTGGGAGGGGCGAGGCAGCACACAGAGCCGCTCGAGAGCTCATCTTTCGAGCAGGTTTTAGCCTTTATGCTTCCCATGGACCCCTCTCAGCTCGAGATCGGCTTCTTTCCTTTCGTGAGATTACGTCTTATTACCGCCTCTCACGCCGTCTACTACACCCTGCACACCCGACGCTCTCTCACGCCAGAAAGCGCCTATGGCGCTTAGTGCAAACGTACACCCTTCCTTGCCTCTCCCGCCTGCACCGCATGTACCCCGGTTTGTACTCTTCACCCCACTGCCCCGCTTGTGGTATGGTCCAAACTATGGATCACCTCCCCTGGCAATTCCCCCACAACCCATTCTCCCCATATCCAGACGGTGAGAACTGGGCGAGGGCGTTGGGCAGCTCGGCTGCGGTGGTGCCAGATGCCATCGTCGTGCTGCCAAAGCCACCGGGGACATTCATCCCTCGGTGCCCGCCCCTCCCCCGAGTTACGCTAGCGGCAAAAAGTTTTCTTTTATATGCGACTGCATCTCATTCACTCGCCTTGTCCCTGCATCCGGCGTCGTCGGCATTGTTGTTGGCGTCCGCCACTCCTCGCCGCGTGAGCTGCGCTCTCCGCCGCTCACTCCCTCTCCTCTCCGATAGCGAACACTCTCTCGCGAGGGGCATTGGATTGGCTTGGATTGGCTTGGATTGGATTGGATTGGATTAAAGTGGATTGTGTTGGATTGTGTTGCGTCATAGCCGCGGCAGACGCACTGGCGCCGGCGCGTCCCCTCACCGTTATGCGCGCTATAAAACGAGGTGCCTGCCCCGCTCCGCTCCATCGTTCCAGCGCCGTTCCTCCGCTGTTCAACGCTGCAACATGAACCCCCTATGCGTCACATCTGCACAGGGGTTCCCGCGAGGGGAGGTGGGAGTTTTTTCTCTCTCTCTCTCCGCCTCTCTCTCTCTCTCTATCACTCCCGACATCTCAACTTCCTATGTCCTTGCTTTTTCCACGGTCGCTTCCAGGTGACCGCTCCGGTATCTTCGGCCGTGCGTTCCGCGGTTTGTATTTTAATTGTCCATGGCTGTACGTGTACCAAGTTTTGCCTAAATGTCATGTTTTCAACCACGTACAGCTTCATTCCAACACCTACCGAGCTATTCACAAGATTTTAAGAGACCTTTCAGTGCGTTGGTAGTCTGCTCTTTGGAGTGGCTGCTGTATTTTTTACAAGTACATCTTTGTTCCGATAAAGACATCTGATTCTGGTGTCATGTTTACTGCTGGCATAATAATGTCGCGCTTAGTATCGGTATGCATGGAAGAAACCACATCATGCCATGTTTCTCTTTAAAGCCTCTACAGAAAGTCTCAACAATACCTAAAAGTCAGGGTAAAATTGTATTCTGAATTCCGTATATTTTATCCCAATAGAAATCGCTTGAAAAGTAGAGAAAGTAGTGAAAACTTTAGTGAGTGTTTTGGTTTCCTGCGTGGCGTGTTTTATTGTTTTGCATGGACACTTCAATATCACCGTCTTTTGCGGATAATGCTAACAGTGTAGATTCCCTCTTAGTATAATGGTGCAGTAAATAAATGCGTTGCTTCCAGAAGACATCACAAAGAAGTACGCGAATAGGAAAACGCGTTCACTCAAAATACACAAACGCTTGCAATACCAGAACATACAACACCACAACGATAAGAATGATCGTGCAGAGGAAGTTGAACCAAGAAAGTAGTTAAACCCAGAAATAAAACAAAACTGCAAACAAATAAAAACGGGCATCCCCTCCTAAAATTACCAAAAGGGGAACGATGGAGGCGCTCTACAACAGGTGGTTCGTTATGACGGCAACAGGGAACGAGGTAATGCAAAAAAACCAGAAACGCTGTAGAGAAACTGGTTTCCCGCATTTAGGCAAGGAAATGGAGCGGGACAACGCGCGTTCAATTTTATATAATCAGCAAGTTTAGCGCTGAATGAACGCGGTTTTGCCCTAACTGCAAACACCCAATCTAAGGTCCACACGTGGGTAGTCAAGCGTAGCTGTAGATACTTGGGGACATAGAAATAACGACGAGGGACTTCCATTCATCGCAAAATTGGAGACATTGTGCGTTTTATAGATTCATAATAACAGAAAGATGACAGTGAAGTGAAGCTTTAAGAGGACACACAAGTACGAAAACATCGGAGGATAGCGCTGTTTTTAGGATGAAAGCCTTGAACGCTTTACTCTAAGAAAAGAGTTGTTGTTCGTTGAAGAACATGTCCACCGCTGCAAAAAGTAAGCAAAAATATTCACGGATCTTGACGAAGTGAATCATGACGAGTGGGCGAAGCACTGGGAATCGTTCTAACCCTAAATCACCCGTGACTTTGCCCACTGGCGCATGCAAATGAGTGACAACGCGTATTTACAGTATATTCAATTTCAATCCAATCCAATCCGATATAATTTAATTTATTCCAATCCAAACGAATTCATTTCTAATCTAATCCGATCCAATCCAAATCCAATCCAATCCAATCCAATCCAATGCACTGCTCTTCGCGCATGCGCAACACTGTGTATACGGACGCCAAGCCCCGGACAAAGCGAGGTCCTAAGGTGCTTCGCCCCTAAAACCTATGTGTGACCCGATGAAATTTGAAACCTGTTGAATCTCCCCAGTGGCAACTTAACGCCTTACCACTGCACTATCCCCGCATCTTTCCAATGGTATAAAAAAGTCGTCTATAATGTTGTTTCTGTCTCCGTGGCACATGCATAATTAGGGATTTGGCCTGGAGCAACTAGCTTCGAGAGCGTCAGGTGTGCCATTGAGTAAATTCCCAAATTGCAAAATGAAATGGTAATGTTCCAAAATAGTCCGTACTGCCACTTCGGCGCCACACATAAACGTTTTGGCCCAGGAGCCTAACAGGTGCACACTAGCCGTCCAGAACCGTGATTCTAGGGATACTGTGCACCGTGCGCCAGTCTGATTTGCTGGCGTATTTAATATCGCATGACAAGATAACAAATGCGAAGAAGGAGATGCATGGACGGGGTAGCAAAAAAAGCCAGTGTAGTTATTCACGCCAAAAGTTGTCAGAAACGAAGTCCACGAAAATTACGAAAATTCATTGTACCTTAAAAATCAGAAAACATGGCGCAAACTTTACTTGGACGAAGGAGAGAAGATACGACAGAGACAGGCGCCTACTTGCAACTGTTTATTCAAAGGAAACCACACGAGTGACGTATCTAAACAGAAACCACAACAACAACAAAAAAATAACAACGAAGGTATAATCATGATAACAAGTGTAGAAGGTGGGGACAATGGCTAGAACGAACAAGTACTACACTGCTGATGGTATGACTATCTTCTCCAACCTCAAGAGACCAATGTTGCCCTAACGTGCGTGCGCACATTCCACCGCAGAGCAAACCGCAAAGAGGGAACAACAAGTGCACGTGCCAAACTGCAGGCTGTGTTTTAAGAATGACATTCCTTTTTCACTTAACGCTAGTGACGGCGTGCTGACGCAAGTGGCGCCTGCTTTTTTAATAAAAGCCGCCTCAATTACCCCCCTTTCCCTCTCCCCAGAAAGGTTGTCTTATCCAAGAATGGCTACATGTTATGAGTGGCAATACAAAAGGTTACTTATATGTTCCGACCATGCTTTCGCCTTCAAAGAACATCAGCATACTAAAGTGTCCCGAGGGCGTTTTCTTATTTATAAAATGAAACATTCGAATGATCGAAGGGGGTAGTAAACCGCATGTTTATTTTCAGAGGGTACAAGGCCACCGAGTTACGCTTTGCCAAAATTCGGTGGCCAGGACAGAGGGGAACACGTATGATAACTGAAGAAAAAAAAAATATAATGGCTTTTGTGTTGTGGGAAGCCAAAGAAGTGGTGGAGGCCGGATGTCTGGAGTACGTTATGTAGGGCGGTAAGCGCAAGCTGTTACCCGTTTGAATGTAGAGAATAAATGGCTCCATTTTTGTTTGAACACTGCCGAAAAAGCGAGACATTTGTAAAAAAGCTAAGGTCGATGCCTCTGTAAAACGAATTAGTATTCGTAACATGCATGAAGCGTCTCAGATACTTCAATTTTGCCTCCACGCCTGCGGCTCTCATACATCAGCGCTTAACAAAGGGTTGCGTTTCTCCAAGAAATATCTCATTACAAGAAAGAAAAACGTTTCGCATACACCGTGTAAACAGTGTTAATAGTTAGTAAATTGTTTTCATAAGCACCTCGTGTGGGTCATATAAGTGCGGTGAAGTGCTATGTCAATTTTCTGAAGACCAAATAACAATAATTCATGACTGGGTGAAAACAATATTCCATTCATGGTTCTTTGGAGATTTCCAAGAAATCGAATATTATGTCAGTAAAAAACGTATGCATGGCAAATTGTGGCTTACCAGGAAATGTATCATGATTCTGCTCTTCAAGAGTAACAGCAAGAGGTCAATCCATTCTAATATGTAGATATCCCTCACTGCCTCAGTCAGGATCACCATAGCACTTTCGATGCAGCTTGGATTAACTCTTTTGAAGACGACGATGCAAAACATAGTTCCATGGCCACGGGTATTTTTTTAGCTCATGCACATATTCTACGCAAGATTGCAAGGTAATTTCGCAAGAAAACTCGGAATGCCGGTCCTGTAGTTCTGGGTTTGCCTTGATGATGCTAATAAACAGTGAGGGCCGGTTCTGGGCGGAAAGTGTGTAGGACAACTAAAAAGCCAGGGAACCCTACACGGCAGCCGGGCATGCACGGTTGCCGCCAAGGTAAACAAAGCCTTCTTTCCGCACAAAAATCGGTATCAAGAACGCTGCACAGACACCAAACAGCTTCAGTATCACGTGCCGCGAATTGGGACACGCCAGGCTGAGAGCATCTTACCGCGTTCGTTAGTGGCTTCCAAGAACACTGTGTCCAGGGCAGGCCGTGCAATAACATTACCCCAGTACTCTGGTTGCCATGGCACCCCGCCTTATTGTGGGAACGCGGAGGTTGTGGCTAGCCACGAAGGATGAATTAAAGAACAACATGCTCTCGTTACAAGAGATGTTTACATTGTAAACAATCACGGGAATGTGGCAGCAGAAATGTCAATACAGGCTACCGCAGGTGATTCTGCACAGTGCAGTCCAATGATCGAAGTCTAAATAAAAGGGAGGAGGTACCGAAGGTATATGAAGCCCCTATTCCCTCTTGTTACCGCTTTTAGCGGTGGCTCACAGTCTCACAACGTAGAAGGCGACGTGAGCTGACTTACTTGATGCACGCCGGCCCTGCCGGAAAATAGCCTCATGCGAAACAATTTCCTCACCGAGGTAACGAGAAGATGCACCCATGAAACACTATCAGGATCAATCATTGTAGTATCGAGGTTTACATGACGAAATTACAAAAATTAGTGCCCTTCCACTCTTTTCTAACTGATGATGGTTGGTGTTTCATGGCGCAAGGCCAACGAGGGCAAAGAGCGCCAGAAAAGAAGTTATATAATGAAGCGAAGTGATTACCACAAAAAGGTAGGTATAAAACATGTAAACGGGACATAGTAAAATCAATTAAAGGTAATGGTGATGGCTGGTGTATAGGGCCAGATTTGATTATGCGTGATATGAGATAAGGTTTAAAAACTTAACATCTGACAAATAATCAAACACACGTTTCATAGAAACACTGGCATCGTCACCTAGAAACAGCGATGGATGTAGTGGGATATGGATATGTTGTCTGTAGAGTTCTCTGAAGTGTTTGTGTCGTGTTGTGTGAAGTGCCTTGCATGTTATTAGTATGTGGACTACGGATAGGCCCTCCCCGCACCTGCTACACATGGGTCTTGGAGATCCCGTGAGCAGGTGGGAATGTGTTGCATGCGTGTGGCCTATCCGTAATCAAGCCAGGGTAACTTCGTTGTGTCTCTCTTAAAAATCCAACTGCGCGCAAATAACGAGGACGTGAACACACTGAAGACACCACAAGCGCAGACTCACAACTGGTTTATTGTTACAAACATCAGAACATTAAATACCCAGGCGCCCCACATACGTCACATTCTCAGCGCTATCGGCTGCACATACAAAAAATAAAATTCAAAATAAATAAAAACTCAGAAGCACACGAATGACAGATAATTCCGCGACGATAACACCATCACACATGAAATATCCTCCCCCTCTTCACCACGCATGCTCTGAAGAGGCTTCAAATTCATGCTTAGTGCCCATCTATGTAGGCGACTTCGCGACTAAGCAAGGCAATAGATGGGTGACTAATACAATCTGAACCAGCTTTTAAAATGTGTCTGGCTTCGACAATTTCTCTTGTCTGCTGATTCTTATGCCTGAATAAAATGGTTGTGCGCTCAAACACAGGAGTACATTCAGGGGTACATTCAGGAACGCATGCGCGGCAATGGGAAGACATGTGGCTCAGGTCCCGTTTTTCTTTCGAATAGTTATGTTCCTTAAGTCTTGTATTTGAACAACGCCCGGTTTGGCCAATGTATACCTTGCCACATACAAGTGGTATGGAATAAACAACCCCCGTAGCACATTGGACGAACGTCTTTTTGTGATTAATACCACATGCTCCTTGACGTTTTTTTGCCCTTTTGTTCACTTTTGGTCAGATCTTACATAACTTATTAGGAGCTGAAAACACTATTTTTACGTCATACCGCCCGGCCACTCGTTTTATACCGTGTGACATCTTGTGAACATAGGGCACCACGGCAAAGATTTTCGGCTTTTCTTTTGGTGGTGTGGCCTCCCTATCCGACTTTACCCACTTTACCAGCTTTTCACTTGCTCTAGAAATAACATGATCAGGGTACCCGGATTTTTTTAGCTTCTCCACCTGCTGTAAGACACTATCGGGCATTGAATGCTCACACGATTTTGAAATGGCCGACTTCTTTGGCCGAAAAACTTTGCCGAAAAACTTTGCCGTGGTGCCCTATGTTCACAAGATGTCACACGGTATAAAACGAGTGGCCGGGCGGTATGACGTAAAAATAGTGTTTTCAGCTCCTAATAAGTTAAGCAAGATCTGCCCAAAAGTGAACAAAAGGGCAAAAAAACGTCAAGGAGCATGTGGTATTAATCACAAAAAGACGTTCGTCCAATGTGCTACGGGGGTTGTTTATTCCATACCACTTGTATGTGGCAAGGTATACATTGGCCAAACCGGGCGTTGTTTAAATACAAGACTTAAGGAACATAACTATTCGAAAGAAAAACGGGACCTGAGCCACATGTCTTCCCATTGCCGCGCATGCGTTCCTGAATGTACCCCTGAATGTACAGCCGGTAAAAGGCTTGTCTATAACACAGCGTTCATACTCTCAACCCTATCCTGCTCCGCCGGAGCTGGATTTGAATAAAACTACTGCGGAATTCTGAAGTCTTAGCCCTCCGCTTTTGCCTCCGACATGTTTGGAACGAGTATGTTTCGGCAGTTTTCGGATGTAGCTGGTTGAAGTTGAAATCGCTGTTATAGACAAGCGTTTTACCGGCTGTACTTCTGTGTTTGAGCGCACAACCATTTTATTCGGGCATAAGAATCAGCAGACAAGAGAAATTGTCGAAGCCAGACACATTTTAAAAGCTGGTTCAGATTGTATTAGTCACCCATCTATTGCCTTGCTTAGTCGCGAAGTCGCCTACATAGATGGGCACTAAGCATGAATTTGAAGCCTCTTCAGAGCATGCGTGGTGAAGAGGGGGAGGATATTTCATGTGTGATGGTGTTATCGTCGCGGAATTATCTGTCATTCGTGTGCTTCTGAGTTTTTATTTATTTTGAATTTTATTTTTTGTTTGTGCAGCCGATAACGCTGAGAATGTGACGTATGTGGGGCGCCTGGGTATTTAATGTTCTGATGTTTGTAACAATAAACCAGTTGTGAGTCTGCGCTTGTGGTGTCTTGAGTGTGTTCACGTCCTCGTTAATTTGCGCGCAGTTGGATTTTTAAGATGCGTCAATACCAACTTGCCCAACTTTCGACCCTTTTTCGTTGCGTCTGTTGTGAGTATCAGTGGTGTATGCTCCCAAGAGTGGCTTTATAATGTGTAGTTTGTTGTCAGTCTGTTGATTCCAGTGCGCTTGCCATGTTGTGCGGAGGTGTTTTCTGATGTGTGATTTGAGGTCGGTGTAGGGTATTGTTGTTATGTCAACGGTAGTTGTAAGGGCAGCAGCGGCCGCCATTCGGTCTGCGGTCTCATTACCTGGAATTCCAGAGTAACCAGAATTCCAGAATAACCAATTAGCTAAATAAACGTCTGACGGATCCAAGCTTTATTCTTGCACATAAACATGGAACTACCTGTGGCCGTCCCGCGTCGTAAGCATATGACTGTTTGTGTAAGGCATGGTTCAGACTGTTGTCGCAACTGTCGTAATAACTTTAAAGAATGACTTCATTTCACGTCTCAGCCAAGCGAACTGCGTGACATGTCATTTTTTACGTCCTTTGATCACGATACGGGTTTGCACCGGTAATCTCTCAAACTACCTTTCCCTCACACGTTTTATGTGTCGCCACCAAAGAACGTCCGACCACTGACTTTTTCCCCAGGCGCTGTTCCATTCTCCGCTAATCCAAACGACGTGACGTTTGCGAGGGACGTTCTAATACGATATGTAACAGCATGCCCGGTGCTCCCTTGAGTGGGGCTAATACGAACCACGTGACATTTGCGCGGGAGGTTCAAACACGATTTGCAACATGCTGGCCGGCGGCGGCGGCGCGCTGCGAGGTAGCAGCAGAGTATCGCACGCCGCCGTACGTTCGCTGATCACACGAACACTTCCTGAGACGCAGCAGAAAGGCGCCGTGACCGAGAAGTCCGCAGCTCGTGCGGCGCACAAATTTCATAATAGGGAGTGTAATAATTGTAAGTGCATTTTTTTACGTCCATCCATGTTTCTGCTTATTTTTCGCCATCATCTGATAACTGCATACCACCGATAGCTGCCGACTGCGCAACTTGCCAAAGTGGCATCGGTGGAGAAGAGGGGGAAAGTAGTTGCGAAAGAGGTGCCAACGGTGGTGAGGAGGAGCCCGGGATCGGCGCCGAGTAAATCGATGACACCGGAATGAAAACTCGGGGGGTTAGACATATACTGCTTTGCAGTAATAATAGAAGATGAAAGCCCAAATTAGGAAAATGTCACCTTTGCCGGACTTTTAAAACCACCATGATTATCGTCGCTTCTTCTATGCCACCGATAACATTTCTATTTTTCTTCCCTAACAAAGATTACATTATCGATGAAAGAACGGTAACCAAGTATTTGGTCATTTGCGGAAAGGTTAAAAGAATTTCGATCAAGATTTGAATCAAAGCCACATGTTTAGACGTGAAGAGCGATTTCAAACACTAAACGTCGATGATGGCGCGTACGTAAAAAGGCTAGCATACCGAAGTGTGTCCACCAATTTTGCGACACGGATCCGAAGTTCGAGACACGTCTTTCAAATATTACCATTACACCGCCATTAGAAGACTCGCTGAAAAGCAAACAAACGATTAACAAGTTACAATCTTTTGAGGCACAGTAACCTGAACACACAAAACCGCTACAGGCTGTTGTAAATAGGTTTACAAACATTAATACAATCGGATACAACCAATCGGACGTGCAGCATGGACTTCAGTATTCATATAAAAAACCCCAAAACAAGCATCAAAACTTCAAAATACGTTATGTGTTTTGTAAAGATTAGTTTTGCAGCTCGTCTCGAAAGGGGAGGGACGTTGACGTCATTCGAGGGATAGCGCATGCCCTCATAGAAATAGGACGGCGGGAGAGGCTGCGTGCGCCATGCAGTATGAGCGTACACGAAAATGATATTTGGCCATTCGGTTAAAGAATTCCTAAGTGGCTTCATTTGCAGTGAATTTAGGTACAGCTGTCGCTTTTCATGCAATTGCCCTTTGGAAGATAAGCATGCGAAGAGGTATTTTGCTTGCAACTAAGAAGAAATCCGCAATGGAAAAAACCTGTAACATACACTGGGATTAGGTTGCCTTCGGCCCACTCTATTGAAAAGTTCACTTCTGGCCCCGAGCTCAGATCTGCCCCCGAGCTTACCTGCCCTGCATCAAAATTCTACTATATTTTGCGGTATTGGTGGCTTGTTTCTGACTCGCGGATGGGGATTTCTGAATAAATTACTATTTCATTATGCAGAAATACCACTTACACAAACATCATCATCACACTGCGCTTTCCTGAAATGCATGTAAACGTATAACTTCAGCGTTGGGCTGTTGAAGTCATTGAACGAAAATAAGTACTTCATTGGTTTTAAGACACAATCAGTTTTAAAGGCGTACAAACTATATATGCTCTGGGTGATAGAGCCAAAGTTGTTCTACCGCCTGGGCCGAACTAAGAGCTAAGGGGTTTTTCAGTTTCTTTAACAATTGTATATCTCTCAAAGGCAGATTGTATATCTCTCGAATTGCATAAAATCGAAGGCAAGTAGATAAATGTTTTTAAGGAGCGTAGATCTAAAAATATTTTGTGTTCGAAAAAAAATTGCTTTATACACCTATCCTAAAATACCACCAGATCGAACTCACGCTACAGGGAAACAGGCGCTCAACCATCTGCTTCAGAACAATTGACAAAATTGTCTTGAGCTAATCAAGTTCATTTTTCCCAAGAGGTAGACTTCGCACCGGCATTTCCAGATACTCAAAAATCTTTCAAAAAAAAAGGTCATCTAAATTACTCCGTTTTAACACTATGAACACGCAGTCTTTTTTTAACTGATGAACAAGAGAGCGACAGTGTAAGCGGTGGCTGTCGCTATGAAAAGTATGTATGAGGATAATACTGCTAAAAAAGGTCTCTACTTTAGAAAAAAACGCCCTGACGAGAAAAGCTTTTTCTGAATTAGAAAACACCGTCTGAGCAGACAGGTAGTTCTATGAATTTTTAGCGCTGCTAGAAATAAATTTACACGCCATTGGCACGTGTCCCTCATAGACAGAAGAGAGATTTATAGAAAAACTAGTATAATAGCAATCAGCCGTTCCCGCGTGCATAAGAACTCTGATAATTCAAAATGTTTGTCGTATCTTGAATTATCGAATTTTTGCCGTACCCTTTCTCGTCTTCGTTTTATTTCGTTGTGTGCCTATTTATTATGTCTCACTTCTCACCCAACAGTACACCTAATGAGCACAGCATACTATAAGTGTAATCTACATTCAAAACAAGAAGAAAACAAGTCTGTATAGTGCAACAACACCTATCTACATATCGGCCTGTTTTGGCTGACTGGCTAAACGCTCACTCCAATAAGAGGGACGTCGAGTTAGCGTCTGCCTGCTAGCGCAGGGTACGCTTCTGGTTGATTTGAGAAAAAATACCTTTGTGTACACGTTTCCCGTGGACTGTTTATCTTTTTCGTATTTTGAATCGCCCCTTCAGCGTGCGCTACAACAACATACATGTTGGGCGCTGAAACAGCAGCTCTGCTTGGGAGTAATAGTGTATTCTTAAGATATCAAGGTGAAGTTTTATCCCCAAAGTTGAAAATAACGTTGGGAACAGGGGAAATCACGAAGTGCCGCAAAGACACCGTAAATACAGTATTTATGGAGGTACCAATACACCCTTACTGACCGTGAAATAAACACAAAAAAACGCCCATCAATTTAGCTATCATAATTAGAAGTCCGAGCCTGCGTAGTGTATTAGGCGTTTTTAAAATACCTGAATCACCCAATTGTATCGTGTATACTGATGATACAAATTCATTTTTATTGCCACGTCTTCTACAGAACTCGAAATAAAGGTCAACTGTTACTTAAACAAGCTAGCTGTGCGTCTCGAAAATAAGAGAGTGAGTATAAACTTATCAAAAACTTAGTTTATAATCTTGAGGCCGATTAACGTCAATGTTCAGTAAGGTATAAATGTTCGGCTCTGAAACAGAAAAATACAACCATTACCCGCCGCGGTGGTTCAGTGGCTAAGGCGTTGTGCTGCTGAGCACGAGGTCGCGGGTTCGATTCCCGGCCGCGGCAGCCGCTTTTCTCATGGAGGCGAAAAGCAAAAACGCCCGTGGGTACGAGATTTCGGCGCACGTTAAAGATCCCCAGGTGGTCTAAATTAATCGGGAGCCCTCCACTACGGCGCGCCTCATCACCTGCGTTGCATCGGCGCGTTGAACCCCTACAATCAATCAAAAATACAACCATTCCACTAACCAAATTTCTTGGTATTTCGTTCAATGAAAACCCTTCCTGGTATGTTCATATATAGAATCTCACTAAGGTATTAAGCAAGATAGTTGGGTGTCTATACAGAATCGCAAACTTAGTGCCTCCATTGTTGAAGTTGGCAATGTATTATGCCCTCTTCTATTCCACGCTCTAGTACTGTTTATCCATCTGGGGCACTACAACTGGTTCAAATTATCATAAGCTCTTACTCGTCGTGCAGGATGTGGATGTTCTCGGAAGAATAAGGTGTAGTGACCACCGTACGGTAAGATCTCGAATTAGGCTAGATTTGAGGAGGGACCGTAACAAGCTAGTACCAATGAAGCGGTTTATGAGCTAACAGTAAGACGTAAAGTAAAATATTTCAGGATCGCGCTGCAGAACTGATATTCAGCTCTTACCGAGGAAACAGAGTTTACGACACAGGAAACCAGCGACAACCTTACACGCATTATCACGGAGTGTGCAGTATACGTCGGGGGCACGATGGCTAGACAGGATACTGGTAAAGTTTCCCAGGAGACAAAAGTTCTAATTCGGAAACGGCAAACCCTGACAATCTCTACCCAATCTGACAGAATACAACTAGCAGAGCTTTCGAAGTTGATCAGTAAGCGTAAGACAGCTGACATACGGAAGTATAGCCTGGAGAGGATCGAATACGCTGTAAAGTACGGAGGTAGCCTGAAAGCTGTGACGAGGCGTCTTGCATGGCGTGGTGAAAAATCAGATGTATGCACTTAAAGACAACCAAGGCAATGTCATCACAAATAAGGCTAAAATAGTCACAGGAGCCGAGGAGTTCTATGGGATCTGTAGAGTAGCCGGGACGTCTAGTATAATTCCGAACGAGAAAGTAGTTCAGAGGAGATAGACATCCCACCAGTAACGACCAAAAAATTAAGAAAGGCTTTGAAAGTAATGAAAAAAATTGTACTTGAAAAACTGGCAAACCTGTATACGCAATGCCTAATGACCGCAAGTGTACCGGAATCTTGGAAGAACGGGAACATCATCCTAATTCATAAGAAAGGTGACATGAAGGACTTGAAAAACTACAAGCCGATAAGGTTACTGTCAGTAGTCTACAAGCTACTTACCAAGGTAATTGCTAACAGAATTTCTGCAACCTTAGACTTCAGTAAACCTAAAGAACAAGCAGGGTTCCATAAAGGCTGTTCCACAAAGTACCATGTTCACACGATCAATCAGGTGATAGAGAAATGCGCTGAGTATACTGAACCCCTATATATACCCTTCATAGTTTATGAGAACGCATTTGACTTGGTCGAAACCATAGCAGTCATTCAGGCATTACGGAACCAGGGGGTAGATGAGCATTATGTAAGAATACTAGAGGATATCTACAATGGGTCCACAGCTACCATCATCCTCCATAACGAGAACAGTAAAATACCTATAAGGAAGTGCGTGAGACAAGGAGACATGATCTCCCCAATTTTATTCACAGCATGTTTAAAAGATACATTCAGAACATTGGATAGGAAAGAGTTGGGAGTAAGGATTAATGGAGAATACCTGAGTAACCTCAGATTTGCTGATGACGTTGCCTTGCTAAGTAACTCGGGGGACGAATTGCAAAGCATGCTTTCCGCAGTGTACAACCAGAGTAGAACCGTGGGCTTGAAAATTAATATGCAGAAAACGAAAGTAATGATTGATAACCTCGGGACAGCGCAGCGGTTTAAGATAGGTGGCGAGGCAGTGGAAGTGGTAAGCGAATGTATCTACTTAGGCAGAGTTGCGACCCCGGATACTGACCATGAGGCAGAGATAATAAAAGGATAAGAATGGGGTGAAATGCATACGGCCGACATTGTCAGATAATCAATGGCCGTCTATCATTGCACCTGAAGAAGAAAGCTTATGACAGCTCCATCGTACCGGTACTCATCCACAGGGCAGAAACTTAGTTTCACTAAGAGGGTTCAACTTAAATTGAGGACGAATGAGCGAGCAATGAAACAGAAGATGATAGGTGTAACATTAAGGGACAAGAAGAGAGTGGAGTGTTTCAGGTAGCAAACGCGTGTTAAGGACATATTAGTAGAAATTAGGAAGAAGAAATGGACGTAGCAGGGCATGTAATGCGAAGGCAAGATAACCGTTGGTCATTAAGGGTAACACAGTGGATCCCTAGAAAAGGCAAGCGTTGCAGGGAGTGGCAGAAAGTTAGATGGGCAGATTAGATCAAGATGTTTGCGGGCATAAATTGGTCGCAGTTAGCCGAGGACCGGGGCAATTGGAGATTAATGGGAGAGGCCTTTGCCCTGCAGTGGGCGTAGATAGGCTGGTGATGATGATGATAAAGATGAAGCTCTTACTTCTCCAGAAAAAATCTTTGCATGCAATATAAGGGTATCATGGCAAGCCGATTGATCTGCCCACACACCCTCTGTTTAAGAATTATAGAATCCTAAAGTCCAAACAAATATACTATATTTGTCCGCTGCAGTACATACAACAAAGCCGTTTAAAACCCTCTCTTAAAAAAAATACGAGGAAATAAATACTACCTGCCAATGGAAAAAGACCGCACCAAAAATTCGCTCAAACTATAGAAAACGAAGTATGCGGTTTCAGGTGCTCTCGCCTCTTAGCCTTTTTTCGGTCGACTGTGACTATGAGATATCTCAAAGAACTTTCTCAAGATAAGTTAAGAAATAACTGATCTAATTCAATCCAGGATTCTCTGAGGCCTCTCTGTATTCTTGTGTTTTTCTGTGTTTTTCCCAGGAGATATGATATGCTCATTATTGTTACTCTTGCCGTGTACAGGACTACACACCTAAATAGTCTCAGCCTTTCCTCTGCGCGTTGCCGTGTCTGTTATTTGGTCGTTTATTACGCGAAATATTTTTACTCTTATGCCTGTATAGGGCTGCACACGTATGTACGATCTACCTTTCCTCTTTTCGTTGCATTGTGTTATTCGGTCATTGTTTTTGTATAGGACATCTGTAAAGATGTACTACCTGTTTTGTAGTGAGGTGTTTTCGCGCCTATTCCATCCGTATCCTGTGATTGTTCCGTAACGGCTTATAAACGGTCTCGAAACTGTAAAGGAGCCATGAACTTGTCAGGCCTCTAGGCCGTTTGACTCGGCTTCCTATTTTGCTTCAGAAAGAAACAAATAAAACTTCAAACTTTGCATCGCAAAGGTCAATTTCTGCAAATAAAGCTGCAGGTTTAGTAACAGATGCTCCACAATTTCACGCGTCCCGTTAAGTAGAGCAATTAACTTCGTTTGATAATCTAAACATCTATGTTTTATCAAATGTTCCCTGAAAAAACGGGTACGGAGAATAGAGTTTATTACTGATTTCAATAAATATCCTGTGTTTCTGGCACAAGACACTCAAGGCATATCGCGAAATTTCAAACCATTTTGAAGCCGAGAAAGAAGCCTCTTTACAGTTTAAACGAACTGCGTCTCTTAACGTCACATGACAATGATATTTTGATAAGCACTGCTATTATAATATTTGAACAGATAAAATGCAATTCAGTGGTCGTATAAGCGCCCCACCACAAATGCCTATGGAGCGAACCGCTTAGAAAGGCAAATCTTCGGTTATTTCGGCATCTATTGAGATCTTCACAACGAGCCAACACCAGCCCCAGTTTCTCGTTGATTGAATTTATTACCCTCATTTCGTTTCACTTCGGGTTTGTATACTTGGGTGACTATTGCAGGTTCCCCATTAATCATTATAAACGCCGCCCCTTCTCTCATCATTTATGATATAGAGCAAGACGCGCTGCCGGCATTTTTCTTCATTAGTGGAAATATGGCCAAAAAAGGTATTTTGTGGGAGGGTAGCAGTCTTTTCATTGAGAGCAAAAAGAGACGCTCGTTTTTCTCAGTTTTGATTTGTTTGAGATGGCGCTTATTCCACAGTCGTTTACGATAAACTTTTTGTTCCAGACAATTCTGCAGTCACGCACATCAAGAAATAAAAAGACGAAGAAATAAGGCACTATCCATCATGTGTACGCTTTGTTACCCTTTAAGTTTTCCTATACCAAACAAGCAATGCCGGAACTTATATTTGGCTTATTTACTTGTTTCTGGTGTTCCTCGATGGAAAACAATTTTTTTTATTTTCCGGATGAGGAGCTCTGTATTAGTTTTTTTCCCACGGGATATTCGCTTTCTATTTTGTATTGTTCCGTACTAACGATTTTTTATGAAGTTTTGATAAATCAAGGGTCCCCCGCCTGGTCGGCATGAAGAAGAAAACAGTTATCAAAAAAACTTTATCTGTTCCTGTCAAGAAGGCATTCAAGGGTACCTAAAATAGAGAATATCGCAGCAGACATTTTGTGCATCTGTAAATTTAAGTTTGAAGGGCAAAATATGAATGCCTTGTTTTAAGGAAGTCAGCGGCCAGCGATAAGTCCGTTTGTTTTATACTTTGTGTGCGTGTAGGCGTGTGCGCATGTGTGCGTGTGCTTATGCGTGTGCGTGTGCGCGTGCATGTGCGTGTACGTGTGCGTTTGTTCGTGTGCGTTCGCGCGTACGTGTTCGTGCGTGCGTGTGCGTGTGTGGATGTGTGCGTGCGTCTGTGTGTGTGTTTGTGCGTGCGCGCGTGTGCGTGTGTGTGCGTGCGTGTGCGCGCATGTGTGTGTGTACGTGTGGGTGGGTGCGGGTGGGCGTGTGCGCGTGCGTGTGTGTATGTGTATGTGTGTGTGTGCGTGCGCGTGTGCATGTGCGTGCATTTGCGTGTGTGTGCGTGTGCGTGTGCGTGCGTGCGTGTGTGCACGTGTGCGTGTGCGTGCGCGTGCGTGCGTGCGTGTGGGTGTGTGTGTGTGTGTGCCTGCGTGCGTGCGTGTGTGTGTGTGTGTGTGTGTGTGTGTGTGTGTACTTAGAGCCGTTAAGCCAGCAGCCACCTTAGCAGTCTGTTCTAAACATTAAGGCAAAAATTAGCAGTATTTTGAGAATTTTTGCAGGTACAGTTCTCCCACAGAAATATTTCGCGTGCCAAGTATCGATACTCTGTGTGCATAAAAATCGACGTTTACCTTCTGTGCTTACTGCAAAGAAATACACATTTGTATAATTTCAAGATCACCAGAACCACTAACTGTGAACATTGTTTGCGAATAAGCCATACTGTACTGCCCCTTCGCAATATGATGGTAAATATTTACCTATATTGATCCCAAGAAATTGTGGTGAGCTGCGTTCGTGGACTTCCAAGGATTCATTTAAAACGATGAAATTAACGGTGTTCATGATACTAAAGAAAGAAACAGAAAGCCTGATAGCGACAATTCGGAGAGACCAAACGCAAGGCGAAGTATGAGTGAAGGTGATTTACCAACACCAAGTGTATTTTGCTAAAAGAAGGAACACTACCCTTCCAGATAAACGTCCTTGCTTTTTGAGATCTCGAAGTTTAAGTACAAACACTTACAAATGCTAATGAACCATTGCAGGGGAGCCGCCAAGCAGACTCGTTACCAAGTGTTGAAATATCGGAACGTGCAAAAAAAGAAGTGAATTGACGACCGCCAAAAATTCGTTGTACGTTTTACAACCGTTCAGTAGTAATGTACTTCCCAAGCAAGTTTTACATTTTATGGAGGTTAGTTTGAGAGGATGTGTTACTAACAATCAAAATTGAGCACGGCGTGCTCTGTAACTATATTACCTTTCGTGTTTTTGACAGAATGTTTTGCCTGTTTTGCTTCTACTGTTGATTGCTCATTGATTTAGTAACCGCCTGTTTGCTATCTAATTGCAAGCTTGCGTACTGTGTTCGCGGCAAAGTGTTTGCATAGGAGCAAAATGCAGCTCAGCAGATAACCATTGTTTGCTTGAGTTATCCGTTTTTATCCAACGACTCAGAACAATGCCTAGATGAGTTTCACTCAACGATGTATGCAGACTGGTGTTGCTGCGGAAATGCAAAATCGCTGCGTAAATATGACGCACAGTAACTTCCAGCTCCTTGTGCCTCGGTGTTGGCAGGCAGTACAAGAGCAGCGTATATCTGCTCGTGGTACCATCCCCGAAACTTTCACACATATACAAGAAACGTCCAACTACAACGGGGTGTGTGAATGAGGCATTTCAGGGAATAACCACTGTTGGCGTCAGACAGCAACCAAAGCAATGAAACAAGAATTATTCACCGGTTCTTTCTCCATTCCTCATATTGTTCCATACTGCTTTACTCGGGATGAAGGCCTCGCGAAGAACGAGCATAGACACGGTACTTCCTTTGAGAAGTCATATCAACGATGTTTGTCTCGTTTATCTGAGCGAGCAAAGCAGGTCCCTGATGATGACGTCACAACGGCCGAATGCGCCGCTGCACGCATTCAACGCAACATGAATGTCGCGGAAGGGTACATGCTAAAGAAAAGCTGGCTAGGCAAAAAGGAGCATTGGCTCATTGATAAGCTAAGTATACCTATGCCTCAGCAATGTACAGCAAAGATGGAGTACCTTGAATAAAAATGGTTTCACGTAACGTCCAAGGAAGAGGAGTAGGGGGGGTGATATAGTGATCTCCAAATTCTAGGCAAGCTACCGCATTTTTTTTTGGTGTGATTTGGGATTCACAGGTGACCCGGCTCCCATTCGGCGTTCCACGCCAAGATTTCGGCCACACATAAAGTCTCGGTGAAAGTCTCGAAGATTGTAATGCAAATCCACAGTGGTGTTAATAATATTACATTTGGACAATAAGTCGAGTAGGTAAACGCGAATTCTCTAACACCTTCTGGCACTAGAACACGAGGACTTTACATACATTATTCAGCCAGCGCACTGTTTGCGTATACAGAAAATGACTGAATTAGGGACACCGAAAATGAGTTGTAAATTGAAGTGCACACGCGCGTACAGAATTACCTTAGCCCCTGGGCCGGAAAAAAATAGACTGGGGCCAATAGATATCGCCAGCGTAATTTACAACGAAATTTACACTCCTGGACAGGACGGAAAAGAAGGGTAAAGACCTCATTTCCAACGAGTTGTATGATCCCACATATAAAGCTTGGCAATAGTGGAGAGAATGGTTTCTGTATTGCTTTAAGTGTGCAAAGGCGCATATGCGCCAGTGGTATATTATTGCGTAGGTTGAATAATGAAATATGCGAAAGGCATCAACATAGACATTTGAAGAATCCCGAAAACAAAACAGTCACCAATTTTTATAGGTTTTTATGGTGCTGATTGTAGCGATAAGTAAAAAAAGCGGTGCAAGATATCGTGACTCTCAGAGACGGCTGCGGCTTGTCTAAAGTTTATCCCGTGCCTCCCAGTTCTTTAGCACCAATTTTGTTGTTTATGACTGACGATAGAATGAATAAAATTTTTATCCCAAAAAAGGGTCGGCTGTTGTGGGTTATATTTTGATCGAAAATGGCTACGTCAGGAAAAAACGTGAAGAAATATAGGAGCAAAACAAAAAGAGATTTTCATGGTGTAATGCCGAGAAATATTTTGTTTTAGCGAAAAAAAGCGCCAGCTTTTAATCTTGGCCGTTCTCGCGATGCATTAGAAATCATTTCGTTTTGTGGAAGTGCCCCAAGATTAAAAAGCCAACGCGAATAGGATCCGGACAACCACCTTGTCTTCAAAGACAATAAAGAATGTGCGTGCTTTTGCTGACGTCATTACCTCTGCGCTATTATATGCGGCCCATTTTGTGGCTTCAAGCTGTGAAAGGAGTATTGCCCGCCGTACTCATATTTACATAAGACATGACTACTGGTCAAAATATTGCAGAAAATTAAGTATTTTTGTTACCCTTCGCAACAATTCTCGTGCCGCAGAGCCATAGCTTCTATTTGTCACATTCGTTTACACATCCTTACTGCAGAAAGTTTGCGAAGAAACTTTATTTCTTCTCAAATACGGTCTGCCCAGTTGTGTCTATACCGCATAGTGCACGTGTTTTATTGGGAAAATGGGGTAGTTCTACCAATATATCCGAACGCAAACAGAGTTGGTGAAGCTTTCTTTTTGACGGAAAAATCTTTGAGAGGGCTTTTTTTGCGTTTTTAAAAGGGTCATTGTGTGTTATCACTGGTTTTTTCGGCGATGCGAATGACTTTAGTAACCTTCTGGATGAGGGCGTTACCAGATGAAGCATGTAAGTATTTAGTTGTTAGCTTGTGTAGCTCAGAAAAGTACCTATCTCGCAAAAACAATAGTTAAAAACATCAACTACCTCCTCAGTATCCCCACGCTTGGCGTTTACTTGGGCACGGAAAAGCCGTGGTCCGGAGGTGCAAAATTAGGTCCTCTAATTGCGGCGTCCTTGGCGAATTGAGTGCAACTCATGTGCTTTAAAATTCAGATTGGGGTACTCCCACTGTGCCGGAGCCTTGGTCAATGATGGCATAATCTCTCCATGTAAAATAATGTCTTGCCGTCCGAAGTCTTTTTTTAATGAAATAAACACAGCCACGTTCTTGTGCTCTTTTTTATGATTTATTCATAGGGATGATTCTGATTGAGAAGTTTCACACGCCGAAGATACACCTGGGCTATCAGCGCGCCGTTTTGGAGGGCTCCGATAAAAATTTCGACCACCTGGGATCTCTACGTGCGCCGAAATTCTAAACACGGGCGTTTTCGTAGTTCGCCTCGATTAGAAAAGCGGCAGCCGTCGTCGGGAATCGAAGCCGCGTCCTTGGTCTCAGCAGCAGCCACTGAGCCACCGTGGCAGGTACCTCATTTATCGACAATATATATGCTGCCTTGTCCAGGTAAGACATCCCGGCGTGTTCACAATATGTGTGTTTCATTGCAAAAAAAAAAGCAAAGAACGGCCTTTTTTTAATTTTCTACAGCGAATGTACACGTTTAAGCTCTTCTCGTTCACAGTGATGGGCACATATAATACTTACCGGTGCTTGTCTACTCTTCGACCGCACTGGGATCATAGAAGACTGCATTGTTTTTGCCCACGCTGCTCCTTATTTTAATACGTCCTTGCAGTACCCATCAAGAGAGCTGCCTATGACCCCCTGTATTTCTCGCTACCTACCTTTATAAAAACCCTAAAACCCCATGTGACCTGTTAAGATCAATCAGACTGATCTTCCCGTCGAAGAGACGCATGGCAGGGTGCCGAGTGGAAACACATCGTGGCACAACGCCTTTTATTTTTTCAAGAAATCTGGTTTAATTCGCAGTGTGGTTTCGGCATGCGAAACGCTCCTTAGCTGTATTTCTTGGATGTAACATTCTATTTTCCTTGGCTAGTTTTAGCCGGTGTTCTGCTGTTTTTAGCTGCCATCTTATTTTTTTCGTTGGACAGCTGCTCAACGTTCAAACACATTACATTTGAAACTTCGTAATACGTTTTCATACTACTAAAATGTATGTAAACATTGCTGGCGCTAAGCTTGACGAAGAACGAAAGCTAAGGATTGCGCAAACGAGTGAAGCGCTTAGCGCCAGTAACGCTTCGATTCAAAAACTAACTAGCCTCATTCCAAGGTCTGGTAAAAATTTACAATCCGCAACAATAACCCCCTCATGGGCAACTGCGACGAATGGCCGGTGTCGTCATTGCCTAAAGTATGGTGTTCCGCATCCAACTGTAAAAACACTAATAGAAAAATGCTTATTTTTCTGCCTATTCTTAAAAGTCGACGGTAGGGTTTCCACCTGTGAACATAATAGAAGATTGGCTGCAGTTGTTTCTAAAATTTTCTCTGAAGTTATAGCCCTTTTGGATTTTCATTAGGAGCAAAAAACGTAAAGCTAGATACTTTTCGAAAATGGGGTTTGTGGGGTGAGAAGCACTAGCCTTGTTGGTAGGGTTTCGTTTAAGTTCACAATTGTTCCCGAAAGCTAGAATGTATAGTCCTTGTGAGGTACTACTTACACTCGCTCATGTCACTTGTTCTCCGCTGAATTGTGAGTTAGGCAGTAATTGCAAGCCTCATGTGGTTCTTTTTTAGAAAAATGGCAAATTGGTTATGGCAACTCTGTCCCGGTACATGGACTCGCGGATGTAGCGAGAACAGCTTCTTACTCCCATTAAAGAGGCCGGAAAATAATGGCAAGGGCAGGGTCCCTTTTTATTGCGATTGAGGCTCCAATATTTCGTTTTGAGGAGGAATAATTGCCCGTCTTAGTCGGCTTAAAAACGACTGCCACCTTATTACCACCAGTCAACCCCACCCAGGAACGGTGAATCCAGCCAGCGGAGAATAAAACCGGTAGTCGGGGCCATGATCTAATTGAGCTGCACCACGGTATTGTATAATTAGCTGGAACGTGTAACTGTCACATTTAAATATTTGAATATAATTAAGACCAATCAGCAAGAACCGTGATTTACAAAGGAACTATATGGGTTACGTGCTATTTTACGTGAAAACCCGCTAGGCCAGAACCGTCTGAAATGTCAAATAATTCCGCAGAAATTACTTGGAAAATAATTTGTAATGCTTAATGCCGGCAACGCTTAATACTGTTTGAGTGGCCATTTTGACGCTTTCGTTTAAAAAATGAGATTTACCCTTCAATTGTGATTCCATTGTGTTCCTGGGAAGTTGGCGCATGTAAATATTTGGTCGGTCAAACTTACTCTTCACAGGTCTAGCAAAAAGTGGGAAAACCTAACGCCTTTGCGCCATATTTTAAGAATTCGTTCGGTCTCACAATTATATCTAATTAACAACAGTGGCTTTCTGCAAATGTGGTTAACCAATGTGTCGAAACTACTAGGATGTTAGCTGTTTCCTTGCATTCGTTCGGCTGAAAGATTACACGGCAAAGGTTCTGGTGCGGGCTAGCTCCTTAAGAGAAAAGCCTGCTCCTATAAACTTGTGGGGCATTCTTGCATGTCCCGTCTCTGAGACTGGGCCTGCAATCAATATCACACTAACGCGCACCAAAAGTTTGCAAAATTAAATTTTCTATGCGCCGTCAGCAGATGCTTCATCGACAGCTCTCTCTCCCTCCCTCCTCCCTCCACCTATATCATTCTTCCGTCACCGAGAACGAGTAGTACGCTTTAAAGTTTTGGCGTCACCGGATTCTCCTTGAGAAAGATTATACGAATGGCTAGAGGTCTTTTAGAACTGAGGTTTATGCTAGACTGAACTTGTATAGTGGGAAACTTCAACAACTGCGTCTAAGGTTTGTCACGAGGACTGTGTTTGACATTCTCTGCAAGCTATATTCGTGGCAGACAACGACGCGAGTGAACCTGTTATTTCTTAAGCCACATTTCGCATTGCAATTTGAGGCAACGTTGAAAAATTCAGGGGAACGTATGGTGCTATCTTATTTCTTTGGGGTTTCTTGGTTTTTTCCATTGCGTAGTCTGTTACCGGAATAATGGCAGGGTAAATGGCGCATTGAGCAGACATGCCGCGTCACCATCGCCGTGGGAGATTTCTGGTGGCAAGTGTGGCATTACCGTACAAAACGCCCAATATATTTTAGTAAATTTGACCAACAAAATTCCTGTAGAATTCGATATGTCATATTTCCGATGGCCGCATGTCGAGGCATGGCGCTTTCACGCGCAGTTGGAATGGTTGACGTTCTAAATGTCTTCGACGTTCTATAACTTCTGTGCCCGTCGAGTCGGTACCCCAACGCCGTCCCTGCTTCTCTCGTCCTACGCCGCGGCGCACCCCTAGGGGCGCTCGCATCCCATGATTGGCTTTAATAATAGCTCACGTTGTGCTCGCTGCAACAGCAGGCGGTGCATGCAGCTACGCCATGGTTTTCCTGTCGCTCGCGAAATGTGTTTACCCTAGTTGTTCGAAAGCTCAGCTTAGCTGCTGACATTCTTTGTAGAATGTTGCTTGCTCTCCAAGTGCTTTGCTAAATGCAGCGCTCCTCGAGAGAGCCCGGCCTGCACCAAGCGCACTTTCTTCGAACTTTTGGTACACTCTGGTAAGTTCTTTGCTAAACATGCTACATCGTTAAGAAAATACGCTTGCTCCAAGGCATCTTGCCTAAACGTGGTATTTTTGTTCTCTGCAGCACTACCAGAAGAAAGGCGGCTGTCCATGCCCAGAAGGCTGCACAATGCCGTACTGCTGCGTACCGCACTGTAAATCATGGAGCGCCGGGAAAAGCACGAGAGTGTCGTTACACGGAATTCCCAGTGACCATGAACTTCGCGAAAAGTGGCTTAAGGTGATCTCGAGAGACAACTGTTCCCCAAATAGTACATCTTGTTATTCTACTGATTGTACCTGACACTTGGTCCCGTCCGACTATAAATAAGGGTGCTCCACGCTAAGACTAAAGCAAGGTGCCGTTCCAAGTGTCGTCCAAGAGTATCCATCATATTCGCAGCCATGCAAGGAAACGGAAAGAAGCCATGTAGCCCTCAGGAAGCGTGCTGCGGCTGCAATAGCCAGCGGGCCAGCGCGAAAAAAATAGCAATCGGTGGTGACGCGCCACTTAGTCTTTTTAGTACGCAAGATATATGTTCCAAAAAGGTACCGACTGATGATCAGAATATTATAGAGTCCTTGCTTCCGAATGGTTGGTTCACCGGAAAACAGATTTTTCAAATGGGCAGTGGCCAGGGGAAGAGCATGCGTTTTTCACAACGTAATGAGATATATTGTGAAACTATTCTTATAAACTTCTACAATTTCAAAAAATATTTTAAATTGGCATAGCTTGCACTAGTGGTTCAAGGCTGGAGAAACAGCAGATACCGCGGCCCCTCTCCCTTCGCCGGCGACCCAGCTGTTAAACCTCACATTTATTTACAATCTTGCTCCTGAAAGTTCTGCGTGACTGGCAGCCGAAGATTATCTTCTCCGCAACCCTTCTCATTTCTTCTGCGCCAACCAGCTTCCCAAACTCGGCGTCGGTAGAGCGAGCTCAGTGTCTGTGGTTCGAACTTCAGAACTGAACACCCGTCTCGTAATGAGGCGGCCGGACAGGGCAAGATGGTATTGTTGTTGCACGCAATGTGCGCCTAAATTCTTTGTTATGTTTTATGTTTTTTTTCCTTCAAAATTGACCCATTTGCCTCCAATACTTGTAAAAATTGCTATCGGGACTTTGTTGTAGGTGCTGGGCACTGCGGGAAAACACCACCTTCTTTTTCTGTCCAATTGGCTGCCCACGTAATTGTTTCCAGCCGCGGCTAATCCTGGAATCCTCGAGCTTTTAGGCTGCCCCAGTGGGTAGATTGCCTGTTTCACGGTGTAAAGGTCCCAGATACGGTTCGCGAAACCTCCCTCACCACATTTGTTTCTTGAGGCACTTACTCCCAACACCTGCGCATTGGCTAAATGCCTCCTGGCCACATGCCATTTACACTTCGGGGTGTTTTGTGGCGACGGATGGGTAACGCTCGGCCTAAACAAGTGCGCTGTTAAAAATATTTTTAGCCGTTACAATTGAACAGATCGTTGCTGCTTATTTCGTAAAGGAGCTAACCAGACGATTCGTAGCAGATCGCGGATAAGGCTTCTATCAGCTTGAAAAACATCAACAGCAATTGTCACTTTTTCGAACGTTTCTTCAGTTTTGCGTCAATTCATTTGGAACGATTGGTTTCATGTCCTCCAAGCACTTCGCAGTTTTATATCAACCAGCCCAAATAATCATGAAAATAAGGACGCACTAGCACAGCTGGACTGGACTGCACTGGAAAAACGTTTAATTGCCGGTATTTTGCGTGATTGGGAGGCACTTCAACAGGGGTAACAGGGGTCTTGGGCCATGTGTTACATCTCCCGCCGGGGTTCAGCAGGGGTAGTACCCTTGGTCCACGTCTCAAAACGTCTCTCGTGCCTTGGGTGTGCGCTGAACCAGACTGATGTGGTTTCCACAGCTGTCTCTATGAAGACATGGCACACACTGTCGACTCTAGTCCCCACCATAACGTCGTCTTCTTCAATTGTTTTCCGTGGTGCAGGTGTGTACGGATGCCTCAAAGAAAGCCTCACGAAACTTTACCAACTTTGCAATATGTAGAGTATGGAGTACGTTTTTGGTTTTGGCTAAACCAAAGTGAAAAAGTGGATTAGCTTTTGCTTTCGCTGGCGGATAAAACGGTAAACATAATCATGAATATCTTATTCGAACGTGTAGCAAACAGAAAAGTAATAGTTCTCAGCCTTCTTTTCAAGGTTTAGTCTGAGTGGAGCATTACTGACGTTTTTTTCGGTCTCGTAAATGCATTTCGTGCGGTTCACATGCGCACTCTTTTTTTGTAGCTCTTTGTAAACATTGCCAATGGGACTGTTAGTTGAACCCTCCCCCCCACTCCAAGGCGCCTGACTGCAATAATTACCTAGCTAAACGTTTATAGCCTCCTTTTTAGCATGCAGCAAGACGCATGTCTTCGTGGCAATCTAGTATCTATCTGCAGGGATGATGGCTTGGACAAACGGAACCTAAATTACTGCAAATTGTTCAGTCCTCTTAAACCCAAGCTACAGCCTGAGTAGACAATTGGGGCAACCAAATACAAAATGCCAAATAGATGCTGTTTCATAGAAAAAACCCAAACAACCAAGAATGCTACATGGTATCAAAAAGCGAAAGGTATAACTCTTAATAGTGCATTAAATACACAAGTTTTGAAAGAAGGCAATGCTTGTTCAGTAATTGTTATCAATTCTAACACCCGCCGTGGTGGCTCAGTAGCTAAGGCGTTGCGCTGCTGAGCACGAGGTCGCGGGTTCGATTCCTATCCGCGGTGGCCGCTTTTCTGATGGAGGCGATAAGCAAAAACGCCAGTGTGCACGACGTATCGGCGCACGTTAAAGATCCACAGGTGGTCAAAATCGACCCGGAGGCCTCCACTACGGCGCGCCTCATCGCCTGCGTTGTGTCGGCGCGTTACACCCTTCAGTCAATTAGTCATTTTAACGAAGTGTGCAAGCGTGAATTTTAGTAGTTCTAATCGCGCATGCATTACATGAGTTTACCTTCAATTTATATGTAGTTGCTGAGAGCATATTACGAAGAATTATTGAAATTTTGTTTTTGTACTAACGGAAAGATAAAATTTTTAAGCAAGGGATGGTGTTTTAGTGAATGGGTAACTTTTCAGCTTTTTTAGCCGGCCAGAGCAGGTGACGTAAGCTAACAACAGTGGAAAGGAAATACAAAATAAACGATTATTTGCAAGAAGCGAAATCTGTTCGTGTTTTTAGTGGACAAAAAAATATTGAACACCCTAATATTGTCGTCTCATGCACGAGGGATCATCTATAACACGGCAAAAGTTGTCTTTTTATGAATGTGTTGTCCTTCCAACGTAATACTAATACTATTCTCTTGCACGAGCACACAGCTCACCAAAAGTTTCATGTTGCACTGAGTGACTAAATAGAACCGTAAAAGTGAACCCGGTTGAAAGTACGTATATTAACACTTCGGGAACTGCGCATGCGCTCAGTTGTTCTGCTGCATATTATTATCTCAATCCTTACACCAGCCACACATTTTAATGCCCACACCTGGTCATGTTGTTTACCATCGTTCAATAAATGCGGACGTGATTGAAAATCGCCGCCATTCGCCGTTCCTAACTATCTTGAGCCAGACGCGGTGAATGACTATGTTTGGCTGCAAGCCCAGTGTGTTTCTGTTCATACTGTAGAATCTCCCCCCCCCCCCCCTCTCCGCGCCCTCTCCGTGCCGAGCGCTTTTACGAAGGCCGACTGACTTACTGACCATGCCTCCCGTACTTTTTCTGAAGCCCTCAGTTCTAAATAACGTTTGCTCTTTGGTACCGTTAGCTCAGGCCCTAAATTTTCAGTGTGCATTTCTTATAGTCATCACCACCTACACATTGCTTTGAGAATTTAGTACTTGTTATTTCTAAACAACAGGACTTGTGCTAAGACGTGCAACACATCGTTATTGCCTCGAAAACATAAATTTCTTGCAGTGCTTTCTGCAGCCACAGCCACCAATTGTGCTTTCACATGGCAATATGAAATGAAGCTATTATTCAGGGTTGATAGTACCAGATGATTCCCTAGCAAAGTAAAATAATTTCCTGTTGGTTGATTTATACTTCCCGGAACTTCGGCTTTGCAAACAATTGAAAAATAGCGCATTATTGGAAGGTGGGTGAGAAAAATTACAAAGATTAGGAATATATAAAGCCAACAAGCATTTCAAAAAGAAGCGCGGCAAATTTTACGGAGTGGTATCAATTAGGCTGTTTCGAACACACATGACACTCATATTCTAAAAACATTTGACGGATTCCCAGCCGATTGAGTTTGTAGATCACGAAAACAAGCATTCAGATGTGAGTGGCACTTTATACACCATATGGCGAAGTTTTTCGGCTGAAGGATTCCCCGTCAAGCTTGTGTGCCTCGCCAAGTGACGCGGATCAACAAAGAGTTCGCTTCACCAATTCAGCCCACGTGACAGTTGAAGCCCTTGATGCTCGTGCAGAAAGAGACTCCGTTGGGGATGTAAGCGTAAATCCCGTGTGCTTCATAAAAGCGGCCTAAAATACATGGGTTGTGTTTTGGTGGCTCCCCGCTTTTTTTCAGAAGTCCGCGCGCTGGCACTGGAGAGCTTTAAAGCTTCCTGCGCTGTAGTAAGTTTCTTGTACCGAACGACATGTACACCGCAGGATTTAGACCGGCGATTAAAGGCTTCTGCCCGTCAAAATAGGATCAACCGTTGCGAAATAAACACGCCGCTGCCTTATTTATCTGGAATCCCTAGCCCATGTGGATGTATACATTGTTCGTTTGGGGTACCGTACTTAGGGTAGCAGGGGAGGCTTTGACACCTAAGTGAACAAAAAAGCCGGGACGTCTGATGATATAAGTCTTTTGGAGTCTTCGGTGCTTTGAATTCCACGGCTTCTATAAATACACATAGTGGTAAAGCCATAAGAGATTTTAGAGCGTGGGAGATTGCGTTTTCAATTTTATTCCGATTACTTTGCCTCTTTAAGTGTTTCCATTTTAAGAAATTCGCCTGACGTCGCCCGCTTGAGAGCAAGGATTTGGGCTAACGCAAATAAAGCGTCTCCTTCAAGGCATTGAGCATTACTGCCCCCTTAAAATCTAGTAATAGAAGTATATGACGCAGTACGACTTAAGAAAAAAACTAAACACATTTGAAGTAAACGTTTTTCACTTTCACCGTAAAAACACAAGCGTCATCCACATACATGCACCAGTCTCCAGTCAATTACAATTGTCCTCTGCCTTAGTAGTGGAAGGAATTGGCAATAAACCGGTTTTATGCAGTTCCAAATTAAGAAAACACTGATACAACACAAAGAAACCACTTGAAAGTGCCCAGAAACTGAAAGTTCCGCTACAAGCACTCGAACGACCGAATTAGGAATTACGCAGGCTGCAATTTTTTAGTTTGTTATAACGCAGCGATTCCGCTGCTATCTTACATGGTACATCAATGTACAGCGAACTTGTCGGGCTCTACCGAGAGCATGTTTCTTCTTCCGGTCTTCATTACGCTCACACCAGCTGGTGTCACCAACGCAACCCTTTGACGAAATTGCGGGGAGTTTTCACCACACAAAAAAGGCTGGTTTCCAACTTCGCAGCGGCCTTTGCCGCAGGAGCTGGATTGAAGGCCCGTAATTTCACTAGAGACGAACTCCTCACGCCTGTTGTTGAACCGAACCAACTCATTTACCCTGTTTGACGATTCTTTCGGCTATTACGCTGACTTGTTTAATTAACTGCAAGAGACACCGCTAAACGCGGATGCGTTTAGGACAATATTTATTTTTGAAACTCATTTTCAGGGTTTTAGAGACAAAAAATAAAAAATAGAACGTTGATCAGTCAAGCCTGGTCATAGGCACATCATGCCTGCTTCTTTCTGACTTAAACTGAATAAAACCAGCTACTCGCTGGTATAAAATGAACTTCAGGAGATTTCTTGCTTCCCATTCATTTTTGTAACATATTGATTCAACAGTCTGTAGATAATATACATAATACGGTGCGCATCCTAGCAGGTGTGCCGCGCTGGCGCGTTTACCCACGGTCGGGCGGTCGTCTTGTTATGAACTAACCCAAAGAAGTCTAACCAGACGACGAGGCTATCATCTAAGTGGTTGGGAGTACCAAAGAGCGGGTTACCGAAAGCCTGGGAGCTGGCCCTGTATAATAGCTTTAAAAAAAACTTAAAAGTTGCGGATCCGCAACCAGATCTATACGACATCTGACGACGCGTGTTATGCATCACCTCCTCTTGAAAGTTTCATGTTTTCGTGGTAGCAGGTTGAAACTTTCCAAAGAAGTAAGTTACGTAAACCAGGTAAGGTGCATTACATCCCCTGAACAACTCGGGTTCGATTCCCCGTACAAATTGCTCCCAAACATGCTCCGAACATCTGTCACATCATACTGAAAGCCGCTGAAACGAGGTTAGTCTCGTTGTATGCTTCGTCGCTCGTTCATGTGGCGGTAGAAGCAAGTCGTGTGTGAAGTGTGTGCTCGGTGGCCCCACAAGAGCTCGACCTCGTATAGGGATCATCGCTTCCTTGGAAGCGCGGCTGCTGGCATTTGACGGTGCTCGTTGAGTGGGTTTGTACATCGAGCCAGAAAGTTTAAACAAGTGGACAGTTTTCCCCGCCCGCGATAACCCACGCTTGAGGCTAATGTCATTGTGCTGACTCAAAAAATTAAACACGATCAAAAGTAGGGAATGTCTACACGTGACACCATGCGTCAACGTTGTCCTAAAAAAATTTGATACAAATAGTTTGTCTCGCATAACCATAAGCGCGAAATTAACGTCATTTAAGGCGCTTCAGTTGGGAAATTACGGGCAGTAACTTGTATCCCCATAGGATCCTTCCGATCGCCACCGCGTTTCGCAAGGGGAAGTGAAACCGAGAATTGACACAATGAAGCGCAAAGTATTGAGAGCACCTTGCATTTCCCACGTATTACCATCAATGCCGCACTACAGTTTCACATTCAGAAACTTAGTAATGTCGTTTCGGAACTTGAAATATAACTTTATTATTTCAGTAATTTTAAACATTTTAATACTTTTAAACATCCAACTAAAAGCAAAATTACCCCCGGCCATCGGCTTTCGGGCGGCCCGTCCTAAATTATTGTGCTTACTGAACACGCGTATGTTTATACTCCTCACCGTCCAAAGTTCCTGGCCCTGTTAACAAGCCCAGCTCTAATGAAGCCTGGTCACCAATCTATTGACGTCTGCCAGCCACGGAGGCGCTAGAGTCAGACGCGGAACGAAACTCAGTAGCTTTGAGCAGTGTAACCATCCTAGGCGGAATGTCTGGTGCCCTCTTCTGCTGTTTTCTTACACGAAGTAAAGGAAATCCTCCTTCGAAAGGTAACATCGCTTTTAACTATCCTGGGGTAGCCGACGCGTTGGTGTTAGTTCTCTCCGGGCCTGCTAGACCGGTGAACACAAAAGCGTGGCGAACAAAAAGAAGCCTCGGTGATTTTTTCCTCACGCCCCTCGCGCTCAAGTCAGCCCGGCTGGCATGAAAACAAACACCATACAGGTAAACAAGCTAACTCCGGTGAACGGTATCTAAGAGCCGTGCGGTATTGTTAAATGAGGTGCCCGAACTTAACGCCATTTCTCAAACATGAATTACGCTGCACCACCGGGGCGAGTTATAGCCACTGGAAACATTTCCGCATATAGTGTGCACAATGCATTTCAAAATTTTTGCATCTGATAATTGTTATGTCGCTTTGCAATCCATGTTCAACGGAATAAATAAACCGTGATCATTCTATTCAATGACTGCAGGATCTCCTTATCCACCTTTATCTTTGTTAAGGAGCTATAGGGTCTGCGATTCTCAGCCCAAAAGAGATTTGGCACTTTACTAACCCAGGCGTTATAGGCCACCATATTCTTGTATATTCTCACTGAATTTAATTAGCTGGGCCCTCAAACATCCTTGCACAGGGTGAGGAGGGGCCAGACATTAGTGGTTAATATTCTCTAGCTTCTTCGTGGCACCTCATTCAGTGTTATCGCCTATTTCTGCTTCATGGCTAAGGCAATATTTTTTATTCATGGTAAAGGATGTATACTTAGCATAAAACCCCTTCATGGTCAACAGATTTCTTCAGCAACTACCCACCGACTCCACAAAAACTGTGCCGCCATGCCCATTACACGCAAGCCAGTAACAAGCGGTGTCGAGGTTGACACTGCATATGCAAACCAAACCCAACCTCAAAATTATAATTCGCGTGTACGCGTGTGTTCCGGGCTGCATCAACTCGTTCCAACACAGATGGCAAAGGCGAAATGCAATGGAAACTGCCACGCACCGTACACCTCCCTTGCTTGGAAGTTCATGAAGCTGCGGCATAATGCAACTAACCCAGCTGAAACCAAATAAAAGTACAATGCCCTTCAACACAGTGAAGACCGATGGCCTGCGAAGCTGGACGGAGTCCAGGGAGTGCTATTGAGCCTGCTTCTAGGTGAATGAAACTTGGAAGGCCCCGAGCTGTAGTCTCGCGAACAAACACGCTGCTGCCTGTTTCCCACCCGTGTAGTAGTAATCCTAATGTTCGTATAAATCACCAACCCAATTTTCTCGATCACAGAGTACACCAGACAGGTTGCATGGGGCCGCTTGACGCCCACGTTTAAACCTCCCGGCTGCACAACGGATATGTTATCAGTAAGGGCATAGTACCGATAGCTTCGCGTGCACGCCCATTCCCCCTCCCGACTTGTGCACGCCGGCAACCGGTTTTGTTCGTGTGCTTAGAACTGAGAGAAACCGTCAAAAATGTCGCTCTGAAAGCCCTTTTTCCTGAACAAGTAATATTGTCCCACTTCGGCGTCCAAAGCGGGCAAGAAGCCGTTCAGCCGGGAGGCATTCGCAGATACTTAACGTGCTTAAACGTGAGGCCGCAGCGGCGGCAGCAGCGGCTTTCCGGGGTTTTCGCGCGTATTCGCACCTCTGTTCGTGCCGGCGCTGCTTCAGTTCGCGCTCGTCGCCAAACCGAACAAACTGCGTCCGCCTCATAGGCGGTTAAGCCTCGAAAGCCACGCGCTTTATTACAGCGCACAAACATCTGGCTCTCCGTTTCCCTTTCTCGTAGTAGGCATCTTACTCTCTCTGGAAAGCACCAACCCAAACCCAAACCATTCGATTACGTAGAACAGCTGATAGGGCGCATTGATCCATGACTCTTTTATGTCTAAATCTCCCACCAGCACAACGGGCATATCATCGATAGCAACATGAATCCCAGCTATGCGTGCGCGCCCCCTTCCGTCGACTCCTAACCCGTGCACGCATAAACCGACAACCGGTCATGGGCGCATACTTAGGCGTGAAATACACCGCCAAATATGTCGGTCAGAAAGCCCTTCAAGCTGCCGGCATTCCAACCGGGCACGTAGCTCTTCAAGTGCGAGAAATTGGCACCTATTCGTCGGGCTGTATTTTGAAGCGGCGACAGTGGCGGCGGCTTTTGGCCGCTTTTACGCGCAGTCACTCTTCTGTGTGTTCTCTGCAATTACCCGATAACGGCTCTACCACCGTTGTCAGCTGATTGCGGAACTTGTGAAAGAGGCATCCGGGTTGGCTTGTCACGCAGGGTTCACACAGGTCCTTGAAAACATTGAAATCCCTTGAATTTAGAAGTGTAAATTTCAAGGCTTGCAAAATCCTGGAATTTTAGTGGCCCTTGAAGACTCTTGATTTGTCTGGAGAGAACCGGTGGCGAGAAGCACTGGCGCAGCGCCGAGTAAAGTGCCTTCAGCAGAATGAAAACTGGCGGGGGGTGGCGCGGCGGGTAGAAATATGCTGCTTGGCAGTAAAATGCCCACTTTTGACAGATAGATCACAGGGGTTCCTTCAAAAGAAACGTCACAGGCCCATTCCCTGTTATGTAGATTCCGGAGATTGACAAAGTAGTGACCAACTGACCAAAGCTAGGGCCTTGCTCCAGAGATTCAGAATAAAATTAAAGGTATTGATTGATTTATCAGAACTGGCGGGTAAGTGAACCCGAATTAAACTTTATTCATAAATTATTTCTGGTGCTGTTATTTCTTCCGGGTTCATAAAATTGACGCTTCCGTGTTGATGGCTGTTTGCCACCAGCAATTTAATAAGCGTCTCTCCCCATTCTCGTATGCTTTGACTAGGCCATCCGCCAAAAATTATGAATGTGTGTTTGCAGAGGAAGACAGCAAAACGTATTTCGAGGAATCATAAGATCCATAGTAATAACGTAGACCGATCGCCTAAATGCTAAAAAACACCAAGAGAAAGCAAAAAGTAATACATCCACGCAGAGATATAGTTTTGCATTTATTACTTGCATTTGTACGTTATTGTTGGCGAGCATATCAGCTCACGTAAACGCTTAGAATCTTTTACGTTGACCAGCGAGCAGTAAATACCAGCACCGATACACAGGAGCAAGATTTCGAAGTTGTGAGTGGTCTGCCTACCATAACTGCTTGTCATCATGTTGCAATATTCATGTTTTGCCTGATAAATTGGAAGCCAACAGTATGGACTCCAAACGTCAGACCTGTATCTCCTCAAGGAACGCCGCAGTAGTTGAACTGTTCTTGCGCGTGAGACAGAAACATATTCACGGAACACCCATGTACTTTCAAACCTACAGATAAAAACCTGTGGTCTTGGGCTTTTTTCATCATTCATGTGTGTTCCAAATGAAACGGTTTAGATCCTGGGCACCACAACACCTATCACAATTGAAAGATGGCTATTATGGTATTGCTTCAACAGCAGGTTTACAATCCTGCTTCAGTCACTCTACGTAAGCAGTAAAATAAAAGTTATAGTAAGCATACTAATGGAAGAACCTTGTTACGTCTAAAGCTGACGTGTAATGCTTTATCTAAAGGATAAAAAGTCGCTATTAGATTCATTCGCGGCATACTACAAATAAAGCTAAGAGCAGGTAACAAGGAACGACGGAGATGAAACAATAACAACGACATATCACAAAGCCCCCTATTTTGCTTTTGTGTAAAAAATAACAAGGCTTATAATTACAAACAGAATTACAAACGCCTCATTGCCTGCCTTGCGTGGGCGTGTCGAACCCTATAAATCGGACTCAAGCATTCATTTCACAAGACTGTACGAGGAATGCCTCCTGCTTCGTCAAAATTTGTAATAACATCTTTCAGGCAAGCAAGGATTTGTCAGATATTACGCCTACGTTCATGTTACCAAGCGCTTTGTGGATATGTGTACTGCTATGTTTTAGCGGCAGAGCGACGAGCTGGCAATTTTAATTCCGTAGCAGCGCTCATTATTGTACTCTCGTTGCGAAGAAAGAAATGTTTGTAAAAGATCGGTCACCTTGCATCACAAAAGTTTAAATTAACGTTCGCTGCTCAATAGGGAAGCAAGTTCCGTAAAGCATTCTAGACGCCGCGCTACAGATCACCTTTTTAAACCTTTACAGGCGAATGTTTTGTAGAGGAACACAAATCATTTATTGAGCAGGCAGATGTACCTACAGCTTACAGACTGCGCAAGCGTTCCATGCATCCGCTGGGCATTCAGAGGCTCAACTGCATTTACGGTATCCCGGATATTACTCAAGTAAGAAAGGCTCGTTCATTACGCAAAATTTGTTAGTCTGGAAGATTGGAGATAACGTTTTCCATGCCAAGCTATTAGTTCCAAGGCATACATAAGTCATCGCTTCACGTATAAAATGAACGTTTAATATGTGCGCACGGGGCTGAAAACCGTAGGTTTATTGTCGTTTTGTGATGGCGGTTTTGAACAAAAATATGCAGCCCCTCCAACGTTATCCTACACAACTGTGTAGTGAACACGAATGAGTACGTAACTACAACCTTCGGGTTAGAACAGAACTATCATGAGTTAAATAAATGCTACTCTATATACGTCCGTAGCATCACTCGTTTATGTGAAAAATTTTGAGCAGCCGCCTTAAAATTCTGCTTTTAACCAAGTTAGGAGTAAGGTGAACTTATATATCCTGAAATCGTAAAAGTATCGTATACTCTACCAAATTCATGTTTTAATCAGGTTTTCCCAAGAAATGTAATTATTCAAGTGGGGCACTTGTTAGTCGAATGAGTGCAAAACACTACAAGAAGCAATTTCGCAATTTTGCCAGTGGACTTAACATGGCACTGCCCGGCAGTGCCGGACATGTTGGTCGGCCTCGCGCTTTATTATTTATCTTTAAGGTGTTCCCATTCGAAACGGTTCCAAAAACTCGAACCAAGAAAGTAGTTCCAGACGTATGCTGAAATGGTGGCTGAAATTCATGTAAAATTTTATAATGAACGCATGGTAAAGGCTGGAGGTATTGTGTGCTGACCAGGTTTGCCAGAAGCATGTTTCAAGGTAACATCAATGGAGCACAATGTTCCAATAAAAAGGAACGATTGTTCGGAGAAGCTTCAATTTTTTATAAATATAATAGCATGAAGCGCAAGCAGAAATATAAAAACCGTGACGGTACATACACTGCGTGCGAACGAATGGTTCCGTTAGTTTTGCTCCGAGTTTCCAAAAACATTCAATGTGTAGCGCTGATACAGTAGGCCACACAATGAACGAAACAACGACATTTTGAGATAAAGACGGTCAACTCGGTATATGCACCTTATTGTATGAATTCAATTATTAGTGGCCAAATTTGTGCCTTCAATCATACGAACCCAATTTACAAATTGTAGGTTAGGCCTGGTACCTTTTATACATATTAAGATCAGCTCGATTCCAAAAAAATTTAAAATAGTAGTGATGCCCCATAGTGCTCTGAGGATAATTACTACGTATATCAGAAAGGCTTGTTTTGAAAACTTTGCTTGTTAAAAATTTGAATTACTGGAAGGCGCTGTCTCCAGATAACAAACAAGATGCGCAGCTTTACAGCTCCTTTGTGGATACAAGCGGTGTGTGGGGTCCACGTAATGTTGAAATGCTTATTTTGACGTAAAATACAACCATAATTATAAGTTTTCTCACTCTTACACTCAACCAAAGATAGTGCACTAAACAACGTTATCATTTACGCTTCCAAAATAAACATTTCATAACGACCTTTACGATATCATGCTGGATAAAAAGGGCCCTGTATATTTACTGTGTGACATACTAGCGGCATACTGGTGTGGTATTCACTGGCTGCCTTACCTGTTGCAATGTGATAATATTATTTCATGGAGCAAAATAACCAGTCTCACAAGGCAAGAGGCAGGAACCCGTGCCCTCCTACACGTCTACAGAAATATCCAGTTCTTATTGGCATGGTGCTTTTTTTTATACAAATTAAGCGAGTTTTTTTCCGGTTCATGCAGGCGCTACGCAGCGACATCCAGGATGCTTAGGGGTTATACTGAACGTATACAGGCCACATATAAAATAGGATGAAGTACCTGCGGTAATAATTCGAAAGAGTGGCCAGAGAAGATTTTAGTAGACATATAGGAAAAATTTGCACTATAGGGCGCAATTTTTTTCACTAAATTCAACACCTTTCGCTAGTGATACGAACAGGTTTTCTACTTTTCTTGAAACAATGCCATAACCATTAGGGGCTACAAAAATAAATCCGCACAACCTATATATGTGGGACTCACGTTAAAAAGATGACACACGGCGTTAGTTGACTTCGTCGGGCGCCTCTTGCGAAACGACTACCTCTGAAAAGAATCATCTCAAGGCAAGGGGTCCTTAAAAGAACAAAAAACTGCTTACTCAGACTACTAAGAAGGGGTAGGCATAGGCGTAATAATTGGTGAATTCATATGAAAAAGTCGTCGCACCTCATTGTTTTCGTAGGCAATTCGCGGCGCATCTAGTTCAAAAATACATACTTTGGTGGTCCAATCATGTTCTCTATCACTATTCGTTTCCATTTCCATAACAACAAAATTTCGCTTCGACCGCTGAAGTAGCCAAGTGAGATAATACATATAAGCTTTACAGCAAGAAGCCGAGACATTTTTTTTCTTTCGGAACGAGTCTTATCCCTGTCGAAGGGATGTTTCCTAACTGAGCAGAACGAAATTCTGTAAATTTGATAGCATGAAGATAAAAAGCAGCGCCGGGGGTGGAGCGACGACGGCCTAGAAGTTGTATTGTTGTTTGCTTCAAATTGCTTCGTTGTAGCCGAAGATCCACGAAGGAGCACTTAGTGCAACTCGGTCTCGAGTACACGTACTTATCTTGTAGCACACCATCCGAGAAAAGAAGCCAATTTTACTTGAATCATGTTCTTTTCATTGAAATCACCATAGGTCCTTGTAAAGTAATAAAAATATTACGTTGTCCCCTGGTGGCAGGTTTAAAAAAGAAATGCCGAAACGAGAGGATGGTGCGAACCCGCATAAGTCTTTAACACAAACATTGAAATATATGTGTGTTTTATGTGCGGAATTCTGGTCCTATTTATGTTATACTTGATGAACGCAGCTTGTAAGTCGTAAACGTACAACCAGCCATAGCCTTAGCTCAAGCTTTCATATGCATGGTGGCAGTAGCTAGGATCAATTTAAGGCTACGATGAGCTTGGGCTCCACAATTTTCTGGTTGCTCGGCCTGAGTCACACTTTATCCTCGTACTCTTGCGTTAGCAAACAGTTTCGTCAACAAAAAAAATCATCTGGCGCATGCATCAAATGCTATACGACCAGGAATTCGCCCGGGCTCTAAAGTAGAACCTTAACGTACTCAGCTGTGCTGTGTGTTCGTCATTAGAGGCAAATCACTCGGCTTTCAAAAACGCAGTCTAGACATTGCAGCCTGCCTAAAGTCAGGAATTAGGTTAGCGTGAGAAAATAGCGAAGCATAACAAGTAATGGATGCTATATTTCTTGCATCCCGCATTGATTGCGTGGTAACTCGGCGACGTATTCTCAGGGTACGTTGCTAATATTTACATTGGCATGCATGGCCTATGTACTCTTCTCTGGAATGTCTCCACTGTTTTTAGGTTTGTTTTTCAGGCACTCCCTGTGTATATGGTTCAACAAATGGGGGGCAAGACGTCACAAGGTGCGCTTATAGTATCAATGTTTTGCCAAAATTCAGGCAACTAAAGTCCTTCTCGTAGAAGACAGGCGTATTTACGTCACTCTTCTCTGCATGCTGTTCTTCCCCGTGTCCCCTAAGCGAAATGAAAGGCATAAAATTCGCGTTGAATCAATAGGAATGAGGCTGGGCCGAGGCGGCGTAAATTAAGTTATATTTAAAACATTTTAAAATTCACCACAGTGGCTAAAAAAGTAGAGCTATTATTGCCTGAACATGTGGATAATTTGTGTGACCGTGTTCCCTTAGTCTGATGAACACATTTGAGCAGTAACGTCGAGAACGAAAGTGTTTGTAACCACTATTATTAGCTAGCTTAACTTGTTGAGGTTGAAAACAGCAGCCATTTCGCAATATCGCTCGGGCGGAACGATTTTTTGCAAGAAAGAAAACGGCACTGTAAAAATATATAAGTATAAATATAGAACGGCACTGTAAAAAATAAATATATAAACATATAAATACGCTGAAAAAATACATATACTGAGTGCACCAATAGTTCAAAACATGGAAATGTACACATTTCTTTACCACCAGAAGGGCAATTTTACCACAGACAAATGATGTTTCCTATAACACTTGCCCCTTCCTATTCTGCGTCTACACCTCTGCAACCCGGGTAAATAAGGCATGCCGTTTCATTTCTCGATCCTCATTCTGTGAAATTCCTCTACAAGTTTCATCCATACACGCTCTGAAATTTACCATGCAGCCATTGCCCAACTCTGGATTTTCTTTAGGGCATGTCCTCCTATCGCATCGTCTCTTATTCCACCGAGTGTTTCAAGACAGTTCTCCGATGGAGTCCTGCAGAAAGCTGAACACTGTACCTACGTACGTCAAAAGTCCGCATACGGCTGTCTTGAAACTTGGTCGATTTAGTTTGTCTCTATCGATATTGTAATTTTATAACAACATACCAAACAGTTGTCTCAACTGGCGCTGCATGTGAGAGTAGACATCTCCAGTGTTCCTTTCGTAACTTCGTAAGAGCGTGTTCACAGGACGATGACCTATGTAGAAGGTTGTGGATCACTGTAGTATTAGGTAATTAAATCGTGTGTTTGAGCATTTCCGAATCTAAAGTTTCGCTTCACAAGAGAGCTCCGCTTCCCTTGAATACGGTCTACAAAAATACATAGAAATTTTGCGATTATAATGAGGCCCGAGGCACTAGATTTCTTTAGGATAAGTTTGGAGTACCTCACTGCCCAATAATTTAAAGCACACCCCTCATTTACCATTGAGAAATTTTCGCAAAACGCGGCTGCTCTGCCCAAAACCATCATGCATGAACGCAGACGAAAACTGCTCGTTCGAGCAAATGAAGTTCCTCTGAAACCCAAGGACGGCCTCTCGGAGGTAAGCCACAACAGCTCTCTATCTTTCAAGACTCGCACCGTCTGCCCTGCTGAGTACCTGGAAGTGGAAGCATTGAATTAGAAATCTGCCCATCACAGCTGTGTAAACATCCTCACCGACGTCAGATGCAGGTATGCTTCGGAGAACTTCAAAAAATTACCGCAGACAGGTTTTCGTGGGCTATTCTGGCCGAGATATCCTGCTGAGATGTAAAAGCTCGTGGTGTTTACTCCAAACCTATGCGTGTGTACGACCGGTAAAAAAGAGACAACAAACACCTAGTGTGTTCCTAGATCCGCTCCATAGGAAGTTAAAGTTTTCGATGTAAAATATTCACCAGCCCTCTACTATAGGGAAATAAGTTGCACACGTGTATTTTAGGCTAAGTGCCTAGCGAGGATTACATCATAATGTCGCTCGCACGCGCAAGGTTTATCCCGGGTTAAAGCAACTCATGAGGCACGTTGTAAAATTAGGCAGGCTTGAAAAATATTGTTCTGAAAGCTAGAATTTAAAGCGGAATTACGGCAGGTTCCAGAAATCGTCAATATAATAATTAAAGCCGTTCCACTCAATGTGAAAGCTGTCTGAAGTGCAGAGCAGTGATTCGCGATAGTGGGCTGTACGGCCGTTACCGCTCACTGCTAATAACCCATGCATTTGAAATTTCCCACCTTCGCAGTGCTAGCGCGCACCCTGCCGGCGGGAGTTTTGTTCTTTTAAAGACGATAGTCTTTCTTCGGCTACTTAAACCCAGAAATTTGGGTCTGTCTGCATGTCTTTGTGTCCGTCTTGGGGGGGAAATCTTACTGCCGGCCTGCACGTGGCCCCCCCTGCCGGCGGACTGGGCTGTGTCGGTCGGTTTCGGCTGTCCTGCTTTGGTCCGTCGCAATGGCAGGAGTCAGTGGTGTGCCAGGCCCACTGTATTGGGTATTCAACGCCCATGGGAGCTTAAGCAACTCCCAGGCACTCTGAGGGCAAACGCCTTCCAAGAACACCGATGCGTGATGCGGACGCAGGCCCGGACAGCCTGGGTGGCTACCGAGGTTGGTGCTTGGAATGGTAATTCGATCAAAATTTGCGGTTGCAAATTTCTGTGGATCAACTATGATTCTCTTTGGCCGGGGGCGGTAACGCGCTCCTGTAATCCAGTGTGGGTGGAGGCCGGGGGGTTAATGTTGCGAAGGGCAACTGGACCAAGCGGTACAGTGTATGTTATAGTGGCGCACGGTTGCTGAAGCAATGTGAGCGCTACTATGAGGCCGGGGGAGTGGCGAGCCCCTGTAACCGCAGCTAGGAAGGGGCCTATAAACACGAACCGATCTGCTCGCCGAGGGAGGTGACGAGCCCTTGTAACCCAAGTCATAGGGGTACATGCGGTACAGTTCGTTTTATCGTGCCATGCTGAAGCATGGGTACACACAATGAGGCCGGGGGTGTAGCGAACCTCTGTAACCGGAGCATAGAAGGGGCCTTTATTGCGAACTGGTCTGCTGACCGAGGGAATTTGATGAGCCCTTGTAACCTTCAGTCTTGGGGGCGACAGCGCAGAGCCACTGGGAGTTCCTCAGAGGATCCCTTTTATCCCGAAAGATGGTTTTGTGGAGCAACTATGACTCTCTTGGCTAGGGGAAGTAGCGAGCCCCTGTAATCCAGTGTGGGAAGAGGCCAAAGGCTGGGGGTGGTAACGCGCCCCTGTAATCCAGCGTGAGAGGAAGCCAGCGGGTCAATGTTGCGACGTAATCACTGCGCTCAAGCGGTACAGTTCGCACGTAGTGTTGGCGTACCATTGCTGAAGCAATGGGTAGACCACTACCGAGCCGGGGGCGTGCACACCCCTGTAACCATAGCTTGGGGCTCGTTCTGTTGAACTTGCGAACTGGTCTGCAGGGCGGGGGTTGTGACAAACCCTTGTAACCTAATGTCATAGGGGCCAGAGCGTGGAAGTACGGTAATTGCACGAGACCTCCTCGAGGAATCGGGGAGGCCGCACAATTCCTGCCCAGGGAGCGTGCAAAACGGCCGCCACTGCGGAGGTTCCTGGTACAACTGGAATCAGGTCCTACGCGGAGGTCGGGCGGTCGGGTGTCAACCCGGCACTTGGCAATGCGATTGAAGCAGGAAAGCGTGTCGAGATCGATCAACTATGACTTTCTTTGGCCGGGGGAAGTAACGCACCCCTGTAATCCTGCGTGGGAGGAGGCCGGCGAGTCAAGTTGCGAAAGTAGCAAGTGCCGCAAGCTTACAGTCGTTTGTATTGGGAATACCGATTGAATTCGGGAAACCATTACGAGCCGGGGGACTGGCGACCCTTGTAACCGCAAGCTTTGGCGGGGCCAGCGACCTGATCGCAATAGGTCGGGGGGAGTGACATACCCCTGTAACCAAATGTCATGGGGGCCAGATGTTGTACAGTCCGTATGAGGCCGGGGGGGGGGGGGGGGGGTAACCCCCTGTAACCTTGCTGCGAGGGGCCTATAGACTGATCTTCTCTGGCTGCCACGGGACGTGCTACCACGAGCTACTTGGTGTTCCGCACGGGGAAAACGAGGAAAGGTGGGGTTAGTACACCGACCGGGGAAACTCTCCTGGCTTAGTAACGGCTAGTAGGCCCGGACCGATCTCCTCTGCCAGATGCAAGGCAATGCCAAGAGACTCTTGTTCCTGTGAGCGACAGAGTAGGCAAAGAGGAGGACATAAGAATAGGTCCTTATATGCTGAGCGGACCTTGCGAATGGGCCGTTGAGGCACCGTGCGCATACAAACTGCCGGTGTCCGGAGACCGTGAAAAGCAGGTGTTGCAAGTACCCTTTTTTAGTAGAAAGCTTCACTGGTGATTCGTGAGTACCTGGTGCGGGACAGTTGATCGAGGACGTTAGTACGCATCGACCGCAGAGCTGGGGGTCGGGGGGTGGGGGGGGGGGGGGTCCCGACCTTCGCCACTAAATAGGGTACTTCCTGTCTCCGACACTTATCGGACCCTATGGGTGAGCGGTAACCCGTGGCAGGGGCCGCATATTTGACGATTGGCACTGTCTGATGCCCTCGCTGCGCAATCAGTCTTGGAAGAGAGTCAGACAAAAGGATTGGAGCAAAATTGCTTCCTTCATTCCCACCCTTTTTCCCATAACCCATCCCGATGTCCAAGTTCCCGTTCCCAGCAACCCACCCTATCCGGCTTTTTCCTAGGGGGGACAAGAGGGGTCCCCCCGGGCTTGTCCCCCTGGCGGTGGGTCGCAAGAAAGTCTTTCCCGTTAATTTCTCTCCACCTTCGTGTGGACAAAATTCTCTTTGCCGGTTGGCCTGTTTTTGTACGGTTGCAATTGGGTATAACCGGTTGTACTTCGTGTGGTACCGGGGAGCTATTGAAAGCTCCATTTACTCGATGTCTGTCCGTCTGTCTGTCTGTGACTCGATTCAGCCACCCGGCCAAAGTAAAATGTATACGGCGCAATAGCCTTATATACTCACAGCCAAACATGAGCGTCTAAGCCCGGTTTATATGTTTATACTTGTAAAACTTGTTATACTTGTAAAATATGTTTGTACTTGTAAAACGAACTAGACATTACTCAAATATGAGACCAAAAATAATATTGAGGGATATTTACAGTGTTCCGTTATTAGTATTCTTGGATGCATGATTTTTCGATAGCAAAGGATATTCTACATATACTGCAGAAAACCGCCGCCTCCAGTTGCCCGCGCCACCTTGTGGAGGCATATGAAACATCACGCGGCAACAGCAACGAAAGGTTCTACTAGGTTCCCCGTACTGCTTGGAACGCACGTGCAGCACGGCAACGTGGTTCTATAAACCTTAAAGTCGGCCTCCTCGATTTGTGCGCTTATACCCCGTACTGTAGTGCTGGCACCGATTAACTCGGCCTGTAGCAGTAGAACGCGGTAAATTCAAATCGCCTTGAGCAAACCTCTAGAGTGTTTACCTTGACATGAGCGTGACGGAACACGAACAGCATGAGAGGTGAGCGGGAAAGCAAAGGAGGGCATTTCCCTGGCAAATGTCTACAAAGACTATCGTCTTTTGACGACATTTACAACGAAAGGAGGAGATATGCGGCCAGTTTGTTTTTATTTCGTACGCTGGAGCTGTTTTGCGTAATTTCGAACACGTAATAGTTTTGTTGCGGGGCTTAAACCTTTCTGCATCACTTCGAACGCGCCATTTTTTCCTTGTGCGGCTGGAGCCTTTCTGCGGCATTTTGAACCCGGCATTTTCCTCTTGCGCTGCCGCTTTTTCGCCTAATATCGTACAAACCAGCGCAACGAGCATTCCTAAATATCCGATCGAGGGCGCTGCAGGTTAATTACGTATATTTTGCCTAAAATGTACCGGTGGTTTTCTTAGCGCTAACCAAAGGGGAGATGTAGGATAAGCGCCAGCGGTCCCGAGTTTCGAACGCTTATGACTATATAAAACGCTTCAATTTCGATGCCTCTAGGGTACGCCGTGAACGACAGCGTTACCACGGTACTCCCTCGACTTGGGGCCAGCGAGCGAGCTAAGGCGACAAGGCGATCGCCTAAAGTGTTCTGCACTTAAAATTCACACTCCCATCACACTGTGTATTAGGATGACTAGTGGAGCTGGGTGCATAGCAGGAAGTTAACGAAATACATGCTGTTTGGACTTTGCGTTTGAACATACTTCCTAGTTAATTAGCTGGATGAAACTTGAACGAGCTAGAGATTAATTCACTTGGAGAAACATAAGGCAGTCGTTTTCCTGCCTCACAAACCCGATGATTGACAGCAGGCGATTATTTCACAATAATTAAATCACCATAATGATAGAGTCCCGTTATCAACATATTTTAGTACTAGTGGTTTTCAAGTCACCTTGGTTAGACTGAGAGGTACAGAGCATTTAACAGAAAGTTGGCTTTGCCTCAAAGTTCAGTTTTTATCAACGTGATTTTTTTTGTTCAAACCGTGCGTTCATCAGCAGTGTGTACACACATAGAACGAACCAAGCCTAGAATAAGTGCCCTCTAAAAGCTACGGGCAATTTGCATCTCAAACTGTACATGGCAGATATACTGCCGATATTAACGGCGCGAACTGCTTAGAAGTGGCGACTGTACACCAGCACTCTTAGATGTGAAAATTCGTAGGGCTCGGGCGGGCGGGAGCCGACCCCACGTATGAGCAACCCATGTCAGATAACGAACATACCACCCTCCTAACCTTTCTGTCCAGGGTATATTACGCCCACGTTTCTTCGCCCTTATGACGTCGCTCAGGGTCAGCTGATAATGTTTATTTGTTAATTAATATGAGCCCCTTACGCCATCCCCGGATTCTGCAACTATATCGGTTATCTTAAAAGCTTGTGCTATTGTAGCACGCCATTTTGATGAATGGCACGGACACTGAAATGATTGTTTTAAAAGCAATGCTATTTACCATTTACACAATCGTAAGCCGCCCAAAATTTTTGAAAGCTTGGCAAGTTTCTGGTTCCTTCCTCTCGGCTGGTTTGTGGAAAAGGAGGTGGCTTGTATATAAACACTTTCTCTTGGTTCAAGCATCGTACTTGTCGTACCTTAAAAAGGTGCTCTTTCAAATAAACCCTTATTCGTAACGTACGTATACGTACTCTATCGCTTCAGCACAACGGAATGTCTGAAAGAACGTTGCCGACTGTAGGCAACTCTGAAACGATGCAGCATTTTTGTAACTGGGAACATCGAAATGTGTACACCCCGAGTTCATATACATAGTTTTTTGCGCCCCATGGTTTATTTATTTTTTGATGCTTCGTGGGGAATACATTTTCTTGCATTATAGAACATTTTAGCAAAATCACCAGAAATACAACACTACCATCGACATTACAAATATTTAGCAATAAGATCTCACAACACAACACCAGTCTAAATATGAACCGCTTTTTAGAGTGTCTTCGTACTTCCATGGGAAGCATTCGTAAGTACAGCTTCCTCCCCATCTCATCACGGATTAACTCCAAGCGAAATACCACAATTTACTGTTAAACATCTAACCGCTAAACATGGTTCAAAGATCAGTTATACAACCGCCGAATTAAAAAGAAGCGATTACTTTTTGTTGATGCTGATGCAAACATGGCCAAGTCGGCTGTACTTTAGCGATACCCTTCACCAGAAATTTCACATGGGGCGCTTTTGCCTTACTAAAACCAATTCAACGTTCTTGTCGTGCCTCAAAGAAGATTGACTGAATTAAGTGATTTTAACAGCCATTCTGCTTAAGCGGGTGGATGCGTTTCAGAACTTGCCCAGAGAAACCTCGCCAAGCGAAGACGTCATCACCCGCATCGGCACCACTTCATCCTAGCTCTGGCTCGCTGCGGTCTGACGCTACTCTTGTCGCCATTGATAGGAGGCAAGATGCAACTAATAGAAGCCCCGCTATGCAAACCCTTCGCGGGGTGGTTCGCCCTATCGCTTGTTGCGACAAGCGCTGTAGTTTTGACGGGTCAAATGGAAGAATTGTTGCTTATATCAAATGTCAAAATACCCAGCAGTAATAAAGTCAATCAACTTTTATTTAGGTTCCCACACGCCACACCCAACAAGCTAAACAGTGGCCTCCGAACGAATACAAAAATCTTGAGCAAACGCTTGTATAGCTGCGCCCTCCGGTACTCTTACAGCTTCACCGCGAATCGGGTGGGCACGTGAACATCGCGCGTACTTTAATCACCGAGTGTATATTAATCTTCGGGTTGCTGACGACGACATTACGCAAACAACTTAACCAAGTCTTGAAGCATATCCGCTTGGTCGAGTCTCCAAGCATAACCCGGCCTAAACGTAGCCCAACCAAAAGAAAAAAAACTGGTTGGGGCCGCACTCTTAGCATTTGGTAGAAAATAATATTTTTCTTGCATTTGTGGTCACTCCAACAAAATCAACTAGAAGAAAAACTCGGTCATCGGCATTACGAACATGTTGACAATAAAATATGCATCACAATAAAAACCTTCTAAATACGAACTGATTTCTTTAGTGTCTTAACACACAATGCAAACTTTTCGTGAACACACAGTTGTCACCAGTAGGATTGTTGGTCTACTCTATACAAAAAAAAGAATCTTATCTTAAGTTAGCTAAACAATCAGCTTCGTGTGTGATATACCGCATTTTGAGACTACCAAAAAGAGCTTTGTAAAAAACCAGGCGAGTTTCTTTTATAAAATCCGTTATCTCAAAGTTACACCCTGCGTTACACGTGGTCAATATTCGCGTGTCTTTGTACCGCATTTTATTGAAACTGAGAAATATGCATTTTTTGATTGTCGAAGCTGCATCCTGACGTTATGATCGTGACCACCTCATAATCAAATAATTACGGTATCGCACCGCTAAACATCGTTTAAAGATCAGCTTTATGTCCACCCAAAGAAGAATACCTGGCTTCCTGTTTGTTTTCGGGCAAACGTGCCAAAATTGGATGTTACACCTTCTTCACTCACAAATTTGACATGAAGTTCTTTTGCTCTTACTAAACGCCCTTTCTTGCTTCTTGACAAGACTACAAAAAGAATAAATTTTCGCATTGCACCCTGCTGTGTATTCGCATTGTTGTTTTAGCTGAAGGCAGATTACACTTATTTCTTCTGAATGCTGCTGCCCTCGTAGAAACAAAGGTAGTTCCCTTACTTTACATGAGGGATAACTAAAATAAATGTGCCCCGCTTGACGCACCAGTCTACCGAATATCCTTCGTGGTAATTTTGTGGAATTGAACTCGCTTGGAGCACAGAAAGCATACAAATTGAAAAAATTATTAAATCGGAAATCGGACATGAGGAATCATTTAAATGACTGAAGATAAGAAACAATCCCTCGCCAAATTGTCATTTCGGGCAGTTATTTTTCTCACATATATCTTGGTACAAACACATTTACATACCGTATTTACTCATGTAATGATCGCAGATTTTTTTTTATTTTCAAAACATTTTTAGCACAGAAAACGCAAGCCAATTGTGGGTAACAATTTTTACGATAGTTCTGATGAATATATTATAAATATATAAAAAAAATATAATAAACTACTCACACCGCCTCCAGCCGATTTTTAAAGTGACGCAAAATGCCGCGCTTTCAGGAAAAACCGAACGCGCCGGCACAACTTCGCTGCGAGGTGACAACAGTTCGACCAATAATTGACTGCCACTGTTACAGTGCTGGACATAAAACAGACATGGCGGCCTACTCAGCAACCTTAGCGTGTGCTTTTTTTTGTCTTTTGAGTGTGCTACCTGCATTTAGTGAGAGTTTTTTCCTCATCAGTGTAGAGCGCATGCTTACCGATATCGCTGATATTGGCAAACCTGCCGCAATAACGTATCCACGTCCTATTCTAAAGGGAAGGAAACAAAGGTACGTACGACCATCACCAGCTACACTTTGCACACATACGACATACTGCTACAGCTAGTTAAGGGAGCATTCATTGCGCGGGACAATAATTGAACTTGGACGGCATACTTGAGGGGTCCGATCATTACGCGAGTGCGATCATTGTGCGAGTAAATGTGGTAAAATCTAGCAAAGGACATGAAAAATGCAATGCCTGGGGTGTATTTGCGTGAACTGCAAAATGACAATACACTTTAAACTCGCAAATCACATGATGTATTTTACTTGTAAGTTGTCATCTCGCTTGGAGCACAGAAAGCATACAAATTGAAAAATTTATTAAATCGGAAAATAAAATATACACAAAAGAAAATCATTCCAACTATTTAACATTGATATGACAAAGACGTAGAACATGTCGCTAAATTACTAAATTTCCTTGATTCATCATACGCTTGCTGCTGTTTGTAATGATTAAAACACTACACCTCTGTTCACCGTGTTTCTCGCAGCTAAGTCTATCGCCAAGCTAGCTACCTATTTCAAAACGCCACAAGCAAACAGAGGTAAGATTTTAAAGGTTTAGCGAACCCATGATGTATTTAAATTTATATTTTAGCCCTTAGCGCTCTGACGCGCGGTACAGGGATTCGTGGTGGCGGCGGCGAAGAGGTCCACCTAACCGAGCGAGCGAATGAGCCATGCCATCCGAAGGAAGATGGACTAACAGCTGCTGGCGAATGTGTGAGGGGGAAGTAGGCATGCACTGAGGCGTCATCTCTCACTGCCTCGCCACGGCTCAGTATGCCTCACTGCCTCCTCTTCACACTTTCGCCATAAGTCGCCGCAAAGGAGCGTCCCCCTCACACTTTCGCAAAGAGCTGCCCCTCCGTACGTGGCTCATCCGAACCACGTGACATTTGTGCGGGAGGTACAAACACTTTTTGAAACGACATGTTCGGTGGCAACGAAGCGATGCGAGAACGCAGCAGAATAGTGGGCGCTGCCAGGTCTTCGCTGATCCAGCGATCACTTACTGAGACGCAGCAGATATGCACCGTAACTGAGAAGACTGCAGTTCGAGCTGCGCACCAATTGTACATTCGGGAGTAAAGTAATCGTATACATTTTTTTTCATCCAACCACTCACAACTGCCGCTAACTAGCATTTAAATTTTGGTCCTTACATGGTGGAACGTTTTTCCCGAAATCACATTACAATATTTTAAAAGATTCTGCTGTCATCGATTTTGTTTGGCACAATAGGACAACTCTCTAGTGGTCAATAAGTTTTTTTGCGCTGATGAATCCTTGTTTTTGTAGTTTGTTTACTGCCACAGATGCGATAACGCTTGAAACGTGCAGAACGCAATAATAAATATGTCGTCTCTTTTGACAGTTCAACATTTGTAGGCATTTATTGATGTAAAAAACGGAAAGGCCACCCGCAGCACTAACATACAACTTCGCGTTTTGGGGGATACTGCATTTGGCGTTGGTCCGTTGAAGTGGGTGGCCTTCACATCCGTCATTGCTAGCAAGAAGCCGTATCTTTATGATTTGCATGGTACAGGGTCCTTAACGATGACAAAAGGACATGTTTTAGGCAAAAAAAAAGAGTTGGGGCACCATAGAAGAAATGCACTTGAAGAAGCCTTCTGGCCTTCCTGGAAGCCTCCATTAACTGAAAAGGCTTTCCGTGTTCTGCGTCGGTTTATGACTCGAGGAAGTCATAAATCACTTATATACAAATTAGGTTTCTTGTGAGGCTCAAGGCCTGCCATTACATTTTCTTGTATTTGTGGTTTTTATGGAACGCATGGTAAGATCCCTTGACGTAGATTTTAGAACCCATGGGAGTGTCGCAGTGTCCAGGGTAACCACCAGGGCAACAGTGTCCCAAGGCAAACATAGCTTATCCTGAAAATGTTTTGTGTGGTGGTCTTTGAACTTGTTTCGTGCGTAAGAACACAAGTGACACAAACTAAATATCTCCCTTGCGATTTAAATCGCCGATTCCGTAAAGCGCAGGTCGTCTTGCAGCAATATCATGGATACGTTCTCACTAACAATGGTTTGCTGAGTCGTTTCTATTAACTGCTTCATGTCGCATGTCTACACACAAGATTTGTAGTTATCGCGATTCCCACATTCTCAAACACGAATCACGTATTTGACTTTGGCCTCTTTCGAGCGGAAAGGACGTACCATCAACCCCAGTGTGTACCTTGTCCTTTCTTCATTCTTTTAAATGCAGACCATTTCTTAGCCTCGCCTCTTCCTGCGTCGGACGGCATCCACAGCTCCGCGTCCGCAGCAGGTGCGCCTCTCCTCTTCCCTCCTCTCTCTCAACAGCAGCTGGCGCGCGCATGCGTCGTAGTCAGCCGGTTCACTCCGTCGCGGTCTCGGCGTAACAGGTGCGTGATAGCAGCGCGGTGGGGCGTGGAAGGGCGCGCGCTGCTTGCGCATGCGCGCTCTCCACCCCCCCTTCCCCGTACTGCTCTCCCTCTACTGGGCGCACTGCAAATATAAAGCGGCTAGCGGTCGCTCGTGCTTCAGTCACTGCGTTGCTCCTTCCTTCCTTGGTTGACGCTCGCTCCACCCTAACGCGACTTTACTCTCCTCTCTCTACCCCAAACCAACACCAACGCAACTACGACCCAACTACCCACCCTAACGCGACTTTACGCGGCGTTAACGACCCCCAATGCTCTGCAGTTACCCGTGTTCCCCTCGCGGGAAGGCGCGGGAATTTTTTTGTAAAATTTATTGCACGAGTTTTCTTTATGGTAATACCTACCGTTCAACGACTAATTCACTCTTCACAAATTCACAAACCGGCGGTATGTTTTTTATGTACTGTCACTTTTTCGGGTTGTCGGAGTCAAAATGCACATTCCTTTGCTATGCGTGTAAAGTCCGAGCCGGGGTGCGTTCGTCAGTGGTCTCAGAAATATATTTTTGGCGTATCCAGATATCACATTACCAATAACGTTTATCTCAAACGATCCTTTTTCTAACATGAAGAACGCGTTGCTCTGAACCCAAAAGATTTAAGAAACTACTGCGGCTGGGGCAGCAGTTCCCAGCAACGGAGATGTGGGCTTACGGGGGAAACATAGCTTTGCTGGCTGTTCTCTAATTTGGCTTGTCGCGCTTCGATCTTCGAAATGCGGAAAAAGCGGTCAGACATGTTAATTTCAGACAGCTGTTCACTCAAACCTGTGGCGCTATGTTTCTCCGGTCCTGTCAAGAATACAATGTTGATTGATCACCAGCGTTCTGAGGTCTAATTGTATTGTTCCGGGAAAAAAAATATAGCGGTGCGATAACTGTTCGCACAGAAAACGCTGGCCCATTCGATTCGCCTACGCTGGAATGATCAGCACGTCCGTTCGTTCAGTGCTTCTCTGCCGCTTGTGTTCTTTAAATTCCTTTCCCAAGCACAACGTCTCCACAGTAAACATTAATTCACACAAGAACCTCGCCTTGTTCTTCCCTGCGTGACAGTATTTTAAAACCATGCAAGATTTACTAGCCTAGTATGTTACATACAGCCTCCCAAATTTTAAATGCAGAGCTTTTCTTTAACTCACGATGTCACCCGGCGTTGGCGTGCCTCGTTGTCCGCAACAGCCGTTCCAGGTGCGCCCTCTCCCCAACTCCTCCTCGCCTGCTCTCCTCTGCTCTTCGCGTTTCGCACTTGATCTCACCCCCACTGCTCTCTGCGCATGCGCCGCGTTGCTATGACAACGGAGGCGCGTCGCCTGCGTCGTCTGCTTCCTCTCCGCCGCGGCTGCGCTCCGCGGCGCCGAAGTCAAACGGGAGCGCGCGGCCCCGTCCGCAATAGCCATGGAGGAAAGGAAAGGTTAGGAGAGGCCCTGACGTCACATTTGTGAAGCCGAGTCCCGCCATGACTTGAGCCCACGGAGCCCAGCACTCTATCCCATCAGCCTTTGCTGTCTCCGGTTTGATTTGACTAACATGGCCTCGCCCTGCCCTCCCGCTTCGAAGCGAAAACAGCTTCGTCGCTAATTCCTCGGTGCGATGTCATGTTGTAAGCTGTTGATTTCGCCTTCAATTTGCCCATTCTAACCTTCACCCAAAGTTTTAATCGAAAAAGGGCCTTCGTTTTTTAGATAGAAGGACGATTTTTCAGCTCTTAAGCCTGGCAAAGTAGCGTTTGTCGTCGTCATAGCAACAGGCTCGCGGGATGGCGAACGCAGACGACGGGAGCATTGTTTGGGGTCGTACAGCACTGCGGTCTTTGCGCGCTACATCTCAGCAGCGATAAATTTCACTTCACTTCACAACAAAGAAACGCAAAGTGAGCAACGAACGAACTGTGGCTCTCGCCAACTCTCAACTTGAAAAAGGCGCTTAAAAAATACACAACACGAGCACGAAGAAGGACGGGCTCGTGTTGTGTATTTTTTAAGCGCCTTTTTCAAGTTGAGACATGCACCAACTAGCCCAACAACGTACTTTACTGAAGTAGCTCTCGCCAACGCTGAGCGAAGGGGATTTTCCCGGCAGGTTACCGGCAGCGGCAGCCGCTCGCTCCTCCCTGGCTCCGCAGATCTCGACGCGACGTAAGCGCCGTTGCGGCCGGGGTAGTTAAGGCCGCCTTCGACGGCAGAGTTTTCAAACTGGCCTAATCTAAAAACATTTGTCGTAGCGACTGCGCTGGTTTGCAAGCGTAGCAAGGCAGCCACATACCAAGCGCCTTAAAAGTTTGTTCGTCCTATTAGCCCAGATTTGGCTACCGCAGTTATAAACAAGTAAGCAACATTGTCCATGGGCTCAAGAAAAATGACGTCATTTCCTCCACACTTTTCGCAATGCATTGAGATGCTAGGGGCCTCTCCTGAGTATTCTTTCCCCCCTGGCAACAGCCGTTCCAGGTGCGCCCTCTCCCCCACTCCTCCTCGCCTGCTCTCCGCTGCTCCTCGCGTGTTCTCTGCGTGCTCGGATCGCATTCAGCAACAGGTGGGGCGCGCATGCGTCGTAGTTGGGCGCGGGAGCAACAACAGTTGTGGCGTGATCGTGACGTAGTCGTGACGTGGTCGTGGCGCGGTCGTGCCGTGATGGGGCGGTTCTCGGCGTTCGCTCTCGCTGTCAATTTCTTTCGAACCAGATAATAAATGATGTAACGTGACCACTTAATTACGACTCCTCAATAATTACAATAATAATTATAACAACAACAACAACAACAATAACAACCAACAGCAACAACTGCAACAACATTAACGTAACCCAACCTACTAACATCGTGCGCCCCCCGAAAATGCTCTGCATTTGACCGCGCCCCTCGCGAGGGGGATGTTTCATAAAATTTTCTAATAATATAGCGGGAGCGACGACCGATAGGCATGCCAGCGCCTTATCACGGTGTTCACCGGCAAAATAGGCGCCGGGGGTACGCGCACGCGCAAAGAACTATCTGGTGTGGGAACGTCGTCTTCCCCAGGGTTCTATTCAGGGCAACACACCCCCGGTTTTCTTATCTTCCCAGGCCGTTTCGCTGTCGCCAAAGGTAGCTAATAGCAGCGTAGGGAAGAAAGCCACTCAGATGCAGTGGCAGGGGGTGTGCCACTCTCAAGGAAACAGCGTAGCAGACGACACTCATGCAGCAGATAGCCCTATGCGCGTGCGTGTACTCTCGCCTATTTTGCTGCTGAGAACCGTGATACGGCACTGACATGCCGGTCGGTCGTCTCTCCTGCCATATTATTAAAAATTTGGGAGGCTTTACATCCTAATCCCAGTGCAAAAACGAGGCTTATTTTGAATTGGCCAAATGAGTGTCTCGTCTTAAACGCTCATACTTCCGAGTCATGCTTTTATCAAATTATAACAAACATCGGTCGCAGAACAATTACAGCACTTGATACGCCACAGCCGGCGCTGTTATAAATCTCCAGTAAGACTACACATACCTATTCGACTGCTTTGTACATGTTTTACACAATGTGTGTTTGTATTTGTTAAGTTGACCAGATGTAGACCATTTTTGTTGCACAACACATCTTGGTGACATCTTATGAAATTTATTTTCATCAAAATGCAACTGACCAAGACAGCTGCGTACAATAATTTTGCGCACGAATCCTTGTTTGTCGACCGTTTGCTGCACCGAACAATTTGGTCCTGTAGGCCAAGCACTAAAGGTTTGGCCGCGTAAATGTGTGTGCATTTATTAGGTGTGGAGTACCTTAAGGCCGCACAATGACAGTCCGAGTCCGCGCGCATGGCATTTATAATCGCAAAAATCACAGAAACAGCGCCATGATTCCAGCCTGTATCTGGTAGACCAGACAGAGTTAGTGTCAGTCGTCTTACCCGTTAGGCTACGACCATGAGTCAGTACCCGTAAGTCGAATGGCTTACTCCCTCGCCTTTAACGTTGCGGAGTACCTTAGCGCCTCCCAATGTCCGTCCGCATCCATCCGTGCGCACACCACCATCAAGCGAAAATCAAGCGAAACTCGCTTTGAGCCGTGAGTTGTAGTTTCATTTAGGGAATAATCAAGGTGGAACTCACGGCCCAAATCGAATGACGGCCGGTGCGCAAATCGGATGTATCTCGGGGCGCAACTTGGATGTCCTTTCGAGTCCCCGTACTCCACACCCTCGCCAATATCCACGGAGTGGAGATGCTGCCATTTTTTTTTTCGCGGCGCTCATCGCGAGAGTGACTCGCGACCGGAGGCATAAAAGCTTGAAGTAGTAATATGACGTGATGAGATACTGGTGGCAAGTTTTATATTGCGTGTTTGTGGCTCAGTGTCTTTCGTTTTGTTGTGGGTGTCGTCTAGCGTTGTATCTCGCCGACGTTATGACGACTTGCATGGCCTCGCTAAATGAAGTGATACACAGTTTAAGAATAGTTGCCGAAGGGAAGTGCAATGACGCTCGGGTGTTCGATGCTGTAGCTTGCCCTGGGATTTTTCCCGCGTTTTATACGTGCGTCGCCGAGTTTTGAGCTGAAAAAGCAAGGATTCTAAGATGTTTAAAAATTTATTAGCGTTGAGTTTTGTCAATATTAAGTTGAGTGTTGCGTTCTCATCAAGAGCAGAATTCTGTAATTGGCAGAACAACTACCAGAAGCCTTGAAGTTTTTATAATAGTGTTGTCAATGAAATGCAGACTACATGCATGCGGTCAGTGCCCGGTCGGGCATCTCAAATTGAGAGCAGCAACTTCTCCTTAAAGGACGTGTCTCGTCGGATGAGGCTAAATATCTTAAGAAACTGTCCTAAGGTTTCAAGCAAGCAGTTGCATGTTTACCCTGAGCATTACGTTGTTGCTGATGATTTGATGTCAGTATCGTCATACCATTTTCATAATTCTTTATCCAACAAACATCTTGTTTATTTAAAAATTGTCTCTACGACAAAAGTACTGCTTCTTGAGCAGCAAATAACTCCCACATTAGGATTTTTCAGCCAAAATACCTTCTTGCAGCTAATTTTCTTACTTACGTTACTTGATCTACTGACCTCAGTATGTTTATACTTTACTATGTTTATGTTACAACGAAAACAAAAGAACTGTTCCTAAATGTAAAGCAGGATGCAAATAACCAGTAATGAGTATAAGCGCAGAAAAAACGGTACAGAGGACATCATTGTTATTACAGTAGGGAGACACAGATGCGTTGCTCGGTCAACGAGGGATAGTTTTAAGAAGGAGTCAGTGCATTCTCCTCTGATGTTCGCTAAAGCCCTTAGGACCAGGTGAGAGTCCCAGAAAAGGGCTTCGTGTACATGGCGGCACGATAAGCACATTGGTGGCTCTGCAGACAAACATTCCCTGAGCATGGGCGTTTGCTTGAAATAACGTCAAATTCGACGTTGCGTTTCTGCGGGTCGACAGTGCTTCCCATGCTCTGGATTATCTTTCTCGAGCGACGTACGACTCAACCTCGCATCGGGTATGTACAGTGTACGTGGATCAAAGACCTCTCGGATTCAGCGCCAGAGTTAAGTGACTTGCTGTACCACCCCGCAAACCGCGCGCGGGGTGAGTGCCGAATTTACGACGGGCAGGAGGAGGCAACCGATCGCCGGTCGATTGCAGTTCAGACTTGCAACGCATATCGTGACGTTGTGGTCGTTCGAAATGCCTCTCTGGATTGTTTTGAAGTTTAATAAAATGTATGCGTCAAACCCGGGCATTCGGTTCACGGCGTTGTGTGCGATTGCACGAAAGAAGTTCCGCGGCACTTCAACCGTGTCTTTATGGAACTTACTCATCGAAGAGAATAGTCATGCCGTGCTGTGGCCGTGTTGCATTCAATACTAACGGAAAAGCGTTTGTTTACAATTGTTTGAATAGTCGTAAAATCTCCAAGCACACCGGCACTCCGCCCACAGATCAGCCGGCGAGTCATTTCGCAAAACATTAGACCGATGGCGCCGCATGCATTAACGTGCCGCTACGCCAAACTAATGAAACGCTCTACTAAAACTCTGCTCGCGGTGTTTACGTAGCGGGACGCCAATGTTTAGCGTTTAGCGTACGCAAAAGCAAGAAACGCTGTGCTGAAACTCTCTGATGTCTCCTCCGCGGGACTCCGCGTCCTCTCTTTCCCACTCCCGTGGCATCTGCAACAGGTTATATCTTCGGGCGGCCTCTGACTCCTGCCAGCTGCATCCTCATTAAAGATTCACCATGACGACTTGTTTTTTGCAGACCCTTCATGAGCAACGCTTAATATTTGGAATGCTTCAAACGGCAAGCGCCAAAGTAAAAATTAATAAATAGACCAGTAACGTGTTCGCAAAATACACAGCCTGGACCTGAAACGCACCAGTCATCTTCACCAGAGAAGGTGTCGCAGTGCCTACAAGCGTAAATGAACACTGCTACTGCGAAGCCATAAGAACAGCAGGCAGGTGAACGACTTGGTTTTCACAGTACGTGACATCAAAATCTCACCCATTGTTGGCCAACAGCTCCATGAGGGCATGTGCAATGTGCCTAAATATGAAAATCTACCCATCCATACCTCGATTTCATTGATTGTGGGGTTTAACGCGCCGACGCAACGCAGGTGAAGGGGGCGCTATAGTGGAGTGCTCCGGATTAATTTTGACCACATGGGGTTCTTTAACGTCCACCGAAATCTCGAACACACGAGCGTTGTTGCTTTTCGCCTCCATCAGAAAAGCGCCTGCCGCGGCTTAGAATCGAACCCGCTACCTCGTTCTCAGCAGCACAAGCCCATCCACACCTATTAACTTCACAGCCCTCATAGTGCATACTTATTTCCCACATAAGCACAACTTCGGCCCTCTGAGGCGGGATGCCCAGTATAACTAAACGTGCGGATAGGGCTCGCTCCGCGCAACTATTGCTATGAAAGGTGGCAAACCACTAGCAGTTCTGAGAGCAATATGTTGAATTCTTCTGGAAGGCCATTTTTACAGTAAAAAATTCGTGCTCTCCCACACTTTGAATAAGGATGAACTTTGAAGCTAGTCGAATTGAATGGAGTGCTTAAAAACACGTTTTTGGGCTCTTTGCTATTGACACAATTCCTTGCTAATTACTGAATCACAGTTGAAAGAACTACAGTTTTACTCTGTGGGAGAAGCATGGGGCTACTGTTTTCTCACCACGTCACAGGCATTTTGCTGTCTGTGTACGCAACCAACACCAACCACTCGACCACGGAGGTAAGCCTTCACATGAGATCGGGCCGTGATAAGTCCTCCAGCATAACGGGTATTTCAGCCGTTAACTCATGCGGTCTCCTGGTACGTGCACTCCACCACCCCTCACTCTGAATGTACACCTAAAATGTCAGGGGAGATGAACGGCGCGCGTGGCCAGCAGTACACACAACGCGTGGGAGAGATGGTGACCGTGTAGAGGAGTACAAATTGCGGCTTTAGGCAAACTTCTCCCTTAGATGACAATGCTTCACTGCGGAACACAGAATGTGTGAAACCAACTCACAAAGGCAAAGGTTACACAAACCTCCTTCGAGGCGGCTTTATTTCTAAACACAAATTATTGGCTGGAATCCCACTTTCCTGGGAAAATATTGTAACGTACGTGGCAGGAGATGACATAAACAATGTGGTGACGAAGCGATATATTTACATGAAGCGAAGAACAATTTACGTGCAGCCATAGCTGAGCCCGGGCTGGCTGCGCCCCGTATCGAGCTTCTTCCATGTTGCCATTTGTTTGTGGGCCGGGGTGGCGCGGGAATTCTCCTGTCCCGTGACAATATAGTACATATCAATATATAGAGGCTGTGAGACCATTTTGCTTTTGAAAAATCTTTCCATACTTTGAACTCATCCCCACCATTTTGTTCGACACTCCCAGGTTTTGTTTCACACGGAAGCGGAAACAGGGGGGATTAGACTTAGAGGTTTGCTGTAAAATTAGAGGACTTTCTACACTGCACACCATTGCTGGAACTTGAATGCGGCTTTTGAGGGTATCCGCAGTCACAGTTTTGCCTATGGCCTTGGGTGCCGAACATCGAGATCCTTTTAGCCGTCACTCAAAAAAAAAAAAAAAAAGCGGGACCGTTTAAAACAAATACCTCGATGGCGCTTGGTGCACACATGAACGGTTGTACTTCTACTTTAGGGAATCAAAGTCGCTCTGGTCATTGTTTTTTACGCAAACATCGCACAGTGGCACGTGCAATGTGTAGGCGTGGCCTAGGTCACTGGCAGCAATGGCGTCCTTCGGTCTTCCTATGCCATTCTACTAATTTACCTTCTTTCGTTTAGTTTTCCAGTCGCGCATGTCTTGTTAAAAAAACATGGCACAGGAGCACAGAGCTCGTGTGCTATAGAGGTTTCTTCTCCGCGGAAACTCTCGCTTTTATTTTATTGCAGTGATTGAAAACGACGCTTGAGACCCCACCTTCTAGTTTTCTTCTCCGCGGAAACTCTCGCTTTTATTTTATTTCAGTGATGGAAAACGACGCTTTAGACCCCGCCTTCTAGGTTAACAATCCAGATTAGGAAGAGAGCGTTTTTTTGCAACCTCTCCCGAAAAAGGAGAAAACAAACCACGCAAGCTTCCTCAAGTCAGCTCTCGCCACCGATCACACACACCAACATGTTTTGTAGGATTTTTTTTCCGTTACCTTATTCCGCTTCGCCGAGCGAATGTATTCGCCGCAATCAATGTCCTGCTCCCGAAGAGCCACGCTTGATTGCCCCTAGATATTCTGGCTGCGCTGTTGTGCTAGATTGTACATCACAAAGATTCTCAGAAAACGACAACAAAAACAATTCTTTACTTGAACGATTATTTTGTGCGGCTGCTACGGACAGTCGTTAGCAGATCGTACAATCTTTTAGGTTAGCTATTTCTAAACCTAGCAGCAGGCTCAGTCCCGCATGGCTAAGCAAGCAAACCGTATCTAATTATTTAACGACAGCCCGAACAAATCGATTCTCACCGGTACGCTTAAGTATCTGCTAATGGTGCGCCTGTAAAACATAGGCGAGCAAATGGCCGTATTGATTTAACTACTCGGACACTGAGAAGCTACTTTTGATTGTCTCTTTCGTGTTCCTTGGTATCAAATTTTTTTTTCATTCCTGAGAGTGGGCATGTAATTTCTTTTTTTTCCAATATCCCATTATTGTCATCACAAGTAAAAAAATAAAGAAATAAGTCTTGAGCCAGGTATATACTGTATTTTCAAGGGCACTATGCGATAAAAAATACCATACCCCGTTAAAAGTTTTCCCCTCCATTTTTACATTTATTTAGACCAACTTCGTTCGGCGAAACAACCGTCGGATCTCAGCGAGCTCCCTCCATCGGTGGTGGGCCCGGAAGCGAGAGCGTGACAATTCAAGTCACCTGGACGTAAGAGCCTCGAATCGGAGGTGCCATGCTAACAGATGCGAACAGTCCTACTTTTGTTTAAATTATTCCGTCCGCCTTTAAATGGGCCACTTTGTAACATCAGTTTAACTTTAATGCCTTCGAAACCAACTATAGTGATTACTTTGGCAAAATATGGTTAGGGCGTCGTCCTCTGCGACAAAAGCTATAGAATGTGCGATAGCATTTCTCGCCAGATTAACAGAGGTAAATATAGCTTAGCTCTATTGCTATGGTCTACCACACCGGGCCCAAGTTGAGCAGCGAACCGAGGTGATAAAGTAGCGTTGTGAACACAATGAGATAACACTGCAATTACAAACATTTGTGGAGATAGGTAGCCCTAATAAATAGAGTCTTTCTTCACAATAACAAATTATCCAAGTAATTATAGCGCCTGATGCATGCAAAACAGCTACAGTGATGGCATGGTTGATAAATGTCACCAGTAATGGGTACAAAAAAAAATTCAGGCACATCTGAGGCAAAAACAAAGTGCATAACTGAGAGTGTCATCGCCTTTTTATTATTAGCACACGTTCAGCTGATCTTTTATGTAGGAAACGAAAAAAAATCTACGCATAAATACCGCGGCCGAAAAGACTCGGTATGAAATCAATCACCAAGAGGGGAGATGTTGGCTCATACTCTCGAAGAGCACGACAAAGAATAAATTCTAAGCTAACATTTCGCGTGCGAGAAGGGCAGGCGGAGAAGAATTGAATTATGCTAATCTAAACTGCCCTATTATTTTCGGAGTGTGATGAGCGAAGGCAATACGGAGTGGATGGGAGAGTGAAGAGATATGTTACATGGTCGGGGCATTCTGAGTGAAACAAGCAGATATAATGCTAATTTTTTGCACTAGAAGCAGCAACTGAAGGCTCTCTAGGCAATTGTTTCGTCAAGATACCTAGATTCTATTCTGTGTTTATCAACCGCCGTTTCAAAAAAAAAAAACACTGGCTTCGAATTCTTCGCGTAATATAAACACGGTGGCCGAAATCTCCACCGTGTTTATCGACGAAGGAAGAGATGGGAGCAGAAAAGCGTGATGGAATGGCGGGGGAGAGAGGTCAGCTATTTATGTGGCAGCGACTCCACAACACTATCGTCTTGCCACGACATTTGAAGGGAACTAAGGAGATACGAGACCAATTTTTTTGTTCAAATCAGGTACCTTCGTACCCCTGATAATAGCTCCCTCCTTCTGGAGAGCCCGTTGGACACGAGCCAAATGGGAGTGGCACTAACTTTTCATGCAGTTTGAGTGCTTGACAGGGCTTTAAAGGGGTTGGTTGTTTTTATATATTTACAATGACACTTAAAGCGGATATCTTTAAGAGCATGTATTGAATATACCAAAAGTTAAAGACTATTTCAAAAGAGTAGAGTTCAAAATTTCTCACTCCCAAAAAATAGCCTTTAAAAATATTCTGAAATTTAGAGAATTCTCTATGGATGATTAGGCACTGTTACGCCTTGAGTATTCGAAGTGAGTTCTTAATACCTATACGTGGTTGTGGGTAGACAACTTGGTCTGTTTTGGTCTTTTTAGTTTGCGTAGGGCTACATAGGGTAGTATCTGGGCTTTGCACACTGTGTTCAGCTATATCTTGTTATTTTTAAACAAGGTTGTTTTACTGGTGCTGCTTACATTCGAATGTTTTGATGTGTCTGTCTGTTGGTCCGTCTGTATTTCTGTCTCTCCCTTGGTTCAGCTTACCGGCTGAAAAGTAAAAGAACTCTTAAAGTAAAGTTTCATATAGGCAACACTTTTTAAAACCATTAAAACACAGAAATACCCTTAATACTTGCAAACATTATTCAGCAACCAGACAACTTTACTCCCAATTCAAGGAGAACATCATCACAAAAGTGTGTTGGCAGCGTTTTTAAATGTATTAACTTCGAAGCAAAATTCAAATTCAAGTTAAATTTATTTTGTTCTCAAACAAACAAACAAAATATTTTGGCGAGAGCAAAAATTGCGCCAAGAAATCGAATGATTTCCCCCAAAACTAACACAACCACTCGTGCCCGTGGCTCGTGCCTCGTGGCAGCATTCAATGACTGAAAATAACAAAAGGTTTCGGGAGATGGCGCGTTAATAGTGGTCGCGGGAGAAATAAATTGATTGGCGGAAACCTAAGCCGTGTTTTTCGACGAAGGAGGGAGATGGGAGCGGAAAAGCGTGATAGGGTGGCGGGGTAGAGATGACAGACATTTACGTGGCAGCGATAGCAGAAGACTATCGTCTTCCCACGACATTTCAAGCGAAGTATGAAGATACGACACCAATTTTATCGTTCCAATTATTTACCTTCCCGCTTCCGTCCTATTATTAATGACCCATAAATGATTATCTTCGCAAAGTACTACGTTTTGTGCACATACAGCACGTGAAAAAGTTGGTACTTTCTTTAACCTTTTGCTGCGTTTCTTTTCCTTTTAACCGGTTGATTTTTTTTTTGCGTAGCTGCCGTCAGTGATATATAAGATTAAGAGTTTCACTCAGTAAGGTAGTATTCATGTTTTTCTTCCGTTTTCGTAATCTTTTGTTATTCTTCATCATATTTTTATTTAAATTCTTATATCAATTGAATGTGCCAGCGATGCGACATATGCATTTCTGCGCAAGACACAAGTCATTCCATATTTGGTACTCTAATTTTAAATAATGCTTACAAAACAAAATGCCGGCGTTGACTCGAAACGTGCCTGTAGGTTGTGGTATTTTGGTAGCCAGCTTTAGCCTTTATTGGGGCCATTTGCGTTATGCAAACGACATTTCCTGGTAAATTTTAAACGGGAGCTTATAATTGTCTATGCAGATTGGTCTGAGGATAAGGGGAAATCGAGCAAGGTGCTTGGTTTCCCCGCATACGTATAAGATGGCCGGCATTTAGGCTGTTTCCCATGCCTGCTAACCACCAGCAGCAAAATAGAATGCCTAAATGCAGGGATGGCGGAAAACGCAGCTTCGGCGGAGAGGACCCGCTCCTGAAAATTCTCGAAAATGTGAAATGTTGTTTCTCTTGTAACGTAATATCCTAGCAAAAAAAAAAATCTCAATTCATCGAAGGTACATTTAAACGTTGTTCCTGGCTAACGCTAAAATATCGCAAAGAAGTTCTGCAAAGTTAGAGTAAAATGTACATAAAGAGCCGAAAATTGTATTATAACTAAGTGCACGGGATGAAAATAAACGTAATAACGATAGATTTACACAAACCGCTTGCTCTCTGCTTGAAAGGTTGTGGTCCTGCTTCAAAGTAGAAAAATTTCTCAGACATAAAAAAAACCTGAGTACCGCTCCACCCATTACAATGCCCTCTCACTATACATTTTTTAAATTACAAAATGTAGGTGGTTCGTAGGGCAAAGTACATAGCGGCTGCTGTTAATTTTATTATATTCCAGCAAGTATCTGTTAGAATTTGGAGGGCCTTGTTGGTGACTATTGAGTTTATTGTTTCTATTCCTGGTTTTTGTGAACCTTGTTGTAGGGATTGCTATTTTAGGTGAATGTTGTCAGGTCTGTGGTTGCAATAAATATTGCATTGTACGGATCAAGAAGCTGACGCAGCATTAAATTGATTTGTTGTTAATTTGAAACTTCTCAAATATTCATACCTAACACCGCATTTCTTATCACTATACTGGCACTAAACTGCGGTGGTCTACACTACGCAAAGACTTTGTATGTCTATGTTTTTACATTGTTTACATGTCTGTACGTCTGTATTGTTGTCTGTATTCTTGTGCCTACACCATTGCTGTGTCTATACCGTTGTTTTGACCTTCCCCTTATGTAACACCACGCAAGGGCTCCCTGAGGGAAACCTCAACGTTGACGATGCTGAACAACTCAACGGTTCTGCACGTGAAGTGAAAGTGTGTGGTACCCCTTTTATTGTACAGTTTATTGTTGTTTTTGTTTGTTGGCCAATGTTAGGCCATCGCAGTTGTTCCTGCTGAAATTGTATGAATGCCCACCTGCAGATTTAAATATAAAAAAACTGTTCAACAAGCTCGACCAATATAAAATAAGGTGTTTCGTTTACGGTGTTTCTGTTACGCAGTCAATGTGGGGAAAAGCCAAATTAAGTAATAAAAATCCAAGGACGTATTTTGCTTTCTTTGTTTGTTGGGATAATAGTGTTTTTCGTATCTCGTTCACTGACGACGTCGAAGTTTTTCTTATCGACATTAAATTTAGCGTGTTGCGAAGCATGATGCTGCCCACCTCTGAAATGAATTTCCAAGTTGTATTTCGAAAATGTCATGTATTGAACATACACATGCACTACGTTTTATTCATGCTAAACCTGGTGTAGATATTCAATGATTCAAGCGGAATAATACATATTCCATGTTGTTTTTTATCGTTGTTTTTCACATAGGCTAAAATTTCGAACTCTTCTAAAGTACTTACAATGCAAACTGACCAGTTGTAGAAAAAACAACGAAAAAATTTCGTCCTGTTATACGTCTTCACTCGATGAGGGATACTTGCAGGAAACATTTTATTTCCTGCTGATAAAATACTACCCGAAAAGTTGAAATTATTATGCCCTATAAATGCAATATAATGTATCACATAATACGTTTCTGCTGTATATCCATTCCCTCTTTCAAGGTGACCAAAAGAGCAGAAACGGCTGGACGAGATGAAAACAACAATTATATATTCCAGCCACTTAAAAATACCGTCTAGATAACAAAAATAGCCGTGTATAACAAGGCCAGCGATGACGTAAAACAAAAAGGTGGTTGTGGCGGTATCACGTATTGAGTGAGAGCATGCGGGATTGCTCTTCTACATATTTCCGGTGAAGTCCAATGCAAACGTTACAGCTACATTGAGATATGTTTCGTATTGTTCGGTCCAGTTATTGCAGATGAAACCTCTTCAGGCGGTTCAGATGAGCATGCTTGCAGTGAATTTGCATGTAATTTTTTTCTAGGGCGGATAAGCAGGCAGTAAACAAAAAACATATAGGAAATAAAGGACATCCTGTACCTTGGGATTATATATGGTGAAGGATCTCACAAGTGTTGCGGGGGCGGAAGCTTTACACAAAACGGTGTTCGTGCCGTATGGCTGCATAGAGACTCAAATGTTGATTCAACAGGTTAGATAAACCAAGCTACTTCGTTAATTCATAGTAAGTGCACGAGTAAGGGCTTTAACGCTATTACAAGTATATGGCGTCTGACTTAGTTTTTTGGTTAGTCAGTTTTGTAACTCTTCTTTAGCTGTCAGGTATGATGTTTACGTTCAGAAAAAGACAGTGAACAGAGGCGATTGCTTGTGTGGAACACTGAACAAAATTCCGAAGGAATAGAGAGAAGGGACAATTACAATTTTCATCCGCGGGAAGAATTCCAACTTCCCTTCAATCGAGAACGGTATAGAGAGTGAACTGTTTCTCTGAAAGACTTGAGGAAAAGGGAATATGTTATGGGAACAGCGGACATGTCGAAGATTTATTGATGGAGCGACTCTAGAAAAAAAATGCCAGAATTGATGACAGAGATACAGCTTCCCTAATAACGCTGTTTTGAGAAAACAAAATCTAAGCACCACACGAACTTCTAATGTTTTAAACAAGCAAGCAGGAGCTCCAGTACATTTTATTTTAGCTTCCGTTGCCTTTCAAATACTAAGAGAGATTTTTCTCGCTTACAAAAAAACTTCCCTGTTTCTCAGATATTGTAACGTGGCCTCAAAAATCTGTTAGTGACAGTTTCATAAAATTTATCAACGGGTGTGTACAGGACAGAGCCGGCAGCTAAGGCAGCTGCCAAGACCTAAGCACAGAGCAAGCCATAACAGCTGTCAGTGTCCTCGTCTTCCTCTACGAGGCTTTGTACATAATTGGTTTCGGATCAGCACCTTACTGTGTGCATATAGACGTGAGGTTGGTCATACGTGAACTGGTTGCTCTTGGCTCCACCGTCGAGGTCTAGCGCGAAGCTACAAGACCCGCAAAAATATTAATGCTGGAGTAATGAGATACTAGTTAAACATAGAAAAGGACATGGCCCAAAAACTAATAACGGACGCAGTCGGAATAATATACGCAGTGTTTATTAGCATAAATAACTTTTTTTGGTTGCCCAGAAGGGTGAGGTGCAGTGATCACCGTCTGGTAAGATCTTCAATAAGGCTACATTTGAGAAGGAACTGTAATAAACTATTACGAAAGAAGCCGATCAACGAGGTAGCCTTAGGACCGACAGTTGAAGCATTCAGGATCGCGAAGCAGAAACGCTATTGAGCTTTAACCAAGGAAGCAGAGTTTACGACTAAGGAAGCCAGCGACAATCTTACGCGAATTATCACGAAGTGTGCAACAGAATTCGATGGTACAATAGCTAGAATGGATACTTTCAAACTTTCTCAGGAGGCGAAAGATTTCATTAAGATACGGCAAAGCGTGACAATATTCACACCAGCTGACAGATCAGAACTAGACGAGCTTTCGAAGTTGATCAATATGCGTGAGACAGCTGACATACGCAAGAATAATATGGGGAGGATCGAACGTGCTGTCAAGAACGGAGGCTGCCTGAAAGCAATGAACAGGTGTTCAGGCATAAGGAAAAAGCAGATGCATGCACAAAGAAAAGCAAGGCAATCGCAACAAAAATAGGAATGAAATATATAAAGTAGCTGAGGAGTTCTATTGAGATCTGTGCACTAGCAGCGACATTTAGGATAATACCGAACCAGGAAGTAGTTCACAGGAGCTGGACATCCAGTCAGTAACGTCAGAAGAAGTAAAGAAGGATTTTAATGAAATGAAAGAGGACAAACTATCTATTGAGGATCAGATAACAGGAGACCTCATGAAGGATGGCGGGCAAATTGTGCTTGAAAAACTGGCAAACCTGTATGTGCTATGCCTAATGACCACGAGTGTACCGTTATCCTGGAAGAGCGCGAAGATCGTCCTAATCCTTAAGAAAGGTGACATGAAAAACTTGAAAAATTACAGGTCGATCAGGTTACTGTCAATCATCTACAAGCTACTTACCAAGCTAATCGTTACATAATTTCTTCCACCGTACATTTCGTCAACCTAATGGACAAGCAGTGTTTAGTAAAGGCTATTCAACAATGGACCATAATCACACGATTAGTGAGGTTATTGATAAGGGCGCGGAGTATACTCAACCCCTACACATAACCTTCATAGAATATAAAAACCATTTGTCTCGGTCGAAACCTGAGCAGTCATTTAGGTATTGCGGGGTCAGGGTGTAGACGAGCATTACGTAGGAATACTAGATAATATCTTTTATGGGTCCACAGCTTCCATCATCCTCCATAATTAGTAGCAGTGACATATCTATAAGGAAGGGCGCCAGACAAGGAGACACATTCTCTCCAATGTTATTCACAGCCCGTTTACAAGAGGTATTCAGAATATTCGATTGGGAGGAGGTGGGCGTAATGGTTAATGAAGAATACCTCAGTAACGTCAGATTTCAATTGTTTCTATTCTTCAATTCTTTAACCTCTTTCAATTCTTTTTGCAGCTATGACTGTGTATGCTTCTTATACTCCCAACTCTGTAAGTGCGATGTGAGAACGATTTCAGGAAACGGTTAGGTGGTTGATTAGTCATTTTTCTAATTGGTCAACACTGTTGACACAAGAGATAAGTTCTTTTTTCTGAGAGGATATGTAGAGGGCATATATTTTTCGCAATAAGCATTTCAAATTCAGCTATGGCTTCTTTCCTATAATTTGCCGATTGTTTCAAAGCAACCTCTTAAAAGTTATCTGTAGTGCCCCCCTCACTGCGCTTACTTACCGAGGTTGGGCTTCGGCCAGAAAACCGAAATGCACAATTACCGGAATAGTCGTAGTGTTCCTCCCGCAGTAATACCTTATTAGCGTCTTTGTTGGCGTTCCTCACAAAGCACCCAACAATACCCATTTTGGTGATAAGTCAACTAAAGCGACAGCAAGCCAACCAATATTGACGAAGGTAATGAGTGCACTGAAGATCACAGCAACATTCTGGCCAATGCTTGTCCATCAAGTGTCGCGGATGGAGGTGTAACCCCTTCTCTTGTGTCAACAGTGTTGCCCAATTAGAAAAACGACTAATCAACCAACTAACCGTTTCCTGAAATCGTTCTCACATCGCACTTACAGAGTTGGGAGTATAAGAAGCATACACAGTCATAGCTGCAAAACGAATTGAAAGAACAATGTATCAGCAGAACCAGGTTACTGCCGATTCATTCTTCATGTGGGATATATATTCAGAACACATGAAACAACTTATCGAACCCCAACCTAAATTCTTGGTAGACCATTCACGTCAACCAAGTAGCTGAATTTTAAAATTTTGCCGCCCAAAAATATAAATACCAGAACACTGAGCATATCAGCTGGTATAACCCGCACAAACCCTCCCAAAATAGTGCGGATACAGACTGGTGGCTTTGATAGTGATGCCTATTGCTTTTAATTAAAAGTGTCGCCTTAACAGCTTACCGGAATACCCGTATGGAGACAGTGCTAGGTTAGGTTAGGAAAGCTTACGCTAGGAAAGCTAGGAAAGCTTACGAAAGCTTGCGCTAGGTTAGGAAAGCTTACGTCGCTTGTTGGTTCGTACCTGAATTACAGGCATTTAATGAGGCTCCTGCCACGATGGCTTCTTCTAATTTTCGGATCCAGCCTTCTTTGCGAGCCAATGACTGACTGCAATCTCGTCACAAGGCTGTCTCCGGCACATCAGCTGGTTTTACCTCACATGCAGACAGGAACATTAAACTGCACTTTTTTGCGATTGTTCTACTTGACTTTGGCGCGGCGTTCCCAGTTGCATAGGACTTGAATACGCAACTCCGAGAATTACGACACAAAAGTTGAAGCTCGCCAACAATAAAAATTGAGCAGTTTTTCCCCCCCAGTAAGTCATGTTCTACATTTTTTCCTGCTTAATCAGTTATTTCACTTTTTTACCATGAGGTGTTAAAAAAATGGTAGTGCTCAAAACTCGTTTCACAAGGACTGCAGGAAAGTTTTTTTTTAATAATTAAACTGATGCATGGTCTCGATGGTGGCTTTTGAGGTTTCGGTAGCGTCGAATAAAGCTGTCGGTTACACCGAGCTGAGTGTCATAATAAATCATATGACGACTGTCGTTTTTTTCTTTTTTGTTTGTGCACCACCGTGGAACGTCAGCTGCCAAAGACTGCAACAAAAGTTACAGATCATTGCTCTGCTACAACCCGCCACTGAAACATAGAGACAATATGCAAATTGCATCGGTGCCCTTTCGCCTTTGCTCACAAAAAAATCACAGGTAGGTGTATTTTGCAGATAATCTTGCAGATAACACAAAAATACGCTAAAAAGTGACCACTTGTTTTCGTTTATCAGTAAATTGCAGTGCCATAATAAAAAAAAGGTGGCATGGCATCCCTACTAGCATAAAACGCAAAACAAATTTCAAAATCCTTAAAACTAGTTTTCAGTTCATTGGCTCTTTTTGGCACTGTACTGTGGGCACGGTAAATTGAAAGGTAAAGCAGGATTTGTGGAGGTCGTCTTGAAGTTTTTCTGCAACGAACAAAAGACAACACAACATTGTATATTTATATCAAAGCGATTGTACCTGCCAGCTTCAGTTGTACCCATTCTTGTAGAAAAACACGAAGCCCAGCGTTTTGGGTCTTACAAAATAGACAGCCTATATTCCTCACATGGAACACAAGGGTGCATTTCGATCTCTGTCAGATACTTTCCTATTGTGAGAAGACTCTTTCAAGCATTCGGGACTAGAAGCGAGTACAAGCGTACTTTCTTCCCGTATGGTACACGGGTTCGTCAAACTGGGAAAAACATGGATAGTCTTACATTATTAGGTGAGGCAAAGAGAATAGCTGTTACTTTTACCCGCATACCTTTTTACATCTTTCCCCAGAAGAAAGCAGCTGATGGTTGATTAGCGAGGGTTCAGCGCTAGGTCATGTAGTTTTAGCCCGCTGTTTTACTGGGCGCTGAGGGGAGTGCGATCGGAATAGGGCAGAATAATTTATGCGTTTGTGGTTGAGTTTTCAACAAATAGAGCCTTGTTAGACACCGAATAATGAATCAAAGAAATGAGACCCTATGATATCATAGTTAAAATTAAAAAAAATCCTTATTCTTCCGGCGGTGGTTATTTAGTGACTCTCAAACGTCACTACACTCAGAGTCCAATCATTTAAATGTTTTAAGCTCAGGCGGCTTCTATAATTTGGAGATGGTCAATATTGAGATCATAATTCTACACATGTAGGAAAGACTAACGCCGCGAGCATACTCATGCGAAATTTTACTTGCGTGTTACCACTCGCCTATTTTTAGAGGGCAGTTACGTCGATTCATAGTTGGGTCTGTGTTGGCCATGTAATCCATTAATTTTATGATCCATGCTAACGCGTAAGAACAAGCGTATTCATTTTGTCCTGTTAGTTTCTGTGACGGTGACACTGCATTATTATACAAATGCGCTCAAACACAATAACCTTTTTTCACCATGAACAGCGCTGAGAATGATCGTTCCTTGAAATTGACAATATGAATGTCCAACCGTTCTCGGTTCTAATTATTTCACACATCTCCATGGATCAATGAAGTGGAGGGTTGAGTTATAGGAGTAAATAACGTCTTCACTGTATCTTCACGTCAGCGCATAAAAATGGCAGCCACGCCTGAAAGCCCGAACAAGTGGCAGAAACGTACACGTACAGGAAAACTGTGATTCGAGGAGCTTCTTTATTACTTAAAAAGAACAGCTATTCGTGTTTGTTACCGCTATTAAATTCTAAGTATCAGTGTTATAAGACGGGCAAGAGGAGCCGCTCAATGAAAGAACTTGCATCAACAAATACCAGGTGTTTTACAAGCGTAGCTCAGTCGAGCACAACGGTTCTCGGAGAAGCTTCGAAATCGGAAGTCTGTTGTCATAGGCGGAGCTTACATGTGAGCTGCATTCCGGCCAACACGGGCAAAACGAATTCCCAGAACTTGTAGGCGAATGACGGACTTTCGATATTGCTGGTTTCTAAACAATTCCGAAAGCAAATCCTTAATTTTAAGAAGCGGGAGCTAAATTGACTGCGAGGTTTGGTCAGAAATTATGATGTGGAACCACGAATTTGTACCGCGCTTTCTTAATGTTTTCAGTCACACCAATCACAGATGCCAGATAAATGCAATTATGTAAAATTCAGTCTTTCATAAGAGACAAAGCGCCGCATGAAATGAGAATAATACCAGTGATTGGTGTCATGTATACGGTGTATACCTCGCTACTAAAACTTCACTGCATCAATTCAGTAATTCAAAGTTTCAGTGTAGCGGTACTATACAAATGAATTTATTACCTCTTTTACCATCATTTGGAAATCATCTGAATCAGTGACGACTGATATTTTAGTGCAAGAACCACAATTACTGTTCCCTTCTAGGGCAGTGATTTCAAATTTGTGCTTGCTGGTATCTCATTCTATAAAACCTGACAGGACGCGCAAAATAGCGGCACCCTATTGTCGTCAAGTCGCCGTATTTCATCCCTTACGTTCACTGTGCGTCCATAGCGAGACATTTCCTCAGTCACTAGCCTCGCAAAATATATTGAGGGGACAATAAACTCAAGCTCTAAAAACTGCACCTTGGACGCAAGAATTCTTAAGTCGATATTTGATATCACTACCAAGACGATGCGACTTTTTCGTTTTACCTTAAGCTTTTCGGCTATCATTTCTCGTGGAGAAAGGACAAATTATGTCTCCTAAATGGCTTAAAACGAAGCGCGAGTTCTACGAAGTCGAAGGAACTAGCAGAGCACACAAAAGGATTGCTGATCAAAATGACAAATTTTTATAACATCGATCTCCGAGTGCAGAGCAGCGGGTATCTCATCAGCCGATCCACCACTTTTCGGTTGCCTGCGATATCTATTGACAGTGCTCAAGGTTGTGAGGGGGCGTACTTAATATAGCAGACATTTCCACCAGTGTCACATTTCAACTACCCTCCGTCTACGACAGAGCAGGGTTGTGAACCCTAAACCACCCATCTCTATGCTAAGGCGACGAGCATCGTCTCTTATGTTACGTCGGTTACGTACCGAACGACCTGAGACACGACTATGCGTTAAAATCTTTGCAGTACAGGCGATGATGTGGGCTCCAAAGAGATCGCATCTTCGCTCAAGGACATGCAAGGTGGGGATATGTTTGAGTTTAAACAAGAAAGTAAGCAACAACGTATCGAAGTGCTTCGAACTCATTTTGTTTTAACACGTGCAATTCATCAAACAACTTGCAGAACCTATAAAAGCTTATTTCACTCGCAAGTGTTGTGCAGATCATTTGTTTCCGGTCTTCGGTCTTGTTATCTAGCACCAAGAACTTAGTAATTTCTGCAATGTTATTAGTGGAGTCCGAACATTAAGCAAAACGCCTATTTTGTCATTCAGTTTGTATCAGGCCTATTTAACATATCAGCACGAACTAAGGGAAGAGGATCATTTAAATCAAGAGTTCATTGTGCCTAGAGTGCCTATTTTGACTATATGGGCTTTTCACTGCCTGTTTTGACTATGTGAGACTTTCGTCGCCTAAACATGCCTTTTTTTGTGCTATATTTGCGTTTTTTTTAGTCGAAGTTCTGCAGGGGCTGTTCTCGCTTCAAAATACTGCAACGGGATGTTTGTTTCATGCCATTTGCGACTCATATACGCGCGTCCTGCCAAACACGCAGAGAAGGCCAAGCCGTGGCCAAGCCACCACCACTTAGAACTTGCCACCTCAGCCGAGCCGCTAGAAAAACTTGTGCGCAGCTATACCGCAGCCAAGCTCCCCGATGTCACCCCTGTCAGCACAAACTCTTTTGTTCTATGTCATTCTGACCTGCTGTGTCCACGCACCAAAAGCAAAACCTTCTTCCGACGGGCCCTATCTCTTGTTAACAGAATAAAAAACAGCAAACAAAAAACGCGTGCCAATCAACTCGGGGAAAGTGGTTGGAAAGTGACGCTGTAAGCGGCACCCACAACGATTTTACTTGTGATGTCGCTTCAATCCACACATCTGGCTCTACAAAGAGTGAAAGAAGAAGACAACTGAAATGCGCTGGACCACACGCTTTATTACTTAGCAGAGATATACTTTGCTAGGGTTAAATTTTTAAGATTCATGAACAGTAGGTGGTTGAGTTGTATTGGTGAAGCACATGAGTGGACACTCTTGTCATAAAAGAAAGGAAGCTCAAACAGGTTGTCAGACGATCTCACTTCTCCTCCGTCTCTGCCGCGCCAACGGAGACGAGGAGATCGGCGGCAGAGACGCAGAAGTGAGATGCCATGTGTTGGTGTGAGCTTCCTTTAATTTTTATAACTCTTAGCGCATGCGAAAGACGCGCACACGACCGCTACAAATGCCGTGGGCGTGGCGCACAGCGGCGCGAGAGGTCGCGTGATGCTATCAGGTTGCATTCAGCGAGAACGTAGAAGGTAAACTCGCAATTGGGCTCAGTTATTGCCCATCGGTCTCTACTGCCTCCGCGTTGGCTTATAGATCAATCGATAAGCCAATGGGCTCTCGCTCCATTTCTCTATTTGTTCCAGGTTATATTCCTGGTTGTGTAGTATAGTACAGAGTTTGACGGAATAGCGTCTGGTGAGGTAAAAGGAGAATTGCGACGATGAAACGTAGGTTACTCACCAAGTAAAAAAAAGTAAAAAAAAAGTAATTTCACGTTTCGGTACCCTACCAGTACCTTGTTCACAATGAGCGTGTGCCGTGGAAAACGAAGCTTTATGTCGATCATTAGGCATCGCAATGAGTTCGCATAGATATGGTGCAGATTGCCGTCCGATCTGTTGATAGTGTCGGGCGTCGTCTGAATGATGAGAGATTTGAGCAGCATTTGAGAAGAAAGGTTGCGCTAGGTTGCCAGAACTTTCACATTTTTTGGATTTCATGGGCTAAAATAACTGCCGAATGTTCTGAGCAGCAAACATTGTGATATTCCAGATGGAATGAGGTCATGAAGCGTCCCAAAGTACGAAAATGCTTCCCAAACTTTACTGGACGTTGAGCGTTGTTTTTGCGCACACAAATGTCGACTAAAGCGACTACAACTTTTAAGTAGCAAATCATTGAGATTGCTGTTGTTGTTTATTGCTTTCAATCCTCTCTTTAGGTGTTGAGTGTCCGTGAATATTACTTAAATTTTCAAATACCACCTCTTGTGTGGCTTATTTTACGGACGAAAATGAAATTATTTTCCCGCAAAACACGATTTGTCCGCGGTTTCCTGCAAGTTCAAAAATTGTGCTAAAATATGCTTCTGAAGTTAATACGAATTGAGCCTATATATGCAAAACACGACTATTTCGTGCCTATAAACGCCTAAATACAACTTTTGAGGTAATATCATAGGCGTCTAAAACCTGGATTTTTCGTGCCTGAAGTTCCGGTCTCTAGTTATTAGATATCAAGAGCATACTAGCTGTCTATTTTAAATCTGCATCGGGTTGGCGAATTCTAAACCTTTATACGAGACGTTGCGGTAGCATTCATTATCTATATCAGGAAATGCAAAGTTTCGTTCTCCTTAAATTTGGTCGTGAGAGAGAGGGATTGAACCTATCTGCTTCTCCCTGTGCTCTTGTCTTTTACGAAAACGCCCTCAGGGACGTTGTAGTCCGCTTGGGTCAGAGAGTCTTGTGCGACTGCCTTCCTCCATACAATATTATAGTTCTCAGCAGCTAGATGCACGTTAACGCTGCAAGGACTGGAATTTTCTTGCATTTTACGCACTGCGACTTTCTCCAGAAAGTGTTTGGAAGAACGGGTCACTGGGGTATGGTCTCCGGGACACTCATTGTATGTGTTTTCTAAGAACAATCCAAATCCGCGTCGTTGAGAGAATTTGAAATGTTTCGGTGGTTACATGCTTTCCTGGTGCAGTGCCTCAAGCTAGCGTCTCCATAATTTTGTTCATTTGAGGTAAAGTGAGAATATTTCATCCAATGATAGAAAGAGGAAGCAAAATGCAGGTTTCGTTGCAAGATTCAGAGGCCTCGATCCAGGCTTCTGCTGCCGTCTTCCTGGAGGAAATCAAGTCGCGTTGCTCTTCTTCTCTTCTAGGTGAGGTCAGCCACTATTTAGAGTATTCTTTTTTTAATTTGTATGTATTGGGGACACTGCTTAAAGAATGTTGTTTTTGGTTATTGATAATTTTGCACTGTACATATGATGGTACTGGTGTTGGTTCGTTAATTCGACGTTCCAGTTTTTGAGGTTAACGAATGAGCCAGCAAGAAGGAAAAACCCCGTGAGTGTTGCACAAGCTGCGAAAGACTACGGCTCCAACTTCTTTTACCAGTTTTAACCGCGTGGCATTTGTTATATTCTGGGATTTTTGGGTTACGCTCTAACAAAATGGGTTTATACAATATTGAGGGATTTAGAGACCTTGCGCACCAATTTAGATCTTGTTAGTAAAGGTTCTAAGTGTCATGAATTATTTGTACATATTCGAATGCGAATGTTTTTTTAACGAGAGAACTGATTTGCTTAGCTTACAGGCGTTTATGATATCAGAATATGTTCAGCACAGAGACCGAGAAAAATGAAAATGTTTTAAACAGATGTTATTATCTTACCTAAAATCTCAAGGCCAATAGAAAGCCTAAATACTTGGTTTCCAGAAGGCCATACGAGTAATAAACAAGACCAAAAAAGCAAACGTCAAGAGCTACGATTACGTGAGTACTGCTCAAAAACTTTTACAAATGTAATAATTTATATTTTTCTGAAGTGAATTTTTTCATCCTAAAATAAGATTCTCAAGTACGTGTCCAGCGTTCGCAGCAAAACAAAAAGCTTTAGAATAATGAACCCACGATATACCAGGCACCTATAAAGCATTTTACTTCAGAAGTTTTTCTTTTCATTTACCTTTCCTTGCTGGGACTTTTCCAACGCTTGACAAATAGGTTTTTAGATATCTAAAAAACTGATCAAGGCAACAAAGGTAGCACCGAAATTGCAGCTGTTAGAAGTATCGTGTGTTTGTTGACACACGTATTAAGTTATCCATCAATAAACAAAAATCACTATGAGTGAAATCTGCACAATCACAAATTTTGTTAATTTTTTTGTGCTTTGACTTCTTACAAAAAAAACTATAAAGACGATAACTACCAAAGCAAAATGGACATTGTGGTTCTTCTTGACGCACATTTTTAGCACATGACACGCAGCTAACTTTCTTTAGAATGGAGCTCTCGAAATCCTCTAGATGGTTTACCTACCTTCTGCAGCAGTCCTTGTATATAGCCTTGTGAACACTAATAAAATGAGGGACGGTTGAGTTGATATAAACAGATAAGCATGCGTTTAATCCTCAACCCACCACTTTATTTGAGCAGTGTTTTAGTCACAAATCGAACCGGGGGGGAGAGAGAGGGGGGAAGGGTGGTACAGAGAATTGCCTTAAGCATCACGGTGAATCGGATGGGGGGGCGGAGATATAAATAACTCTGCTTGTGTGACTGTCTTAAGGGCGCGCCTTCTCACTCGAATTATCTGCCAACTAGCAGGGTATGACAGTGATGGATGGCTGAGATAGAGATAATGGAAGTCGGGATAGACGAGCGTAGCATGCAGAAAGAGCCTTTTAATAGAAGAACAGAATCCGAAGCCATCAGCTATTCGTTTTAAGTCAAAAACGTTACTTGTATTTTAAGAAATCGCTTAACGTAATGCATTTTTTGCGCGGTCTAAAGTTAACCGCAGCTTTACCCGATTGGTCCTGTGAGAACTTAACTTAGCAAAATCTGGGCAACGCCAAATGTTTATACGAAACAGATGTCAACGAACTTGGATACCGCCGAAGCAACGTATTACTCAGTCTGCGCGGAAATATTGTCAACTCGGCTACCCAAACAGTGCAGGCCCTTGCAAAGATTGGAGGACCAGCAAAATTTTAAAGCCAATTTCAACGGTATATTTGCCGTGCAATAACGGGGCCTTTTTACCATTCAAACAGAACTGGCGCCTCATAAATACATACTTTTACGGTTCGTAAAAATAATAAAGGAAAATACGCTATTCGTACCGCCTTGAAACAAAAAAAAAACATTCGGCCTAGTTGATTAGTTTCGAAATTTTTCATATACTTCCGTCTTTACAGGTTGCAGCGTGGTCTGGTGTATAACGCATTTCAGTAGCAGATTCTGTGTGCTCCTTTATGCGTGACAGCTGTCCCTGAGGAGCACACGGTCCTAGTTCACGAACGTAGGGGCTGAAGGTGGCGCGGCTCACCCACCAAAATTTTCGCCTGGGGTCAATTCGGAAGGAATGGGGGAAGTCACAAATTCTGCCAGTCATTCAATCACGATTAATATTTATTATTGTGCTGCGGCAAACTACGCTCCAACGTCTCGTCCCTTCGATGTGGGCTTCTTGCCTATAAAAATTTATTGCAAAATAAAAATTTATTGCAATGATATTGTTAGTGTTATTACTGATCCGGTTAAGATAAGACTGTTTGCAGACGACTGTATCATTTTCACTGATGTACACTCGCCAGATGACCAAATCGCTCTTAACACTGCCCTTAGCAATATTCTTTTGTGGTGTGACAAATGGGGCATGGTGCTCAATTTCGACAAATCTGTTTTCCTTCGAATTTCTAACAAGAAAAATCCGCTTCAGTTTTCCTATTCCTCCTATAGCCAGCCCTTAAAGGAAGTTAGTCAATATAAATACCTAGGTTTAACGATAACGAATAAGTTGTCTTGGAATGCACACATTGCCGATGTTTCATCGTCGGCTTTCCGTAAACTGTGTCTTCTAAGGCACAAACTCAGAGACGCCCCCTCGCAAGTGAAACTATTAGCATATAACACTTTAATACGTCCAAAGCTAGAATACGCTTGTATTGTGTGGGATCCGCATACTAAGTCTAACATATATTCCCTCGAAAAGATTCAAAGGCGAGCAGTCCGTTTTATTTTTTCGAAGTATGGTCGCGGTACATCAGTTACTAAACTAATGCAAGATAATGAATTCCAAACACTACAATCGCGGCGCCAACTTCTACGTCTAAAATTTTTGTACTCACTAATTAACAACAAACTTGGTCTAGACCCATCACATTACGTTACCCCACTTTCGACCAGGCAAACACGACATTCGCATGTCCTATCTTTAACTCCGTATTTTGCGCGGACAGATTTATTTAAGTTTTCCTTTTTTCCGAGAACTGTCACAGAATGGAATAACTTGCCCTCTGATTACCTCCAAAGCTTAGATCTTCATGAACCAAATGTTTAATTCTGTGAATGATTATTGCTTATTATTGCCTCCCAGATTATTGCTTGCTTTTTTTTGTTGTTGTGATGTTTTTCTTCTACTCGCTATCCTCTTACGCAGATGTATTTTAGTCAAGCTGTGTCACTCATGTACTGATCTTGTAGTTGTGTTTGTGCCCCTCCTGCTCGGGCCTTTTTGGCCTGCAGTATTCCACAAATAAATAATAAATAAATAAATATCCGACTGCGAATGCAACGGTCTCTGAACAAGCTGTTACTCCAGGGCTAGCTGAAAGCAACGAAATGCCGCCGATGTTTCATTTAAATGCACCGCAACGGTGGCTACATCTTTTATGGCTCGTGCTCAGATACCGTTGTCTTACAGCGACAATCAAAACAGTATTCTGACATTCTCGTTTTGCTCGGCGCAGCGAAAGAATAATTTTTTCATTTAAATGCGGAACATTTGATTCCGGATGCAGAGATTTCCTTCGGCGTCAGCCACTTTCGCGATCTGGGGGGAAGTCTGATGAGAAGTGGGGAGCGGAGGGGGGGGGGGGGGGGACTATGCGGCTTACATGACAGGTTCTGATGCATTTGAAAATTCTTGTCTCGGCGCTGTGAACAGTGGATGACATTTATTGGTTGGGGCGATATTCTATCACTGTGACTCACGTGAATGGTGCGTCAAAGTTGCAAAGCGAAGCCTTATCAGGCTAGGCTAATGAAAAATACGCTGGTTCCGCGTGCACAGGAAACTTTGGGCGACACTCCATGGCATGGCCGTGTGCCATATTATCAGGTTGGAGATGAGTTACAAGTAAGGGGGAAAGATGCGCTCGTGCAGCGAGCTACTGCGTGAATCACCGTTCAAGCGATAACGGCCGTTCAGGCGGAGAAGCGTCAGCGTGGCGATGGCAAACATCTAAAGCACTTTACTTCTTTACTTGGAAATGTGTAGACCACCCGCCATCCGCCAAACCCCGGTCACAAGTCAAAACTTCTCTCGCTAACTATCTGTACGGAGTGAATGGGCGCATTTCTTTTGTCGCCAAACGAACCAAAGATTCAGTCAATAAGTGGCCAGACGTTGTGTCTCTAGCAAGCTGGTTTCAGCGACATTCAGGTGGTTCACCAAAGTAAACCTCTGTCGTCAATGAAGACACTTGGGAGCTCTACCACAATTGATAAGCAAGACACACGCATTTGATTTGTTCTATACCAGGCACATCCTAAGAACGGGAATCACACTGAAGGCTCATAAGTAATCTGTAGAACTCTCGACTGTGCGAGCTAGATTGGCGACGTGTTTCCCAAGGTTCTTGTGAGAAGTTTTTTTCCCCGCTTCCAAAGAAACAGACCCGTTAAAAACAACTTTTCGCGGATGGTACACCTTACGTGACATCATTAACACGTTGCTCACGGCTTTTCCCTAATCTACATAAAAAATCAAGCATAACATCGACGGAGATTTCTCGCCAGCTCTTCTATGTTAAGAAGAAACACGTTGGGAATATTTCAACACCTCAGGTTATTAAATACCTCGCGCTTCAAATACACTTGGAGCTCTGGATTTTAGGTTCTAGGCAATTGGAAATACATCGAATTCTAAAAGTACAAGCATCGCTTAAAGAAGCAATAAAACAGTCTCTGAAAGAAGACGCCACCTCATCGGGCGCCGCACCTAGCTTCCGACTCTCGTCACATTCTCCCGCAGCGCTGGGACAGAGGATGGTATTTCGCCCCCCTAGCCCACCCCCCCCCCCCGCAATTCCGGTATATCCTTACGCGAATTGGACACCAATACATTCAAATCAATTGCATGATGAGGAGTGTTTCGATACCCTCTTATTCTGTTTTTGAGAAATAAAATTGGCTCACCTCAGCGCAAAAAGGTGCGCCACGGGAGTGGTGCTACCCGTCGCGGTGGCTCAGTGGCTAAGGCGCTGTGCTGCAGAGCACGAGGACGCGGGTTTGATTTCCGGCCGCGGCAGCCGCTTTTTTGATGGAGGCGGAAAGCAAAAACACCTGTGCGAACGAGATTTCGGCTCACGTTAAAGATCCCCAGGTGGTCAAAATTATTCCTGAGCCCTCCACTGCGGCGCGCCTAATCGCCTGAGTAGGGTCGGCGCGTTAAACCCCAGAATCAATCGAACGGGAGTGGTGCTCTAGGCGAAAGGGCCATCAAGAGAAAATTCTAGTTAAGTTCATAAAAATGACTATTGTCAGCGATAAAGAAGATAACTCTATCGAAACCTGAAGAAATAACAGAGATAAATTAAACATGTAAGGCATTGGCGACTCCCAGCTTCTTTCGGGCGATTTTTCCATGACGTCAAAGAGTCTTGCGTGTGAGCTCGGCGGCCCCCGACATAAACAACAACCAAGAGCATGACTGGGTGCATGTAATGGGGCCTCCTGTTCTATTTTATCGTCTCATTTGAACCCGAACTTGCAGTTAACACACTGCTACATATATGTTTCAGTGCTGGCTATATTCCGTCCCTGAAGCTAATATGACATCAACGTAGCACAAAGTTTGGATTTTTTTTCTTCAGTATTTCTTTCTTGTGATGTGTTAAAGACGCTTTCAAAGGCTAGGATGAAGCGGAGTATGTTATTAAATGTTAGTTTTTTGAAAATTTTTAAAATGTAGTATTTTGTCTTCATGGCCCCTTTTTATGTCAAAATTGCTGATACGCCCAGTTGCAGCCATAAAAAGAGCTCTTTGGACAAATAATAATTGTATAAGCGTTACCCGAAAATGTCTCGCCCTTGAAACTCCAATAACTTCGTATTCCGGCCTACGCGTAAGCAGTGTGCTGTTGTGAGTAGTTTTCTTTTAAGGTGCAACGATTGCCAGAATTATGGAGATAGTTCTCCTTTCAAAATATTTTAATTTTCTTTCGTAGGTCATTAATTAACTCAAGAATTGCCTTTTACCCAACGAGACCATCCACCTCGAACGCCATCGTTCTCAGCGCATTTTTTACACTGGCAGGCTATCATTCATACCTTATCAACCGACACTTTTCTGACGGTGAAAAGAAATCTAACTTTTATGTTTACGTTTGACTTAGCAGAAGGTCAAAATTGCTAGAATAACATTGTTTTTACTGATTGAAAAAAAACGCCCAATGGCCTTTCTGGAAAGCAGCTTATTGGTCTTATTCTTCTACAAGTTCTTTCGCTAAATATACTTCGTATAAGTGTCAACTCTACGTATTTACTTGTGTCTGTAACGAACCCACGTCCGCGTATTGCCCTATAACTAAACACCACATGAAACCGGTAGTTCTGTTAAAGCCAGAGCACACCATTAATCGAGATTCTATACCATTTACATTCCCAAGTGCTTAAAAAGAAAAAATAAACGGCCGCAGCTGCTGCCTTTATGATGAAGGCGAAAAGCAAAAACCCCCATGTGTTGGAGATTTCGGCGCACGTTAAAGATCCTAAGATGGCGAAAATTAATCAGGAGCCCTCCACCATGGCCTGTATTATTGCCACTGTAACGTCAGCGCGTTAAACCCTACAATCAACAAAGTTCTTAAAAACAAGCATCATGGAGGAATACTCTAGAAACAAAATATGGGTAATCCGAGCCTGGGCAGCTATTTTACTTCATTCAGTGTTTTCTCTTTATTCGTAGCAAATGCTCACGTAAATATCAAAACAACAAACCTGGTTTGCTTGATCATTTTTAGACAGTTGATCGTAATAAATGCAATGCGTATAACGTCTTAAAATGTGAAATTCTCCCGTCAAACGCAATTCTAATTGAGCTGCTGAAAAAAGCATTTTCAACACCAGGGGTTCTTTAAAAGGTAAGGCGAAGTTGAAGGAAATATTCCCATAGCGACAAACAAGGAGCCTCAGTGCTATTGTCTGCTGCTTGTTACAAAAATTGCAGAAGTTTTAATATACAATTTCGGTTTATCCTTAGTGACTTGTAGAACGAAAAAAATTGAAGGATATGGAGTTCGTGAACATTGAGCAGACGATACGACACCCCTTGAAGACACAATATCGCTGTATGCTTGTAATTCTTCGCATATCAGTGCTAAGTTATTAAATTTGTCGTTGAAAGTTCATCTAATTTGAGAATAAAAATTCATTTAAAGGAAGCATTTTGCGTATTGCATACGAGAGGCACAAGGAAGGAAACTGTGGCTACTGTAGGAAATTTCATGTTTCGTGCTGCTAGGCAGAAACCTGTGCTAACTACCGACTGTGGCGAAAAAATTTGGTCGCACCCCACGTGTACTTCTTATTTGCACTTCTCCGCTTGGAGGATCATTTACTCCAACATGTTTATCTAAAAAACAATAAAACTTCAGCAAAGCTCCTTAGAAGGATATATATTCCTAGACGCCTCCTTTTAACCCTGGTGCAGTATGAATCAAAAACAAGAACAAAGATTACTATTACTTTTTTGTGTTCAAAGGGAAAAAACCGTTACCATATTCTCAAAGAGCCTTGCCTCGGAAAATCTAGGAGACTGGTAACCCTACAAAGATGCATCTCACAGCAATAAGCATCGAAGCAGTGGCAAACTTATATTGTACCAATAGGTCCCCGAAAATTCCCAAAATTACACAAACATAACAGATCCAGGCATTCAAAATCTCAAGATGCTGGAAACTATTTAAAGTCCGACGAACGTCAGAGTTTGTTCGCCGCAGAGAGGCTAGCGATGGACCGTTCCTCGGTTTTTACTTTTCAAGAAATGTTCCGCAAAGCTGCACTCGTCCTGTGGTTCTCGATATCAAAGAATTGCACGCAATGTAAATATTCTGGTGGGGATTTCTATTTGGCAGGATCGAATTTCCTGCGTTGGAATCGCATGGCTTCTTTTCATCTTTAAGGAGATCGGATATGGAGGGATCATGGCGTCGAGCGAGAATTCGAGAACGCGAGTAGCAGGATGTCATACGGTGTGTACGCAAACTTCGGTTTCCGTTTAACAAAAACAGGGAATTCTTAACTAAGCAAGCAACAATAGTGTGCGCGATGGCTTCCAGGCGAACCCGCAAGTACAGGAATCTTTAACAGTGTCATTGCCATTGGACTCAGTTCATGTGCACCATAATAACGCACCTATGCAGAAAATAATCGCTTCCATTGTGCTAGCACGCATTGGGCAAAGAAATACAAATATACGCTTGTAGAAGTTGTACCGCAATGTTATCGCCTCTAGGTCACTTCCCGGAACGTGTATGCGTATTCGGTGCATGCTAAAGTTTTGGTTTGGAAGAGATGAGCTTCTAAATCAAGGAAAAAAGAGCTTATTTACAGTTTGTCACCAGCCGAGCAGTTGTAGCGTGGCGCAATGCATGGCGCGCAACGCGTAACACCTTACAAATACCAAGAGAATGCCGAACGGTCGTGAGCGCGTGCCTCACGTCAGCCGCCGACCGTCCAGGGTTCGCGCAGTGGCTTTAGCAAAAAAAAAAAAATATAGCGAAATCCCCGAGCAACTCCTCGCTTTGCCTAGCAACCAACAACGCCACAGATGGAGCAACACCTGTTTCATGGAACATCCGCGCATGTAATGCTTGGCATGTGTAACCCGACAATAACAATGCTTATGGCGTTGAATACTACTAGCACAGTGCAAAGCGACAACGTAACACGTAAACGAACAATTTCCAACTCGTAAGGATGCGTGGTGATGTGTCCTTCAGTGCTCACGCAGAAAGAAATCCTGCACCTTCGCTGGGTTGAAGCCTTGCACGACTTTGTGCAAGCTTCGCCAGTTTTTTTGCCATTCCTTGAAAAGCTGTTATAGGCTGAGGAGAATCTTACGTTTGCTGTTGGCCAGGAGCCATGTATTTCCTGGACATTGCTCTTTCAGCTTGAAAATATTGCATGCAGAAATAAAAATGTTTCTTATGATTTCTGCCCTGCATATTCAGTCTTAAGACATATATTCATAGCCTGTAACGAGCAAACCTTCGCGTAAATGGGCTATCCAGTCAGCGTTGGAAGTCGAGGAAAGTACGTTAGCTCTAAAACCTTGATGTTTTTGAAGGAATTTAAAAGAGGATAGTATCCTTTTGGCTCCTTGAACGCGCAAATTGTTTCGGTCAGTCTGCCTTTCTGTCTCTCTGCACCTCCGAACGAATAGGAGTACACATAAAAATTAATAAAACAATAACGCGTTCAAACTGAAAAACAAGCCTTCCCCTGAAACCCACCCCTCCTTCTCCTTCTCTTTCTCTTTCTCCACTATTTCTGGCATCGCGGCTGAGTAACCCATACTAAAAGAACACCGATGCTCGTAAGGAAGCAAATTAGAAGAAAACAAAACATGCAACAGGAAATACTTTTCCAGTCTGCGTCACCAAGTGAAGGGTTTGGCACAACATGGAGCTCAAGTACGTACCTTGTTCCGATATTGGAGAACCGGAGACATTCCACTCCTCGCTGGCGAACGTACTCATTCGGGTTGGCTCTCCCGGCTGAGGCTTGCAAATACTTTTAGCATCGTTGTTTTCCTTCATCAAACGAGGCGGCGCTGTTGGAGCCTCGTGTAAACAACGTTGTCTGTTTCTTACGAGAGAAATATGGCCAGAGCATTGCGCCAGTCCAGGCTGACCTGAAACTCCGGGCCGGGTGGCCAAAGCGGTTATCGGCCAGCCCAGATCAGATTCGTGTTTGACGTCGTAGGACTGAGCCGTTATTATTGCTGCGAGAATATTTCCGGGTAACAGTATTTTCCGACGCGAAGTGTACAAAATAGCATTAAAATGCATGTTTTGAGTATACTTCCACGCAGTTCTCTATGTTACTTGTACGCACAGCTTCAAAAACTTTTTCTTTCGGGTTGGATTGTCCTTGTACGCTTATTTCGTTGCCATTTCATGTTCTTCATCAAATTTTAAATGATTTTGGTAGAACGTGACAAAGAAATTATTAGAACGAACGCAGTAGCGGGGAACGGATTATTTCAGCCAACCTGGAGCTAAGCACCTATGTCTACCTACACGTGTGTTGCATAGGCCGCACCCATCGCGATGCGGCTGCTGTGTGGGGGAATCGAACTCATGTTCGATCCGGGAACCGAACCGCTGAGCAACCACTGCAGGTAAGCCATTTAAATTCACGTACAGTACACGTGTATTACCCGCCGCGGTGGCTCAGTGGCTAAGGCGTTGCGCTGCTGAGCACGAGGTCGCGGGTTCGATTCCCTGCCGCGGCGGCCGCTTTTCTGATGGAGGCGAAAAGCAAAAACGCCCGTGTGTACGAGATTTCGGCGCACGATAAAGATCCCTAGGTGGTCAAAATTAATCCGGAGCCCTCCACTACGGCGCGCCTCATCGCCTGCGTTGCGTCGGCGCGTTAAACTCTACAATCAATCAATCAAGTACACGTGTATTGGAGCGCGGCATCCAAAAATTGTGCATATCGACTTCTGCCCGAGACAACGGCGTGAAGTCACCAGGGATCGGGTCAACAAAGGTGGTGGTGGCTCTGACGTGAGAATACGAGCTATAATTATGACGATGTGACCTCAACTCAAAACGGTGGAAGCTGGAGTTTGTGCTCTAATTAGGCCAATTTTTTATTCCATTCGTAAGTTCACTACACACTAGATGATCCGTCTGATTGGTCGCTACGAAGCGCACTTAACAAATTATAACAAACAAATTTCTTTTAGCGTCTAAGCTGGGACTAATCACGCACACGCGGCACCTCCGTAGGCTTAGAAATAAATGACCAGGCCCTGGCGTGGTCCGGGCTTCAGACAACGAGCCTGGTTTAAGCCCAAGCTGCGCTCACTTATGAATGCCCGGGCCCTGGCCGGCTACGTATTGCATACGCGGATAGGGCTCGGCCCAAGCCCTGGTCTACAAATACGTCTCGTGCACTGCTCTGAAGCATAGCTTGGCTGGAGCGGGTTTTTTTCCGACCTTTTAGTTGGTTTTTAGAAAAAAAACACGGCATAAATAAAAAAGAAAGGCTAGAAACCGTCAATGAAGTAGTTTGGTAGCGCCACACGGTTTGCTAGTATAGAGTACTACTAACTCAATCTACTAACTAATTTGGTGAGGGCGGCATTCAGACTTGATGCTATCAAAAACAGAACATGTTGTACGTGTCAATGGCAGGAACAGCTCAGTTACAATTATTTTCATTCGTCATGGGTGCTGCGATGTTGCATTACTGCAGATCTTCAAATTGATCGAAATCTACTACTGCAACTTTTTCTATACGTAAAATGCGCCATCCTAAACACATGCAAGACTCAACGTTCTTGATCAAGAAGATTAAGACGAGTGAAATAGCTTAAGATAGTACGCGCTGGAGGTCAGGATCCTCGCCCTGCTTCCCTCCTTTTTTGTCTTTCAATGCTCGTCACAGCGATAGATCTGTGCCAAGGCCCCACGTAATCCAGCGGACATATGCAGCTTGATATATTATTCAAGCAGCCGAAGCCGCCTTCTATACTGTTTGCATTGTTGTGAGGAAGATGCAATGGTTCAATTTATTCAGCTTTGCTTCGAATTTGCATTTATTTCCTCGACGCCATCCTTTCGGATTATATATGTACTTAGGCTTCCTGGGACTTATTTTACGCGTTTTAAATTGTGGAAACCTGGTTTGGGAGTTTTCCTAAAAAGAAACCAAGCACGGTGTTTCTATGAAAAGCACAATTCACTAATTTATTTGGGGTACTTAAGGACTAAAAAATGCCGCTAAACATCATGCCTGACAATTGCTGTCATTAATTTTGAAACTATTCGAAACTTTCGAATATCGAAGTGAGTAGTATCATATTCGATGGACCTTGGAATCGAATAGGGCTATTTGAAAACTTCGAATGTTGTCGAAGTATTTTGAAGTCTGTGTTAACACATAAAAGAAATGGAACCACGAATTTGACGTGATGCACTACGGCAGAAAAAAAAAACAGCGCTAATCCACCCAGTGAGTGTGCTTGGAAAGCAAAGCTGTAAGCAACACCCACAACGGTTACCCATGCGACATCACTTAAATTCACTCACGTGGCTCTACAAATTGCGAAACGAGAGGCAAGAGAAAGGCACTTAACCACGCCCTCTATTACTTCAAAAAGATATTCTTTGCTAAGGTTGAATCAATGCATCATTAATGAATGGTGTTTGGTTTGGTTGTATTGGGGAAGCACATGAGTGGAAACTTTTTTTATAAAATTAAAGGAAGCTCAACACCGGTGTGCGACGATCTCATTTCTCCGTCTCTGCCGCCGCCGACAGAGGCGGCAAAATCGGCGAGAGATGGAGGACCAGGAGGAGTAAATGCTTTTATTCAGATTTCTGAACGGCCCAGAGGGCGGGCCAAGGCAGTGGTTCCTTGTTCACTGGAGCCCATATGCATTCCGCGCCACCTCTGCTTTATGCACCAGCTGAAGCTCGGTAGGCAGAGCGAACTGGATAGCAACATCTCCCATTCCTGTTGTTGAATAGTTTACGGGAAGACAGGGCGGTACTTAGGGGTAAAGTCGCACACTCCGATTATGTGGCTGAGTGTTTCTACTTCTCAGCAAAACTTACATTCAGCGTCGTAGTGATTCCGTTGCATTGAGGGAAGACGCGTCGGATGGTATCAGCCGTAGGGTATTTGTGCGGTGGAAATGTAACTGTGAGGTGGGGGTAGGGTCTGCCTCTGAAGGCGATAATGCTGGGTTATGTCCCTGAACATGACAAGCTGGTGACTGCCCTCGTGCAGCTCCATAGCATGGGGGGAGGGGTAAAAGCTCAGGCCTGTTGGTGGGCGTATCCGTACACGCGAAGTGACATGTGTTGTTGCCCAGTCAATAGGGCGAAGGATGCGGCGACCCAGGGAAAATCTGCTCAATCGAAGCTTCTGGTTAGAACGATGGCCCTCTATCAGTTCTTCCACCACGTAGTGGAGCCCCATCCTAAGAAGCCTTTCCGTGGGCGCACTGATGGGAAGAGTAATGGCCAGCTTAACCGCATTTATAATCATTATATCAAGCATCTTTATACCCCCCTTGCCGAGAAGATAAGGGGCGACATAAGTTATTCTCTAGAGGACGAAAGCTTGAATTATTCGAAGGGTATTGGCTTCCTTAAGGCCTCGCTTCTTTGCTGCAACTCTCCTCATCATGTGCATGATTTGATTGATGCTGTGTTTGAGGCACTGCAAGGATCGTCCCGCTTGGTAATAGACTGGAGATGTAGGCCCAGTATCTTAATGATGTGGCTTGGAGTAATGGCCGGGCCATCAAGGAGTATTTGAGTGTCCTCCTTGATGTCCCCGCAGGGGGCATCTGCTAAAGCAGATGTTTGCGTGTACTGTGCGACACCACGGACCCCGAGCACCCACGTTTAGCCGTGCGTGGCAGCGCCGTGACCGGGGAAAAGAGGGTCCTGGTGGTTGAGCCGACGCCGAGTGCTTGGACCTTTAAGGCCCCTTGGCGGAGGCAACACACCACTTTGGCCTCTGCTTCCCGTAGACGGCACCTCCGGTCTGACCCGCCCGGGGGGAATCGGCAGTCGCCTTTTCCTGTCCTTCCCTTCACCTTTCGCTTTCCTGTCTCCTTTCTAACAACTTTCCTGTCGTCTCATTCTTTCTCAGTTTCCCTTTTTCCTGGCGGCTAGGGTTAACCTTGTGTGGCGGACGACCCTGAGTTCAGCCATATTAGGTTATAGTCGTGGTGTACAGCTGGCGTGGGCAGGACTTGCTCGCGAGTTCCTGTCCCGTCTCCTTGATGGGCTCCATGGTGGGCGGCTAGCACCATGGCCGAATAGATTTTTCATTTTATGGCTTCTTTTTTTCGCACAACTGATCCCTCTCGTAAAAGAGGGGGCACCGACGTAACTGCTAAGTTTTTCACGAAGAACGTTACGAACTTCCCACGCTTCCACGTGGTTCACAGCAACGATGAAGAGAAAACTGCCCGACTTGTCTCACCATTTCTTGTCGCAAAAACCCTAACTGCCACCATTGGCGAAGGCTACAAAGTAAAAAAACTAGCTAATGGAGACCTCCTACTCGAACTGCTCTATAAACACCAGTGTGACAAACTGCCAGGACTAACATCTTTTGGTGAGATCCCTATAGCTATAAGCGAACACAGGTCACTCAACACGGTCCGCGGAGTCATATCCGATGACGACCTGAAGTACGTGTCTGAGGAGGAACTTCTCGAAGGTCTGAAAGAACAGAACGTCACAAATGTGTATAGAATCAAAATCAGAAGAGAAAACAAAGAAATCCAGACTAAACACATGGTCCTTACCTTCGCATCCAGCATACTTCCAGAATCCGTAGAGGTAGGATACACAAAAATGAAACTGAGACCGTATATTCCAAATCCTCGCCGATGCTACAAGTGCCAACGATACGGTCACGGCTCGCTAAGCTGCCGGGGCCAAGACACCTGCGCCAAATGTGCCTCCAATGAACACCTTACTGAGAACTGTGAATCCGAACAACAACTCTGTGTGAACTGCAAGGGCAACCACGCAGCATACTCTCGTGTTTGCCCAGCGTGGAAAAAATAAAAAGAGATCATCACGCTGAAAGTGACTGAAAACCTTACATTTCGTGAAGCACGGAGGCGACTGACACCAGCGCATACCCGATCCTACTCCGTTGTGGTGCAACAGGGCGCGGCATCACAGCTGTCTTCGGCGCCTGCTGAAGCCACACAGAGTGAGGCTGAAGCAAGGCCCCCCGCGCCCCCGGTGGAAGCAGCTAGTGCTGCTCCACCACCCCCAAAGCGGGCTGCACGGACCCCTGGTTTGGCAGTCCCGAAGACCTCTGCCCACACGGCTAGGTCCAACACTTCAACACCCGTGCATTCTGCACGAACCTCCAGCGTCTCGGAGGAGACAATGGACACAACTGAGGGAGGTTCTCGGCCGTCTACTTCGGTGGTGCGGCGGAACTCCCTTGAAAATGGAAAGAAAGGCAAAAACCGTATCACGGGACCGAAGACGTAGTTTTCACCTGATACAAAAATAACATGGCATTCCTAGTCCACTGGAATTGTAGAGGACTTTTAAATAATTTAAATGACGTGAAAGAAATATTCGCGACTCATTCACCTGCAGTCTTGTGCGTTCAGGAAACAAACTTGGGTCCTAAACATAAGAACATACTGAAAGGATACCAGGTCTTTCGTTGTGACCGAGAGCAGGCGAATAGGCTCTCTGGTGGTGTCGCCATAATTGTGCAAAATGGTATTGCAGCTAAAGAACACAAACTGAAAACTAGGCTAGAAGCAGTAGCTGCCACCATGCTTGTATTCAAAACAATCACAGTCTGCTGTGTGTACTTGGAACCACAACTCACGGTAACACTGCTTGATTTAGAAGACTTAGTAAATCAGTTACCAGAACCGTTCCTAATAGTAGGTGATTTTAATGCCCCCTCATCCTTTTGGGGAAGTGAAAAAACTGATGTAAGAGGCCAGATTTTAGAAGATTTGATTTTGACCAACAATGTCTGCTTACTGAATACTGGTAAGCCTACATACTGCTCCCCAAGCTCAGGAAAGATGAGCTGCTTAGATTTATCCTTTAGTTCACCATCTGTTTTTAGCGATTTTAAATGGGATATCATAAACAACCCATATGGGAGCGATCATCTACCTGTACTCATTAGCGTAACATCTTCACCAACTATTATCCCGACGAAACCACGCAGGTGGAAACTTCAGTCTGCCGACTGGGGACTTTTTGCTTCGGAAGCAAATTTAGACCAAGTTTTTTCAGACACTCTTAGTATTGACGAATTGAATGAAGTGTTTACATCCCGCATTGTTAATGCTGCACGCATAGCTATCCCACAGTCCACGGGAGTGGTGAGGCAGAACCACAAAGTATGATGGACTCAAGAATGTAAGGAGGCAAAAAAGCAGCAAAATAAAGCATGGGGAGTCTTTAGAAGGTACCCAACCCAGGAAAATTTAATAAATTTTAAAAAAGTAAGAGCTAAAGCAAGGTACATTCGCCGAAAAGCTGAGAGAGCCTCATGGCAAAATTATGTCTCGTCCATAAACAGCTCCGTAACATCAAAGAAGGTATGGGAGCAAATTCATAAGCTAAACGGGACGTACTCCCCCTACACGCTTCCCCTTTTAACAGCACCAGATGTGCAAACAAGCATAGAAGAACAGGCAGATATACTGGGTGAACACTTTGCCAAAGTATCAAGTTCCGCACACTACACACAAGCTTTCTTAAAGTATAAAAACACAGCTGAGAAACAACGACTGCCAACATTTGGTGGCACAAACGAAACGTACAACAGTTTAATTACACTCCAAGAATTAAAGAGAGCTCTTTTGGCTGGTAAGCAGACCGCCCCCGGGCCAGATGATATACATTACGAAATGCTCGCTCATCTGTCTGGTCCTGCTGTAGAAGCACTCCTGAAGTTTTTTAACAAAATTTGGGTATCGGGAAAAATGCCGGGAGCTTGGAAAAAAGCTTTTATTGTAGCATTCTTAAAACCCGGAAAGCTGCCAACCTCCCCTAGTAGTTATAGACCAATAGCCCTTACGAGCTGTCTGGCCAAAACGTTTGAACTAGTTGTAAATAACAGGTTAAATTTTGTCCTACAATCAAACGAACTTATAGACATTCACCAGTGCGGCTTCAAAAAAGCATGCTCAACAACTGACCATCTTGTCCGCCTTGAAAATGCCGTACGAGAAGCATTTATACACAAACAACACTGTCTTGCTGTCTTTTTTGATCTCGAGAAGGCCTATGACACTACATGGAGGTTTGGAATAATGCGGGATTTAGTAGAATTAGGCATACGTGGAAGAATGCTGAACTGCCTGAATGATTTCTTGACAAATCGTTCATTTCAAGTGCGCCTGGGCTCAACCCTGTCGAGGAATTTCGTACAGGAGAACGGGGTCCCTCAGGGCTGTATTCTTAGCACAACATTGTTTGTCGTCAAAATGAACTCCATATCAAAAATAATTCCAAGGTCGATTATGTATTCTGTTTATGTTGATGACCTTCAAATAGCTTGCACATCGTCCAATGTAACAACATGCGAGAGACAAGTGCAGTTGACCATAAATAAACTGACAACATGGGCAGACAGAAATGGTTTCCAGTTTTCACCACACAAAACAGTCGCCATTCTTTTCTCACTCAAACGAGGCCTGCAGACAGACCCCACCCTACACCTAAAAGAAATAAATTTGCCCATACAAAATGAACACAAATTTCTCGGCGTAACGTTTGACAAAAAACTCACTTTCCTGCCTCACATCAATATCTTGAAAAAGAAAGCATCCGGGGCTCTAAATATACTTAAGGTTCTGTCTCGTAAACACTGGGGTTCCGACAGGTCATGCCTCCTACAAGTTTATCGCTCCGTTGTACGCTCTTGCTTAGACTATGGTTGCATTGTGTATGGCTCAGCAAGGCAGTCCTACTTAAAACGACTGGATCCCGTACATAATTTAGGTTTACGACTCTCGTTTGGTGCATATAGGACATCACCCATTAGCAGTCTTTATGTTGAAACCAATGAACCGCCACTTACATACAGAAGACTCATGCTCACGTGCTCATACATCCTAAAGATCCGTTCACTACCGAAACATCTGTGCTATCCCATAGTCACGAAATGCCCATCTAGGACACTGTTTAATAACAAACCCCAAGCTATTAGACCGTTGCTCCTTCGGTTTGAAGAGAAATGCCAAGAACTTGGTATGCTGGACACATTACCTGGGACTGCCCATAGAACAAAACAACTACCACCTTGGTATACATTCCCTGCTGTGTGCGATTTTACACTGACACACTTTCAAAAAAAGAAAACACCCCGTGAACACATATTACAGGAGTTTTTGGCATTAAACGAAAAATACAAAGGCTACACCTCATTTTACACAGACGGTTCCAAAACAGCATGCTATGCTGGGAGTGCAATAATACAAGGTAAATGGGAGAAGGTGATCAGACTACCTCAGTGCGCCTCGGTTTTCACAGCGGAGTCTTATGCAATTGCTGTTGCTGTGGAAAGAATAAGGAAGGAAAGCATTCCGAAAAGTGTTATCTACACAGACTCGCTCAGCGCGATCACAGCCCTACATTACAAAAATGCAGCTCAACCCATAATAGGAGACATAATACACAATTTAGTGACAGCAAAAACACAGGGACAGGAAATTAAGTTGTGCTGGGTTCCTAGCCATGTTGGGATCAATGGTAATGAGAGAGCCGATGCATGTGCTGCGCAGGCTGGTAGTAAAACAGTAACACAAGTACATATTCCTCATAGCGACTGTATGAAATTTATACGGAGTAAACTCAGAGAAACATGGCAGTCCTCATGGGATAACGAAACAGACAACAAACTTCACATAGTTAAACCCACTATAGCAGAGTGGGAATCAAGCAAACATGAGGAGCGCTACACAGAAGTCATTTTATGTCGTCTCCGCATCGGACATACACACCTGACACATAACTTCCTTCTAATGAAAGAAGATAAACCCAGATGTGAGGAATGCGACCAAGAGCTAACAGTAAACCACATGTTACTCTCATGTACGAAATTTGAGGTCCTGAGAAAAAAGCATTTTAGTCTGTTCTACGACGAACAGATTCCATTTCACCCCAGTCTACTTTTAGGAGAAAACGCACTTGTTAAAATTTCCTCCGTTTTTAGTTTTATCAAGGAAGCAGGGATTCTAAGCAAGCTGTAAAGCTGTAACGTGATGTAACCGTTATTATCCACAAAATACACAAAACCTTCTGTTTGGCGCATGATAGCCTAAGTTGCTTATGTGCCATAAAACACAACACAACACAACACACCTCCTTGATGTGTCGTTTGGCGTGAGGGTGGACGACAAGGAGCTCTGATTTTTTAGGTGAACACTGGAAGCCACAGGCTTTAGCATATTGGCGTACTGGAAATGAGATTGCATGTGTTGGTGTGAGCGTCCTTCACTTTCTGTAAGTTCTAGCGGATGCTCAAGGTGCGCACACGGCCACTACACGTGCCGTGGGCGGAGCGCGCAGCGGCGCGAGGGGTCGCATGACACTATCACGTAGCATTCAGTGACAACGCAGGGGGAAACCCGAAAATGTTCTTTGTCAGTGCAAAACCTGTCTTTCCCGTGTCCACGTGGGCTTGTAGCTCAATCGGTAAGACAACGGGCTCACGCTCCGTTACTATATTAGTTCCAGGCTCAACTCCTGCCAGTGCCAGTAACTTCTTTTATTTCTTCGCGGGGTTTTATGTTGACACCAACGGTCGCAAAAGAATCCTTGGGGGGGGGGGGGGTAGAGGTAGAAAGCTTTGCTTTAAAACGTCATCTTTAGTTGTGAAATATTCTCAGCCAACTTCCGTTCATATCGTGGTGATGGCCGTGGCAAAGGCCATAAAACACTGACAACTGGCCCGGCCTCACGTCTCACTCACTAGTTGCGACACACGTGGATTGTGGATTCGAGGATGTCGAGCCGCACAAATTTAGGAGCTTTTTTTCAAAATGGCTCTCTTTGAAGCGGGCATCGTACTGCGCGCCAAGCGTAGCGGGAAAGAACAACACCCACGCACTGAAGGCAGAGACAGCGTTAGAACAGCGGAGGAATGACTGTGCATTGTGCCACACTCTAACTGCCTTAATCATGCCCATCAAGTTTCTCGTAATATGCTGTATATTTGAGGAAATTAAGACCATGCCACCCTACCACGCGTCGGCAATCCGTAACAAAGAAAGGCTATGTTTTGAGAGTTTGATTCGTTGTGTTTTTACATGTCCTAAATTCAAATTTGGATGCGCGTGTACATGTTGCCAGCATGCTAAGCAAAGCCACCCAAGTTAGGTCTTCGTTCGAATTAGTCACGTGTTGTACCGTGGTGGTAACTTGTAACGAAGAAAATTTCCTGTAAAAAAACAGCTTGAGTAATTGTAAATACGGTCATCTAGAAGCTCTAGAAGGACAATATAAAAGAAAATGATATCTTAGTGGCAGTGGATGTTTGGTCAGGCAACCGACCATATGCTGTTGGAGCCCCTTATGATTTGTTCTGCGCTTGCAAGCGGGCTCGGCGCATGCGTCTCTCGCGGCAAATCGTCCAGCGCTGCGAAAACTAGCTCTGAGCTGCTGTAGGAGCAAGCGAAGGTGTATCTCCATGGGCCTACTCAGCCTTGTATGGACAATTCTTTTCTCTGGTGGAAAAGTGTTGGTACAGCCAGCGCTGTCCATGGTAGCTCGGCTTTGGCTTTCGGTCACAGCTACCCAAGTGTCCAGTGAGACGCTATTCTCCACCACACGGAATGGTCTGACAGCAAAAGCAGTGCAACTTCTCCACAAGAATGCAAAACAGTTGGTGCTTGTGCACAGCGACACGCGCTAGGAAGACACGATACAGATGCGATTAAGTGGTTTCCAGAATTTCGTTCCAGCTTTCGTATGAAAAAAAAATTGAAACTGAAAAGCCTGATTTATTTGTGTGATTGTAACACTTTTATAGGGAAATATTTGTATATAAAAGATGCAGAAATGATTATTGTAGCAAGATAACGCCGTTCATTCGATAAATTTTTCTATCCTGTGCATGGCGTCCCAGGTATTCGTTTCGATAAAAAATACTCACTTCGCATCTAATTATTCGCATAAGGTAACTATTCAATTCCTTTTCGCTTCGAAGTAAAGTCACTATTCGCACAGGCCCAGTCTTCATGCGTGCAACAACTGTTCGAAGAGATCAATCAGACTTTTGTGTCTGGTTTCGTTAAATCATGCCTCATTTCCTCAGCTACGATGACGGGTTTCATTTCGAGATATTTCTTTCTGTTTTAACCGCAAGGAATTTCAGTTATCTAAACAGCGTAAACTTCACAGGAAGCTGCCTTGCGAAACACGAGTCAAAAACATTTGCATGTTAGCATTCTGTACAAAGTTATTCGTAATTTCGCATTAAAACTAAAGACCTTCATCTATGACGACTAATGCAGTGTATGAAGCAGGGCAAAAAACATACAAGCAAAGAAATACTCCATCAACAGGGTTTGAAACATGTCCTTCTCGTAAGACTCGGGGCAGAATGCGTCCAACCAGAGTTTAGGAAACTTTCACGGCTACAGTTTGCGACAGACCCAAAGAAATCTGAGCCGTGAAGTACCACCCGCAGGCATGACCGAAAAGATGATATCACAGCTGAAGCAACGGCTCAGAAGCTTGTGCGCCGCAGTAAGTTTTCGCTTTGCTCACAATTATACCCAAGAACACTCGCATCGCAAATTTTCTGCTCGGTAAACGCAACGCGGCACTATTTTTAATCACTTCTTCGCGTAACCCAATATCGTGGTTGTGTCGCTTCTTGAAGCATTGAAAGCTAGAAAGAATGAGCAAGGGTCTGACTAACAGCCAGAAGAAAAATTGGCTTTGCGGCCTGATCAGTTTAGTCGACTTCTTCAGAATTAATTGCAATTTCAACTTTGCTAGGTTGTGGGACAGGTGTTTTGTTCTCCAAACCTATACGAGATCATCAGGACTGTATGCACATATGTTATATATGTATATGCATGTATATATATATTATAGTGGGGTTTATTGACAGGAAGGCAAAGCAAGGCCTGACTATCGCGGAGTCCAAACGCGTCCAAGCGAGCTCTCGGGTCGGGGCACCAGTCTCGCGCACAGCGCTCTCGATGGGGCTGTCTATCCCAGATTCAAGCACATACCCACTTGTGGTGGATTGTCCCATATCCAAGTACATACATCGTCTGACGCGAGACGTGCACGGCACACACCCATTTAAGGAAGTGGCCGTGATATCTCCATTAAAATCACCCCCCGGCAAAGAGAGGAGCCATACTGGCGACTCAAGGCGCTGCGACGACGAGGGGTGATAGTAGGGCTTCATACGCTGGACGTGCACGTTTTCGCGCCCTCGGCGACGAAGATCGGTCGTGGCAGCGATTGGCTCAACTACGTAATTGACGGGGGACGTTTTCTCAAGAACTCTGTAGGGTCCATGGTAGTTAGCTTGGAGTTTCGGCGAAAGGCCGGTCGTCTTGGACGGGATCCACAGCCACACGAGAAATCCGGTGGCATAGGTAGGCGAGGTGACTGAAGCGTCATGACGAGATTTTTGGCGCCCTTGATCCGCAGCGGTAAAGGATCGAGCCAGTTGACGGCACTCTTCGGCATGCTTAGCTATCTCGGAAATGGGCCTACACTCGGAGGCGTCGGGTCGGTAGGGCAGTATGGTGTCTAGGGTGCCGGAAGGCTCACGCCCATAAAGTAAAAAGGGCGAGAAGCCCGTCGTCGTCTGTGTCGCCGTATTATACGCATACGTGACAAATGGCAGAACTAAGTCCCAGTTTGCATGATCCGAAGAAAAATACATTGAAAGCATGTCGCCAAGCGTGCTGTTAAATCTTTCAGTCAACCCATTGGTTTGCCGGTGATACGCTGTAGTTTTTCTGTGAACAACTTGGCATTGGGTCAGCAGGGCTTGTATTATGTCCGACAAAAAGACGCGTCCTCTGTCGCTCAAAAGCTCCCTGGGCGCACCGTGGCGTAAAACAAACCTCTGAAGGAGGAATTGTGACACGTCATGGGCTGTAACGGTGGGGAGTGCGGCTGTTTCCGCATACCTAGTCAGGTGATCCACTGCAACAATAGTCCAGCGGTTGCCTGCAGTTGTGGTGGGGAGGGGCCCGTAGATGTCGATTCCAACGCGATCGAAAGGGCGCGCGGGGCTTGGTAGTGACTGCAGAGGTCCTGTAGGATGTTGCGGCGGAGACTTGCGGCGCTGGCATTCGGGACACGAGCGGATGTATTTCGTAACAAACGTGTACATCCCGCGCCAATAGTAAGGGATGCGCAACCGCTGATATGTTTTTAGGAGGCCAGCATGGGCGCATTGCGCATCAGCGTGGTAGGACGAACAGATGGCCGAACGCAAATGACGGGGAATAACTAGCAGCCATTTGCGGCCCTCGGCGATATAGTTGCGCCGATACAGGAGGTCGTCACGAACAACACAGTGTGAGGCCTGGCGACGCGCTGCACGGGACGCCGAAACGGTGGACGGACTCTACAGGTAGCGCAGTAGAGACGCGATCCAGGGGTCTTTTCGCTGCTCTGCGGCCATGTCGTGTATGTCAAGTGACGCCAGGGCGCAGTCCGTAGAGGAAAGGCAGTCATTTTCCGACTCGACGGGACATCGAGAAAGGGTATCAGCGTCCGTGTGTCTGCGGCCGGACCGATACACAACGCGAATGTCGTACTCTTGGATGCGAAGAGCCCAACGACCAAGTCTGCCGGACGGGTCTTTCTGTGACGAAAGCCAACACAGCGCGTGATGGTCCGTTACAATGTTAAACGGGCGTCCATAAAGGTAGGGGCGGAATTTGTGAATCGCCCAAATGATCGCCAAACATTCTTTTTCCGTCACTGAGTAATTTCTCTCCGCCTTTGTGAGAGTACGGCTGGCATAAGCAATTACGTACTCCTGGGCGCCTTCTCTGCGTTGTGCGAGCACAGCGCCGAGAGCGACACCATTGGCATCAGTGTGTACCTCAGTTGGCAGGAGGGGGTCGAAATGTCGCAGTATTGGGGGCGACGTAAGCAAACGCCGTAAAGATACGAAAGCTTCTTCACAGGCAGGCGACCAGTCGACAGGTTCTTTACTGGATCCACTGAGGAGTTTTGTCAAAGGTGCGACGATGGTGGCAAAGTTCCGTACGAAACGCGGGAAATAGGAACATAATCCGACGAAACTTCGGAGGTCTTTAATCGTGGTTGGTTTCGAAAATTGGGCGACTGCGTGAACCTTCTCCGAGACGGGAAGGATGCCATCTTTTGATACGACATGACCCAAAATGGTCAGTTTGCGAGCAGCAAAGCGACACTTTTTCAAGTTGAGCTGTAACCCAGCAGACGTGAGGCATGTCAAGACCTGTTCTAGGCGCTCCAGGTGAGTGGTGAAATCGGGCGAAAACACGACAATGTCGTCTAAGTAACAAAGGCATGTTTTCCACTTGAGGCCTCGTAGAACACCGTCCATCATTCTCTCAAATGTTGCGGGGGCGTTGCAAAGTCCCAAAGGCATGACGTTAAATTCGTGAAGTCCATCAGGTGTCACGAAGGCAGTTTTTGAGCGATCAGATTCGGCCATGGGGACTTGCCAGTAACCTGAGCGTAGATCGAGAGAAGAGAAAAATTCAGCGCCTTGCAAGCAATCAAGAGCGTCATCGATACGAGGTAGTGGGTAGACGTCTTTGCGGGTGATTTTGTTCAGACGCCTGTAATCGACGCAGAACCGGATGGACCCATCTTCTCCGGGACGGCCATGACCAAAATGGGGTCGAGAGCTTCCACGTACCCGAGACATTCCCCACGATATAATGTTGAAGGGCAAGACGACGGGTTGCCGACAAGCATCACACTGGACCCACATTGGACGTCGAGGACAGCAGCGGGCAAAGGCAGGCATTTCCAAAACGAAAAAACACTCGATGGCGTGAAAACAACAGTTGAATCAGGCTTGACGTCACAAGAAACAGGCACAAGCACGGAGGAATTGGGCGGAAGGGACGTGTCGTCCGTCACGATTAACCTGACGGGCAGGTCATTCGATGGCGGTTCGCATGACGGAAATAGTTCGATCTGAGCACGGGCACAATCAATGATGGTGTGATGACGTGATAAGAAGTCTCATCCGAGGATGATGTCGTGAGAACACGAGGGAAGGACAATGAACTCGATGATGTACGTGATGTTTTGGATAGCTACACGAGCGGTGCACATGGCCAATGGTTTCACCTATTGCGCGCTTGCGGTTCGGAGAGTAAGGTCGAGAGTGGCGTCGTCACTTTTCGCAATGAGCGGCAGAGGCGTTCACTTAAGACGGACACAGCGGCACCAGTATCGACAAGCGCTAATGCGGCTACACCTTCAACAGTCAGTTCAATAACATTGGCGGGTGAGGAACGAGGACTTCGGCATTTAGACGTCGTTGCAGTTCTTTCCTCGGGAACTGCAGCCGTCAGTTTCCCTCGGCGGGTGGATTCTGGCGAGGGCGGATGGGGGATAGGGAACGGGTACGCGGGGACGAGGAGCGGCGGCGTGAAAAGGGCGGTTGGTCCGCAGGGTATGAACTCGGTGTCGCGCCCGTGTCAACTCGAGCGAAGTACTGCTGGGGTCCATAGTTGGGCGCTCGATGTGGGGCGTCGTTAGAAAACGATGGCCGCCGGCGGCACAACCGGACCACGTGTCCTGGAGTGCAACATGCGTAGCAAATGGGGCGGTTGTCGGGAGTGCGCCAGGGGTACGGTGTTTGAGGTGGAAGTCGGTTATACGCCATCGTCCGCAGATCTGTCGTGCGGTAGTAAGGCTGGAAAACGCCTGGTTGCAGCTGTCGGACGATTGCAGCATAACTTAACGGTATCGTCCCAGTAGAGGCAAGAGGGGAGGCCACCGGTGGCGCAAGCGGCACTGCCACTTGGGGTTCGAGTGATGCTGCTACGGATGGCGCGAAGGACACCGTGGAAGGCGAAGCAAACAGGGCTGCTGCGGCGGAAGTCACAGGCGGGGGCACAGGCGTCAGATGGCCGATTGAAGGGAGCGTCTCAGCAACCTGCTCTCGGACTAGGTGGCGCACATTCGCAGGCAAAGGACACGCAGGCTCAGAAGCACTGGGGAGCAGGTACAGCTGCCGCGTAACTTCTTCGCGTACGAACTGCTCAATGTGGGGCAAAAGGCACGAAAGGTCAGGAGGCCAGGTTAAAGACGATAATGACCCTCGAGATAAGCCATCATTCGGCGACGGACGCTGGCGTGTGAAAACGCGCTGCTTTCGCAGTTTGTCGTAGCTGAGGCACAAATTTGTAACCTCGCTCATAGTCTGAGGGTTCTTTCCCAGCAGCATCTGGAAGGCATAGTCCTCAATGCCCTTTAAAATGTGCTTGATTTTATCGCACTCGGGTATCTCAGGATTAACTCGTCTGCACAGGTCCACGACGTCTTCTATATAGCTTGTGTATGTCTCGTTTTTTTGCTGCGCTCGCGTGCGTAGGCGTTGCTCAGCGTGAAGCTTGCGGACAGCGGGTCGAGCGAACGCCGCCAAGAATCGGGCCTTGAAATCCGACCAAGTTCCCGCATCGGCTGTATGGTTACGGAACCACATACGGGCTAATTCGTCCAGATACAAGTCGACGTTGTTGAGCTTCATGGCGTCATCCCATTTATTATGAACGCTCACCCTTTCGTAGGAGGACAACCAGTCCTCTGCGTCGGTATCATCCTTGCCGCTGAGGTGGGGAGGTTCGCGTTGGGGCAGAACACCGCAGCACATGATGGGCGCGGGCTGCGGCGACGCCATTTCCTAGTAGTCGATTCGTCCAGCTGCGGGTGTAAGCACTCGCTTGCTGCGCAATTCCAGGTTGGGGACCTTATAAGGTGTACGACCTCCACCAAAATATAGTGGGGTTTATTGGCAGGAAGGCAAAGCAAGACCTGACTATCGCGGAGTCCAAACGCGTCCAAGCGAGCTCTCGGGTCGGGGCACCAGTCTCGCGCACAGCCCTCTCGATGGGGCTGTCTAGCCCAGATTCAATATATATAAATATTCGTCTCTGGTTTCTGGTTAACTCGATGTCGCAAAATCCGCGGAAAATTTCTAGATAGCTGCAGAGTTTCGAGTTACGCGATATGACAAAAATTTGTTGCCAGGTCACCGAAATAACACTGTGCTGGTAACAAATGCTCCACTGCAGGGGTGAACTTTCTTTATCAAGAAAGGCTAATGATAACTGGGCGTCCTTAAAATTTTGAGCGTCCTTGACAATTGATAAATAAGCGTCCTCAAGCATTTTTTTCGTTACAACCGGCTGGCCTTTCGCGCATAGACTTTACACGCAGGTCGAATTTGTGGCCTGTTTGTTTAAAACCAAGACCTAAGACGTCACTAACCTGCTTAACCAGAAAATAACTTTTAAAAAATCCTTTTTGCACATAATAAAACCCAAGTTATAGCCCAACCTGGATCTCTCATTTGTTTTACTTTAATGTGTTACTACTGAGTGTCCTGAAAAGCACTTTCTGCTCACAGGGTTTGCGCTGTCGCAGCGTGGTGCGTGTAAAAGTGCGATAATATGTTGGGAGGATTACAAGCAATGGTAGTGGTTGGTTTCTATTAAACAAACGTGTGAATTCCTTTGAAACATTCTCAACATGTGTATCGCTCCTAAGGGTCCGATAAACGTTGGGGGTGTCACGGAGGCCTTCGCGTTATTGTACATTCTCAGGAGTGTATACCGTGCACGGTTACATGGGATTTGGCTTTTAGCACCATCACGAGTAACATTCCCACCCCAGCCCCCGCGCTACCCAGACTTGTACTCAGACACACGGCGGGGCATCCATTCGGCCATTACATCCAGTTTGAGGTCTGTTAGACTAGCTAGAAATTTAGTGCAAGCACTCACTGTTTGCTTTCTAGGTAAAGATTACTTAGGGTGATTTTGTCAATGTAGAAAACCGTAGATTACATTCAGTAGCAAACATTAAAACAAATCAAAAATAATCTTCAGCAAACACTCCTCAATTCAACCATGCTTCCGGCGGCCATGAAAGCGTGGAATTTTTAGAAAGACATCTTTCTTAGTAGACCCGATAGTGTCCTATTACAAACCTAATTCATTTCCCCGTACCTGTTGGTCCCCCAAAAGCTCTGGAAATATTTCTGGACATAGGGTGCGCGTGTCAAACCGGGCTTTCATTGCATCAAACGAATACTTTAAAATCGCTGAAAAGCAACGGTTCTAGACAAGACAACAGACGCATCGATCACAAAGAAGGAGTACAATAACGTACCCTTATCTCATAAATCACGTATGGATATACGTTCAGATCATTCGCTGATGCGTTTTCTTGGTTGGCGAGAAAGCGTCGTGTGGGTTCGTTTTTCGTTTGCGATTTGGGTCTTTGAAAATTAGAGGATCGATTGAACGCACTGACACCCCGCACGGGGCACCTTGAGTAATCTTGGTGACGGTACTGGCGATACCGCGGACCCCGAGCCCCCAAACATAAGCTGGATCCAACCGTGGCGATGTGTTTATAGGTGGAGGGTTAGAAACCACGAACGGTGGCCGTCGGAGCCCAGGTCAAGCTCCGGCGGATGGGCTCCCTGTCTGTTCACCAGGCAGGAAGCTCCGGGACCTCTTTGACTACCAGGGTAAGGTCAAAGAAGAAAGTACCCCCGTCTCCCTGCTTTTTGCTATGCCATATGGATAAATCAAACCCCCCCCCCCCCTAGGCGTGATCGGCCCCCGAAAAGGGGCCGCACCGAAGTTTCTTTTCCATCCCTTCCAACAATCCACAGTCCGAAACCTGACAACTATCCTCGATTCTTGGTTATCGAGGCAGTTGACAAAACAAACCCTGTTTCTTCAATGTCCGTATTCCTGATCACTAAGTTCCTGGAAGGCATCCTCGGAAAATCGTTCGATGCTAAGAAACTCCGTACCGTAGAAGTCCTTGTCAATGTCAAGACGCAGCAACAAGCCACTAACCTCCTGACGCAAACCTGCATGGCAGATCTGGCCATCCGAGTCACTCCCCATCGTAGCCTCAACAGCTCTCAGGGTGTGATCTCGGAGACCGATTTGTTGAATGAGACCGAAGCTGATCTGTTGGAAGGCCTGAAAGATCAGGGTGTAACTGCAGTGAGGCGTATCACCATCAGACGAGACAATAAGGAAATCCCCACAAAGCATATAATCCTGACATTCAACAAATCAAAACTTCCAGAGCACATCACTGCTGGCTTCATTAGGTGTGGTGTACGTCCGTACATACCTAACCCGCGCCGCCGCTACAAGTGCCAGCGATTCGGGCACGCTACTTCTTGTCGCGGCAAAACGACCTGCGCGAAATGCGCCGCACATTACCACCCTACTGAAAACTGTGACTCTACTACCTTCACCTGTGCAAACTGTCAGGGGCCGCACGCAGCATGGTCCCGCAGCTGTGAAAAGTTTCAATTAGAAAAGAAAATCATTAACATCAAGGTCACTGAAAACATCACCTTCCCAGAGGCGCGGAAGAGGTTCGCCTCTTTCTCTCTGGGGAGGTACGCCGACGCAGCACGCCGGGGGGCGGAGCGGCGCCTGGTTTTTGCGGGGACCCAGTACCGCGAGTCGGACTTGGTCCCGCCCCCGCCCCCCCCCCCTGGGTTGCCTCAGGCAGCCCAACCCGCCTCCGCACCGCTCGCTGAGTCAGCAGCGGCTGTGGTGGCATCCACGTCCGGTGGGGATGCTGCTGCACCCACCGTTTCCCCCCCTCCACCGGCCCGAAGCACACGCGAGGGCCCGAACGAGATGGAGGCGGAGGCAGTCGCAGCGACCCCCTCCCACGCCTCACTGCCTGTGCCATCTGGGGTGCTCCCCACACCTTCGGCACTGGCAGCGCAGGCAAAGAACACCCGAAAGGGTACCATGTCAAGGGGCCCAGTCCGCTGGGCACCCCCTTGCCTTCAGATGACGACATGGACGTCGAGCCCTTCCGGCTTTCATCGCAGCGGAAGGAACGGGCTGCGACGTCCAGGTCAGTAGAGAAGGTCAGAAAACCCCTTCCAAGAGTGCAAGCCCGGAAAGACCCTACATAAATAGTCACACTCCAGTAGCTCTGAACACATAATAATGGGAAGAGAAAATATTGTTCAATGGAACTGCAGAGGCCTTCTGAATAATCTTGACGACATTTATGAGATTCTGCATGCCAATCAGCCAAGTATAATGTGTGTCCAGGAAACACATCTGAATTCCAAACACACAAATTTCTTGAATAGTTACCTGGTATACAGGAAAGACAGGGATGGCTGCACACACTCTTCTGGGGGTGTGGCCATAATCACCCGGAAATCTTTAGCATGCCACCCTGTCACTTTAAACACTATCCTTGAGGCTGTAGCAACACGCTTAATAATATTTAATAGGTTGATAACGGTATGCTCCATATACATTCCTCCTGATGTTACACTTTTGAGCTCTGACTTCGAGGCGCTGGTTGACCAGCTGCCTGAACCATACATTCTAACAGGCGACCTTAATGCTCACAATTCTCTTTAGGGCTCTTCTCGAACGGATGCCCGAGGTCGCCTGATAGAGAGGTTTCTTACATCCTCCGGAGCATGCCTTTTCAACAATAAGCAGCCTACATATCATAACATAGCACACGACACATACTCATGTCTTGACTTGGCTATTGGCTCTGCAGTTCTCTTTCCTCTTCTCGAGTGGGGTGTGGGACCTGACCCATATGGCAGTGACCATTTCCCCACTTCATTAACGTATATAGGTAAAGGCCCGAGCAGTCCATCTTCCCAAATTAGGTTCAATGAAGCACGAGCTAACTGGAACACATTTACAGAGACATCCAAACTACACCACACATCCATAGGACACCTACACGTTGAAGAAGCTACGCAACTCCTCACGGCGCACATCCTCGACGCCGCCGAAAAGTCCATTCCCCATGCCTCTGGTGCCCCGCGCAACCAGCGGAGGCCGTGGTGGAATGAGGATTGTAGGCGGGCTCGAGAGGCCCAGAACAAGGCGTGGGGTGTCCTTCGTCGGTACCCCACGTCGGGTAACCTCATTTTGTTCAAACGGGCCAAGTTAGGAAAACGTGTGCGCCGTGAGGCGAAACGAGAGACTTGGCACACCTTCTTGACATCCATTAATTCATACACGGACACACACAAAGTCTGGACACGTATACGCAAGCTCAAAGGACAACAGACACACAGCCTGCCCCTGGTTAGTACAACAGGGGACACACTGGAAGACCAGGCTAACACACTTGCACAACACTTCGAACACGTGTCCAGTTCAGCACACTACACCAACACTTTCATTAAACACAAAGCATCATGTGAGAAGAAGTCCTTGCGAGACACTAATAAGTCGAACTCATCCTATAACACCCCCTTTTCACTTCATGAGCTGAAGGTCGCACTCGGTACTTGTAAACCTTCAGCTCCAGGTGCAGACAGGATTTCATACACAATGATACAACACTTACATGCAGACACACTTGAAACACTTCTTCACCTCTACAATAAAATATTTCTTTCGGGGCACTTCCCACGCTCTTGGAGAGAGGCCATAGTAGTGGCTTTCCTAAAGGAAGTGAAGGACCCTTCCTCTCCCGCCAGTTATCGCCCCATTGCCCTGACAAGCCGCCTGTGTAAGCTCTTCGAGAAGATGGTAAACAGGAGACTCGTGTACTTCTTAGAGTACAACGGTCTTCTCGAGAGCTGTCAGGCAGGCTTTAGGGCGGGGCGATCTACGAACGATCAACTCGTTGCGTTAGAGTCATATATTAAAGATGCTTACCTGCATAAGCAGTACTGTATGACAGTATTCTTTGATCTTGAAAAGGCGTACGACACTGCTTGGCGGTACGGCATCCTCAGCGATCTGAAGTCCTTTGGTATGTCGGGTAACATGTGGAACACGCTTGCCAGTTACCTCTCTGAAAGAACGTTTCGCGTGCGAGAGGGAACTGCACTCTCTAGAGTTCATGTGCAGGAAAACGGTGTTCCGCAAGGTGGAGTTTTGAGTTGCACGTTGTTTATTGTAAAAATGAACTCTCTTCGGAAGGCTCTGCCTCCAACCATTTCCTGCTCAATCTATGTAGACGACGTGCAATTATCCTTTAAGTCTTGTAACCTGTCTATCTGCGAGCGCCAAGTCCAGCTTGGTGTTAACAAGCTATCTGGCTGGGCAGATAGCAACGGTTTTAAATTTAATCCAGTGAAGTGTACTTGTGTTTTGTTTTCGAAAAGGCGCGGCATTCGGCCGGATCCAGACATCAAACTCAATGGTGTCTCAATTGCGGTCAGAAATGAACACAAGTTTTTAGGTGTAGTCCTTGACGAAAAGCTCTCGTTCATTCCACACATAAAACAACTTAAACACAAATGCTTAAAGGCCATGAATATACTCAAGGTTCTCTCCCACTCTTCATATGGGGCTGACAAACAACTTCTTTTACGTGTTTTTACCAGCCTGATAGGTTCACGATTAGACTATGGAAGCGTTGTTTATGGGTCAGCAAGTAAGACATCCCTCAAAATGCTGGACCCAGTGCTTCATCTGGGGCTCCGGTTGGCTTGTGGCGCCTTTCGGACTAGCCCGGTCGAATGCCTCTATGTGGAGTGTAATAAGTGGAACCTACAACGTCAGCGAGCATACACAGATCTTCTTTTTGCTTTTAAAATTTCATCTATGCCACACCATCCTTTTAAATCGGCTTTTTATGATACGTCTCAGACAGCACTACTCCTAAACCGACCATCGTTCTCTGCGCCCTTCTCTTACAGAGTTAGAGAGGAAGCGTCAGAGCTTTCTGTCTCCTTTTTAGACACCATACAAAGTTCTCCAACAGATTTTATAGCGCCATGGCATCTCCGCCCTGTATCACGCGACACATCCTTCACACATCTAGATAAAAACCGAGCTCCCACATGTGCAATTCTGCAGCACTTCTTGTATTTGCAGCAGAAGTATCAATTTTCTGAATTTTATACGGACGCCTCTAAAACGGCCACCTCTGAGTCCTGCGCGGCGCATGGGCCCGGCCTTAATGTCACTAGAACTCTTAACAGTAATACCAGTATCTTTACGGCAGAGGCTTATGGTGTACTTCTTGTTGTTAATCATATCCTTCAAAGTCACATCCCACAATCCATTATATATACAGACTCCCTCAGTGTCGTGCAAGCGTTCTCGTCAACAAAGTCTTCAAAAAATCACGTTGTAAATCTAATATTCAAGGGTATTATGTCGGTGTATGTACGCAAATTTGAACTGGTTCTTTGCTGGGTCGCTGGCCACAGTGGTATAGCCGGGAACGAAGCAGCGGACCGAATGGCTGCTGCTGCTACACTCTCGAATACAGTAGACATAACCACATTACCCTACACCGACGTGAAACCACACATCAGAAAACAACTTCGCAAAACATGGCAAACACACTGGAGTGAACAAACAGACAAGTTACACGTAATAAAACCACACTTGGGACCATACACCACCGACACACGTAATAGATACACTGAAGTCGCGTTGCCTAGATTACGGATAGGGCACACTCATGAAACGCACTCGCACCTTCTCACGGGGTCTCCAAGACCTCTGTGCAGCAGGTGCGGAGAGGCCCTATCCGTGATCCACATCCTCATACAATGTAAGGCACTCGACATTACACGACGAAAACTCTTCCCACAACTACACACACGACATATTCCACCACACCCGTCATACTTCTTAGGAGATGAAGCCATGTTCTCTGTTCAGCGAACCTTAAGGTTCCTATCTGAAGTTAATTTCTTACAACTCATCTCTTATCACCCATAGTTTTACCCCTGGTCCTATACACCAGCCACCGTATTTATCTTTTAACCACTCACGTTCTTCACCCTGGCCCTTTACACCAGACGTGCTCATAGTATTTAACTGACTTTATCCGATTTCGCTCCTTATCAAATAACTTTTTATTTGGCGCTCTTTGCCCATGTCGGCCTTGCGCCTTAAAACTTAAACCATCATCATGAACGCACTGACAGCGAAGGTTGGACGCACTTTTAGCGAAGGTTTTCACGCCCTTTATATCAGTTGCGCTGAAGAAAAGCATCGGTTCTTCTCTCATCCTTCTTTAAGAAGGATTGTGGGACAGAAGTGCAGAAGGTCTTGTTTATGGCACCGTGTCGGGCGAATAAAACATTGCGAGTAGCTTTTTCACATTTCAGACACAAATGATCCTGGGACACGTCAGTTTTTAGATCATGTCACAATTGTAGAGCAAACAATTTTAAACATAGCCCACAAATGTATTTATTCTCTTCAGCGGTACAATGCGCTGCATTAGACGAAAATTAGTTAATAAAGTCAAGCTTTTTTGGGGTTTTCATCTAACAATATATCAGAACAAAAATAAAAAGTGCCTAGCCTCATGTGAATATTACGAGAAATTTGCACAAAACTCCGTCAGGCATACGAGTCAGTCATTGCATAACGGCAATTAGGAGAAGTTTTATAGAGCTAAAAAAGACTACAACCACCAGAAATCTCTTAAGAATGGCGCTTACAAATGTTGACTGCATATTTTTTCTAACATTGTAAAAGTAATAGGGCATTTTGGCGAGTTTAACTATAGTGAATTATATGAGAATACGACTATAAAGCAAGCGTCAGAGAGTTTACGAGGCTACAAGAATCCAATTAACAGGAGATGTGGAACTATTCCTCACAACAGGGGTCCTACTGAGTGCGATACAGCAAAAGGTAGGCTTATGAATGCTTGAAGTTTTTATTTTACGAAACATAAAAGCGTTGAAACGCAAACACTGCTTGCTAACATTTCTTCTAAAACTACCGTTTTGGGTTTATTTTTGGCAAGTTGTTTGCTTATAATTCTGCCTGGGAATAAATTTTGCGACAGAGAGGAAAATATTCGTCAGAATAGCAGCGCAATCTAACAAGTTTCTTAATTTCTTGCCATTAAAACAAGAAAGAAGCGAAAAGCTATCTCCAACCGTTATGTGGAAACGTGCTAAGGCTCCAAGAAGTGTAAATTGTTTCGTTTTTTTGTTCTTTTACATTGTTCTTGCAGCATCAGCGATTGGCCACAGTGAATACAGGCCGTTGTTTTCATTGGAAATAAGTGCACCTTGAACATTTACCACAACAATTTGCACAAATGCGAGTAGAAGGGGAATGTACCAGCACGAGAGGCTTCTTCGAAGAGGGTACTAGTATTGCTGAAGCAATAAATGACAAAAGGACATGGGACGTTCAACTTAATATGCCTCACCAACTGGACGGACCCCCCCTTCCACCGTCACCCCACAAAAAACTAACACATTGAAATTGATGAGCCACTCAGGCGAACCCCGCAAAAACGTATTTCGCCTGTTTTTTGCTGCAATCAAAATCTCTCATCATCATGGTATCTCATCTCACTTGCAAGCAGGACCATAAGAGGTGCTTTTAAGCCATGAATGGTCATCGATCGGCTTATAATTTTTTCTGTTGTCTTGCATTTAATTGTACTGCCGTAGGGTTAGAGATGACATAAAATATATTTCAGTCACTTCCCACTGATGTTTGCTTGCTTCGGCTGTTCCTTTTAACATTGGCGCTGTTTAACTCTGCTTTAATTTGTCCAACGCGAAGAAAAATCCTGAAATTGTAAAGAGAAAAACGCCCCTCTCACCCAAGGTGGAAATCGAAACTTGGTCCCTCGCTATCTGAATCCGGCGTCTTACTGCTTGAGCTCTCATGGAATTCCGAGTTCAGAAGTTTATTTCTTTTGGGTTAATCGTATCGGGTTGGCTTAGGGCTTCGCGTAATCATTTGTGTGCTCCTTCGTTCATTCGCCCGCATAGATCTCAGTCATCCAGGCTTGCGTGTGGACTTGCGCCACGTCAGGAGCTCACAAAACAGCAATGCAGTTGCAGAAGCCGGTTGGCCCGGGTTCTAGCGCATGCTTACCTGTCCACTTCGGCATAGATGTGAATGGGTGCGACCAAAACCATGTGGCCTGCAGTAATGGAGAACTTTCAGCGGCAAGTTAGGAAATGTATGCAAGCTGCAACAGCCGGGCCTACGTCGAAGAGAGAGGGGTCGGCAGCTCTGTTCTTTCTCTAGCCTAGCACCAGTATTGCAAGGTCCCCAAGTTTTAAATGATTTTTAGCGTACGTTGAACACGAGTTTTTGAGTTCTTCTAACACACGACAAGTTTTCGTTCCACACTGGCGCGGGAACTGAAAGGTAGGACATTTGCAGTTTTGCTGCAAGCAAAATCTATTGCTGTGTAGCCCAGGTGTGTTTCAAATTTTACCATACGTGTTTATATCCCCAACATGCTCGAAACTGGCACAAAGGAAGAGAAAGTTAACGAATCAAGTTTGCAAGCGCAAGTGAGGGCAAACCTCACTCATCGCCTAGACTCTATGTTCGAAACAGTCACAATTTTCGTGCAAATAAAATGTTTAAGGTAGGAAGGACACCATTTATATTACCTTAGCTAACATTTTTTTACACAGCGCTCTTCATTCTTCGCAAGGAGACAAATATTTCACATGATCTTTCCATTAGTTTTGTGAAGAACTCGTTTTAAAGAGTTATGTTATTTCGTCCAGAATGGAAATTATAAAACGTGTTCTTGAATGAAGCCAGAATGTTGCATTAACAGGTCGCTGTAAAAACAAGACTTCTTATGTAGCTTTCCCCACCCGTGGTGTTTCGGATTCAATGTGTGGCTCTTGCTGTAGCATGAATGGTTTCCTGAGAATAATGTTGTCGTTGACTGAATTAGGATGTGGTCGCCACCCGAAGGCAATAGCGGCTATAAGACCGGAAGTTAATTTCTTTCACAAAGTTCAAGAAATACTACAAGGCCATCACACTCTGAAATTTTTAGAGCAGAAAGAAATGTTTAAAGTGATAGTCTACCTTCCTTTAACGGGGTGGAATTAGTTTTATCTTGTTGTGTTTCCGGGTGTGTTTCATTTAAGCGATTAATTTAAATAAACTTTATGTCACCAGTCCATCGCGCGTTGTATCTTGCCTGACCGCCAATTGTCTTTAGTTTATTGTTTTTAAAAGCAAAATGTTGCGAGTTTGTAAAAACGTAACTACAGCGCACAAACAATATGTTCTAAGGGTCAATATTTTAGAAATTGATTGACTGCTTCACTAGATAACAGTTTACCAGCACCAGGAGAAGCCTTCCCGACAGGTCTCACAAAAAATACTACATCTTTAAAACAGGCCGCAATCGCTCGAGCGATCGCCACAACTCCATCTAGATACATAATCAGCGACTCCAAGGTCGCCATACGTGGCTACAGGCAAGGAAGGATACCAGAAGTCACCACAAGAATTCTTCAAGACCTACTAGCAAGAAAATGCAGCACAATTAAAGTCATCTGGATTCGTGCACACGAAGGGTTACAGGGCAACCAACAGGCCCAAACAGCTGCTTGCGAGATCGTCAGCCGAGCAGCAGTTAACCCCTCCCCGGCAGCAACAGAGCATTCCCAGAAGTTCGACGCCCTCGACTCGCACAAAAAGATAGCAAAACAGTACAATGATCACTGAAGCGAATTAACAGCTGCCCTCCAAACACTCAACCCTGCCAAACAATGGAGACAACTTACAACAAATACCTACCCGTACCCGTAGGCCTATATTCACTTCTATCCAAAAATCTTCTCGGATAGGTGCAAGCACAGCGGTCACCACGCAGACGTAATGCACATTATGTGGAAAGGCCGAAAGAAACCATGGAACAAGAACACCCTACACCCGATAGACATAAAAAATCTAGAGCACTGGGAAACCCTCCTGCGCAACTCCCTTCCCCAAACGCCGCTACACCTTGTCCATATGGCCGAAGAAGCCGCCAGAAACCAAGATCTTTAGTTGACAAACGCGGCAACGAGAGCCCAAGCTGTTAACTTCTGGGCGAATAAAGTTATTTCCGTCTGTCTCTCTGTGTCTCTCTCTGTTTAGCCGGATAGGATTCAGGCAAAGCCTTATAACTCACACTCAGCCTGGCCGTTGCGTCACAACAAAACGCAATGGCAATTAGGAAACCACAGTTCTTGTTAATGAGATTCTTGAAGCCCGGGATAAGCAAGAACAATGACACGCGTCTTAAGGAGGGTTTTAAAACACCGGGAGAACTTTCTGAAGAATAAAAGTATGTGTGCCGATCCGATAATTGGCTAATTCATTTCTTGTCGGTTGTGCAGACGACCTGCTCATGTGTTATTAGGTATGTTCCAAATGATGATCATCAATCTGTTTGCTTTTTCATAAAGCATTTGATCGTCAAATAAATTAACACAGCTGTAATAATAAACATATATTTTACTGGTATATATATAGTTCACTAGTTTATAAACAATTTATTAGCTACTTTACCTTCACTACAGTTGGGGGCCAAATTGCCAATAACCTGCAGGAGATGACAAACGTTGGAGGTACTGCTTCAAAATAAGGCCGTGCATGAACATTGACACCTCAAAATTACGCATAAACATACCTGTTTTATTGGAGTCCTTATAACGCCTTTTGACGACAAAAACTACAATACGGGCAATATTTGCTCGTGAAATACGTAGACGTGTGAAAATGTAGTTGTCTTGTTCTACATACTCTAGATCTCGAGTTATTTGCGCCATATGAAAGCGTAAGAGCACAAAGCTGAAGAAGAAGCAATGTAGGTAGACTAAGGACGGGGTGGACGGGGTGGACGGGGGACGGGGGAGGGGGGACACGGATTTATTGGCATGTTATTGTTAACTTCATTTGCTTGAAAATTCAAAACTAGGTTCTCCCAAAACGCCAGGTTCAAATGCACAACTTGGCCGCAGAGAAGGCGTAGATCATGCGCAGTGATCATGCTGCAGAAATACGACTTAGTTTTTATATATGAGGACAGATTCACGGGTAAACGGCATGACAATTTGTATGCATGGGAATCAAAGAATTCTGGAAAGCCCACTAGTGAATTCATACCGTTTACTTTACGCATGTTATGGCCCCTCCAATGTTTACAAAGTTGTATTTTTCGCAAAACATCGCCCGTATTTAAAGATTTCTCGTCGGCATCAAAGGGGTTTACGTTTACATTAGTCATGCCGGTCAAATAGACTGACGGAGGTATTTGCAGGAATTACTGAGTGCAGCCTCCCGCTCTCTAGAACTCCTTAGTGTCCCTTACACGCCTGAACTTAATAAATGGCTAATGGAAAACGGGTTTGAAGTTCGTAAATCCGCTTTAGCGCTCGTAATGAACGTCCTTGTATCCTGCCATTTCCGAAGTTTCATTTAGTGGCAGCCATTTCCGACGGTACGCGAACGATGCAATTGCGAAAGTTCCAAACCATATTTTCCGAGTGCACTTCAAATTACGCTCTTCAATTATAAGCACTAGACGTTTTTTCAGAAAGCCGGTGTCCAAGCTCTTAAATCTGACTTCAAGAAAAACTTGTCACCACCCAACGACACATTCTTTAATTATTATATAACTATTCCTTAAATGGCCACGGACGAGGTCGAGAAAAAATATAAATAACTTTAGGGCATTTTTAAGGTAATTCTTCAACTCCTTGTCTACCGCGGGCCCTTGACTTAAGTTTTTTTTACACCTAACACTGGTACAAAAAAAAACTTGAACAAAGAAGACGACCGTGATACCTCGCCAATCTTCACGATATAATCTCGCATCTACATGAGTATATCTAGACTGGTATTTAAAAAAAAGCCGTCCTCAATATGATACACCCCTGTCACCGAAAACATTTCAGTGCCCTTTGTTGGCATAGACAGCGCGACATAGCAACGACTGTGAAATGCTGTATACGACTTGCCATTGCTTCGTCTCTAATTTCTCCCATTCTAGTAAGTTGTATACTGGGGGGCGTAAAGAGCTCATATTCATGGAAAGCATTCCAGATAGTTTGTCAGAAAGACCTAGGCTTTATAAAAAGTTCTTGACTCGTAAACACTTTTACGTTTGATATCTAGCTCGGAAAGTAGGAAGCTAAATGCAAATGCCTTCCCTCATTTATGATTGCCTTTGGGTAGAGTTGAGAGAAATAGGTGAACACAGCTAGCTTCTGCTCACTCGCATAATAGAAAAAAATCAATTTAAGTTCCACCCTTTTCAGAAAGAAATTTTTACACACTTTCTGGTTGTTCCGGTCCGGACAGCAGGTAAAAGGGCAAGACCGGAACGGCCGAACCTTTTACCCATTTGTGGGAAAAAGTAAAAAAAAAAAAAACGCGAACTTTTCTTGAGCGCTCACGTTTTGCGTAGACAGACAGCGGACCATCACGGCCTTGTTGCCGCTAACGGCCGGATGGGGGTTTACTCAGCAATGGACCGAAAATGGTGACCACAGTTCTAAAGACGATAGTCTTTCTTTGCCTACTTAAACGCAGAAGTTTTGGTCTGTATGTCTGCTGGTCTGTCTCGGACTCGATTCAGCCACCCTTCCAAAGCGCAAAGAAGGCTGCGGAATAGACTTATATACCGAAAGTCAGTGTTCATACTTGTCAACGTTGTTGCACAAGACGATATTAGGCAAATATAAGGCAAAAAATCAATACGTAAGTGATATTCCGAGTGTTCCTTTATTAAAAAATAATGGATGCTTGGTTTTTGCGATAGCAAATGAAGTGCTACACCAATGGCAGGAAACCGTCGTCTGCGGTTGCCAGCGCTACCTACGGGGGGTATTTTAAGAAATCAAGTGGGAAATCTTACCAAATGTTCCACTAGCTGAGTTGTACGTTCTCCTTGGAACGCACGTAGAGTAGGGCAAAGTGGTTCTATAAACGTTGAAGTAGGATGCCTCGATTCACGGACGTCTCCAGCGTACTGCTGTGCTGGTATCGAGGAACCCGGCCTGGAGCAGTGGAACGCGGTAAATTTAAACCAACTTCAGCAATCCTTCAACGTGTTAACTCGGGAGGAACGAGACGGGAGAGGAAAATGATGAGAGGTAAGCGGGAAAGAGAAGGGTGGCTTTTCTTTGGCATGGGTGCTAGTCGACTATCGTCTTTTGTTGACATTTGCAAAGAAAGGAGCAGATACGCGGCCATTTTTTATTTGCTCCGTACATTTGGCTAGGCGTAGTTTAGGTGGTTTCAGTTGGGCGCCGAAAAGTCGGCTATGTTCTTTTACACTAAAGGCAAAGCCACCACTCCACATACTTAGGTGCTTTTTTATTAGCTTACGTATTCTTCTGGACCGAATGAACTTTTTCCGCTGACGACCAATACAATGGGAAAAAACTACACTCATCATCCCAATTCTCCCTCGCAAGGCGAAACACCAGAGGGGAGAAAACAAGAACTCCAGACAGTGTGCCATGAACTTTGTATGTTCGAGTGCAGCACCCTACCAAATTGAAACTTCGTTCCGAGGAGTGATACACCGCGAGAGCAACAGGTGCACAAGAAAATTTCTGCCATCTCTGTTTTAGTGCTTCTGTCTTTACTTACGATTTCTCAGTGTAGCGATTCAACTCTAATAGTCAATCAAGGACGTGAGTATGTACCCTGCAGTAAAAATGCTCCGCAAACCAACAGCATTTCTGCTGACAATGGGACAAGCGCTTCTGATTATGCAGTGTAGTTCGCGTACCTTGTTCTTGCAGTGCATGTCGGCATATATCTGCTTGCTTGGGCCCACAGATCTGTTGGACTTAGAACACGCCGGCGGAATTTGTAAGCAAACGGTGGTGAAAAGAGACGTAGTTGCGAGCACGGCACCAATTGTACTTTTTTTTTAAATATTTTATAATTTTTTTAAATTGCATTAGTCAAACTGTATAAAAATTATTTATATTATGTAATAAATAAAATACCCCATATGCACAATTTATTCAATCTTAGGAATAATTATATCGCACGTAATTTATAAAGAGACAAAATTGTTATCAGTGCAGAACACACGTCAATATTTTAGAAGGTAATGCTTGCATGGGAAACCTCTTGGGCCTGCCATTATTCCTTCACTCCTTGGACCCGCATAGCCCACCCTACAAGACCCAGTTCCCGTGGTTTCGAGGCATCGTAACCACACAAACCTAATACCAAGAACGCGTTATAAATTCATAGTTCTTCACCCTATGTGAGGAAACATGACAAGTGAAACTGTGCGGAGTCAGGAGAGTACACAAAAAAAACGTTTGTTTATAGTGGGCTCATTGAGAATAACCACACATAATTAGCTGAAGAAAAATTGGAACGAATATAGCTTTATTCTTGGGGACCACCATTTGGCTGTCTCTTCCCCTCCCATAAAAGCCATGTATTGACAGCAGAAGGCTGTTTCACAGTACGTATACGTTCTGTATATCTATTTAAGAAAAGTAGTGCACGTAAGTGCAACGCGAGAGTCGCCTTAGCTGCCAGTTGACATATAATAAGTTCGGCGAGTGATTTGAACAAAAACAAGAGTTATAGCCTTTTTGTGTAGCCCCACTCTCGCCGAAGACGGCCCTGTGTTGGCAGCATGACATGATTCTGTATCTTTTACTTCATACAGTGAACAAAATTATGAAATCTAAATGAAACCTTGCGTAAGATAATATCGTCTCGACGGTCGATTGAAGTATTGTTTTTAAAATAGTTCCGGAAATTGCCTGGGTCCTTGGAGCGAGAACCTGCGATTCTTTGTAAACGCAATTACGCTGTCGGTGGCTATATGGCTTCGCTGTAAATGAAGAAAGCGTAATAGAGAGGACGCTGTTCCTAGAGGCATTCCTGCGAGGAGATGGAAGCAACGTACAACGAAGCATGAGCAGAAATATGGGAATCAGTGAACTAGAAAACAGCGCGGCATTGATTGAGAAACGGCTAAGAAACGACGCCTGACTAGCCCCCCGTTTTTCGTATCCCGAGCAGAGTTCTCCAGCAGCGGCGGCTGAGAAACGCGCCAATGCGTCACCGAAACGTTCACTCCCGTGTTCTACCCTTTATAGACGAACTCCCGCCCCATTGTAGTCACTTTACCCTTTCAGCCTGGCGTCCTATATTCCGGACATGAGCCAAAGGACTCCTAGAAATTTCAGAACAACCCAAAACAGCATGTTTTCTGCGAAATAGATCCTCAAGGGAGCCGATTTCGACACATATCACCATTGTTCGTTTTTTGTTAAAGCTGAACGCTAGAAAGGGGAAGTCATTGCAGTGAAGACGAAGTTGACCTAAGGGTGACCCCAAAGACCGACGTCTCACTCTGATGATATGGCTATCTGTCTGAAAACACTTGCAGTAACACCCGCAATTTTTGAATGTGATCTCACTGCTTTACAAAATTTGTAGGCACATGCAAAATCAATTTTTTGTGAAGATTTACATTATAATATACTAATGACCTATTTAGATATTATGCTTGTAAATCACTAATTACTTGCATCACAAGCTCAATTTTTCGTTTGCAAGCTTATAGTGTCAAATAATGAAGAAAACACAAAGAAAAAGTTTTTTTGATAGAAGGAACATCTTCATGCCTGAAAGGGGGAAAGGGACACTGAAGTGAATTTTCAAGCTCCGGTTTTGCTTGCACTGCTTAGACTGGCTAAAATTAGCAAACATTTCATCGTTTATCCGTTTGATAAGTCGTTGAATATTTTATAAAACGGGAAAGAAGAAATACTACCATGCGCGGTCTGTTGCGGCCGCACCACGAAGAGGTTGCACCGTGATTGGACGATGTCCAAGGTTAGCAATCAATGAAGTTTCTGTTTTGGATCTGTAAAACAACATGCTTTACATCCGACGGCATCATTGAATGGGCATTCTCGATATCTCAGTAATCATCGTAGAGCACTTGTGCCATGTTCGCGGCTGTAAAATGCCTAAGATAAGCCACCCAGGACGGCTTGTAATCGTAGAGATCACTAGCCGAGGCCTACGCAGTGGATGAACGCCCTCCGCGTCACCGCAGACGCTCAAATGCTGTGCGCTTTTCCCGCATTATAGGAGCTTGCGTCACTCATGCCTGTATCGTAAAAAGCGTGTCGGTACCAGGCCAAGGGTGTGCTGATTCACGTCTGTGCCCACTGCCCGCAAGGTGTCGGTGCTTGTGGCAACAGCACGCCAATGAAAACTCACTAGCGCGTCGGTGTTTGTCTGCGCGCGTTCGGCGAACTCGCTCGTGGAGCAGTGAACGTTACGGCTCAAAAAAGGTTAACTCCGTTTAGAAAACATCGGCCGGAAACGAAAAAATAAACTTACAAAAAAAAAACCACGTACCCCCAGGGATTCGAACTTGCGACCTGCAAAACAATAATCATAGCGCTTCACACCACTCGGCCACGAGCCAGCACTGCCGACGTTGAGCATATAAGGTATATAATGTACAATAAGTTTACACTTTTATTTATTTAGCATTTCAAGTACTTTCGGTGACTATTTGTTGTATAGCGGTCGTGCAGTAAGCGTCCACCAAACTTCCACAATGTCACGTCTGCATTTTTTAGACGGAAAAGCGTTCGCAGATGTGCGGTCGTGCAGCTGACCGCTGTGCTTGTTCACCCAGCGCAAAAAAGGGCTTTTTTCACCCTAGTTTTACGCTGTGCGGTAAAGGTTTCAGTAGATTTTATTTCCTTTGCACCTATATTGACTTTACTGACTGTTCTCCCACCTTCAAGTGACCTTACATTTTTCTACTAGCTTAAAGTCAGCGAAGCGTCGCATGTGCTTTTTTGCAGCGCTTGTGTGGGGCGACCCGGACCAGGAGCTTGATACAGTGTACAAACTAAGTAAAAAAAGGCCCATTCTTTCATTCACAAACGTGTTGTGGCTTAGTTTCAACTGAGCGAGCGAATTGCGACGAACCGTCGGCGGCCGGCGGACTAAACGCTGGGCCGACTGACTCGGTCGGAAGGGTCGGCGAGCCGTGCAGTAGCGCAGCCAATTTCCAGCTCATCTCCTCCTGACGTCACAAGAAAACGCCACAGAAAATGGGCGTGGGTGCAGAGGTGAGGACAGCATTTACGAATTGTTTTTCTACTAAATAAATTAGCGTAAACGCGCTCAGAGTGGTTGAAAACACGCCTATGGACCCCGGACTACAATTTGCGCTAGTATTCCCGCAATGTTTACAAATCACTTCGGTGTTCCTTTAAAATAATCCCCAGAACACATCGCCCACTCCAGCCACACCGTTAAAGCATTCTGTGAACCATAATACAAAACCTCTCGCAACCCTCCTGCTATCGACGCAGACGGTTAAATGCAAACTTTTCCAGTGACGAATTCTTTTGTTGTCGTCGGAGCTTGGCCGTTGTCTCGCAGATGGTTTGACCTTTTAGTCGTAGCGGGTTTTACATCGATTCACATGCAGATTGGACTAGTTATGGCAGTGTCTTTGATTTCGACGCTTCTCCTTTTGTTTCGCACGAAGGAATCTTCGCAAAAAAAAAAAAAAAAAAAACTTCCGCGTCGTTAGACGGAGGGGTGCGTTATTTTTCTATTATTTTGCACGTCGAAGCATCCCTCTCCAAAACCAAAGTGTTTCAAACGTGTCCGGATGGCACAATCCGATAGACCTCGGCTTCGGATGAGAGGAACCCAGCCTCATTCCGATCACGTAGAGAATGTTTTTCTTTTCACTTCAGCCACGACAATCACATACGTCAGAGAAAGGTGGCCTTCCTAAAGTACCTTTTCCCCGCGACATACGCCCTCACGGAAACAGGAAAATTTTCATTATACATACTGGTTCATAACTGGGAATGTAAAATTGCCTCCCGAAATTACGCCACAATTTACCGCCAAATCGGAACACCTAATGAACTTCCAAATGTTTTGCATCGGGGTGTTTGGTAAAGCTCACGGCTGTTTGGTATTTGGATAGCTGAATAAAATCTCATCTTGCGTCTGGGTTCATTTTTCATGCCAATGGTACCAGTCGCCTATATTAATGCTACGGGCTTATTTACGTCACGTGTGTTCTTTTGGAGGTGTGCGGAAAGACGGTTTGGGAAATTAAGCCTCAATTTATTCGGTAATCCGCTATTTTGGAGGTACCATGGTCGCCCAATCTGACATGCACAAACAACTTTCCAAAGCTAATTCTTTACGATGTTTGACATCGCCAAACTGTAGTTTGTTTGGAGTACCTTCCTTCCACTTGTGGCACATTGGAATGTCTTTGGAAATGTCTGAGCCTCTCGGTGAATCATTTACCCACAAAGGTGTCGTATTCCTGTCAACTTACAATTTGGTCCACGCACGCGCTTCCTTAACTAAAAAATAACGACATTTTGACTGAATACCATTCTTTCACGCAGAAATTGTGCTCAAGAGTAAGAATAGTAATCATGAAAGAATAGTCGGTGCTGAGGTATTCACCAGAAATTCAAACTCTTTAGCCAGCCAAGAAGTAAAAGAAATTCATTATTGAGAACCCAAAATGGTCCGCCATCAATTTAGCTGGAGGACACAACATTTCTCGGTAATTTAAATTTTGTAGTGGGGTCTTCGAAGCATCTGCTTTAATACATATAGGTAAGCTTGCATTTGCTTCAGAGGAAGCATGAAAGAAGGCTTATTTTTCTAATATCCACCCTGAAGAGGCGAATCATCTTTCCGCCTGAAGCGGCATAGTTTAGCAAAGCCTACCCCATGGTCGGCATTATTGAATGTCAATGCCTTCGCAAACACCCTGTCGTGTTTCATCACGGTGAATCTCCCTTTTTTTTCTTGTTGTTTTCGGCATCCCCCACTCTTCATCCTCTTCAAAGGTAAGCTGCGGCTTCTCACAGGTGGCTGCCGTAGTGGGAAGACAAGGCTAATTTGTGAAATCGCAAAGACAGCGCTCAGATGCGTTTTTTGTGCTGCTACATATCTGTTGGGTAACTTTTATTTGGCTTCCATACTTCGTACAACAGAGCAACCATAACTGTTGTAGCTCCACATCTTTGTATGTCTGAAGCCATGGTTGCTTTTAAGGTGGTGTTAATAACATTTATTTTAAATATGGGGTCCGGCTAGCATTTATTCTTTTGTTTTATTACGATCTGCTCGCGTACATTATTTTGTTTCACAATTCAGTCATTTCTTTTCGCAAAAAAAAACAGAATGAGTTCTATATTTGGGAGAGTGAACAATGGCGTTAAAAAACCACCACCTACGCAACCGCGCTAGGATTATCATCTCCTTCGGATTAGCATCCCAAGGTTATCGTGTCACTTTGGATTTACTCTTTAAACGTGATCATCTGCGTAACGTCAATTTAGACATCCCTTACATAGAACGTTCATGACTTTTTCACTGTAAAAACCCCTAAAGTCCAGGAGAAAGCAGGATGGTTTTAGACGTACGCCATGATGGTGGTATGTATAACGCATATCGTTTTGACGGCCTTGTCATAGGCGCATATCGCGCCACATGGGTGCAAATACAAAGGAGAATATCGTAACAGTCAATCCCACGGTGACTGCACTGCCTCTGCGCTTACGTCGTAAGATTTAATAAGGCCGTTTAATGGCTATATGATCCTTGACCTTCAATATTTGCAAGCAGCTTCGCTGCCTTCTATTAAGTAAATCGACCATCGCGGGGACTCCCCAACATGTGCCAGCAAACATGGGCCGCACAGGCCCCACGAGTGGCCGCTGATACGTTGCATCCGGCTGGAGCATGTGCGGACACGTTATGGTGATGGAGTTTGTGAAATGAAGTGGTGCACTGCGTGTGCGCAGCGACACTGCTGTGTGACGCCTCCTAGGAGACAACAGGCCGATTACGAACAGGAACACCCTGGGTATGCGTGTCCCTCCTGGTATAAATTGTACGCTGAGAGATGAGCCACTATACTAGGGAAAAACTTTCTGTGGCCATGGAGCGAAAGCTATTGGACAGGGGGAAGGGGGAGCTCACTGCTTCGTGTTACTTCGCCAAAGTAGTTCTCAATAAAATGGTTTCGGTTTTACTTTCGGCATGACAGGTACGCATTTGATACAGTTCATTTATTCGCATGATTTCCGAGGTTGAGTGCGCTAAAGCACCATCACCGAGCTTGCAGGCACATGAGGCCTCCTTCCCCACACTTCGCTTGTTTATAAACACAAGCGAACGCTTTGACTGGATAATTCCGTGTCGCTGAGAAGTGAAGTGAATTTTGTCAACGGTGTAGTTTTGAGGGCATGCACTGATTTGTAAATCTTCTGGAGCTCAAAGCTGGGCAAAACCAGCAATATGTGTAGTGTACCCACATAGTGCGGGAGCAGTAAACCGAAAAAGCAGCGCGTACAAACGCCCATGCACCCGCCATTACGCCGGCAAACTGGCTACCCAAAGGTATGGCGGAAACGACGGCGAGTCCCGGTTGCGTCAGCCTCACTTGAGCGTACACTTTGCAAAACACTTGCTTTGTTGTGACAGCTTTTGCTTCTCAAGCTTCTTAAAAATCCTATGCGGAGAATGAAGTGGCGCGCTGCCGCTAGCTGCCGAGGACTGTCGACATGCCGTCGACGAGGACGCCATGTTTTTTTTCAGATGACAACCATTGCGATACCAGTGGCAAAAGTGGCAAGCAAAATATCCGAAAATGAAAGAAATAATGCTCCTGGTTTCATATATATTGGCTAGTAATTTAGTGGCACTTTCAATCCAAGGCTAGAACTTAAGAACTATATCGATTTTTTAGTTTCTTAGGTTGCAGCCATGCAAATACTTTGTTGAACTACTTCCAGGAGCGCAGCAAAACGGCGTGGTTCGGCTCTGTAGCCTTGACAGCATTGCCACCGAACATTGTCCCTGATTATCGAAATACTGCATTTGTCCCGTTTAACGAACCCTTTTCCAAAAGCTCCTCCAAAATATTGTTGCAGAAACCACATCAAGGCAGAAAAAGCTGATATTGCTAGCACTGGTCCCTCCCGCAAAGCCGTGTTCTTTGTGCACGGAACGGCTATCTTGAATAGCAGGCGTCCCGTACTTATTATAATCTAAGTCATCACAGCTTCCACCTGTAACGGGTAGATTAATTTGAATGTGTCGCTATAGGAAGCGGCCAATTTAAGGAGTAGTTAACCACAGCAACATTAGCTTGTCGAAGCGATAACACACATTTTTACTCTGATATAAAAAGAATACTTTATCGATGGATCGAATTAATAATGAATCAATGAATCTGTGAAGTGATATAAATTACTCCGCCATTTCTTTATGGGTATAAATATTTATGCACAGCTTTACGTTTTTTCCGCCTTGTTCAACACAATGCAACACCGGCAAGACATTGAGCAATCGGCTTTGCGCTGTGAAGGGCAACGTAGCAGCCCCTGTTTGCTTCGGTGGCTCTGTGTACAAAAAAATCTAACGCATTGCCTTTACGTTGAATCCTGCATAAAGAGAGTTTCACCCCCGCCCCTCCCCTCGCCCCCCCCTCCCCCCCCACCGAGTGAAGTGCCTTTATTATGCTGATGTCTTGCGATCTCTTAAGACATTAGGACACATCTGCTTTGTAGTTTTACGAAGCCCATTCACCAGTTGAGAGTGCCTGTGAGAAAAAAGATTACTCCAAAGATTACCTTTGCTTAATTTACGCATGATGTTTCGCTCAACTTACTGATGCATTGAAGTTGATAAAACACTTCGAAAGAGCCGCAGTCATTGAAAAAATGAAATGCGTGCGCCTTAGGCTACCGCTATACAATGAGGGGGATGTCTGTATTAGACAACATTGAAACAAAATGACCGATGCATCACTGATCAAGCGTCTAGTCGGCTCTTCGTATTTTTCAAACTTATGTTTATTCCCTGTCAAGGCGCCCCGGAATTTTACTTTCCCGGGGACGGCCGGGAGGACAGATAGGGCACTCTCGGAAAATACCCCTTACAAAGACCGCTTCGTGCTGTCGAGCAGCTCGCACCGCATCTTTTATTTGGAATCCACGGCAAGTATTATAGTATATTTGCTGCTCATTGCAAAAAATGGCGTACCCTACGGCGCAGTGCTATTGCGTTAACAGCTCTTTCAACTTAAAATTTTAGCCCCGCAATGGTTGGAGCACGCTTGACCGCTTACACCGTGTAGTAAAATTTTTGATGATCTTTCTGTGTGCCGAATGCTTTTTTTATTTGAGTTCTCTAGTATAATTTTCGTAGAGATGATACAGCGGTGCTTTATTTGAATATTCTCTCATAGATTGTTTCATATCTGTGGCTCGAAACTCGAAGCTCCCAAAAGGAAAATAAAGCAAGTTTGGATTAGTTGGGGAGAGAAACACTGCTGCTGACTTATTTCAACATCATAAAAAACGCTGTATCTAAACGGGTAAAGATGTAGATGCCACAAACTCTAATATATACCCATATGAATCACAAAATATGTGTATTGGCTTGAATAGTCGCCACGTTAAATTTTTCATCCATATAATGTCTTTCATCTACGAAGCGCCCGAACCTTTTTAAGATCTTGCCGAAGGAACAAATGCAAAATAGGCAGACGAGCTTTTATTAGTCCCGGAGTTAAGGTAAGCAGCAGACCCCAAGTACCCAACCGCTAGGGAATTTCAGACGAACACTCCCACAACTGTGAACAGTGATTTTCCTCTTCCGCGCCGCACTTCAAGCAGCAGAAAAAAAAGCACCTTGTGTACTCTTCTGTATCTCATGTGTCCTGTTGGCATTATGAGCTGAGCCCCTTTCGACGGCTCTGACTGGGAGGATCCAGACAGAAAGCGAGAAAGAATTTCGTTAGAGCGCCTGTCTCTTTCTGCAGAAATGCAAAGAAACGCCGCCCCAATTTTGTCGCTGCTCTCTCGAAGACCTCATTCAGGCTTGAAGGCACCTCTATCCTCACGGGGAATCTGCTATACAGCACGTAAAACTCACCCGCTTTTTTATTGCAGATGCAGTAATCTTATCAGCAACATTATTTTCTGTCTGCGCTCTTTTTGTACCGTATTCCTGCACATGTCGGAGAAAAAGGCTAAAGATTGTGCCACTGTTTCCTATGAAGCGCGAACTCTGACATCGGCAAACTGTAATTTGTTAGGAATGCCTTACTTCTCCTCTTGCCTCATCGGAATCTCCGCGACAAAGTCTGAGCCTCCCGGTGATTCATTTACGCCCAAAGGTGTCCCCCATATTCCTGTCGAGAAAAATCAGTCCGCCCAAGTGCTTCGTACCATAAAACCTAACAAGATTATGACTGAGTACCACTCTTTCACGCGGAAATTGTGCTGAAGAGTGGTTCTGTTTTTATCGTTCATCAAGCAAAAGCTCATTGTGATAAAGCATCCACTTAAAATTAACACTCTTAAGTGGGGCACGAAATAACAAAAATTTGTAATGGAGTACGCAAATAGGTGCTCTCACAGGATAGCTCGGGAACTTACGGTTTCTCGACCATTTTCACGCTGTAGAGGGGTCTTCGAAGCTTCAACATTTACGCAAGTCGGTACGCTTGCGTATGGGTCAGGGGAATGTTGGCAAAGAAACAGATTTTTTCTAATATGCACCCTAACGGGCAAATGATCGTTTCGCCTGGCGTGGCAAAAATTTTCGAAAGAACACAACCTGACCAGCCTCATTCAATGTTAAGTACCCGCAAACGCCTTTTTGCGTTCCATTAAAGTTACACTTAGTTTCTTCCTTGTTTTGTGGATCCCCAAATATTGAGCCTTTTTACCGTTTAGCTCCTCATTCTCCCAGGTGGCTGACGTGAATGGAAGACAAGGCTAACTTGGAAATTGCCCAGGCCAGCGTTCACAGGAGGTGTTTGCAGTGCTGCATGTCTATTGGGTAAATTTATTCCCCTACCCCACTTCGTAGAAAAGTGTAATTAGCACGTTTGTAGCTTCCAATCTTTGTATGTTTCAAGATGTGCTTGCACTCGAGGCGGCATACTTTGAATTTTTTTTAAATACGCTCTCCGGCTGTCACATTGATTTTAATAGTATCGCTGAGCTATTTTACAATTCGGTCAGTTCTTTTTTCAAAATGAAGAGAATGGATATCTTACAGAAGAGAGTAAGCACTTGAGTTTTAAAAAACCACCCTCTTCGCAACCTCTTACCAGGCGTAAATATCTGGCTTTCCTTTTGGTAATTGTACCCCAACAATATCTTGACGCTTTCGACTCACTCTTGAACCACGCTCCTTTCAGTCCGGTCAGTTTTGACCTCAAATATGTAGACCGCTCATGTTATACTCTTCCTCCCTAATAGCGCCTCACTTCCGGATGAACGCAAGTTGGTTTCCGACGTACGTGTCGAGGCTTTTTGACATCCGATAGCCGAGTTGACATCCCGTCATAGAAGCATCTCGCGCCATCTTTGTGTAATATGATAATAATTAAACCCACGGCTGCCAAATCGTCGCTGCGCAATTTTCGTAGGAATTTAAAACGGCGTATCGTGAATATACGATCCGTCACCTTTATTATAAGCTTTTTTCGTTCCCTCTACATCTACATGCGGGCACCACATAACATGTGCCAGCGAACTTGGGCAGTAGAGGCCCAACGAGTGGCCGCTGTATACCATGCACGCAGCTGAGGGACATCCGGTCACGTGACGGTGACGAAGTTTGAGCAATGGCGTGCTGCACTCTGTGTGCGCGGTGACATTGACGTGTGACGCCTCCTAGGAGACAAAAATTGGCCTATGAGGAAGAATGTCGTAGGTATGCGAGTCACTATCGGTACAAATTGCAGGCTGAGAGATCAGCTGCAAGAAATACTGCATTTGCACCAGGTTGCGGATCTCTTTCAGGAACTTCTGGGAAAAATGTTTTTCGCAGTGCATAGTGGTCATCCAAGCACACCAAGGCAGAAAAAGCTGGCAATACTTACAAAAGTCCCTATTTAAAGTTTTATCCTTTCTGCTAGGAACGGGTATGTTGACTAGCGGGCGTCGCATACTTCAATTCAATATAACGCAACACAGCTGCCGCTTGTAACGGGCAAGCTTCATTTTAATCTCCAGATAGAAGGAGCGCAAAAATTTAGACGTCGTTCGACATAATGACACAAGTTTGTTTGGTGCGATAACGCCTCTTTACTTTGATATAAAAAGAATACCTTATCGATCGATCGATTTATGAATGACTCAGTGAATCTGTGAAGTGATATATATTCGTGGATGCTTCTTTTGGCATTGAAGTGTTTTTGCACGGCTAAGCTTTTTATTCGCACCGTTGAACACAATACCACACGAGCAAGACATTGAGGAATCGACTTTTCAATTTGAAGCGCAACGTAGCCGCGCCTGTTCTGCTTCGGTGGCTCGGTCTAGAAAATGAATCAAATACATTGCAACTTTCGTTAAATCCCACAAACAGAAAATAATAAAGCCTCACACCTCTCCTCCCGTGTCGTCGCCCTCCCCCATCCCCCCCCCCCCCCCAAACGCACCGAGTGCACCGCGTTTCATGTGGGAATTTTATGCGATCTTTCGCCAAGCATTAGGCTACGGCTGCTTTCTATTTTTACAAAAACCCTTCGCCGGTTGAAACTTCTTCAAGGAAAAAAGATTTCGCCGAAGATTACCTGTACTTACTCTGTACAATCCGGTTCCCATCATTTACCGATTTATCGAAGTTGAACTCACAGAAAGCGCCTGAATCAATCAAGTATAAACTGCGTCCGTATTCGGCTTTCGTTATACCATGTGGGCATGTCCATAATAAAGAATATTGATTTAAAATAACACACGCCTGACTGATCAACCGTCCTTTGGGCCCATGTTATTCTTCAAACATTGGTTTAATCCCTGCCCAGGCGCGCCTGAATACTGCTTTTCCGGAAGCGTCCCCGAAGAGTGATAGGGAACTCAAGCAAAATACCGCTTGTGCTGACCGTGTTGTGCGCTCGAGCAGCTGGCATCACCGCTTTTAGTTCAAATTCACGGCATTTAATATTTTATCTTTTCTGCTGATTGGAAAAAAATGGCGTTCCCAAGGGCCGAGTCCCATCGCTTAATCAGCCCTGTGAACGTCTTTTCCACTGTGAGCCCCACAGTCACTGCGGCACGCTTTTCTATTTCTACCACGCAGCATCTCCTGTGAAACGTGTTTTGTGTGCGGGAACTTTTCTATAATTTTAGGCTCGGCTATAATTTTTGTAGACAGCGTGCCGAGTAGCGTTATTGCAATATACTTCAATGAAAAGTTTTATATCTGTGGCTCGAAACTCTAAGCTCCCAATAAAAAAATAAAGCAAGTTTGCATTGTTTGGAGAGGTAGACGTTGCGGCGGACGTATTTCGCCTCCGTAAAAGACGCTGTTTTTAAACCAATAAATTTCTAGATATATACAATGTAATACATGCTCACATAAACCCGAAAATATTGGTATTCGATTAAAGAAGCGCCACGCTAATTTTTTATCTATAAAATACCTATCAGGTACGAAGTGCCCCGACCTTGTTACTGATCTTGCTGAAGCAACAAGGGGAAAATAGGCAGACGAGCTTTTCTTAGTTCCTTGGTCAAGGTAAGAAGCAGACCCCAAGAACACAACCGTTTAGACATTTCAGACGAACGTTTCCACAACTGTGAACACTAATTTCCCCCTTCCGCGCCGCACTGCAAGCACAAGAAATGCACCTTGGGTACTCTCCCGAATCTCATCCGAGCCACTGTCGGTGGCTCTAATTGGATGCTCCAGATATAAAGAATTCGATTAAGGAGCCTGTCTATGGTTACCAAAATGAAAACAAATGCCACCCCAATTTCGCACGCTCCTCTCTCGAAGACCTCAATATGGATTGATGGCTCTTCTATCCTCACGGCCATCCCTTATACAACACGTAAAACTCACGCGCTTTTTTTTGCGGATGCAGTAAACATATCGGCAACATAATTTTTTCTGTGCACTTCTCTTGTACCGCATTCTGATGATCGTGTCGGAGAAAAAGGCTAAAGATTGTGCCTCTGTTCCCTATGAAGCGCGAACTCTGACATCGGCAAACTGTAATTTGTTAGGAATGCCTTCCTGCTCCGCTCGGCTCATCGGAATCTCTGGGACTTAGTCTTAGCATCCCGGTGATTCATTTACGCCCAAAGGTGTCACCAATGTTCCTGTCTACTTCTATTTCAGTCCGCCAGGCACTTCTTACCAGAAACGTAACGAGAGTATGACTGAATACTATTCTTTCACGCGGGTAATCGTGCTGAAGAATTGCGCGGTTTATATCGTCCATAAAGAAAATGCTGATAAGGATGAAGTATTCAACTGAAATTAACACTCTTTAGTATGGCATGGAATAACAGAAATTTGTAATGGAGTATGTAAATAGGTGTTCCAGCAGTTTATCTCGAGAACACAAGGTTGCTCGAACATTTCGACTCGGAAGTGTGGTTTTCGAAGCATCTAAATTATTACAAATTTGTAAGCTTGCGATTGGATCAGAGCAATGTGGACAAGGAGGCACATTCCTTTTAATATACACCCTGAAGATACAAACGGTTGTTCCGCCTGAAGCGTCATTCTTCTGCCAAAAACTACATCATGGTCGGATCATTTAATGTCAACGCCTCGCAAACACCCTGCGGCGTTCCTTCAAGGTGAAATGTGCGCTTCTTACTTGATTTGGGAGTCCTAAAATCTTCAGCCTCTGTAGAGGTTAGCTGCTTCTTGTCACAGGTGGCTGACGTGAACGAACGACACTGGACACTAATTTTCTACACCCGTTTTGGCAAAAATTGCTGTAGCATGAGTACAAAAAAGTGTTGGCAGGCCATTACACCCTTTTACTTAAATCTCAACACCATCACCCTATGTTGACACCCTTAATGTGTAAAAAAGTATGATCAACTTCAACACCCTTGGTTTTAGTTAGGGTGTTGAAAAGGTGTGGAAAAGATGTTGAGCTGGTCATTGAATAAGGCCATACATGCATGTGTAATTGCAATGTAAAGAACAACACATCCCCTCATAACCTCCTCAACTCATAACAAAAGTTCAAAAGCAAAAAAAAATATTCGTTTGCTATAATCGCTGGTTTCTACTGATGCCCCAAGTTTAGCTTCGGCATGTGAACCATCAATTTCAACCTTTAAAAATAAAAGGACCATTGTTGTGTGCCGAAAAGAGCGCTTACCTACTGAAACATGCTTGCCTTTCAGTCGGGTGTTGAAACGGGGTAAAATGGGCATTTAGTTGCACAAAAGAACACTGGAACTGGGGGGGTTGACCTAGTTCCTTCCGGTGTTGCCGAGTTTTCCAGCATTTACTACGCTTTGCGATGTCCTTGCTAAGCTAGGGTTAACGCTGAGGGGTGACACCAACTATAACCGTACTTACAAGGCTGTTCCATTAGGTCCACTACACTGACCGCGGATCCAAGGGAAAACACGCTAGGTCGACCCCCAAACTTTGCTCTTTCTCTAGCCTTGCACCGCTTTTGCAAGTTGCGGCAGTTTTTTTTTATGTTTTAGAATCAACAAAAGACAAGTACATTTGAAACGGTAAAATAAGCGGTGCGCACACGCTTGCGCTTTCTATTATCACACTCGAACCGGCTGAAAAACCGGCTTGACGGTTATAATACCTGACCTCCGATAGCAGCCCTAGCACTGGTGCTCCTTTTTTTTTCTATGTCGGTTTTATTTGCTAACGGCACCGAACCTCACTCAAGCTTAAGCATCTTACCCGGTGATGAATTATGTCAGTTCATTATACTTTAAACATCGTCTGGTACAAAACCTCCCCCCACTAGTACAAAACGTCTAGTCCGCCCGTGTAAACAAGTACAAAATACCTCCAATGTTTGAGGTATCGTACACCCTTTTTCTCAGTTGGCGGTCTTTTCTTGCACCCTTTTTATTCACACCCTTTGTATTAGTTTCTAACACCGTAATTGATAGCTTTACACTTGTGGGAAAAAGGGTGAATAAATAATGAACACCTTTCGTAAAGGCAGTTGAAATGGCGGGGAATATTTGTTTGGTATTTAATAAAATTTTATAACATATGAAATATTAACTGCTTGGCGGTTAAAACATTTTTCCCGTCCGCATGCTGATTTTTATATGCTTACAATTTAAAGCATAATTAAAAAATTAGCGCTAAAATACCATGTTTTTGGGACAAGCTAGCCGACTCTATCGGAGGGCTTTCGTTTGGTGAATATTGTTGTAAATAAATGAGATGTGCGCAGGCAGAGGGCGATAGCTGGTGTGAGGAAGAAGACGAAGCTGCGCCCACTGCCTCGCTCACAGTGTGTTCCATCGCCTTACGAGAACGGGTGCTGGGTCGTGCTTCTCTCTTGGATAATCCATACGCTGGTGCCGTGAAACCCGGGATTCGAGGCACGAGTGGACCTGACTTTGGAAGCGCAGCGGCTGCGAGGCTCGCGAGGCCTGCAACCTTCATGCCACTTGTTCCGGGAGGCCTTGCCCTCGACCGCTGGCCATCACGGCTCGTGCCCAAGCCGACCCTCGTTTTTCTACGCCACCCCTTCCATTGGAACGCCTGAATCTACGCCGCAGGCTCCTGCGAGAGAAAATCTCAGGGCTCATTACGGCAATCGACGCCCTTCTCCAGGACCCGGCTCCGCCCGTGACCGATCTGACCGCCAACATTTACCACTTCCACGACACGCCGAGCGAGATACGGGCCCTCGACGCTGCAATTCAAGGAAAACTGACCGGCGACAAGCTGAAGGAAGACGTTGCCGTATCCCAGAATTTCGACGACAAAATGCGCTCGTGTCAAACGCGCGTGCTGCTCCACCCGGTTGGCAAAGCCGCTGTGAATTCAGCCGCCGGTGGCTACGTCCGAACCACCTGGAGGAGTGACAATCGAGACGCCATGGGTGTTTCCATCGTGCCGCAAAACACCCACTTTGTCTCTCCTCCGACGGTTCAGCCAGAGACGCGCCACCAGCAGCTCGAGCCCACCATGCACGACGAACACGCAGCCAACATAAGTTCGTTCATTTGGTTGGCGCCTGGTGACTCTGCTATCAACGCCACTCACGGTGAGTCTCTGGTAACGAAACCGTGCACAGTGGAAGCAGAGGACTTCACCCAGCGTGAACTGACTGTCCCGATCGGCCCTCAAAGTACCAGCCTCGCCGCCTTCCCCGACAGTGAGAGCATGCTGCTTTCGAGAGACAGGAATGGGACGCAGGGTGACGATAAGGAAGACGCGTTCCTGCCGTCCCCTTCGGGAACCGACAACCATGCCCTTGCCCCTTCTCGCAAGGCATATCCGCGCCTGCAACAGAGCAAGGAGCTCAGTGATTCTGGTGACAGCAAGCACAGCGGGCTTCCTTGCCAGCACAAGATATCGTCGCCTGGTGACACGACCCTCAGCACGCACTTAGATGATGCTCCTAGAGGTCAGGAAACCACCCATTTGGAGTCGCGATGGGAGGAAGCGAACCGACGCCCACCAACCCGAAGGAAGATGAGTAGCCACGCCTTGCGTCACGTCGTGGATAACCGCAACCACATCCCAGCTAGACGCCGGACATTTCACCGAGTCTACAGATGCCTGCCCAAATCGTCGCCTTCGCAAGTTTTGAAGCTCCGGCCAGCATCCCGCTTCCGAATCTGGCGCCTCCCCCAACCGTGTCGAATACGGCACAGTGCGGAATCACCATCACTTCAGCTAGACAGCTTGAGAACCGGAGGTGACAGCCATACGAACACCATGAATTATGCTAGACTTCTTCTGTTTGCCCCAGCTACAGCCGTTTGCCTACCGACCAAGCAGTGCTCCTTCTGGAACGTGCCCGTTATCAAGAATCACATGGAGCTACCCAAACTTATAGGATTCCCTTACGACCCCGGCGGCTACCCCAAGACCTGTGGTGCAAAGCGCGTGATCCTGATGCGCAGGGAACCGGGAGCGCAGCATCAGATGAGAATCATCGCTTCAAGCTCGGCCCGCACCAACAGTCCAACATCGTTTATTTTCGCCTGATCACTTGGACAAAATTCCCCGCATTTCCCCTAGGGGAAGAATGTGAAAGTGCGAATGCACGAGTTGAATTTGCGCGGTTCGGTAATGTTCGCGAAAGAGAGATCACACACACACACACACACGTAACTACAAAGAAAGAAAGATGCATTTATTCACAGACACCTATTTGTGTTGTCGTTGTACTTGATTGCTAGAGCGGATCTCAGCTTTGAAATTCCGTGTCAGTACTCCTTTAAGCAGGTGCATTAGCCCTTCTCACGCCCGATTCTTGGCCAATCCCCCGCGTGGGTATGTGCCATGTCAGCGGCCAGGCAGCGCGCGCCCATCTCCCCCCCGTTGCCAAGGAAGACGAGGAGATTCCTGGCCAATCCCCCACTTGGGTATGTGCCATGTCAGCGGCCAGGCTGCGCGCGCCCATCTCCACGTGCGCGGACATCGCCGGTGGACGCAGGTTCAGGGTAGCTTAAGAAGTGCATTGCACTTAATATTCAGGCGCCCCATGCGAAGGGTCAGCTTGAAGGCCAGTCTTTGGCTTTCTGGCCGGGGGGGAGTGTGTTGTAAATAAATGAGATGTGCGCAGGCAGAGGGCGATAGCTGGTGTGAGGAAGAAGACGAAGCTGCGCCCACTGCCTCGCTCACAGTTTGTTCAATCGCCTTACGAGAACGGGTGCTGGGTCGTGCTTCTCTCTTGGATCCTCCATAAATATAACAGCAAGAAGAGCACATGTAAATATAACTAAGTACCACTTGCGGTACCGATGCATCCTGTTGGTTTCTTGGTCAATTCATTTGTAGTCCAAGTGTGGCTTGTGCGTGCTGAATGCGTCGTTATGTCTTGCTGTGCCCTCGGCCGATCCACACCTTTATTTTACTGTGTCAAGCAACCGTACACACTTTTTAGGATGTTCACTCGTACACCGTTTTTTATTTCTTAAACCCTTTTTAATCAAAACACCCTTTAAAAGTGTTCGCCATAGGACAAGATTATTACTCCCTTTTCGGCGAACAAGAGCGTAAAAAAGTTCAGTGTGAAGACCAATTTTGCAATCGGCGTTCAGAGGAATTTTTTGCACTGCTGGTTCTCTATTAGGTAACTTGTTTTTTGGCTGCCCCACTTCACAAAAAAAAAGAGCGGCCTTCACGGTTGTAGCTTCACATCTTGGTAAGTTTAAAGTATCGCTTGCCTCGAGTCGGCGTTCTTTACTTTGTTTTTATATATGCATCCCGGCTGGCACTGTTTTTTTAATATGATCGTTCAGATCACGGATATATCGCGTTTGTACCATTCGGTCATTTTTTTTCCTAAAACAAGAGGAAGACTTCATACAGGAGAAAGTAAATGATCGCGTAAAAAAAACCACCTCCTACGCAACTTCGCATCAGGCGTATACATTTGGCTTATCAGCTCCTTTGTAATAGCACCCCAAGAATATCGCGTCGCTTTGGATTCACACCTGAACCGTGTTTTTTTGCATCACGTCAATTTTAACCTCCCTTATGCAGACCATTCATGCCTATACGTTTCCACCCTAAAAACGCCTCGCGTCAAGATAAGCGCAAGTTCGTTTCAGGCGTACGTCACAATGATGGTATAGTCCCTATCGTGTTGACATCCCATCATAGCCGCATCTTGGTGTGATATGGTAATAGTTCACCCCACGGTAACCGCACTTTACCTGCTCATTAATCGTAGAAATTTAAAGCAGGGGGTTTCATGAATTTACGGTCTATCAGCGTTATTATTCGGAAGCTTTTTTGTTCCATCCAAATAGCGAACATCTACCATTCGGATACCCTAGTACATGTGGCAGTAAACTTGGGCCCTGGAGGCCGCACGAGTGACCGCTGTATACGTTGTATCCCACTGGAGCAAGCTCGTTTATGGAGTGACGGCAACGAAGTTTGTAAAATTGTGTGGTGCACTGTGTGTGAGCAGCGACACTGATGCATGACGCCTTCTGGAGACAGTAGCCGTTTAGGAGAAGGGACGCGTAAGTATGCTTGTTGCTCTCAGTATAAATTGTACCCTAAGAAATGAGCCGCTGAAATACTGCATTTGTAAAACCTTACGGATCTCTTTCAGGAGCTTCTGGCAAATATTTTTTTAAGTGCATAGTAGTCAACAAAGCACATCAAGAGCGGAAAAGCTCATATTGCTAGCAATGGTCCCCCATAAAGTATTGTCGTTTGTGCAAGGAACGTGTACCTTGACCAGCCGGCGTTCCGTACTTGATTATAACGCAACTGCTGTTATACAGCTGCTGTTATACAGCTGCTGTTATAAGCTGCTTTTATATATGTTATACAGTTATACAGCGGCTGTTATACAGCACCGTTGCAGCTGCTACCTGTAACGGCGAGCTTAATTTGAATCTCCAGCGAGAAGAAGCGCCAAATTTAAGGAGTGTTTCAACATATTTCCATTACTTGCTTTGTGCAATAACACACATCATTATTCCTATATATAAAAAATACCTTATCGATCGATCGAATCAATCAATGGATCTGTGCAGTGGTATAGATCACATAGGTGCTTCTTTTTGATACGAACGTTTTATGCACAACTTTATTTATTATTCGTCTCGTTCGAAACAATGTCATACCGGCAAGACATTGAGTAATCAATTTTGTGCTTTGAAGGGCAAAGAAGCAGCCACTGTTTCTCTTCGGCCGCTCTGTCTAGAAAAGAAACCAACACGTTGCACTTTACGTTGAATCCTGCAAAGAGAAAGACAGTTTCACGCCCTCCGACTTAGTGCAATGCGTTTGATATGCTGATGTCTTGCGATCTCTGCAGACAATAGGCTGCAGCTGCTTTGTATTTTTGCATAAATCATTCACCTGTTGAGAGTACTTGGAAGAAAATCGATTACTGCCAAGCTTACTTATACCTTATTTATACTATATGTTTCGCAAAATTTATTGATGTATCGAAGTTAATAAACTCGTAGAAACTTCCGCAATCATTCAAGAAATAAGTTGCATCCACCTTAGGCTACCGGCATACAGTAAAGGGGATGACTGCTTTAGACAACATTGAAACAAAATGATACACGCATGAGTGATGAATTATCTATTCGGGCCTGTTATTTTTGAAACCTGTCAATGCGGGCCTGAAGCTTTGCTTTTCCCGAAAATCCCCGGGAGACAGATAGGGCACTCAAGGAAAATACCACTTAACTTGACCGGGTTGGGTAGTCGAGCAGCTGGCACCACGGCGTTTCATTGGAATGCACCGCATTTAAATATTGAATCTTTTCTGTTGATTGTGAAAGATGGTGTTCCCCAGGGTGCAGTGCTGTTCCTTCAACAGCCCTCTCAACTTCTTTTCAACCATTCTTACCAGAATGGCTGCGGTTCGCTTCCCCATTTATACCTTGTACTAACTTGTTCGTGCTTTTGTGATACTTCTTCTTTGTGTCGAACGCTTTCTCTAATTTAGTGTTCTGATCTAGGTTTCGTGGGAATTGTAGAGCAGAGCTTTATTTGAATTATTTCTCATAAAGTGTAAGTACCTGTGGCTCGAAACTCTAAGCTCCCTATAATAAAATAAAGCAAGTTTGGATTGGTTGGAGAGATGGATAGTGATTGTGACTTACTTCTCCGCTTCAAAAGACGCCGTTTCTAAGCCCCTAAATTTGTAGATCTCAACATTTGTATTATATGCGCACAAGGATTACGCAAATGTGTCTATTCCCTTAAATTATCGCCAAGTTGAGTTTTTATTCAATAAAATACCTATCATGTACGAAGACCCTAAAGAGAGGCATCGGACTATGGCCAAGCCGCACCTAATGTCAAAATATATTTTGCGTAAGGATTTAATATAGGCCAGATTTAACAGGTTCGCCATTGGCGTTTTTCCATAACAATACCTTCCAGGTTACCAAGTTTAGAAAAAAGAACGTGCTACGACTTTTAGTTTTTTGATATCTTTCTCGTTCAGGAAAGGAGCAGATGTCCCTTAAGCCGAAAATCCTTGATTTTAATTAAAGCTATCCTTTATACGCAAGAATTTTTCATGCATCCGTAACTGCGTTAATCTTTGAAACTTCGGTGACCATTCTTCGCACAGTATATATTTGTTTTAAGGTGCGTACCCCGCACGTCGCATATTAAATTTGCCATATTGGGGGCCAGTTGAATTAATTAGACAGATTTTATTGTTAAAACTACGGCGCCACCTTTTGCGGATGAGCGTTTTTTTTCTCCTTTGAGCATGCCAAAGGGTGCGGTCTTGTGTAAAATTGAACTCGCGACTACATATCCAGCTGCTCAGGGTTTAACTGCCTCAGCTGCAGCGGCCAATTGCTGCAACAGTTCTTGTTCTTGCCCACTAAGCTCTCCGAACATTACTAGAATAAAAAAATAAAAATTATGTACTGATACATTTCTAGCAGACACACAGACCTTACTCCACAATGCCTAATATTTTGAATTGACAAGAAGTATTCGTTCAAATGTGGCCGTAATTTCGCAAACTGGCTCTTTTCGCTACATTCACACAACACAAATCTAAATTCGCTTCCTATCACCATGTGTTGCGAGTAAGGTTATATTTATTTGCACGTCCGAAAGACGCTGCTCGTTTGAGGGATCTGCTCAATCGGCAGCCAATGAAGACTCAAAGCGCTATTAAAATCCTCGAACTGTTTGGAAGAAGCACCAGTGTGCGTTCATTTTCCGTAGGTCCCCTCAAGGCTTATGATTGCTATACCTGTATAAAAAAGCACTCACGACTACTAAACTCCCTAAAGTGCAATTTGTGCGCATCGCAAACTACAGTCTTTTCGGACACGATGCATATCTGTTGCGTCTCAGGAAATGACTGCATGATGCGTGAACCCAGGGCAATGCCCGCTACTGTGCTGTTATCTCACACCCCGATATTGTTAAAATCAGTTTATTTTGCTCTAAAAAATTTGACGCAAACCTCTACAAACGTTTCCGGACATTTCAAAGAATTTATTAGCAAAAACAAGTTTTTATACATCTCTTTGTATTCCTTTTATAACTCCCTAACTCAGTTATCCATGCAGTAGTAACTTTTGTTAGGGCGTTTAAAAATTAGTGATACGAATGTGTGTAACTAAAAAAAAAAAGATTCCGTATTGTTGTCAGTTTCGCCACTCGCACGCAAAGCACACGGAAAAGGTTTGCATTTTAGTGAAATTCAAAGCTTGTTTAATGCGCATTTTCGTTTTCCTGCTGCTTGGTATGTTCGGGTGAAGAAGGTTGGCCGCGTATATTCTCGCTTCGCTGCAAATGTCGTCAACAGATGATGTTCCTCGGACTGCCCCTGCCACGCAACTACCTTTCCTCCCTACTCCGCTCATGTATCACGCTTCTCCCCGCACTCTTGGTCCTCCGATGATAACCTCAGTAGACATTTGCTCCATTCCAATCAATTTTGCCCTGCTCACACTGGTGCTGCGCCAGCTGCCTGACCTTTAACTACCGATTTGCGTGGCGTCTGAACCAAGGGCTCTCAGCTTCACGGCGAGCGTTTTTGTTTTTCTAATCGAAACATTTCTTACAAAGCGTTTTTTTTGCTATTAAAAAATTAAGCAGTCATGGGTTTGTAAATATTTGAACGCGGAAAATACCCTTTATGTGTTGACATTTTGCCTCGAATATTCTTAATGTTTCCTTTTTGCTTAACAATGTTGACAAGTATGAAGTGTGTGGACAAGAATGAATTCGAAGAAGTATTGCCTATATAAATTTCTTGTTTAAGAACTTCTACTACTCTTGGCCAGGAGACTGAATTCAGCGAACGACAGACATCCCCTCAAAATACACAGACACGTATATTGAGAAACCAATTAACATTTTTGCAGGGAAGTAGCCTAAAAATCACATTCGTCTTTGAAAACAACGAACTTGCTAGCCGCATCCGGCGTGACATTTTTGAAGCCTGGAAGGGTAGGTTGAAGTAACATGCCCGCGACGTACATGGGATAGATTTTGATCATCACTGCTTTGCAGAACTGGGTCGCAATAGAATAAAGAAACAGCTACAGCACAACCACCGGGGTCACTTCTGGGGCCTTTTTCGAATTTGCTAAGCGACAGGGGCTGAAACGACAGCCGGGCCACCCACAAAGCCCAGCGAATTTAAATCGTTGTCCCAACTAGCCCTCCTGGTGCTTTTGTTCTGAATTTCGGCGAAAAATTCCAACATAGCGCTAAAGTTGCTTTAGCCACGGCTGGTGACCGGGTGCCCAGCGTCCCTGCAGTTCTCCCAATTCTCCTCTGTTATGTATCGAAGTTTCAGAGAAGCCCAATTACTGAAATTGAGTTGCCCTCCTTGCTGTCTTTACCTACGTGATTAAACGTTTCTGCTACTTCTTTTATTTTTTCTGGAATATATTTACTGAAGATGAAAAATAGGAAATTACAATAAATCGAATGCAAGGGTTGTTCGTTGCACGCAACTGTTAAACCTGTGTTAACTCTACCCAAAATCAAAAGACTCATTGCCCAAGTTGCGGGGAGAATAACGGCATTCAACATTTTCAAAGTGGTCTAGAAACAAGTGCCCGTGCAAAGAGCAGGTAAAATACCATCTTTGTATATTGTCAGAATACATGTTTGTTATATGGAAGCGCAGTGAGACAACCTTACATAGATTGAAAACATTTCGGATTTTTGTATTGCTCTGGTTATAAAATTGAAATGCGTGCGGTTATACAAAAGTATGCAACCGTCTTCCGCCACTTTAATATTTTTATTTCAGTCTATAGACACGGCTGTTCACGTTTTCCCAGAAAACGTCTAGGTGGCGTTTTACGTAAGTACTTATGCAACTGCAGAACTAGCCACAGTGATAAAACATTGCTTGCCACTAGCGAGAAAACGTAACGATGGTTTAAACCGTAATATACTCGCTCAATAGGCTTAAGAGAAATTGAGAAATTATTTCAAGTGAAAGCTGCAAGGTAATCATAACAAGAAAGAACAAAACAACTACAAATGTTTTCTACCTGATGGCCAGAAAATATCAGGATATGCTTATTATATATGCGTATAGACAGAAATCAAATGCTACGTGACTGAGGATTATGCACAGTAGTTTGAACTGCATTTAGAAGAAGAAAAACGCGAAAACATTTATTTTCCTTCCTTTCCTCGACAATGAAATTAACTTCACCATGTCAACATCCTGGAAGTTCAGGTGAATAATTACGCATCATGACGTTTTACGCATTCAATTACGGGACAAATACCAGAAAACGTGTACGCTGTATCACAAAAATGCCTTCAAACTCTACTAAGGTTTACCACCGACCAAGTCACCTAATTGACATGCGCAGCAAGAACCCGCTCACATTTCCACACAGTTGTGGAAGATGTCAATAAAATATATTTTTCCCTCACTCCACAAAATACATGCACGGCCAACGATTGTGAGATTATAGGGGACGCAGCTAGCTAGTTATTAATAACATTCTTTTAAATTTTGCCATTTTTTGTTTTTCTGTAAAAAAACGCGGGGTCAGTACGCTGTCGGGTTTGAGCAGACGGGGCCGCCAACTACGGGTGAGGAGTGATTTCCGGCAGCCATCTCTTTGTTAGGAGGCTTTTGGGGTAGACCGCCAGCGGCAACACCAGCCGCAACAACAGTCAGCCAATACAAGCTTCGCCCAAAAATATCAAGACAATGTTTGTCACAGTGACGGGCAGCATGATAATACCATTTTGTCCGCATTTTTAGTGTCACACAAATCAGGAGCAAACATAGGTCATACGCACATACTGTGACTTCGTGAAAACGTTTTCCTGTCGCTACGCAAAAAGAAGGAACGGCGCAATTGAACAAAATTAACGCGAGTATCCCTGAATGACCACCATAACACATGCTCACAGCTGTGTGGAAGTCTCTGTGGAATATGTATGAAAGAACTTGCAAAGGATTAATATCATGATAGTATTCGGTAGCTCTGTCATTTACGACGGCAGTAATGTCAACTTAAATCCTTGAATAGCCAATAGAAGGCCGCCATTAAGATAGCTTCCTGCCAAACCGCTCGCAGCAGGAAAAGTCTCTCACCAGTCAGGAAGCAGTGTACATAGAAGATTTATTACCTTTAAAGCTTTTCTATATACATCCCAAGGTGAATGTCGCATCTGACGCTGGGAAACGGTGACAAATTAGGTTTGTGCGTCTTTGGCCGTGATCTAAAGCTTCGTTAGGAATGTTTCTATGTTCTTATAACAACAATTATGCACTGCAACTTTCCATTAGGAACACTAAAACGCTTTCATACTTTTCTTCAACGGTTTGATTAAAGCGTAGGAACAAAACAAACCACTCACTAGCGTTTGTTTCCCTGCTACATCCCTGAGACCGGCTACCATGTTTTGTAGCCTTGAAAACAGACACCCCCGACCCAATTGGCAGATCAAAAAAATTGGCAGACCGCAATAAAAACGAATAAATTGCAAATTGCACTCATTTTAGGCGGCGTTACATGAATGCTTCAGAAAACTGCGAGAGAGACATACAAACGTAAAATTTCAAAACCATAGCAAAGAGATATTTATATGACAGCTGCTTCCTTCGAACCTATACGTCCCTTCAACTCGTAAGTCGTAACATTTATACAATCGTGAAAGATGACGCTTGGAGTACCAAAAATTAAGAGCAGTTAGGTTTGAAAGCCCTGACAAGCAAGATGAAAGCACGCTGCTACTGAATTATAAAGACAAACTAAGCCTTCTAAACGGCCAGTTCATGGTCAAGCTGCAACATTTTTGGCCCACTACATTTCCTCGAACGAACACAGTGAGAAAAATGACATTGGAGACTCAAATCGGCACCCCACTCATTATCTGCAACGTCGTGTGTTAGCTTGCTTCGGACGGGAGATCCACTGCGCAAATATTTAATCTCGGGACTCCAGCGGCACGCTCTAAGTGCCTTGCCGCTGTCTGTCATTAGTTACGCAAGCGTTCGCTACGCCCGAACTGGGTGTAATTCTTTGGAGCATACCCGATCCTCTCATGCAGAGAAGTCCTCCTCCCCACGAAATTCGAATAACAAGTGAGCGCTTCTATGAACTAGACAAAAGAGCACTGGCTTTACTGGGCCTTTCCTCTTGCCCTTTTTGCTCCAATCAACACGAGTTATGATTTAAGCGGTCTTTGGTACAGAAAAAAACAACTGCACCAATAACAGTCAGATTAAAAAAAACTTTGTTTCGCTGTTTTCTTGTGGATACCTGCGCACAACGCACCTAAAACGTTTCTTCATGTGGTTGCCACTTCCAGGAGGACGTAAATGGAAACATTGGGGCTTTTTACGCTTATCAACAGTTCAGAAATGAAACTCTGGCCTCTGTATAGCTTACGTTTTTATTTTTTATACGCAATAAAGGAAGAGCTTCAGAACTTGCAAGAACTCTCCGGCGGACCTCCCAAAAAGATATCAAACACTGTTTAATAATTAAAGCAGCGACCTTTCGACTATAACTTAAGCGACACGATAAGGACGAAGAACATTATCATACAAAAAATAGTTAAACAAGGTACAAAATATTACATCATATGAAATGCTTAACAACACAAATTGGAACGCATTAATTATTATATTCAAATCTATGTGCATACGTTAACTTGAAACGTAAAGTGGAAGCAGTAAATACATTGAAATACACAAAACGCTAAAAATACGAATATATAATTTAAAGCTTATGAGAGCAATAAAGGGTCTTTCAAAAAGAGCTATAAACATTAATTACTGATGCGGGCTCCAGTTGGCGATAAATCAGTCACAAAAAGCAAAATAATAAAATATTGCTTCCCTTTACGACTGAACTGTGCTGATGTGCGCGCAGATTTTAGATGGCTAGGGAGGTGATTTTCTGCTGTGATTGCCATTAAGCATTGTGTAAATTGGACATGGTTCGATTTGGCTTTGGGTAGCAAAATATTCATATCCTCAGAAAACCGCGTGTTGTGGAGGTGAGTGGAGCAGTGGCTGTCAGGCTGTGAATAAAATATTCCTAGGTACGAGCGGGGTAGATCAATCTGTTCAATTTTGCTAGAAGATCTATATCACAGTCAGATTATGAAGCTGTGAAAAAATGTTTTCGCCTGAGCCGTGGAGAGACTGAACGTAATGAGCAGCAATCCTTGGGTTTGTAACGCTGCCCACGCGCAAAATCACCAGCGCAGGTGTTACCTCATGTAGACACGCATTATTGCAGATGGGTGTGATTTAAAGCGTTATAAACAGAGATTTTGACATTACGTGCATAACACCGTCGTGATTTGATCAATACCCTTAGCGTAAATCCAATTTTTTAGATATCATTCTGAAGTGATGTACAAGCGGAATTTTTGGTGTTGGTCTAGTAGCACGCCTTAGAACGTCCCATCTCATGAGGAATGAATGGCGGCATTTTGTGACAATAATAATGATGTGTGTTCAATAGTGCGCAGCTGTGTGTGAAAAAATATGAATCGAGTCTTTGTAGGTTTATGCAAATTTTGTTATTGGCGCAAAAGAAGGATGGTTGCTTATCATAATTGGAAGGGTTAACCACCTCATGTGCTTATTTATTGTGAGCATAAAATGGTGTTACCAAAAGCGTATAATGAGACGTTACTATAACGTAGATATTAGGGCAGGTCTTTTATACAGTGTAACCCCGCTAAAAGGTCCCCCGGACGTACGGCGACACTCATCCTACGACGTATCACCGTGGTCCCGTCAAACTCCCCATAAAAACAAAGCATTAAAACCCCGATGTTATGACGCTCGGGCGCACGCACTCCGTTCCATACGACGGACCCTGGCACGGATAAACCGGCGCTTTTGTCATATTTTACACCAATTTGCCGCCTCGTCTTGACCTTCTTTATTCTTAACCCCGGCTTGACGCTGCTTGATGTTCAAAGGTCCGCAACCGGGCCATACCACTTACTGAACAGACGCAAGCAAGAAGGCGGATACTCGTGAGCGGTAGTTAACCTTAAACGGCCCCACAGTGCAGCAGTACGCCAACACGCCAACCCCGAGAAGTCGAATTTCACGTGGCAGGCGGACCGTGAATTTGAAGCTCCTGGTGAGCCGCCGCCGAACGTGAAAACAGATACGGCACAATCCCATGGCTATGACCGAGCAGCTGCTTCCCCCGCTCGCCCAATACCAGGTATTTATTTCGTGATGCTCTTTCTTCCTATATCTCTGCTCTATGCTTATCAGTGTCCTCCAAAGCCGCGTTGTCACTCCGCTGTTTTCTTAGGTACAGTGGCTCAATTCACGTGCGTCTGCCGCAAGGGTGGAGCAAAATACACGAGACTATGTGTGGAGACACGTACCCGTAGGCACCGCTATTTTGTGCCACTCGGTGGCCGCCGCAGAAAGTCAATGTAACAAGACCGGGCTATAATTCTCGCCATAACACGGTTTACTCGCGAAGTTTGAATTACCTATTTTGCGCTGCTGGGTCTTGTGGCAATGGCAATGTGTTGTGAACTATGACCCGATGGCGATGGCACGGGACCGTTCAAAGGGTGTCTCCGTTATGTACGGCAATGCCGCTTTTTTTTTCATTTCCGCCTTGTACTATCGTTCGGTTCGGTTGGCCTAGGCAGTTTGACAATCGCCTTTCCCTCTCTCTCTTCGCTCGACTACGTCGGCCTTATATTGTGTAGTGTAGTGCGCGGCGCGTGGCTGGTGGGCTAGCTGGACGCCATAAAGGGAAAAGGGGCACAACATACGCGTTGCTTTTTTTACTTGGCATTTCACCTAAATGTTCGCAAATCACCCAAAAATGCAGTAAATATAGTAGTTGAAATAAGTTCTTAGCCCACCTGTAGCGTGAGACCAGTGTTGTACACGTTCCTCTAAAATAGGAACGAAAGCTCGTTCCTCGTTCCTTCCCAATTTTGAAACGAGTTCCCGTTACAAGTTCCTTTATTGCGAAAGAAACGCGTTCCAGTTCCACTTCAAAAATTGGAACGTGTCGTTACATTAACGTTACAATTAGGGTTTTAAACTAAAATATACTTTCGGATAATCCAGGGGCAAAATTAAGGGAGAAATTTAAAACTCACATCGAACTACGTATGTTATACGAATATTAACACCGCCGGCAGCAGATTATCTGGAGATAAAAATAATCAAAAGAAAATCTGCTAGGCGAATTTTTTCAGGGAGCACCGGACAAACACCAGGCGGCTCTAGGACATTTCGGTGCAGGAAGTTTCGGTGTGGAAATTTCGGTGTGCGGACATTCCGGTGTACGGACATATCGGTGTACGGGCGTTTCAGTGCTCGGATATTTCGGTGTACGGACATTTCGGTGCGCAAACTTTTCAGCGACCAAATTATCCGGTGCTTGCCTGTTTGCGAGAGCTGTTATATTTTTATTTTAGCTTAACGTGGGTTATGGACAGCAATCTGGAGCAGTGAATTTATTTATTGATTGATGCCATGTTTGATCTTTGCCAGGTATTTTTAGAAATTCTACATTTATATATTTTTTTAATACCTATTCCTGGGGACACCTGTTATGCAGCCGATTGAATTCTTTAGCACACGTTTTTTGTTCATTTACGATTGGTAGTTAATTTATATTTGCTCTTTTTAGCTAAGACCGGTGTTTACGATGGTCCGATGCCTTTTTTGTATTGTTTGAGAATTACACCCCCCCCCCCAAAAAAAAATTACATAAATTACACGCACACTCTCAATATCCAAAACGTAAACATTAGCTAGCCCCTCAGAATGCAGAAAACCTTATGAAGGGTATTACGTAGGCTGGGCTGCCTTGCTAAAATGAATTTGCAAACACTGGTCTAGGATATTTCCGTGGAGGAAGAACGGGCCTTTTTGAAAACAGCCGCAGCTTCTACTGTCCCAAATATTGATTAACGGCGTACGGGTTATGCATACAAATTCCACCCATCCTGTTCGGGAAAACCAATCTTCATTTTATGTTTACATGCCTACATTCACCACATTTTAATTCTATGTCCTAGCCCCCCCCCCCCCTTCCCGCCTGCACGCTCGAATCTCGACCACATTTCTTTTTCACTCATATTATTTTCGGTTTCCCCTGAAAATCCTACAGGCGTGGCGGAGCTCACGGTCTCCGAAGCATCACCGCAGTGATACAGAAAAAAGCTTTACATTCACCAGGAGCTCATGAAACCTCTATAATGTGCAACAAAAATCCACCCAAAAAGCCGCTGCGAACACAATGGCAACTATAGTTTGCTGTTTACGCCCTTCCGCGCGTCGTGGTCATACCGATGGCGCACCCACTCCAGGAATCGCTGTCTTCGCCTTCAGTCTCCCCATTGGGAATCAACTCTTCAAGTGGCGCATATCATGGGCACCCCAGGCATACATTGCTTTCTCCCATTATAAGGAGCAAAAAAATTGAATATGGTAGTGTGTGTGACGAGAGCGGCAACAGTCGTGTTCAAGTTTTCGAAGTCCAGTTGACGCAATGGTGAACCACAAGTGACACCCCTCTCTCTCTACCAAGGGGGCTTGTAGCCGGCGGGGCTCAGCCTTCCCCTCCCCTAAGTAACGCCACCGTAAGTGCGATCGTTGGTTGGTTAGTTTTCAGTAGAACCGACACCGAATGCAACGAATACGACATTGATGGAGAAGGTAATTAAAACGGAATGCACACGCGCTTAATCTACCTCGTTTTTCTGTTGCTTTTTTTTTTTCGCGGATGTTTTGCTGTGTGTGTGTGGAAGGGGGGGGGGGGGACTAAAAGCAGCAGCGTCTTGCACCGTTGGGTGAAGGGAAAGCAAAGCGCTTCGGTAACACTTAAAGTCGTAGGATTCTTCACATGAGTGTTAAAATAAAAAAAAGGTTTAACGCATGCAAATTAACAACGTTAATTTTTACCATCTACTGCAGAAATTGGGTTTTACGTGGCAATGCTCCGCGAGGTTTTAGCGTTAGTGTCCACGCACGGCGGCGCAAGCACTAGTCTCGAACGTAAAATCATATCAAGTCACGAAATTACAATAATAAAGCTAAAATGTTCAAAGAATGCCTGGGACATCCGTGACTCAAAATGTCTGGGCCAAGACGTCGTGCACCAAAATATCCGTGCACAGAAATGTCCGCACCGAAACGTCATCACCTAAAGGTCCGACACCGAAATCTCCGGATCCCGTATTAGAGAATCTTTCCCCGCCAGGGACCAATTCTATCGGCCAGACGCGCGTCCTGGCCTCCCCAGGCAAACGATGAAAGGTGAAAATCATTCTCGCGGCTACGCTATCCACCCGTCGAACGCCGCGTAAGTCCAACCAGCATGAAAGCAAGCACAAGCTGCGGCCTGCTGCGTGGCTATTCTTCTGCCCTTGACCTTCGAAGAAGCACTTACGGCTGAAGGGCGGGCAAATTAACCAGCTTATAGGAAGTGAAACGCAGTAGCGACTTCTGGATTTTTGTACACCAGCCTTGGAATCAAAAACAGCCAAATCCTGGCGAGGTAACGGTAGGAACGCCGTTCCTGCCGTTCCTTCAAAAACCTAACGAGTTACCGTTACAGTTCCACCGACCCTTAATGAAACGGTGGCGTTCCTCCGTTCCTCCAAAAAGCAACTAGTTCTAGGAACGCCGTTCCTTGTAACGCCGTTCCGTACAACACTGCGTGAGACAGTCCACTAGGCCGGAATTTACCGGCAGCAACGGTCGCACGACACCCCGGCCATACGACACTTTCTCGTGGTTCCTTGAAAATCGTAATATCGGGGTTTCATTGTAATAAAAGTAAAATTCGGCACAAAATTGAGCTCTGCCGATCGGTTTTATTGACAGTTAGCGGTTGTAATGTGAATCGTTTCTTTTGGGACCTGGGATCGGTTAGTTAGACAGCTGCGGGACCACGGATTCTAATATTTTCAGTATTTGGGAGTGTTATTTCTACCACTATTGAGATTAAACACTTTTGTGAAATCAGTAAAAACTGCTCCATCAGTATCACTTGCTATAATTTGGGTTTATATTTTTTTGTAAGAGATTTAACACAAGCCCAATAGAATAGCTTAATGATATGTTTTTACACATCAGTAAAGAGTGTACTATCATTATCACCTGTATCAATTCGGCATTGTATATTGTCGACAAGGAATATAAAGCTGGCTCAATAGAATATCCTTAGAGGAAGATGCGGCGTTACATTTTCAAATCTCTTCGGGAAGTTTAACAAGCGAGCTACACACATTTCTTCAATTATCTTGCTAAAAACTGACAGTGCACAAGTTGGACGATAATTCAAGACAATTTTAGTATTTCCTTCTTTGAATACAGGACTAACGCTACGAAAGTTAAGGGAGTCAGGAAATGTCCCAATTTCACATTAACGGTTTATGATAGGAGATAAAGCACATGCGATATAGTAGGCTGCAGTTGCTTTATTTTAAGTTTGTGTATTTCATTAGACCAGGCCCTGTCATTTTTAAGCCTGATATTGTTGTTACAACTTGATGCGCATCACTCAAAAAAGGTAAAACGATTTTTCAAGTGCGAGGCACGAGAATATCCTGTAAAAGATTTTGGTACGTCCCAGACACATTACCAATAGAAGATGGAATAGATTTATTCGCAGTGTCAGTTTAGTCAGTTGACGTACCGGACTGTGAGGTAATTTTTTTTAAAGTGCTGCCATGTAGGCTGATTACGCAACGTTTTGCTGTGTCCCACCTTTTCGTACTGCCACTCGGACATTTGAGGATTTCTTTTTTAAAATAACCACCCTCCACCTTTTTCAAGAGCTCGTGAAGAAGCTAGAGCAATTAGTCGACCATGTCCGTAGGATTGCATTGAGTGGCTGCAGCTTTAATTTCCGATTTAGGTTATGTTGTTTATTGGTACGATAGGAAATGGCGCTGGTTATCCACGGGTTACATGTTGTTGAGTTCCAGAATGTTGTAGGGGTTGCGAAAGTTGCCATTTGTACGAGCTTTGCACCAGAGAGGTAAACTTAGCAAAGGCAGTGATTGGGTTTACTTCGGAAAGAATATTGGGATACCATTTAGTGTCCGATATAGGTTCTCTAAACGTCCCATTTATTTCCAACATTGAGGATCGCAGTTTCGTCCTTTGGCTAACTATGACATCCGCATGTTTGTGCGTCTATTCAGTTCAGACGCGTGAACAAGAGGCTGAGTTTTGTTTTGTATGCAGTTTGGGTTCCTAGTGTTTTTGTACGTACGAAGTCCAGTACATACGTTCACACTCACCTTCAAATGCGAAACTCTTACAGGATGTAAATAACACCCGAAGGATGTCATATTAAATAATAAACACTCCTACGTTTCTTTCATCTCTCGTTACTTGGTATAGCCGGCAGCGGTTACAGGGGGGGGGGGCAGCAGCCGAGCCTTTAAACCAAATGGTGTTCCCCAGAGGATGGTGGTTTGTTCATTTTTCCTTTCGCCAAGCATTCAATTAGCTTTCTCTTCCCAGCGTGCCTAAAGAATTAAGGTTAGGTGTGCTTGAATTAGCTACATCCGACTGAATTTCCGTATTTCTTCGGGCACTCCAAGGGGATGGGTACTATTCATATATACCCCATTGGAGATTCTTCATAGCCTAGTAGATGTTCGCAGCAAGATTGTTTTTTGGGCACTAGCCGTAACACGCGCGGCTGTCCTCCTACTATCCGTAAGATACGTGGCCTTTTTAGTGCGGCAACAGGTAGCATAAAAGGCGCGGAAAATGCACTTATGCTTTCTTCTTTGCTTCTTACGCAACTAAAAACAGAAACGATCAACACCTCAACTGTAAAGCTCCTTTATGGGCAGTTTATAAATAGTTGTTCAACGCGTGTGCCGTGGGGAAGGGCCTGTGGTACTATTTTGTTGCCCAATATAGAGCAGGGTTTTGGGATGTTGGAGGTAATGAACATCATGGGCAGGGTAAACTTAAGAAAAAAACTGCAAGTGTGATAAGGCAAAAGGGAGAACCATGAAGGTTACCTGTGTCATAAGAAGGATGCATAAAAACATAAAGTTTAACCTAAATGAGGCCGCCGTAATCATGCTCTGGAGAGGCCCTGGGGTGTTAAATGCTGAATTCACTCCATTCCTATGTGTGGAGGCGCCAAAACACAGCTGTTCCTCTAAAAAGATAGAGAGAGATGAGGCTCTGTCCTGGACGGCGAACCACAGTATTGTTCATCACGAGAAAGCAGTCTTATTGTAACACTCACAATAAGATGGATTTGAGGTGTCATTTTCTGTCCTATTCTTTCATTGACATCTGCTTCTAAAGGGGAGCGGAATGTCAACACCGCCCATGGTTCGGTTTCAGTCTTTATGTTTTATGTTATGTTATGTTACTTTATGTTATGTTAAGGCGAGTTTTATGTGCTGTTAGGGCGGAGAGTGTAACTCACCTTCAGATAAGACTAGTGCCATACGTTGACTGCCTCCTCAATTCGCGTAGTTTTTTTAAATGATTCATTCTTAATCTTCTAATACTTTTCTACAACCGTACGTTTTATTTTTTAAGTTCACGTCGATCATACTCCAATTGCTGCTTTTTCAGTATGATGCCATTGCGCCATCAAATTGTCATCAACATAAATACCCATGGCATTCAATGCGCTCTTTCAGTTGATTGGTACAGGGAATAGTTACTTGACTGGAACCAGATATACATCTACCATTTGGAGATGCACCTAAGCTTTCTCTTGGCGGTCTCCATACTGCAACAAAAAACAAAAACAGGAAGAACCATGAAGGAGCGAAGTTTACCTTTTCACGCTTTGTATAGGCTATTGTGTTTTATCCGGGACACTAACTAGAGTTAACGTTTCGTTCCCTTTATACAAACAAAAGGGTCTGCTATTATTCACTGTGGGATCATTTAGAATCATTTCAATGGCGTATCTTTGCAATCGATGATGCCATTGTTGACACTAATAGAATGTAGAGGAGCAGATTCTTTTACAAAGAACCTTGTAGTGCTAATGCCGAAATCAATCAAGTCTTTTTCTTTCATGCTGCTGACACGGTGCCCTAGTCTGCCACCTTTCAATTACCTGAAAAGCCATACGGAAGACGGCGCTAAGCACCGAATGACAGTTCCCATTAGTACAGTCCTTTCCAGACGCGCCAAATACCGGATATTTTCCCAACAATTTGGAAGCAAAGCCGCTTCTTATTTGAAAAAAAGTGAATGAAAGACGTGATCAACAAGCTGAGATTAAATCAAAACGTCAACATTGAAATACAACACTAACGTTATGATGATCAGGATGACGATAAGTTTTATTTTTTAATCACGTAACATGAAATAACAGCGTTTATTTCTTTCGTCCGCAAGTTGCCCTCTCCTCCAAAACCCGAAAGAAATGAATCAAAAACATAAAGCATGCAATAAACCCGATCAGACAGTCCTCAAACAGGGTAAGCTAACCTCACCGTGGGAAAACCATTCTCCTGTCATCATTGAGGTCTACAAATTACTAGTGGCAGTAGACAAATGTACTCCCGCAGAAAAAGATATGCCGCAAACACACACTCTCTCTAATGCACAGACTAACCGTATTCATTGACTTGAATGCATATTGGTCACCGCTACCTCAGCTTTTTAAGATAGCCACTTACACCATACCTTTTCATGTAAAGCTTCTATTGGTTGGCTTCTATCGATTGTGTAGGCCGAAACGGCTCGCGGCGAAGCCAACTTTTTATATTTCCGCTAATGACGACGACAACAACGACGACGAATATTGTGATGATAATGATGATGATGATGATGCTTTGCAGTGTTTCGCTCGTACCGACTAGAGATAAAGTGTTGGCTGTGACCATTTGTAGTCTCATAGATTGTATTATGAATTGAAATCCATCCGGGGATGTATTTTCTCCAGCTCAGCTCTCGTTCGCTGTCCCCAGGTGGCAGTGGCGTGCGCACGCAAGTGTAGCCCTATATGATGCCCCTATCGGAGCCAATCAGCGTCGTCATTCGCATTACGCCACATCGCTGGTGCGCTCGCTCGCTCTTGTAAGGCAGTTGACTTTCTAGCGCTGCATGGGTAAGTAGCACGTTGGTCGGGCTGGCAGCCATTGAAGTAAGTATGCATTCCTGATTATCACAAAGAGCGATCTACAAAAGCGTATACCAGACATTACCGTTAGGGTAAAGCGTTTTCATTTTGGCTATTGCGTTTCGATGTGGAGAAGGTGAAGGAGGAAATCCTTTATTTAACTAAACATCTGGCAGGTGGCTGGGGTCGTCATTCCGGCCCTCCGTTGGTTCTCACCCGCCAGCTTAGCCCTTTCGATCAGCCACAGCTTTCGTTTTCATTTTGCGGTCATTGCGTCTCCATTTTGGTCGTTGTGGTTGTTTACTAAGGTCAAAATTGGCATGTACCTGTGTTTTTGCAGGGAAGGTATTGTTATTACAAGTGAAATTATGGAAACGGAGTCCTGGAAATAGGCGTTTTTCCTATAGTACCTCATGCCTCTCGTACAACCAAAGGAGTAATGGCCTTCCGGTAAAATCAAAAATTAAAGGCGTTCACTGTTGTTTAGGCTTGCACTAGCGTGGGCATTTAATTAGGTAGTTCTATAATATCAGTTGTGTGCATTAACTGATGACAAAAAACTGATGATCAAGGTCTAAGGCAAAGATGCAAAGTGAAAGAAATGATAGTTGTACGCAGCCTAACCTAAACAAGACACACGTAGATCAATACTACAACGAAGAACACAATTATCATCTGATGATGACGAACAATAACCTCGATCGGTTCCGTAAATTTTTAACTGTAATAGTCATGCTTTATGTCGACTCAAAATCGAAATTGGGAAAGTAACATGAAAAGTTGCGGACGCGTTGTTACGTTGTCTTTAGTCTCGTGGGGAGCATTAGTAGGAATTGTTTCCGCACAAGGAACCCACGAATAAAGATTTTACATCCAAGCGCATGCCACCGTTTGATGCAACTGTCACTTAAGGCTTTAAGTCCAAAAACGCAACACACGCACCAATTTATACTAATATTACCCTTATTAGTGGCTCGCACAAAGAATACTTACGTGTTATATAATTTAACCGAATGATATTTACATACTGGTGTTCCAATTTTAAGGGTGACAATTTTTCCACGTTCGGTTACCCGTAGTGATGATTCCTTAAACAATATAGAAACCACACAATACTAAAGCGCATTTGGCATAAGCACTACTTGTTCCTAGACAGCGTGAAAAGCACCTGAGTTTTGAAGGTAGCTATGGAATTTATACGTGTCTTCGAGGGCGATTTTGGAACCTGTGGTAGTTTAATGTAACCGGATTGAGCGGCATGTCTTCTGGGAGTTTCTGGGGTTTATTAATAATAAATTCTATTTCCTATATCGCCTCTGTACCCTTCTCCTTAACAAAGAAGAAAGGTATTGAAGGCTATTTTGGTATTCTAGCTGACAATATTGGTTTCACAAACTACTTTTGATAGGAGTGCGTGCAATGAAAAAAAAAACCTCCAGTGAAGGTACCCACGCTAACCGAAATCGGTTGCTGCCAATTTTAATCGAACATTTTCACAACAAAAGTAACGGAGACGGCTCTGAAATAGTTTCACAAAGCTCAGGGCTAAAAATTGACTAAGAAAAGCTAGTTTTATGTGACTTTTATTCAACAAGTATCTGGCATCGTTGCTTTGCTCTCCGGACACTCCAGAATAGCGGTGGGAAGGCCGCCACGATCCATCTTCATTCTATTGTCCCCCCCGTTCAGCTCCATTCTAGTTATTGCTTGCACCGACTTTTATTTGCAATCTTTCACAAAAGGGCAACCGCGAGAGCGCTTTCTTCACATCCTCCTCCCATGGACGTCGGTTTTGTTTTAGGTTTTTTGGGTATATCTTTATTCTTTTCTTGCTGAGGAAACGTCACGCTTTACTCCCGGTAGGTGGGTGGTGATCAATGATGCTAAGGGCGTGGGCATTGCACGAAGCTTTTTGTTGTCGTAACGCCCACCACCCACGCAGGGCCCCATACCTCCGCTCACCTGTATATAGAGCACACCTTCTGTTTATGAAGAACCTGAGTAGCAACACTTCTCCCATGTTTCATGAGTGTGCTAGGGATGATTGTTTATTTCTATGCCAGCACGGTTGACTTCTGAAGCATAACGCTGGGTTGCCAAGAAAAGGAGCCTTTCCCAAATGGAATGGCAGCAAATGATGTGCCAGGTATCTGTGGAGTATTTCACAATAAAAAGGGAAAGTGTTTCCCCAATCGTGCTCGAGGCTGCGTGGGAGTACGTGAGTGGTCGGGCTAGCGGGAAGCCGAGCGTGTAGAAGCTCCTGGGGCCAAAGCGCGATCTGCCGATAAAGGCAAGTGATTCTAGTACGACATTTCGCTTGCCTAAATTGCTTTACTGCCCCGTGGTCCGGTCTTTGTGTCCCCAGAGCGGCATGAACTATATGGGCGACAAATGGATAGAGAACGGATCTGCATTGGCTGTGGGTGCTGGAGAGGGGACTGAAAATATTGCAATTTGATGGTGAAGGTGTTGCTGACGATGACGAAAGTTTGAGGCCCTATGCTAAGTGTTTTACGTGTTCCGCGATTAGGCTTTTGTGATCGGCATCATCTTGTGTGAGCGTATGTGTTTTTCTGCGCACAGACGTACATGCGTGCGTACCTACGTGTGCGGTTATCTGCATGCTTACACGTGTGCTTGTTTATGTGTGGGCATTTATGTGCACCAGTGCTTGTTTGTTTGCGGCTTTCGTTTCTGTTATCCGACGCTGTTATGCAGTATTCTCACTCACGTCACTCAGCATTAAAGTAATTCTAATACTATCCCTTGACTATAGGATAACTATGTAAAGAAAAGTTCGCATTTGTCATGGTATGCGTGATGGGAAGCCCATGGCTCTTAAGGAAAAACAACGTGCATTCACGGTGGATAGAGACGGGAAAAGCGTAACTAAATGGGAATAGCAATCACGTAGTTTCGGCGACAGCGATAAACGAGCAATTTTCACGCAGGCCCGGGGGCCGGTGGCAGCGACTGCGACGGGCCGTCGCCGTTGCTCGCTCTTGGCCTGCCACAAACACCCCACAAGCGAGCGCCAGCGACGAACCACAGTGACGGAGGTCATTGGTGGCCGTGAAATATTTTTGTAAACGAAGCTGTACTACTTCTGTCCAGCGGTTCGCGGTGGATGCGCAAGCTAACCTTTTCTCAAAGGTTCTAAGTATAAGCTGTCAAAGTTCTAAAAATAGGCCTGTTTACACGCAAGCGGTGGGCAGCTCCAAGGCGCTTTCTGCTTGCACTTTTCCTGGGGACGGCGGAAAGAAATAAACGCTGATCAGCCTGTCTTCACCTTCCGTTCAGCGCTTCGTGGTTTTCGTTTGTTTGAGTTCCTTTGTGTCTCCAAGTTCTCCTAGTGTTTGCGCAAGGCAATCAAGCTACAAAGGGCGCGCTCAAGCACGGTTAAAAGAACTGGAAAAGGAATACTGCGTTTACGAGATACCGTTATCGGGTTTTCGTCCACCTTCTAGAATGTTAAACGTTGTTTTTAGGTTAAGAAAGGGAATCAAATTACAAAAACATTATTTTGTTTGTCTTACCTTCTTCTGCTTCCTCTGAACAATGTAAGGTGGTCTAGAGACAAACTTTACTTGTAGCTACACAAGATACTTTGTTGTTCAGAAATCGGCTGAAGTGACGCTTGAAATCGAGTTTCGCTCTTGCGAAGGTCTGCGCTTTGTTGGTTGAAGCAGCCAGGCATCTATTTCTGCCCTTCTTCTTCTGTTCTCCTCGAACAAGCGCCCGACATTCACCTTGTATGTGCAGTGTTAATAAATCAAGAAAAAGCAATTATGCGATGCCACTATCAAACTAATGTTTGCACCCGCAAATATAACAATTTGATTTACCTTTTGCTTTTCAATGGGAGCTTACCTAATTATAGATGATACTGGTTACACATTTTGTGTTACTTAAGTTGGACAGGTAGTGCCCACACAAAGATATTTGACACACCTACAGAAATTAGTATATCTTGGGTACTGCGCTCTCGGTATGCACTACAAATGTTTTTACCCAATGCTCTGGATATTGCTTAGCCAGTGCGTATACATTTGCAGGTGAGCGCGGAAATATTTCCACATTTTCAATAAAATAAATAGCAGAAACACGTGAACTGAACACTTTGTAACGGCAAATACACGTTTTCCTAAATATACCACACTCGTTATCGGCGCAAAGCTATGATTTGTTGATTTACTGCCAAAACATTAGGCTTCACACGTATTGCCTTCTTCGCCTCATATAAGCCAATGTTTACTATATTTTAGAGGCGCCGTTGGTTTAACACAAAAGTGTTTTATTCCGGGGTATGCAAACCTCACCGATGTCATATCCATCAAGGAAATGACATCCCTAGAAAAAGTTCCATTGGCACCGCGGTGCTCGGTTTCTAACTCACGATCACTCCAGCCGCAACGAGAGGTGTTAAACGCTCAACCGACTGAGCCATGAAGTCTTGTTTTTTCTTAATTTGACTGCGCCATGAAGTCATGCAAGGGTAGCTGTACGAACGCGCCTTATGTCTGTACCTGTAATTTGTCCATTCAGGTGGTGCTACCGAATACGAGAGGGGAATCAAAGTAGTGCGTCATGACGCTAATTAGCGCAGATAGTTCTCGCTTCCTAAGGGCAGCCTTTAGTAGCGAAAGCTGCTGTGTTTACCCGTCCGCCGCCCTTATGGAACCCCGCTCCGCTTGTGGAACGTGGCGGCAAAGTTCCACAAGCAGAGCTTGTCGCAACGCAAGCATCTGGCGTACGCGCCACGGAGCAGTACCAATGAGGTCGCAGGAACATTGCCTAAGCCACCCGCCAGCGGGCCGTCGCCAGCGGGCCGTCGCTGCCCAAGCACAGCCACAAGACTGCGGCCGACCCGCAAATCATGCTACTTTTGCTGTAGCGTACTGTGACTTCACAAAAAGATTCGCTGACAACCAGTTTGGTTTCGTTCGCACGGTTTGCGAGCGCCTGTAATCATTTAAGCAATGCTCCGGTTGCGTGTAATCCAGTGTCTAATGTGGATGCGTCTAACGGTGCCATACCGATGAAATATAAATAGCTATTTGCAAGTTCACATCAATGCACAATAAACATTCAAACGCTCCTGTGAAGGCACATTCACTTTGGTGTTTAACCGATTCCTATGAAAGAAGGATCAACCACGTTTTTTTGTTTTTTTTTGCTTTGTAACCTAAGCAGAGTAATACCTAAGTCTAATAAGGCGACGATTATTTACCATCACAACCTTAAGCTATTCTTATGAGCAATGCCTGGGGGAACGACCTGTAATTGCCTGATCTTCTTCGGCGACGTAAGGACTTGCGTAAGTAAGGAGCGCGAGTAAAGTTGTCGCGCCATGCAGAGTGGAGCACAGCAGGGCACAAAAAACACTGAAATAAACAATTTTCGCAGAACTCAACTCGCAGCCTTGAATTATCGAAATTTGCAGGCAAAGCACAGCGCAACTTATATCAGGTAAACATCGTCTTCTTTTAGCAAAACCTGCCACCTGAGCGATGAAGTATAAGCACTTCGCACTGGTTCTGAACAACAACAAAAAAACAAAATTACCGCGTGGTAATGTTTGCCGGAACATCTCGCGGTGAGCGAAAAGCCAAAAAAAGTAGATTAGTCTCTAATCAACGCACCTAAACGGAATATCTAGTAAGCGTGTATTTATAGGCATTTCCACTGTAGCAAATCTGCTACAATTTCAAAACAAATGTTGCCATTTTTGCAATATATTAAAGCTAGACAGAGTAACAAAGGGAAGGAAATAATGTAGTTTTCAGACAGACATTTTTTGAAGTTTAAGGTCAGTAAAATTTGGAATATATCAGTTTTAAACAAAAACAATATAACGAATATGCATGTCGAACACAACGCTTGAATCTGATGTATCCTCAGAAAACCTCAAACCTTGCAAGTTAAACCTCCATTTATGCTGCACCGGTGGTTACACCTGTACCAACATGCATGAATATCTTGTTTTTAATGTTTTATTGTAGCTGCACACTTATGTTGCCTCCCTCAGTTCCTGATTCCCTCTGTTCCAAGAACAAAGCACATGTTTTTAGGAAGAGAAAGAACAATTTATACGATCTCATTAGCCAACTACCGCCCTTTAGCAGTATGCAACTCCTTAACGACATCATAACATCATTCTGAGCAACAGAGCGAAAAACGACGTGGACGAAGGGAAAGGACAGGACGAACGCTGACTCACAACTAGTTTTTCCACGCGATCCGTACGTAAAATAAACGTTTACAACAAAAGAGAGACAGAGAGAAAAACAAACCATTCAAATCAAACACACTTCCTCGTACCCCCTCTCCCACATCGTCAGCAATCAACACCTTCACATGAAACTTATGAAGAATGAACAAATAGCCACACCGGGCTGATAACTGGGATCCAAATCTCGGAGCATTTATTTACTGCACGAATCGCGTGAATAAATTAATTGTGAGTCAGCGCTCGTCCTGTCCGTTCCCTTCGCCCACGTCGTTTTTCGCGCTGTCGCCCAGAATGACACCATACCAACTTGCTCAGGTCACCGCTCTGTTATAATGCAACATTTTTCTTTATTGAGCCGTCGCGGATTCGTGGTTTAGTGAAGGTGCAGAGGGCCGCTGGGGTAATGCTGCTTGATATAAGGACACATTTAACAAAAAACGTAAACACCAAAAACGCGCGGTTTGACAATTCTAATGTTCATAGCGCGGAACGAACTTGGCATGCCGTACAAACCAACGTATGTATAGAGAGCTTAATCTGTATTCGCTAGTGTCGACTTCATTGAGGACATGTGCTTTCTATGGAGGGTCAAAGGCGTATGCGTTCATAATTATCTGTCGGAGAGGACAAGTGCAAAAGAGCCTGCCCGTGTAGTAACAAACTTTTCTCTGAAGGGCTCTTGCATTCTCCAAAAGACTGTTGTTTGCAACTGCTTCGCTGTAAAATCTGTCAAAGGTTCGTTAACGCTCACGCTGCTCAATAATAAGCCCCTGCTCATGAAACACACAAAAAATAGAAGTACTCTTTAGGCCGTTTGCGTCGTAAATGCAATTTTTCCGGTTGGCATTTATCTAGGTTTAGAGTGGGTTTCCCTAAACAATTTCTTCAATACAGACGTACTGGAAAGAGGGTAAAATGCTCAATGCACTCACTACATTTGCGGTTTGTGAATATACATATCAGTTCGAATGTAGGCGAAAGACGTTCTTTACTGGCCTTCAAATATTTATAGCATGCAGGAGTGACTAGATGTGTAGAGAGAAGCCTTTGCCCTGCAGTGGACATCAATAGACCATCGCTTTTGTTGGTGTTATTGTTATGACTACAATGTGGTGGGCGGGATTCCTCGCTCGCCATATTTGAGTGTGTCCTTATGTGTGGGGAATTTTGCCACTTATTAAACTGACGAAGGCCCAGAAAGCGCGCACGATCCGGAAGAGAAAGGTGAGAAAGAAGAAGCCGAAACCCTTTTTCTCTTGTTGAGCCGTCACCAGAGGTTAAGGGCACATGTTCACCTGGTAAATAAACACCCTTTACTCTTCTCCGTTGAGCCTATCGCTACAATATTATTGATGATGTGGACTGGGGTGATAAAAACTATGTCTGCATTTTTCCATGCGGCGCCATTATCTGAAATATTTTCAAACTTTTCTATTGTAGGATAACATGTTTTTTTAGTTTAGAACTCACGCTTCACAATTGCTCTTTACTCACGTATATCTCTTGGTGAGCAAAGCAGGTACAGCACAAATCCCTGTAGCCCCATATTTCAGCAATTTTTGTAGGTCATGTGAAAAACCGCACGTACAGCGAACCTTCATCGTCTGCTTAAACGAAAAAAAATATAATCAATCTTTTGACGTAGCTTAGTGTATGTTTTTTTATTGAAATGCGCGGAATATGCTCATATGTCTGAGGGGAATATATTTCAAATTTTCTATATAATCTCAAAACCTGTTTTATTGTCGAAGGTTTTATCAGCATGTAATTACTCACAAGGTTTCTGTAGAGAAAGAGAGAGAGAGAGAAAAAACTTTATAAACTGAGTTTATCTTCAGTGTGAGAATTTCGTGCCTTTGGTATTAGAGAATTGATGAAAGACGAGGCTCTTCTGATCAGGCAGGTCTGCTGATCTGCCATCGCGGATTGCCAGTGCTTCTCTCCAATGCTGATCCGTGGTTGTGTGACGAGGTCTTTTTTGGGGAACTCCCGAAATATTTATTTATTTATTTATTTTTTATTTTTATTTTTATTTTTATTTTTATTGATTTTTATTATTTATTTTTTTTATTTATATTTTTTTGGGGGGGGCAGGGGCCAACAACAGCACTAAGCCTTCTTTGGGTGGGGCATTAGATGTACACGGCGAAACGGATAAGAAACAAGGTATGAAGTAGGGACACAGGTTGCAGAGCGAGTGAATCCCGAAGTACAGTGTGCACGCACGCACGTACGCACGCAAACACGCACGCACACACACACACACACACACACGCACACACACACACACACACACACACACACAACACGAACACACACACACACACAACACGAACACACACACACACACACACACACACACACACACACAACACGAACACACGCAGGCACGCAAATTGCACGAATAAGATAAGAATACTGCGGTCAGGTACATTATCATGAACGAACACTGGGTTCATGGAAAAGCACTCATGTTCAAAACATTCCAATAGTCGTAACATTCTGGAGGAAACAGATTTCGCGAAATACCTGTGAAGCGCATTGACATATGTGTAACAGCATGGAGGAAAGAAAAGTTTAGGAGGGAGCGTCACGTGACAATCGTGAAGCCTAGTCATAAAAATAAAAAGGAAAGACTGATGGGAGGTGTTCTATTCACGTGACCGGCAAGCGGTAGTTCTTTGCGCCTCATGTGGCCCTTCGCCGACGCTGCGTGCGTGCGTCTATCCGTTTGGTTGCCGGGCCGTCCGCGTATTCGAGTTTCGGCGACGAGTCGTTGCGCGCAGCTCTGCCTGCAACCCGAAACGCAAGCGGCCTGATCGTGCGGGCAAAGTGGTCGGACGGGAGAGGCAGAAAACATCTTTGTTTACTGAGCTTTCGGACCCGTCGAAGTTCACGCCGCAGTCGGAGAAATGTGTGCCGCCGCCGCGTGCAGAAGTGGAGATGATCTTTTCAACTTTGCCGCTCAGGCAAAGTTGAAAAGATCAACCATTTCAACCATTTCTTTAACCATTTATTGCCAAGGCGCAGTCAGTCCACAATTCAGCAAGGTCCCTCCCAGGCGTAATCTAGCATTCATTTTTTTTTCATATACGTATCGCACCGATCGAGTGGTCCTCAGCGGACAAACAGCCGGCGTACTGCTTGCGACGCGAGGTGGTCACACCCAACATAAGGGTTCTGAACCCTTTGTTTTCCAGTGCACTGAAGTAGATAAAAACGTACCACCATGCCGGAGCACCGAAAAGACGAACGTATGCAAAAGCGCGCGCGAGCGAAACCAAAGCTAATCTCACCACCTCCCCGCCGACACGACACTCGTTACGCGCGATAACTCAGCAATTGCCAAACGCAAACGTCACAGTACACCTGGCAAACACCGCGCAGCTGTAGGCCGCTCCATGCTTGTGAATGTTAACGGCGGCGCGTTGGAGCGATCCAACGTCAGAAGTGAAATTCGGCTTGCAGCTCGTGAGGGTGCTTCGTAAGAATGCGATGGAAGTCTCGCCTTGCTTTGAACAGCGACAGCGGCAGTACTTCCACGATACAAAGCTTGGAGCGCAACGCTGGCGAACAATCTTGTACGGCGCCTTCGGCGACGGCGCTCGCCTCCATCTCCACCGGCAGCCAGCCGGAGCCACTAAATGCTACCGCGGGCCTGAGCGTGGTAGATTTTCCATAATGCATTGCGCGGGAGGAGCCCGAGGAGAGGAGAAAGCGGCTCAGAGGAGGTTGGCTTGCCGAAGCTGGGCCGCCTGACGTCATGCTCCCTCCTAACATTTTTCTTCCTCCATGTTTAACAGAGTGTCTGGAGCTTCCCAGGGGGCGCTGTTCGGGGATGGGGCTTCTGCTGGTTGTATTTAGGCCGGGCGGCGTGGGAGTGAATATGTAATTGTTTGGATTAGTTTCTAGGCTTGCTCTTGTGCTTTTGTGGTTCCGTGTGAGTTGATGCTAGCTTTCGGCGGGCGGGACCGCAATGTTGCGGGATGCCAGTACTGTTAGGGGGGGAAAAGCAGAGCGCAGAAAATAAACGACTTATAAAACTGACGAAAGGACAAGCGAACGACCCGCAATTCAATCGTTTAAATTCATATTTTCTTAGCAACAGGTTTGTGAAGTTTGAAGAGCACCGGGGAAATTTTGAAATGGGCACAAAAAAAAAGATACCCCCCGGAGTCACCGAGTTGTTAAGGCGTAGCGCTGCAGAGCCGAAGGTCGCGTGTTCGATCCCGGACGCTCTGCCTGCATTTCAGACGGAGGAGAAAAGTGAAAACGCCAGTGTTTCCAGATTTCGGCACCTGTCAAAGATCTCCAGGTGGCTAAAATTAACACGAGGGCCTGCACTACGGCGGCCTTGATTGCCCAGGTGTACTTTCCGCGCTTTGATCCCAACAATCAAACAATCAACCAACAATCAAAGTGGACCTTGGTAATAATTCAAAGTCATTGCCACTGTCGCTAATAAAATAAACACCTTTTTCCTTTGTATGATTCGCTTTGAAAATATCATGGGCCATAGTGTTCTCCGTTCCGGCTGCTTCGGTCGCTTTTCTTATGGAGACGACAATCAAAAGCACCGGTGTGTTCGAGATTTCGGCGCACGTTAAAGAACCCCAGGTGGTAAATTTAATACGAACCCTCTACTACGGCGCGCATCATCGCCTATGCAGCACCGACGCGTTAAACCATACAATCAATCAATCAATCAATCAATCAATCAATCAATCAATCAATCAATCAATCAATCAATCAATCAATCAATCAATCAATCAATCAATCAATCAATAGGGTTCTCCCTTCTACCCCGAAATTTATTGTGGGTCAGTGAAAAGTCGGATTAAGAGTGCTCGCAACGCGCGGAAAAACGCGCGCACGTCTCGCTAACCTATCAGGGCGAATCCTGCTGCTTGATCGGTTAGTCACGCATGAGCCCGCGTGGCGGTTGTTGGCATCCCCACCCTAAAGTGGTGTCTCGTAGATGACAACCACGTCATATGGGCCAAGTGGCGTCACACGGCTCATTTAATGACATTGTTGGCGTTGAGGCTCAGACAAAATTTGCGCATACATGCCGCGATAAGTTTGCATGCGGCGGACAAAACCACTCCAGCTCTGTGCAAATACGCGATCTCTCTCTTACAAGTATTTCTTTGCGCATGCACAAAGGGTGAACTTGCGGCTTCCGCATACGAATGTTGGGTGGTTCCTCGTGCACGTGGCTTTTGGATTTGCGCAATAATGCTTTAACTAGGTATACGTACCAGGATAGGCCTCCAAGCAAACGCACAACCTCATGCGAAACATGAAGCTTTGCAATGTGGAAAGACAAGCAGAAACTAGAAGCAACGCGCAACTTAAGAAAGCTTTTCACGTCTCAGTCACAATCACTAAGCACTTTTCGTAATCATTCTACCGGAAGCCTACAACTCAGTGCCAACCAATATTCTTTTGAAAACGAACGTGCTAGAGACACCAGTCAAGTGGGCCGTACGTTGTGTGCCTCATATAATAAGAGGTTTGGATTTGAATTGTCACCTCTGTAATTTCTTGTACTAGGGTTTTATTGCTTTTTCTGTTATGCCTTTGCAAGTGACACGAAAATAGCACAAAAAGTCACACCATCTTTCCGTAAGACAACCCTGAGTAGTATGCGAAGCAGCCATGGGGTCGACTGAAGTACTGCCTTCGTTGTATCAGTAGCTTCTTGATGGAGTTTGAGTGAGGGAAGGACATAAGGATCATTCGTAGCACATGCTCCCGTCTTGGTTTGTAGCGCAGTGGGAAGAGCACCACGTACCTCCCGGTGCGGCCAGAGAGTCGTGGGATCGAAACCGGTCACCGCCTAAACAGTTCTTTTTATAGTGTATTGCGCTGATATCAGCCCAAATGCTCATGGGGCTGAAGAGACGTGCATGCGCAGTAGAGTGCGGACGGAAGACAACGACAACGAGGCAGGTAGGGACACAGCCCCGAGCATGAGATACTTCGCATCTAACAAAAGTCTTCTGTGGCTGCAAAAATGGTTGTGTTAAAAAGCGACGCAATTGCACGCAGTCGGTGGTGCGAAAGTGCACACGGCTCTGAGGCAAATAAGAGATGTCTCGATGTAAAAGAAGTTGAGGTAACTTGTTAAAATTTAAAACGCCTACAGCAAAATTGATTGATTGATTTTAGGGTTTAACGCGCCGACGCAGCGCAGGCGATGAGGCGCGCCGTAGTGGAGGGCTCCGGATTAATTTTGACCACCTGGGGATCTTTATCGTGCGCCGAAATCTCGTACACACGGGCGTTTTTGCTTTTCGCCTCCATCAGAAAAGCGGCCGCCGCGGCCGGGAATCGAACCCGCGACCTCGTGCTCAGCAGCGCAAGCCTACAGCAAAATGTAATTCAGACAGTGGGCAATGAGTATGCGAGAAACTATCGGCTGGGCCGCGTTAGGGCTTTCATGCTAGGTATAATCTTTGCAATGTTGATACGGTTACATGACGGCAGAAGGAATGAGGTGAACCATAGAGGATGATGGCACGACCTATTTACAGGACGAGATGACCTATTTACATTACTTACGGTTGTTGAGTGGATAAAAGAATACTTAAGTCGTAGGACGCAACGTGTATTCGTTGGCGGTGAAAGGTCACACGGTGTTGTTGTGTCATCGGGGGTGTATCGAGGTTCAGTTTTGGGTCTGCTCTTGTTTTTGTTATACATTAATGATATTTCCAATGGCATATCTTCTTGTATCAGATTGTTTGCAGATGACTGCGCTTTGTGTCGTGTTATAAAGGGTCCCGATGATTACAATGAACTACAGAAAGATTTAGACAAGGTTGCAGAGTGGTGTGATAAATGGGGCATGGGTATAAATATTGACAAACGGTGCGGATGTGCTTTACTAGACAAAGATCGCCACATGTATATACGTATATACGTATAGCATTAACGGGACAAATCTTTGAACAATGAGTAATATAAATACCTTGGTGTTTACTTGACCCAACAACTATGCTGGCACCGTGATGTTGACAATATAATTGCTAAGGCATGTAGAGTTCTTGGTATGTTGCGTAGAAATGTGAAGTGCTTTCCTTTATAAACAAAAAATTTACTTTACAAGACTAACATAAGGCCAGTACTTGAATATGCTTGCACCATCTGGGACCCCTGGACCGTGGCCGACATAATGAAACTAGAAAGGGTACAAAGCTTAGCAGCACGTTTTGTTGTTCAAATTTTACTCGGTATTTAAGCCCGTTCCAAACAAAAGAAAACTTAGGCTGGAAATACCCTTCAAAATCGTAGAAAGACATTCAGATTAAAATTTTTGCAAAGGATATATAATAGGAGTGGCCTCAATCGTGATAGCTATATAAAGGCCCCAGAGTACACTTCTGCAAGGCGCGATCACCCACGTAAGATTAAAGAATACATATGTAGAAAGGAACTTTTTAAGATGTCTTTTTTCCCTAAGATGGTCAGTGAGTGGAACAGGTTGCCTAGTGTTGTCATATCGCTGTCTTCAAGTGATGCATTTGCTTCAGCCGTGTGATTTTCTTTTTCGCATTGGGGTTTTCATTTCTTTTCAGTGCTTTCCTTCTTGCGCCACCAGAGCCATGTTTTGCTTCGCACATGTACGATTATGTCTTGCTTATCTTCATTGCTGTCGTTGTTGTTGCACACACATTAACGGTTCTTCCTCTTGATTTGTGTCAGTGGTTTGTTCTGAACTGTAATTGTTATTTTCATGTTTTCAGTATTGCATGCTTTCTTTGTCTATGATATATAATTGCGGCCCCGGAACAGCCTTGCCCGCCATTGGAACGGAGCAGCGGCCAAAGCCCTTGAAACCCCGCTGGAGAACTGGGCAGAAGATCGGCGTCATCATTTCGTTGGGTAGAGGCTGGTCACGTCGGAAGGTCACGGCAGATCATTCGCTGGAAAACGGGGCTAGGGATGGTCGCGTCCATGGCTCACCGGGGCTGGGGCGGGCTGACGGGATCCAAGAGGCTTGTAGCAATGGCTTCGGGAGACGAGACCGGGTGATGCCGAGGCCACGATGGAGATCGAGACCCGGCAGCGCCACCAAAATGTTACGTGGTGGCAGAAGGAATGAGGCGAAACATGGAGGATGATGTCGCGATATATTTACAGGACGAGATGACCTATTTACAATATTTACAAGGCAGCTGTTGCACAGCGTTCTCGCAGGCTGCACGCCCCACACGCATCTTTTTCGTCGATTATAATCGTGCCTACTGCAATGCATACCCTACTGCGCCCTTCTTCGTCTCCTCGTGACAATATTTCCAGCGTCTCTTCCTGTTCCCTAATTCGGTACGTTGCGAATGCGGCACAAATTCTTTCATAGTGCATCCTCTAAAACGTGGATAGCGTACATTTCTTCTAACATTAACAAATTGAAAATAGATTGCTGCCATTAAGATTAAAAGAGCTTCAAAAAAAGTGGGAATATTTTTGCAATTACACCCTTCTATCCCCTTTCTAAACTTTCACGAAACATCTTCAAAAAGTTGCAGAAACACTTGAGGTTCTAGAAAACAAAGTGGAGGGACCACCGGCTGCCCCAGAAAAATTTAAAGGGAAAACAGAAAGTATAAAAAGTACGTAAAAAATGAACATCACAGGGAATTCGAAGCATTTGTTTCCGCAACGCCATCTGCCTACTCGCTGTTACTGGAAACTTTCCAAGAAGGTGCAAAATCAGAAAAAAGGCCTTTATTGGAAAAAATTATAAGACTTCGGCTACATGGCACAGCCCGAAAAACGACCAGACGAGTGCGATAGCTGATGGTGGTGGCTTGCACGTTTGGGTCCAAAAACGAGAATTGAACAGTACAATACCCAAAGAGAAGGAGTAGACATTATGTTTGGCAAGACCGCACAACGGTTAACAGCGGAACAAATGACACTCAGGCGATATCAAGAAGGCCGATCTCCAGAAAGGCGGAAGCGGGCCAGCCTGAATTCTCGTTTAAAAGAATGTAAGTGAAGTGCACTTTTATTTTTTCGAAACAGGTGGTGAAATTCGACGCAAGCCGAACGGAAGCAATAAAAGAACTGTAATGGGGTTTTTGGTTGTTCCTTGCTGTGGGCTCAGTAAGCTTAGTCGCTTCGATGCAGCAGCATACTTCGGGGTTTACTTTTTTTCACTAGTCCGAGACCGTACTTTACCATCCCCTTCGGTGACCTAGTGGAGGGAATTATTTATAGATTTTTGTTGCTCCACTCATGCTCGTTATCAGTAGCCTTTCTATAAGGACTTGTATAAGTGAATTTACGTATAGACAAATAAATATGGGCGCTTCCTGTTTTTCGTACCCGTATTTTATCTGTGATCGTGTCCTTTAAATGATCACAGCAAAGGATTCAGTTTGAGCCCACTCTTTACTGGGAGCAGTGCATACGTAATTTAGCAGTGCAGTCAAGTGTATTACTGACGTGGAGTGATTGGGGAATGAAGGAAGGAAGTAAGTAAGTAAGTAAGGAAGGAAGGAAGGAAGGAAGGAAGGAAGGAAGGAAGGAGGCGAGAGGGAGGGAGGGAAATAAGAATGGAAGGAAGAAAGGATGAAGTTAGGGAGGGACGTAGGAAAGAAGGAAGGAATGAAAGAGGAAAGGAGGGGAATGGAATGGAGGGAGAGAAAGACGGGGGTATGACATTCAGATGTGTTGTTGTAGAGCAGCCTTCGGCGACAAGCAAAATGACGGCACGAATACCCACGCTAAGGCATCACACTACCGTTTGCTAAACTTCTCTCGTTCCAGGATTTTAAATTTCAGCCCTACGTAAGGTCTCCTCTGTTTGCCGGGTCTTACATCGCGTACTGTTCCTTCATTGCATCTGTTTTGGATATGAATCTCTCTCAGCCCCTAAACTGCACAGAGCAGCATAACAAGAAAAACGCTGATGGGCACTGTTATGTATCTAAGCCTTAATCATTGTCGATGCTTTGAAGCAGCAATGATCGCTTGTTAGTCCGCCGCTCGGAATATATATGACATTTTAGATGGTATTCCTGGATTTGGCGGGTAACAATTCGCAGATTCAGCGTCCCATTCGCTTTGGACCACAAAATTCGCGCCGTATTTCTCGTGTTCCCATTCCTCAACTGGGACGTGTACGCTTCGGCAAATATAAAATACCACCCGACTCGAGGGCAATATGTCTCGCAATATTGCTGGTCATAGGAATAACGTGCTGCTTATACGCCACGTTTCAAGAAAGCCATTTTGGCACGTCGGCACGCTCGGCTCTCTTTTGATACCGTTTTGTGTTTATGGTGACAGAAGAGCTCTTGATCTACAGTCGTTGCTGCGTGTCTCTTGGTTGGTTTGCATCTCACTTCAAGCGCGTCCAGCTTTGTAGATCTTTGCTTTACATAAACAAAACATGCGTTCAACTTGATGTAGAACTTTGTCTTACATAAACAAAACATCTTAACCAAATTGTTTCCAGACAATAGGAAACAAAACACACCTTACCGCCTGTGTAAAAATGCGTTCTTTTTCTGCATTTGTTAGTCCCACTGGAAGCTCTTTTGCTCAGGGATTACTAGATTATGGTCACTGATTGCAATTAGGTGGCCGTGCTGCTAGCACTGCAATTGAATTGCATTGAGTAACCAGTACTTCATCTGAGTTCTGATATCACTAAGTACATAAACGAGAGAGAAGTTAACTAAATGAGGCAAACAAGAACTGAATAAGCAAATGGTACATACAAATGCACTTACACGTACGCTGGCGTCATATTAGTGAAGATCAAGCCAGCTAATACCGCCCTTTGTTGTTTCATTTATTTGCCACGCCATAAGCTGCGGCTAAAGCTTTTTGAACTTTTAACTTTTTGTCTCACGCAAACGCCACACACTTGGAAACACTCTTACACTTTATTCCATATCGCTCTCATGTATGTTTTCTTTTCTTTCAGACCCAAAATAAAAATATATATAGAGCGAAACCGAAAAAAGTACATGTTCTCGTTTAGAGAGGCACCGGAAACTGTGTTTACATACTTGTGGAGAAAAAAAACTTTCAGTTTATGTCCGTTAGATATACAAACGACCTAAATACCTGTTGTGTGGACGCATCCCCTTTCCCACAGCATCCCGCCCACGTAACCTATGTAGTTAATGGACAGGGACAAGAAGCGACATCCAGCACAGTAAGTATCACACCAATTGATACTGTCGGAGAAGCCGCGCCAGACCACGCCATCGCCACCGCCGGTACCCAAGACCCAATCACCATACTCACCGACTCTGATGCAGCTGGCAGAAATTACCTAAATGGTCGTGTTTATAAAACGGCACTTGGTCTTCTTTTAACAAGGCCGAGTATTCCCAAAGTTTATATAGTTTGGGTTCCAGGACATAAATCCCTTGAGGTGAATGAGGCGGCTACGCCGCTGCCCGAGCTTATTCACACCAGGCCAATTCTCTCATGAGGCTGTCACCACCTTTTCCACGAAACAGGCAACCTCTCTTGCGCTACCTAGCCATCTTGGCGGCCTACCGACACCAACGGCAAATGTTCTTATGCTACACTACCAACTCTCAAGGGATGGAGCAACAACGTTCAGACGAGTACAAACTATTTATTTTTTTACAGTATTTATTTACAGTACCCTCAGGGCCATAAGGCATTGGAGAGGGGAGTGGTTAAATACAAAAAAAAGGAATGACAAAAGTAGTAAAAAGAAGTAAAAAGGTTATAAAAATGGCTTCTAAATATACAATTGTAGCTAATGCATGATAAGGTATAAACGAATATATCAGGTTGGCTTCTTAGTATACAATTTTAGCTAAGACGTAAGGCGAGACAAAACAAAATACAAATCAACATATCAATATACAATGTTAGCTAAGGCTATTTTGAATGATTCATGATCAATAATGGCAGCGGTTGATGCACGAAGATGGTTGTATTCGACTGAAGACCTGGGTATGAAAGACTGAAAAAATGCATTTGTCCTTGACGATGGTATTCCAATTTTATTAGCGTGATCTAAACGAGACTAGATGAAATGCGGAGGCAAAATGAGCTGATGACGTAGATGTGGGTGATAGAATATCTTATGGAACAGACAGAGACGCAAATTTTTACGGCGATAAGATAGCGTTTGTAGTTGAAGGCTACATTTCATTGAAGTTATGCTAGCAGTGCGATTATAGTTAGAAAGAATGAAGCGAACACAGTTATTTTGTACCATTTGGAGTGATTGTATTAGCGTATCATAACTTGGATCCCACACTGATGCGGCATACTCCAGTTTAGAACGAACCAGTGTTTTGTACATTAGTAATTTAAGTGATGAAGGGGCTCTTGAAAAATTGCGTCGGAGGTATCCTTGCGTGCGGTTAGCATTGGCAATTATTTACTAGGTGTGAGTGGTCCATGTTAGATCAGCTGAAATGAGAACACCAGGATATTTGTAAGATGATACATGATTTAAACGGGAGTTATCAAGAAAATAGGTAGGTAACTGGTGGGCTGTTCTTGTACCACGTAAATATTTACATGTGCTAGAGTTAAGTTCCATGAGCCAAGTTTTGCACCAGGATGAAAGAGTATGAAGATCAGAATGCAAGACTGCTATGTCATCAGCGCAAGTTATCTGCCGGTACACAACGCAGTCATCGGCGAATAAATGAATGTTAGAAGAAACGGATGCTAATAAGTCGTTAAAGGGACACTGAAGTGATATGTAAACATTTGGGATTACTTGCGCAAATTGTAGTTCGGAGTCCCCAGACCATGTTTCGACCACCCTGGGCGCGTTTACGCGATTTTATTTAGTAGAAAAATTAATTCGAAAATGCTGTCCTCCTCTCGTTACGCTCGCCCATTTTCTGCGGCGTTTTCGTGTGACGTCGAGAGGAGCCGAGCTCGCAATTGGCTGCGCTACTGCACGGCTCCCCTGCCTTCAGACAGTCAGTCGGCCCAGCGTTTCGTCCGCCGGTCGCCGACGGGTCGTCGCAATTCGTTCCCTCAGTTGAAACGAAGCCAGGACACGTTTGTGAATGGTAGAATCTGCCTTTCTTTACTTGGTTAGTTTGTACACTGTATCTAGCTCCAAGTCAAGGTCGCTTCAAACAAGCGCTGCACAAGCGCACATGCCACGCTTCGCTGACTGGTACGCCAGTAGGAAAATATAGGGCATCTTGAAGGCGGGAGACGAGTCAGCGAAGTCAATATAGGTACTAAGGAAATAAAATCAACTGATATTTTTACCGTACAGCGTAAAACTAGGGTGCGGGAAGCACTTTTTTGCGCTGGGCGAACAAGCACAGCGGTCAGCAGCACGACTACGCATCTGCGAACGTTTTTCCGTCTACGAAATGCAATTGCTAGACGTGAGCTATTGTGGAAACTCGGGCGACGCTTACTGCACGAGCGCAATGCAACAAATAGTCACCTCAGCTGCTTGAAATGCCAAAACTAAATAAAAGTGTAAACTGGTTGTACAATATATGGCCTATATTACCAAGGCCAGCAGAGCCCGCTCCGTGGCCGAGCGGGTTGGGCCGCTAGATATGCCACCGCAAGTATTTTGCAAGTAAGGAGTTCGAATCCCCGCGGGTACATGCTTTTTTTTCTGTACGTTAACTTTTTCGTTTTCCGCCGATGATTTCTATATTGAGTTCACCTTTTTTTGGGCCGCAACGTTCATGGCTCCACGAACTAGTTCACAAAACGCGCGCAGGCTGGCACTGGCGCGCTAGCGAGTTCTCGTTGGCGTGCTGTTGCCATAAGCACCGACTGCTTGCAGGCAGTGGGCACAGGCCAGAATGAACAGACCCTTGGCCTGGTGCGAACACGCTTTTTACGATACAGGCATGAGGGAGGCAAGCTCCAAATATGGGGGAAAAGCGCATGACATTTGGGCGTCTGCGGGTACGCGGAGGGCGTTCATGCACTGCGTTGGTTTCGGCTAGTGAATGCTACGATTCCAAGCCATCCTAGAAGGCTTAACTTTATGCATTTTTACAGCTGACAACATGGCAGAAGCGCGGTACGACGATAACTGAGTTATTGAGAATGCCAATCCAACAACGCCTACGGTTGTGTTTTACAGAACCGTAGGCTTGTTTGGTTGCTCACCTTGGGCATCGTCCAATCACGGTGCCCGCTCCTCCTAACGTCACAGCTTTAGTTGGTGCGGCCGCCGTAAACCGCGCATGGTAGTTTTTCTTCTTTCGCGCTTTGTAAAATAATTACCGATTTGTCAATCGTAAAAACGATGAAAAGTGTGCTAATTTGAGCCAGTCTACGCAGTGCAAGCAAAAACGGGAGCTTGACAAATTCACTTCAGTGTCCCTTTAATGTATATAGGGAAAAGAAGAGGACCCAACACGGAACCTTGCGGCACACCAGAGTGGACGGGTGTTAACTCAGAGTTATGATTATTAGTGGATACGAATTGCGAACGGTTGGTAAGAAAAAACTCAAGCCAAGATAGAAGTTTGGAATCGAGGTTAAGCTAATGTAGTTTCAACAACATTAGTTTGTGACACACCTTATCAAATGCTTTAGAAAGTCAATGAATATACAATCGGCAAGCGTGGACTGATCAAGAAAAGTATGCAGTTTATGTGTGAATAATGCGAGTTGTGTTTCACATGAATACGTTTCTCTGAAACCATGTTGTGACAGAGAAAAATAAGAGTTCGATTCTAAAAATTTAACTAGGTCTGAAAACTATATTTGTTGAATTAGTTTACACGGAATACTAGTTAAAGGAATAGGTCGATAATTAAGGGGTGAGTGCCTGTTACCAGATTTGAAAAATAGAACCACCTTTCCAATTTTAAATTCAATTGGTAGCACAACGTGATCGAGCGACTGTTGATAAATTTTTGTGTGTATAATGGAAGAATGGTAACTAGTACTGATTAAAATTTTTGGACTGATGAGGTCACATCCAGGAGCAGGGGATGCTTTTAATGATTTAATAAGTTTTTCAACACCACAAGAATCGATGGTAATTGGAGGCATCTGGTTGTGACTGTAATTGCAATGTAATGGTAGTGGGACATTAGTAGTTTTGGAGAAATTTGATGCAAAGGCTTGATTGAGAACTTCAGCACTTCGGTTGGAAGGAATAGCGGTATTACTTTCATCAACAAATGTTAAGCACTGACCATCTTTGGGGGGATTAATAACGCGCCAGAACATTTTGTATCGGTTGATAACATCGATGGCAAAGTAGTAATCAAAAAATTTTCTTTAGCATTTTAAGAGCAGTGACGTAATCTTTAGATGCCTCTTTGTAGGCATCCCACGGAACGGAGCTAGGGGAAAACCTGGCTAATTTATATAAACGTTTCTTTCGGTTAGATGAGCGTTTTAGGTGAGTGGAATACCATGAAGCATTATCATTAGAAACTATGATGCGAGTGGGTATGTACGCATGGCGTTAGGCTCAACGCAATGCGTAAAACACATATCCACACAGCACCCTCCTTCATGCCATTCTCTAACAAACTATCAAACCACCTTTATCTACTACCCCTTACCTGGAACACTTTGCCATCAGCTAGGGGAGTGCCTGAAAACACCTGCCCGGCTAACCACCCTCAGCCCTTCCTTACAAAAGTAGACGGTGCGGTTGACCGGAAAGGACCCTACGTTCCAGCTTGTCCTGGTGAAAAGGGCCCGCGCCGCCAGCGGATGTCAGGGGATCACGGACTGAGGATTCCCTCTACCGGGCGGGTGCCCTGACAACAGGAGCTGTTGTTGACAATAAAGGTTTTATTCATTAATAATTCACTGACTTCATCAATCATCATTACTCTCAGTGGTAAAAGACGGGCAGTGTGGTTGCTGCCATACGCTCTACTCAAGCTGCTCACAGAAAACAAAGATAATATAATTGCTCATTTTGTGCCTTTGACACCCTACGGGAAGATAAAACAAAGTTTTTCACCTATATATTATAACACGGTTCTCATTGTGCCTAACGCAATGCGTAATCTAAGCAGCAGTCGGAAAACAGTTATTTTGTTTGAATAAGAGCCTGAAACAAGAAAACGTGCCCTGAAATTTGTGGCGCACGATGCTCCGGATAACCCATTACTTTATGAATAGCCGATCTTTCGTGCCACGTTTCCTTCGCCTGCTCTAGCAGGGGCTGTATTAACACATGTATGACCTTATTTGACTGAACCGTTTTGACAACTTGTCATTCGACCTTCATTTACCAAGCACTAATAACATAGCCACATTTCAACGGTAGTGGACTGAGGACTGCAAAACGTAGTTTTTATAATTCAAGAAGTAGGCACTGCAGTTGCTGAGTGGTTGAGGGATTGGGCTGTTTATCCAGAAGAGGCGGGTACAGTATTGGTACTCCAGCGGTTTTACAAATGGGGCAAAAAACAAAAACAATGGAAGTTCAATTAGCGTACCATCTCTCCCTCGTGAACACAACCCTCGGCTCCATGTGCACGCGTTGCTCCGACATTACAAGCCTGCAAGCCTGCACTTCTCACAGACACCTCGCACACCAGGCCAACTTTGCTTTTCGTTATAACCGTCTAAATGGTCACGGTTGCTCGCTTTAGCACAGCCATGGATACCATTGCCGGTATTTTATCACTGTCATCCGTACCAACAGCCTCTTTTGCAGCCTTCTCAATTCCTGTCCACGAATTGATCGTGCGCATTTTAAGGCGAAGCTGTGTTTGGACGTTCTCCCGTTTTTCCGTGGGCTGCTGCAGCTGCAGGCATTCTTGTCGTGTGTTTGCGCCATTCAGGTTTTTCTTATATCAGATAACCCCGGCCTCCGCGTATCGCACATCCATGGAGAAAAAGCGACTGGTAGAAAGAATGGGGTGCAGGGGAAGTCACATGACATAACGCTGGCATCTGCGCACCTTGACTGAGGGGTGGTCTATGAAAGCGACTAGGGTACCATGTCCACGGAAACCCCTGTTTCTGCGTGTACCACATTCTCTTTATTTCGTGCTCTTGGTGTTTTCGCCATGGAGAGGGAATATTAACCGTTTCTTTTTACGTGTAGTATCTCTCGACGCACTCGCCACTATTCACTGTTTTAAAAGATTAGCAACTCAGCAACCAAAATACCACTAAAGAACACACAAACCAGTCTGTTTTAATCCAGGTATCTAACGATGAGAGATAAGCGTTGGATCAATGCCACCTATGCGGGCGATTGCTCAATTTTTTTCTCAGTATCCCCTTCTAGTGGTTGCACAATAAAACTGTCGTGTGTCAATGTTTTGCCGCAAGTTTAAAAACCGATGGTCCAGGTGCTATTTCTAGCTGCGTTTGACAGTTTCACGTGTGGGAATAATACTACGACAACCAAGGAGACACTTAAAGCCACGATGTAAATTCTATAGACAGTAGAAGCGAGACCTGGTGGCGACAGGCGCACAAACTACAGAAATCACGTCGCATTAGTTCACCTGGCCGTTTACGTTGTGGGAGCTTTCGAAATTTGTTTTCATTTATTCTATGGTTACTATACAGCTTCCTTTTTTGCTCATAAACCATTTGTACAGGTTAAATACTGCTAATTTACCCCTTCAGAGTTGCCAGCATGTGGTGAGGGGTAAATCCTTTATGTCATATTACTTGTGGAAAAGCTTACTAAAGCACGCGGCAAAAGCCACGATTTATTACATTACAATTGTCGCGCTCAGGTATAACGGTAACCTTTGTTCGAAGCAATTGGAAGTCTAAGAACATGCTTGATTTGAACCTCCGAAGTAAATGTTCTCAAATACGAGTCATGAAGCACTATGCTAGGGTGTGTTGGGGCTGATAAAAACGACGAAATACTGTATGGTCATTTTGTAATGTTCATGATGCAGCAATTATTGTGGTTACCACTCATGCTGAAGCCGCTAGGGATCTTCTGTTCGTAAGCATGTTCGCAGTAAATGTAGACATCTCCATCTTCGACCTTAATTTCTGTGCAACCCGTCGTAGGGTTTTGTCGTCAAAATGTAATTATGGAACCGTTTCTTTTTTTTCTGGTGCACCAAGCTGGGTTGCACTTTTCTTTGGGGCGTGCCGACTTCTATTGGCCGCTAGGCCCACCACTGGAGAGGCCGGAGCTGCGATCGTTTTGACGTCACTTGTAGGATCACCGTTCCTATCTTACTGCGTAGTTGGCTTGCAGCGCGTGACACTTCGCTTAGGAAGCGCGTTCTCGTTTTAATTTCCTTCGTTCGAAGTTAATTCTCACTGCGTCAAGCGCAGTTCGACCTAATGGTGACTATATAACCGTATCAACGGCGGTAGAATATCCACAAACACCATGAGCGTGGTGGTGTATTACGCATGCGACCGAAGCGTAAGCAGCGGCTTGTTTCCCCGATCAACAATGCGGACTACGGCGATCGTCGAGTGAAGTTTCTAAATTTCCCTTGTTTGCAAGAAATGTATAAAACAGGAAATCGTGAAGCGTTAACTGCTCGCAGAAGAACACGCACCCGCAGTGCCTGCCCGCACAGCCGACGGTGCGGCTGCTCGAACCGACGCAGGTCGCGGCTGCAACAGCTTGTCGCCGCTTTTTGAAATCACACAAGTCGTGGAAAAGAAGTTGCAGATTGGTGAAAGTGGAATTTAGTGTGATGAAAAATTCTGATAGGTAGTGTCATCAGCTGTGGTTTTGAAAGCGATGCTCAAATATCTGCCACGATTTACGCCGACCGGCCGCGGAGGTCAGTCCCGGCAGCGCCGGCTCGTTTACGCACGGTGCGGCGAGCGGCCAAGAGGCCGTGCAGGTATCTTGATTGTCGATCGCTTCAACAGAAATCACCGCGCTTACAGAGTTCTCAGCGCGGTGAAACGTTCTGTTATGGACTGTCACTCGCAACTCTGACGGCGATGAAATATCTGCTGCTACGCCAAGCCTAAAGTTCATAACATCCGATTACGTCCATCCGAAGCAGGCTGCGAGCTGTTGGCGAAGGCCCTCCCGTCGCGCACGCGCGTGTTGCGTTTGGGTTGATCTAAATTCTTGGGGGCCCCCAACGCTCGGTTCTCCTATTCTGAATATCCCCATTACCCGAAATCATTAACGACGTGTTTCGCCTCGTACGCAGTCTCGCCTTCTGTGAGCAGTCGTGAGTTTCGAAATTGATGCTTGAGAAATGCCGGCTTACTGTCAACATACAAAACACGCTGCAATTATAAATTACCACACCGAGCACCTAATGAAAACTAAATATAGCCTTGTCCGAACCCGCTCGAAGGCGTTAAAAAGTCGCGTTCAAGACGTTTATACCTTGCAGACAAGTCGCGAAAAGTAAACATCAGCCGTGCCGAGTACAGGCTACGGCAGTGATCGCTAATTAAATCCGGGCATGACTATAAAAATGTCGTAGGGGAAATAGGCACTGATTAAGCCAAACTGCAGACCATAACAATACAATACCATAATAGCAATCTGATCACCGTTCTCGCGTCATTCATTTACCAGGCAATACGAGCAGTTCGCGTGGTGAGATCATAAGTGAGTGACGCGTTTACGTCGCTGTTACAAGGTGTTTGCTTGCACACACACACGTGTCCCGTCCCAAGTATTTCATAATGAATTTACAGCGTACTTTTCTCGGCATCAGTTGCATCGTCCTTGGCGTTAGTTGGCTGTGTATGTAAGAGCTGTGGGTCGCGATGGTAGCAACTACCTAAACGCGGCGGTGGCGCCGGGAACAAGCGAGTCGCTGATTGCTTGCCCAAATTATTTGGTTTACAGACAAATTGTTTGGTAAATTGCATCGAATCCACAAGGAGCGAGTGAGACAGTGGCCACAACAAAAAACGCGCTTCCGCATACGCACGGGAAATGTGTTGTAGCAGACGACAAACGTTTCGGCGTCCTACAAGTGACGTCACTCGTAGGTGGCGCCGCTGTATGTCCTCGAGGCTAATAGCATTACTGTACAATTGCCTCCTGTAGACGCCGAAATTTGTACTAAGATGCATTTACCTCAGTTTTTGTCTACGTTTTTAAAAGCGAAGCTTTACTGTTCTCACTTATGCGTGCGTAATAAGAAGACGCCCTGCAGTAAAGCCAACGTTTTTGACGATGATGATGCATGATCGTGGGTAAAGAGAAAGAAAAAAAACGGTTGAGGTCGTTGCAATGGCACCTGGGTTTCTTGCCTTATTCAGCCGGCGACTAACAGATTGCCCCATTTTGACATGGTGAACGCGGTTAGGAAAGCTCACACGACAACCACAGAATCCGCGTTTAACCATCGTCATCGTTAGAAGGAAGAGTGCATAGTGTTTTCAAAAACAGGTCCAAAAATAGACACCGGGACGACGAGGAGTGAACACACCGAACGCTGTTTCTTTACATGGTTTGTCACGTATATTTTGACCGCTTTTTAAAAAAAGCGATGAACAAACTCGCACAACAGCAAGTATCACTAAACCCCAGAGCTATTTAGTAGAACGGCTATTCACCAAGCTCAATAGCCATCTGAAACTGGTTTAGTTGGATCACCTGCCTTCATAATCGAAAAACGTTCCTGATCCTCTTTTTGACCCTCGCAATAATAGGTGCTTACTGATCGAAAGACACTCTCAGAGCACCCGCAGCCCTCCCTTGGCATCCATCTATTTCCCCGAAGAATCGCCCAGTTTCAAACAAGACTCTCTTGGGCAAGCTTCTGGCAGTGTGAATAAATTGTTTTTTTTTCTGGAACAAATCGACATTTCATTCGAACTTAACTGGATGTCGCCTGAAATAAATTTTTTGGCGGCCAAATTAAAATATGCAGAATTTCAACAGCAAAAGAGATGGAACTTAGGTGGTGCTTGACGGGCGGTTCCCTAAATTGAAGAGGAAAGCCTATCAGATCTCTCCTAAGTCACAAAGTCGTTCCAGATCTTTTAATCATTTTTACCAAACAAGAAACTTCTCCTCACACATTTGTAAGTGCTCGGTTTTCCACCTGCACCTTTATTCCTGCAGATGGTATTCAAGAACGCTACCCAGTCTACTATTGCTTCTATGGAGGATGAAAATATTATTCGCCTACAGTTTGCAGTCACAGATATTTTCAAGCGATACGAAATGTTTCACAAATAGCGCAGCACTTGTTGAATGCTTATAAACCAGGAGATTCGTACCAATATATGCTCATATAGGCTCAGTGTACGGGCACTGTTCCAAAACAAAAATATATTTCGGTAATTAAAACCATATTCTTACAATCAGCACCGCAGATATTTGGCTCTTGCAGTATTTCGCAAAATACTTGTTCTCCTGTGATAAATTATTCGTATTGTAGGAAACCGGGATAAACTGTCTTTACAAAATGAAAACACATTTTCCGCTCAGTTTGAAACCACAGAACTGCACACAAGGAATGTTTATTAGACGGAACCAATTTTTAAAAGTGGTCTGCAAGGAAACAAGATTTTCTCCATGTTAGGATTTTACATTAGACTTGCCATTCAGCTTTTGCGTTTTTTCTCACATTGCGTTAAAGCTTATCTTCGCCTGATGTACACGTAAACAAAATAACAATTCCCACCGGGCAACGAAAAAAAGACATACATGCACGGCCAATTTCTGCAGAGCACTGGTAGGTCTAAAAGCAATTCCTCGTCTCGCAGAGCACGCGAAGCTACATTTGATCTAAACAGTTATACGATGTCAAAGTACAGACAACGTCCCTCGCTACTTAAGCCAATATTTCAAAATTGCAGCAATATCACCTGTGCACAAATGAAGATTAGATTTATTGTAGTTAGGGATTCATTTATTCATGGCTCCTCTTTCATTCCTACGGCTTTAGCTAGTTAGAAACTTCGTAGATATTTGCACCGCGTGCATAGTGTAGCAAGACTTGGCGCAGCACGGGTGTGTGCTCCGTGCGAATCTTTTTCGAAAACTTGGATAACTGGCTCACGCATCACTTTTTGTAAAGACGGGTGTATGAGGAAACGTCTTAACTGTTTATCTATTCCTCTGTTGAGGGTAGGAAATACAAACAGTACTCATGTAAGTAAACCTGTTATAAACACGTAGTAACCTTTGCAGGGCCCTTAGAAGCTCTTAGGAGTCTTCGAATGTACGTGTTCTGGAAGCATACGCGAGCAATCTAACACGATGCACCAATGTGCAAAGGATCGGAAAAGGATGAGGAATACCTTTTTATTGCTGCCATATACTGGGATTAAAAGAGCGGGGTTGGCTGTCAGTCACCCATGGTGGTCAACCGGCCCAATCCGGGATGCCATGAGCAAATGCAGCTCGGACGGCCGGGTCACAAGGCCACGCTGGTTTTCCATTACTTCCCTAGCCAGAAGGGCTTCCCATTGCTTCGGTGTTGGTGCGAGAACTTCTGGTAGTTCCATGAGGCGTACACTCGCACACCACATGGTGCAGGGTGTTGGGCCTTACGCAGCAGAAGTGGCCGTCGTTGCCGAAGAGCGTGAGGTGTATTTTGCGGAGCTGTGTGGCGTGCAGGAATGGCTTGGTTATCGTCTTACCACCTGTGTGACTCGTGGGAGTGGGTATTTTTTGTAAAAGATCGCAGCAATTTGGTAGGCCTCTGCGGGGGTTGCAGTTAGATAAAACAAAAACGACTATTATCATTTCAATTTTTGTCAAAGGGAGAAAAGTAATCCCCGAGTCAGCGATGAATGGACCATGATTATGTTAATTAATTGGTGTTGTCTCGAACGTACGTCACAACAATTTAGCGTTGAGCCAGCCACATATGATACATTATAAGTACATACTTCGAAACCTCCGTGTAAGGCTGGTGCATTAGGGATCAGAAGATTTCAAAGGAGCAGAGACACATACTGAAGTTGAGAAAAATTTTTACAGATATGATAAGATGCGGCGTTCTTGGTACACAAGACTGGATTGTATACGATTAATATTTTCGAGGTTTTAAACCGTAAAATCTGCAGGGACCGCTATACCAGCCGCAGCGCAAGTTTTGTTACTCATTGGTAGAACGTGACATATTTTAGAAGCACACTGATGAGCCTATTGAAAACATTTGAAATAAAAGACTCGCGATACCGACAGAAAACATTCCAAACAACATGAAGATTTTTATATCTTGATGTCCTTTTTGAAGCAAGAATAGACCCCAAACCAAATCTCCGGCGGCCCATATTGTCGCACACACAAAAAAAACACTGAAGAATGCTCAAAATGCTGGACGCGGACTCAAAAAATGCTGGACGCGGACATTCTCGAAGACAACCCTACAGACATTGCTCGGCGTACATACGCTACATGCTAGAACATTGACAAAAAAGACTGGTTAGAAGTTTACCGTGGTATTTGCGTTTGGGGAATGTATAGGAGAGGTTGAATACGCAGTGAAAAAAAATTGCCAATTGAACTTAAGTATGGACGTTTATGTGACAGGAGAATAAACCTTCCTTTCATAAATTTGTTAACTCGTTCCTTTCACACTGCGTCAAGTACACATCCAATAATTTTTCCTAGCACGCTATTTATGGCCAGTTTATAGGAGCACATATATTTATTAACATATGGTTCTTGATAAAATTTGTGGGAATATGAAAAACACCTTATATGTTGCAGTTATAACAATAACATTCCTTTTGTTATGCAAACAATATTTCTCAGCTGAATATTTTTATCGATTGTGCGCGTACACGTTCTCAAGTGTACCCAATTTAAGAGGCTCCTGAACATCACCGTTTTCATCATCATCATCATCATATGCGTGCTTTCAGTAAAGTGCATTTGAATGTTCCAACATTGTTGCACCGGCTACACTAAGATACACAGCGTTTAGTTTGAAGCAACGAAATGTCGACCTTGTAAAGTGGAGTCCGGTGAAGTAAAATGCACTTAGAGGGTTTAGTGCCGTCCCGTTGCACAGCGTCCACGCGGTTACTTATAAAAGAATTTCTACTGCGCGATCCTAGCATGAAGCATTTCAGTTCGGTTAATTTCTCTACTTCATGCACTTCCGTGCGAAGGTAATATATATTAATGAGTGCCAGAAAAAAATCAATGAGCAAATTGGCCAGCGTATGAGCACAACATTTCCCTACCCGCATTACAACAAATATTACAGATTTTCTGCCTGACTGTGAGATAGAACCGAACATTACACCATCTTCCCATAGGGAAACCATGCGTAGTATGCGAAGCAGCCATGGGGCCGACTGAAGTTTCCGTTATTTTCACTTCGCTCTTTTCGCTGAATTCAGCTTCGCGTGCCTTCGTTGTATCAGTAGCTTCTTGACGTAGTTTAAATGAGTGAAGGACATACGGCGCGTTCGTAGCAGATGCTACCTTCTCGGTTTTAGCGCAGTGGGAAGAGCGCCACGTGCCTCCAGTTGCGGCCAAAGAGTCGTGGAATCAATACCGGGCGGCGCCTAACTATTTATTTTTATTGTGCACTGCGCTGATGTCAGCCCAAACGCTGAGGGGGCTGAAGAGGCACGCATGCGCAGTAGAGTGCGAACGGCGGACAACGACACCGACAACGAGGGAAAAGGGACACAGCCCCGAGCATGAGATGCTTCGCATCTATTAACATTGATCAACAGCTTCAAGGTGCTTAATTAAATTGGATTTGTTCTGGAATTTTATTTTTATTTTTTGGAAGATACATGAAGGTGACTGTTTTTTTTACTTATTCCATCTTTTCAAAATAGCTTAACCGTTTTTGGGTAAAGTAACCCGCTATTTTCAAATATGCCAAATGGATTTACCCCTATGCGCCTCAGCTCTAACCTTCACACGTAACAAGTTGCTATACGGTTACAATACTAAGACATCAGCTAAGCGGTCAGTAATAAAAAAAATAATGTTCTACCAAAAATAACCAATGCAATGTTCAATATTTTGTCGTAACATTTTGAGTATAATATTTGTTATTCCTGCGCTACAATTATTTTTAAACATTCTTACATTTCTTTCTTTTTCTAAATTAATGTGCACATACATTTTATCTAATTTATAGCTCCGCAAACAACCTACAGTATTTGATGTCTAATATACGTTCGTCCCGTTCGCCCCCCTGGATTAAGAGTCGGTCCTAACTTTGGGCCTCCCCATGCACTACAAATACTCATCGACATTTTATGTAGGTGTAATCTTAACTTCCCCGTAATTTTTTCTTATATTTTCAGATGAAACCTGTCGATGAAGAGCAGAAGTGGTATAGTTTGTGTGAGGCCATTTCTATGCGAAGCGAGGAACAGCAAACGTTTGTAGCCCGTAAGTACGCTGCTTTTTTCGAAAGAGTTGTTGGACTCAAGACACTTCAGACGGGTTTCAGTCAACGTACTTACGCAAACCTTCAGTGACAGTTTGATTCCGGGAGATCTACGGTCTCGAATATCCCAGCTCAATCTTAAGGGTTTCCTTCATAAAAAAGATGCAGCCTTTTGCTACAACACTGGAACGTTACTTATTTTTCAGAGGCTTGTATAGATATAAAATATTCCAGGACGTCAAAGTAAACAACGAGAGAGAAAAAAATCTCGATTGATTTCCAAACTCGCCAACTGTATAGTGTTGCCTCATTTATTTCTCAAACGCAATAAGTCCCGTTCTTCAGGCGTTCCGGGCCACTTGCCATAAAAGGATGCCATATTCATCTTCACATCTTGGGCTTTTAGAGACGAGTTGTTATGTTCTATGAAAAATATTCAGAGTTTCTTGAAGGCAGCGCATTTTACATTTGCATTCCAGTGGATGGAAAGAAACTTGGTATAATGTCTGGCATGCTGCACCTTTGATACTCATTGCATTTAATGCAAATGAAATATTCTATTCATAGCCGTTCTGGGTTTTCAATTTGGATCCCGCATTTCGTACGCCCCATGTATCTTCAGCCGACTGGTTTATAGTATTTGCTAATATCTTAGAGCGTCTCTGAAAACTTCAAAAAGCCTATCATTCACTAGGTCTGCATTTATTTTAGCTCACCAATTGCTTTATATAGATATATTCTGTGTTTTGTCGGCAGCTTCCCAATCGACCAAACAGACTCGCCTTGCACTAGCCGTATGCGAGCTTAGGACTGTTCTCGAAACGCTTCTAAACCTCTGGTCTTGGCGTGGCTGATATAAAACCAGCAGGCTTGTGTTCACTGCAAATAAATTGGGCGGTAATTGTTTGGGAATCGTGCAAGAAGTGAGATCTCATCAGAACAGTCTATCCTTTTTGGGTTGCATTTTTTATTGTGGTGAAACTCTACTGCGTTTACGGGTGTCGCACCACGTCCGCCTTTGGAGGATTCTGTTGTTGAGGAAAGTAGTCCACTGAATAAGAAAATCAATGACGCTAATATCGAGGACGTGCAAACAATATACAACACCGATGCCACGGAACCATTTTACCGCCAAAAAAATGACAGGGACATAGAAAGAAGAGTGTGTGTGTGTGCGTGTGTGTGTGTGTGTGTGTGCGTGCGCGTGCGTGCGTGCGTGCGTGCGTGTGTGTGTGTGTGTGTGTGTGTGCGCGTGAATGCGTGTGTGCGTGTGTGCATGCGCGGTTGCACGTGTGCGTGTGCATGCGTGTGTGTGTGTGCCTGTGTGCATGTCTTTCGGGGGGAGCTGGATGTTAGCTACATCTGTTATGACGAGCTTAGGTGCACTTGAAACAGAAGGGCACACCGCTTGGCGTTTAAATTCACAAAATTATTAATGGATGCTTGGCATTAAAACCCCAACAGTAGCTTTCCGCACATTTCCCTGTTTTATTTTGAACAGACACTGCAATGAAATAACCAAATTACAGTTCGCGGCTGCATTGCTCTAGCCGGCAAAAATTAACATTTTTTTGTCGGGATACAGAACTGTAAAAGTGAATTCAACTAAAAATGCGCAAAGGAAGAAAACATACCTTGCGATGTGTCTGCCGCTGCCGGAAGAGTTGCAACTGTGGCGTAAAATCAGGGGCAAAACTTTTGCAATAACATTTTTCAATGTTCCAGTTTTTGATCCATGCACGGGCAGTTTCGTTTGGGTCAGGAATACTTTCTTTCGATATATCTCGACTTTATAATTTCAGAAAAGCTAATGTGGGAGGACGCGGTGGTTGCGGTTGTTGGCCACGTCTGTTCAAAGCAGAAATTTGGACATCTGTGTGATACGAATTCCACATGGTAAAAGGCACCACAAAACAGGGACAGAAGTAGTACTGTAACAACCGGACGACCGCTCGACTGTCTCTTCTTTTGTCCCCGTCTGGTGGCGACTTTTGCCATGTCAAATCCGCATTACCAACTAGCCAAAATTTCTGCGGTAAATAGTATGCTTTCTAGCGCTTTTCCCGTCCCCGTCTTGTGTCCCCATCCTGTCGCTCCTTCTACCATGTCGAAGCCCACCTGTGATTTGGTGATGATGATGGTCTGCTTTTTTATTGCGCGGGGCCGACTACGGGCAAAGAGCGCCGAGGAAAAGTTGTTTTATGAGGATGAGGTTATGGTAAGTTTAAAGCATTAAACTAAAATTATATGTGAAATGACCTGAAAGACAATGTAGCTGACTGCTGCAAAGGGCCAGGGTGTCAGTATGCATGGTAAGTAATGAGATGTAAAAACTTTACATCGCTGTGAAACTTAAAAGTACACTTGTGGGTAATTATGAGGTTTTCCCCTTAAACGTACGATGAGTGTAATAGACTGTGTGGTCTGTATAGTTGTGAGGAGTGTGTGGGTCGTGTTGTTTGTAGTGTCTTGTATTGTATAATGATGTGAATCACGGATAGGGCCTTTCCGCACCTGCTGCACAGAGGTCTTGGTGATCCAGTGAGAAGGTGCGAGTGCGTTGCATGTGTGTGCCGCATCCGTTCTCTAGCCAAGGCGACCTCTGTGTATCTATTTGCGTGTGTCGGTAGTATATGGTCCCAAGTGTGGTTTTATTACGTGTAACGTGTTGTCTATTTGTTCACTCCAGTGTGTTTGCCATGTTTTGCGAAGTTGTCTGATGTGTGGCTTCACGTCGGTGTAGGGTAATGGGGTTATGCCTGCTGTATTCAAGAGTGTAGAAGCAGGAGCAATTCGACCCGCGGCTTCGTTCCCGGCTATACTACAGTGGCCAGGGACGAAGGAAAGGACCAGTTCAAATTTGTGGATATACAAAGACAAAATACCCTTGACAATAAGATTGACAACGTGGTTTTTCGAAGCTGGTGTTGACGATAATGTCCGCACAACACTGAGGTAATTTTTATAGATCATAGATTGTGGGATGTGGCTTTGAAGTATATGATTAACAAGAAGTACACCGTAAGCCTCTGCCGTAAAGATACTTGTATTACTATTCGGAGTTTTAGTGACATTAAGGCCGGGTCCATGTGCAGCGCAGAACACACAGATGGCTGTTCTGGAGGCGTCCCTATAAAATTCCGAACACTCATACTTCTGGTGGAAATACAAGAAGTACTGCAGGATTGCAAATATAGGAGCTCGGTTTTTATCTACATATGTGAAAGATGTGCCGCATGATAAACGGTGGAGATGCCATGGTGCTATAAAATCTGTGACAGCAGTTTGGATGGTATCTAAAACGGAGACAGCAAGCTCTGACGCTTCCCCTCAAACTTTGTAAGAGAATAGCGCAGGAATGAAGGTCGATTTAGCAGGATTTCAGTCATGGAGGTATTGTAAAAACTGATTAAAAGGATGGTGAGGCATCGATGAAATTTTACAGAATAAAGGAGATCTCTGTATGCTGGCTGACGTTGTTGGTTCTATTTATTATACTCCACATGGCGGCTTTCGACCAGGCTACTGCGGAAGGCGCCACATGCCAGGCGAAGCCCCAGGTGAAGCACTGGGTTTAGCATTTTGAGGGATGTTTAAAGGGACACTGAAGTGAATTTGTCAAGCTCCCGTTTTTGCTTGCACTGCGTAGACTGGCTCAAATTAGCACACTTTTCATCGTTTATCCGGTTGACAAATCGGTAATTATTTTACAAAGCGCGAAAGAAGAAAAACTACCATGCGCGGTTTGCGACGGCCGCACCAACTAAGGCTGTGACGTTGGGAGGAGGGGCGCCGTGATTGGACGATGCCCAAGGTTACCAATCACACAAGTTTCGGTTTCGGTTTCGGTTCTGTAAAACATAACCAATGGCTTTGTTGGATGGGCATTCTCAATATCTCAGTAATCATCGTACCGCGCTTCTGCCATGTTGTCGGCTGTAAAATGCACAAGATAAGCCTCCCAGGACGGCTTGTAGTCGTAGCATTCACTAGCCGAGACCTACGCAGTGCATGAACGCCCTCCGCGTACCCGCAGACGCCCAAATGTCATGCGCTTTTCCCCCATATTTGGAGCTTGCCTCCCTCTAGCCTGTATCGTAAAAAGCGTGTTCGCACCAGGCCAAGGGTCTGTTCATTCTGGCCTGTGCCCACTGCCTGCAAGCAGTCGGTGCTTATGGCAACAGCACGCCAACGAGAACTCGCTAGCGCGCCAGTGCCAGCCTGCGCGCGTGTTGTGAACTAGTTCGTGTAGCCATGAACGTTGCGGCCCAAAAAAAGGTGAACTCAATATAGAAAACATCAGCGGAAAACAAAAAAGTTAACTTACAAAAAAAAAGCACGTACCCGCGGGGATTCGAACTCGCGACTCGCAAAACAATTGCGGTGAATTCCTAGCGCCCCACACCGCTAGGCCACGGAGAGGGACGCGAAGGCCTTGCTAATATAGGGTATATATTGTACAACCGGTTTACACTTTTATTTAGTTTTGGCATTTCAAGCCGCTTAGGTGACTATTTGTTGTACTGCGACCGTGCAGTAAGCGCCGCCCGAGTTTCCACAGTAGCTCACGCCTAGCAATTGCATTTCGTAGACGGAAAAGCGTTCGCAGATGCGTAGTCGTGCTGCTGACCGCTGTGCTTGTTCGCCCAGCGCAAAAAAGTGCTTCCCGCGCCCTAGTTTTACGCTGTACCGTAAAAATATCAGTTGATTTTATTTGCTTAGTACCTATATTGACCTCGCTGACTATTCTCCCGCCTTCAAGAGGCCTTATATTTTCCTACTGGCGTACCAGTCAGCGAAGCGTCGCATGTGCAGCGCTTGTGTGAAGCGACCTTGACATGGAGCTAGATACAGTGTACAAACAAACCAAGTAAAGGAAGGCACATTCTTCCATTCACAAACGTGTCCTGGCTTCGTTTCAACTAAGCGAATGAATTGTGACCAAGCAATTTTTTTTTAACCTCCTTGATTGCGACGACCCGCCGGCGTCCGGCGGACGAAACGCTGGGCCGACTGACTCTGTCGGCCGGGGAGCCGTGCAGTAGCGCAGCCGTGGCGTAGCCAATTGCCAGCTCATCCCCTCCTGACGTCACATGAAAACGCCACAGAAAATGGGCGAGCGTAAAGAGAGGAGGACAGCGTTTTCGAATTAGTTTTTCTACTAAATAAAATCACGTAAACGCGCCTAGAGTGGCCGAAACATGGCCTGGATACTCCGGACTACAATTTGCGCTAGTAATCCCGCAATGTTTACATATCACTTCAGTGTCCCTTTAACTTGCTGACCCAAAAATAACACTTCCATAGTCCAATCGTGAACCTTTCAGGCTAGTAAAAACACGTAAAAGAAGTTTGTCGGCCCCATATGTAGAGTAGGAGACACGCTTGAGTATAGCCATAGCCTTTAGCATTTAGGTTTAAGATGTATTACATGTGAAATGAATGTGAGTTTTTGGTCAACGACTACGCCTAGAAACTTGTGTTCATTTCTGCCTGGAATTGAGACACCATTGCGTTTGATGTCTCGATCCGCCCACATGCCACGCCTTTTTGAAAATAAAACACAAGTACACTTTCCTAGATTAAATATAAAACCGTCGCTATCTGCCCAAACAGCTAGCTTGTTAACACCAAGCTAGACTTAGCACTCGCAGATAGACAGGTTACAACACTTAAAGGATAATTGCACATCGTCTACATAGATTGAGCAGACAATTGATGGAGGCTATGCCTGTCTGATGTAATTCATTTTTACAATAGACAGAGTGCAACTCAAAACGCTGTCTTGCGGCGCGAAATTTTCTTGCACATGAACCTTTGAGAGTTCACTTCCAACTCTAACACGAAAGGTTCTTTCAGACAAGAAGCTGGGAAGGGTGTTTAGCATGTTACCCGACATGCCGAACGACTTCAGGTCGCTTAGGATGCCGTACCGCCACGTGGTATCGTACGCTTTTTCCAGATCAAAGAATACCGTCATACAGTATTGTTTGTGGATGAAAGCATCTTTGATATACCACTCTAATGCAACGAGCTGATCTTTGGTAGATCGCCCAGCTTTACTGCCTGCCTGGCAGCTCTCGAGAAGACCGTTATGCTCTAAGAAAGACAGTAGTGCACTGTTTATTATCTCTTCGAGAAGCTTGCACAGGCAGCTTGTCAAAGCAATAGGCCGGTAACTGGCAGGAGAGGAAGGGTTTTTCCCTTCTTTCAGGAAAGCCACTACCATGGCCTCCCTCCAAGAGCATGGAATGTGCCCCGAAGGCCATATTTTATTGTATAAATGAAAAAGTATCATGGTGTATGTGATTCTGTCGGCACCTGGAGCTGAAGTTTTACATGGGGTCAGGGTTGCCTTAAGCTCATGAATTGCTGAAGCAGAGTTGTAGGAAGTGTGCGACTTGTTTCTATCACGCCGGGACTTTTCTGCAGATGTTTTGTGTTTCATGAAAGCGTTTGCATAGGGTGCTGAACCGGACACCTGTTCGAAGTGTTGTGCAAGTGTGTTAGCCTGGTGTTCAATTGTGTCCCCTGTTGTGCTAACCAGGGGCAGGCTGTGTGTCTGTTGTCCTTTGAGCTTACGTATATGTGTCCCGACTTTGTGTGTGTCCGTGTATGAATTAATGAATGTCAGGAAGGTGTGTCAACTCTCTTGTTTTGCCTCACGGCGCAGACGTTTTCCGAACGCCTTGGCCAGTTGAACAAAATAGGTTTACCCGACATGGAGTACCGACGAAGGATACCCCATGCTGTGTTCTGGACCTCTCACGCCCGCCTACAGTCCTCATACCACCACGACCTTTTCTGGTTGCGCAAAGCACGAGAGGCGTCAGGAATGGACTTTTCGGCGGTGTCTAGGATGTGCACCGAGAGGAGTTGGGTAGCTTCTTCAATGTGTAGGTGTTTTATAATTCCGTAGTGTAGTTTGGACGACTCTTTAACTGTATTCCAGTTAGCTCTTGCTTCATTGAACCTGTTCTGTGAAGATGGACTGCATGGACCTTTACCTATATATGTTAGTGAGGGCGGAAAGTGGTCACTACCACATGGGTAAGTGTCCACACGCCACTCGAGAAGAGGAGGGAGAACTGCGGAGCCAATAGCCAAGTCAAAATATGAGTGTGTGTTTCGTCCTATATGAACGTATGTGGGCTTATTTTCGTTGAAGAGACATGCTTCCGAAGATGTAAGGAATTTCTCTATGAGGTGACATCGAGCATCTTCGCGAGAAGAGCTCCAAAGAGAATTGTGCGCATTATATGTCGCCTGTTAGGATGTATGGTTCGGGCAGCTGGTCGACAAGCGCCTCAATTTCAGTTTCAGTTTCGATTTCATTTTATTAGACAAACATAGAAAAACATTCAGCAGCAGCGGTCGTGGCTGCTGCCTCGAAGTCAAAGCTCAAAAGTGCAAGATGAGGAGGAATGTATACGAAGCATACCTTTTTCAACCTATTGAATATTATTATGGGAATTGCTACAGCCTCAAGGACAGTGTTCAAAATGACAGTTTGGCATGCTAAGGACTTCCGGGCGATTATGGCCACACCCGTAGAAGAGTGTTAGCAGCCATCCCTGTCCTATCTGTATACCAGGTCCGCATTGAAGAAATTTGTGTTTGGAATTCAAATGTGTTTCCTTAACACAGATTACACTTGGCTGATTAGCATGCAGTATTACGCACACATCGTCAAGATTTTAGATGCGAAGCGTCTCATGCTCGGAGCTGTGTCCCTCCCTCCCTTGTTGTCGTTATTTTCCGCCGTCTGCACTCTACTGGGCATGCGCGTCTCCTTAGCCCCGTCAGCGTATGGCCTGACGTCAGCACAGTCCACAATAAAAAGAAATAGTTAGGCGGCGCCAGGTTTCGACCCAACGACCCTCTGGTCGCAACGGAAGGTACGTGGTGCTCTTTTCACTGCGCTACAAACCGAGACGGGAGCATGTGCTACGAATGCGCCTTATGTCCTTCAATCATTCACACTAGGTCAAGAAGCTACTGATGCAATGAAGGCACGCGATGATGAAAGTCAACGGAAACGGCTAACTCAAAACTTTACAAGGGAAATGTTGAAATTCCCGTGGGAAAGCTGTGTCGGGAAGCGCCACGCGCCTTGCAGCTGAAGCAGATAAGGGGACGAAGAGGGCGCGCAGCGGGGTAGGAGCGTGAGCACGCAATAAAGACGAGAACCAGGAGGTGTTCCATCAGGTAACGTGGGTGTCGGTCTCTTCGCTGTCTATGCATTTCTCTACATTTCTCTGTCTCTACATGGGGGTTCACACTACGTTTCCATTTGTGCTCATAAAAATAAAAGAACATAACGGCAACACAATGGAACCTATACGGAACCCCTATTATGCTTCGCATCCTCCTCATGGTTCCCCACAGGAAGATGGTGGAATTTTTTAAGAATGCCTCTGCAGTTCCATTTTACTATGTTTTCTATTCCCATTAAAAAGTCTTCAGAGCTACTAGAGTGTGACTATTTACGTAAGGTCATTCGGGGCTTGCCCGCTTGGGAGTGCTTTTTAATGTTCTCGGAAGGTTTGGATGGAGGGACCCGCTCCTTCCTCTGCGAAGCAGACAGGAAAGGTCACACATTCATGTCATCATCATATTTGGAAGGGGTACCTGGCGGACCGGATCCCCGGACTCTGCACCCTTTACGATGCCCTTCATTCGAGCCACGACTGCAGAGGGCGTCAGGAGCGCCCGGGTGGTACAGGCGGTCCGGCTTGGGTGGGAACTACTGCGGTATCTCCTCCGTGCCCTCGCGTGTGCATCGGGCCAGTGGAGAGGAAACAGTGGGCGCAGCAGCATCCCCGATGGACGTGAATGCCACCACAGCCGCTGCTGGCTCAGCGAGCGGAGCAGAGGCTGGTTGGGCTGCCCGAGGCAACCCTGAGGGAGGCGGATGAGGGCGGGACCAAGTCCCACTCTCGGTACTGGGTCCTCGCCGAAACTAGATGCTGCTCCGCCCTCCAGCGAGCTGCGTCGTCGTACCTCCCTAGGGGGAAAGAGACGAACCTCTTTCGAGCCTCTGGGAAAGTGATGTTCTCGTTGACTTTGAAGGGAATGATCTCTTTCTCCTTGTTAAACTTTTCACAGCTACTGGAATAGGCAGAGTGTGGTCCCTGGTTGTTTGCACAGGTAAAGTGCTCTGATTCACATTTATCGGTCGGATGATCTTGCTCTACACATTTTGCGCACGTCAGTTTACCACGACAAGAGGTTGTGCCGTGCCCAACCGCTAACACTTGAACCAGCGGCGTGGGTTCGGCACGGAGGGTCAGACTGGTCATCTCATAAAGCCTGTGTTGACCGACTCACAAAGTGCTGAGCGGTCAAACGTGAATATTTTGTGTTCGGTTGGTATTATCTGGTCGTTTCGGCGTATGGCTATTCGCCTCACTGCCGTCACGCCCTTACCACGAAGGCCCTCGAGCAGATCGGCTTCAGTTTCATTAAATCCCGATCAGAGACCATGCCCTGGCTGGTATTAAGGCTCTGATGGGGCGCTATGTTGATGTCGACATCGACCATGCGAGTTTAAGCGAGGAGGTTAAAGGACTGCTGTTTGTTTTCTACCTCAAGCAATAGTTCTCCCGCTTTCCGTTTCTTAGCCTTGTACGACTTGCCAACAAGGCTTTCCACATAGTTGGAGATTGGAAAAACGGACTGAGAAAGGATTGGCTTTGTGTTATCAAGAGATTCCATGATCAAGAAGCGCGAGAAATCCTGGGCTTTGGGAGCAAGATTGATTGCAAGGGAGCAAAAGAAACTTCGTTACTTTCTTCGCTCCCGTTACTCTGATACCTAGAGAGGGGTCGGGACGCCCTGCGTGGTAGACAGACAGGGAGCCCATCCGCCGGAGCTTTACCTGGGCTCCGATGGTCCCCGTTTGAGATTTCTATCTTTCACCTTAAAAACAAATCATCATCGTAGGTTACAGCTTATATTAGGGGGCTCGTGGTCTGCGGTGACGCCAATACCGTCACCAAGATTACTCAAGGTGCCCCGTGCGGAGACGTCTGATTTGGTTGCCTGATGCAACATTCTTGGCTTTCAAACTTATCTTCCGTCGCACATTCTAGATACTTTGGTAGTCGCCATTCCACGCGTGCCTATGTCTTTGGATTCAGAATGGGCAGGACAATCCTGCAAGCACCGCTTTGGTACAGCAGATTTATACCATTTAGTGCCGAAAGGCAAGCCTGGATGTACGCAAAGGCTGACTCCTTTGGTGTCATTGGCGACACTCAAATGGGAGGCGCTTCGCCCGCACCTTCAGAGCACACCTGGCTCGTTTATATGTGGCAAGACGTCCGTTCTATCAAGAACGACAGTTCAGCAATTCGACACTGTGTCCGCAAGCTGTCTGTGTTGATGTCACACTTCGCCGACGGTGATCTTCGGGAAACTGTGGGGGGCGGTGGTGATCGCGGGCTCCAAGTAGTCTGCCGGCCCACCCGTGAAGCAATAAATATTTATGCGCAGCATCGTGAACGCGGCATAGGGCCTGTTACCTAAATAAAAGAAAATAACAGAGAAAAGGAGGACTGTTTACCACAGAATTAACATACATATCAAGCACATGAGTGCCCCTGTAAGTCGTACATTGCTGTTTATTTTTTTGGATTGCAGCACTCGATGATGCTTTGCTGAGAAATAAAAAAAAATGCTTGTACCGTAAGCATCCTCATGGTCACCACAAATAATTGATTACCAACAATGCATTTCTTCAAGCAGACAAAAGCGATAGAAAATGTGTGGTCGTAATACAGACCGTTATATCACAGTGCGCATATTGTTTTTCGCGTTATGTTTCTACCTCTGTGGTAAAAGATACGTGTGTTTAAAATCACCCACAGAGTTAACTACATATTTAACTCTTGTTCGGCCATTGACTCACCTTACAATTTCTGTAGGCGTACCAGTTGCACCCGTACATGCAGGTTACAGCTGCCATGAAACGAATCCAGCGAAGCATCACGACCTGGCCCATGGATCCCACTTGCGCCATTGTGGAATAATCTAGACCTACAGAACTCTGCTCGTGTCAATAAATTCTGCTAAATAACGGAACAGAGCTACATTCTTCGGAGAAGAAATTTTGCTGGGTCGGTTCTCCCCTTGCGATCGGTTTCTGCGCTGACAAGTCAGCCGATTGAATTTGCCACGGGTACGGAATGCCGCATTGTTGCTCAGTCAACATAATTATAAACAACTGCGCTCTTTATTCCAAACATTGAAATAAATTTCCGAGACAGTACCTGAAAAGAGAATATTACGTGATAAATATTTAACCTTTCCTTAAAGCCCCTTTGGGTAGAGGCATTGCTATAGAAACAAAATTTTATTCTGCACAAGTAATCATAAAATGTGTACAGATTACTTCAGGGTTTCTTCGTATAACCGAAGGTCGCCAGAACTGTGACTTATCTACGCATTTCATTCAAAAACAACGCTCGCCCCCCTCGCTTTTCGGAGAAAAACAACAGCCACAACCTGGTTGGTTCCCCCACTTGACCCGGAGTCTTCCTGTTAACATAAAGGTTATATATATATATATATATATATATATATATATATATATATATAATATATATATATATATATATAAAAAGAAGGTCCCCTTCACCCCGAGTAGTCCGACTGGCGCTGGCTGCCACCCCCAAGCGCAGGAAACAAAAACGCCTGAACATAAATACCCCAGAAAGTGGAGGCTAAAGTAGCCCCGCCGGTAGCGTAGTGGTTGTCGCACCAGACCGGTATTCTGGAGGTCGTGGGTTCGGATCCCACCTGGCGGGCATCTTTTCTCCACTTTATTATTTTCCAAATTGTTTGTCTTGACTAACTACATCCTTCCCTTTGCTTTCCGAGGTCTTCTTGACTGCCAATTCTTATTTCTGTCTTATTTCAACGAGCCCCTCATTTCCTATTCTGATTCGCTACATGCATAGCGAGGGCCTCTGTTCTGGCAGTCTTGGTGCCATAGGGAGCTTAAGAGGGTTCAACGCCGGTCGACCACTCTCGACATGTCGTAGACGCTCGAGTCACGGCCCGGGAGTTAAAAAGAAGGTCCCCTTCACCCCGAGTAGTCCGAGTGGCGCTGGCTACCACCCCCAAGCGCAGGAAACAAAAACACCTGAACATAAATACCCCAGAAAGTGGAGGCTAAAGTAGCCCCGCCGGTAGCGTAGTGGTTATCGCACCAGACCGGTATTCTGGAGGTCGTGGGTTCGGATCCCACCTGGCGGGCTTTTTTCTCAAGTTTCTTATTTTGCAAATTGTTTATCTTGACTAACTACATCCTCCCCTTTGCTTTCCGAGGTCTTCGTGACTGCCAATTCTTATTTCTGTCTTATTTCAACGAGCCCCTCATTTCCTTCTGATTCGCTATATATATATATATATATATATATATATATATATATATATATATATATATATATATATATATATATATATATATATAGCAGAACAGAGAGACACGGGACGAAGGACTCGGTAAAGATACATATCAAGGTTGCAGTCGTCATTGCCAGTGCTATTCGGCTTTTTTCGAAATATATAATAGGGCCGAATGACGTGTGCTTGTCACGTTTCTTTGATTCATTGATAAATAAGCGAAAATATAAGTCGAGATAGCGTAATGGCGAACGCACCGCACCGGTTATGCGGAGATGTGGGTTCGAGTCCCGCTCCCGGAAAACGGTGGATTTTTTCTCGACTTATATTTTCGCTTATTTATCAATGAATCAAAGAAACGTGACAAGCACACGTCATTCGGCCCTATTATATATTTCGAAAAAAGCCGAATAGTACTGGCAATGAGGACTGCAACCTTGATATGTATCTTTACCGAGTCCCTCGTCCCGTATCTCTCTGTTCTGCTACATGCATTACGAGGCACTGGCTCCAGCAGTTCGGATATGCCAATTGCTAACCCCGACCTCCGACCACGTTCTACGTGGCGGCCGCTGGGAAAGAAGACGTTCTACGTCTCCCGCGGTAGTCGAGGGGCGGCGCTAGTTGACCGGCCTCAGAGCTCTTGTAAATATAAACCCCCGCTTTAAAGTCTAGAGAGAAGCCGCTGTGGGGATAGCGGAATGGCGAACGCACCGCACCGGTTATGCGGAGATGTGGGTTCGAGTCCCGCTCCCGGAAAACGGCGGATTTTTTCTCGACTTATATTTTCGCTTATTTATCAATGAATCAAAGAAACGTGACGAGCACACGTCATTCGGCCCTATTATATATTTCGAAAAAAGCCGAATAGCACTGGCAATGACGACTGCAACCTTGATATATATATATATCAATTTTTTGTTATTAAGCTCAACAGCTGCACAGTGCTCTTGCCATTTTTTCAATCTACCTTGATGACAGCGGTTGCGCTGGCCTGTGCACTTTGCTTGGCCTTCTGTGGGCGGATGATTGCGTTAACCCTTGCGTGTGATTTCGAAAGTCTTGTCGGCCGACAGGCAGTTTTGCATAGACAACAGCATGGTCGAAAGCTTTCCGTCCCGAACTGTTTTGAGGTCTTGTATTTCGTCGCAAATCACAGAGAACTGTTAGCACCAGGCCCGCTGGCCCACCCGTCGGCCGACACGTTTAGAATCACGTGCGCTGTGTACAAATTACGCTGCAGACTGGGCATATTGGAAGATTTGGAAGAAGGGAGCATGTTGAAAGGACATGCGAAGGTTGGCACGCTTGCGAAAACAAAAATGCCTCTTGTTTACAGCCATACCCTAAGAACAGAAATATCAAGGTTTCAACGTTCCTAGAAATATACGCGCAGTCGATGAGAGAAAAACTCTTGCTGGAACGATGCATTATTCTATTTTTTGGAAGAATGAAGTTGCACAAGGCGTCTGTTCTCAAAACACTACACCTCGCAGCGTGCCTGCTATTGTGCGAGCCTGCAATAACACAGTCGTTTATATCGCTGCCTTAATTAATGAACGCAGATATATTTTGCCCACATGTTTCACAAAATCACTACTTTTCGTCTTCTGATATTCCGCCAGAAAGATAAGGCTCCAGTAAAGCCTGCAGTTTGACATTTAGCCAGTCGGGGCGAAATGAGAATTCCCTGTACTCCTGTTTCCCGCAAGTGATTAGTGTGTTTAGTGCGGCTGCCATTTTTTTTCTGGGAAAAAAAGGTGTGAATGTCAGTTCCTACTTTTGATCTCGTGCCTCCTTTGGAATTCGCTTTGCCCCAGTTCACGAAAGAAACATTTAGACTTAAACTACGTGTTTAGCCTAGAATATGAGCCTAGAATAGCCTAGAATATGCCTAGAATATGAGCTGCAAAGTAACACATCAAATCTTATTATCGCATTATACTGTGACGTAATAGTTGCTCGCTCGCACGAGAAAAGTAATTCCAAAGTAAGCGTTACATTTGTGCCATGCTTGAGTAACAGTGAATTCTCGCTTCATTTTTCAGTGCAAAACCTTTCGTATAATATAGGCAGAGTGTCGGCTGGGTATTTGTTCCTTACTGGTTTTTTGGGTTCGTTAAGAGCATTTTATGCACGCAGTCAAAATAGCGTGTGCTTCATTATTTTTAGCGCGGGCAGATTAAAAAGGACTACTGTATTCGATCTTACTTGAGCCCATACTAAACAGTTTTAGAAAGAAGTGCCACCATGTATGTGCAAAACACCCCGCAGTTTCTTGGAGAGGGAGATTATCTACACGCATTCGCTTATAAAATTTCATGGAATTCCTAAGTTACTAGGATAAGAAGATATTGCTAATTAGGCGAAAGCCTAAAATGGCCATCGTCTACAAAATCGGACCACGAGTTATCTTATGGAGATTCCAAACGTCTCCTTGGCCTATATACACTTACCCACTCAAAATTTGTACGTCTGCTGCTCGTGACCTATTCACCAATTCTCTTTATGTGTGACTACAATGCGTTCATCAGATTAAAACGCGCGCACTGGTTCCCGCGTCTCCCTTTTGTTTTATACGTATTGGAATATTCTGTCTCTGTTTTATCTCGACTTATAAAATATGGACAGCGTGTAAGTATGCCTCAAATACAGAAATCGAGGAGTACAGGAATATAGTATGTCGCGTGAGAAACCAGGCACTCCACCACGACCACCATCACCACAAGGATGTCATGCAAGTTCATGACGTGCACAATGACAAACGGGTGATAAGGAAGAGATATATAATTGAAAAAAAAACACAAAGAAACTTGGCCTCCCGTTATCAGCTCTGGCCAGCTATCTTGTGGGTGGGAAGGTGAAGGGGAACAAAAGAAGTGAGGATAGCGGAGAAATGAAAGAATGGCTATGAAAAAAAGACGCCTATAGTTATACAGTTCATGCGTTCTAGTCCATAAAGACGAGCGTGCGTTACAACGTCGCTGGCAGGCCACTCCTTCGTAGAAGTGCCCGCACTGCCTTGGAAAACGGACGAACATTCAACTAACGCGAGGCAGAAGGAAAGCGTCACAAGCCTTAGCCTGATGCAGAAAAAAATATTACGCGAAGGGGAGAGAACCGGAAGAAGCGTCAACGAGCACATCAGGCGTTCTTCTGTACCCTACAAGAGGAGCCTAAAGTTTCTTGCTTTGCTTTAAATTGCGTATCACATTTTTAATTTTCCACGTAAGGCACGGAAAAAAATATCTGTTCTCCGGCTAAGCGTTTAGTGTTACGAAAACACAGATAAACCTGATGCAATTGTTGCAGGCTCTCCCTAGACCAGAGCAAGGGAGCCCAAGCTCATCTACTTCCTAATCCTGATAGTGAACGACTTAGAAGCTGCAATCAGTTACACATACAAAGGGAAAAAAATCACCGTTCACCCAGCCATGCGCTTGATAGGCCATTCAAAAAATTCTCGAAAAGTTTTACGGGGAAGATTTTCAGCCTGTAGGTTCCACGGGAAAGGCGGGGAACAAATTGAGCCAGGCGGATTCAAATATATTGAAAAGTAACGTATGTTTGGCTGGCCCCGGAATCTCCACAATCACAAAGTCAGCATGTTTTCGAAAGAAAGTGGGGTGCTGTTAAGAACCTTCTGCTTTCTCCGGGTTAAAGAAATCTTTAGCCGAGAGAAAAGCATGTCCGCGGCAAACGATATTTAGGTGGACCGCTTTGTTAGTCGCAACAAAGATTCTCAGAAAACTAGTCGTCAACTGAATTGTTTCGCCTTCATTAGCAATCTCGCGTAGAGCAGTCTGATTGAAATTGCTTTCTCGGTTTGAGAAGCGGACACTTGGAAAACTCTGGCAGCTTACATCCCGCGAGGCAGCATTGTGAGAATCATGCAACCTTCTTCTAAACACGTTCTATAGAAAGCAAGAAAAGTTCATATTTAAGGCATAGTGTGTCGCATTTAGTAGCATCAACAGTCATGAATAGTTTCGCAATACAAAAGAACTTATCTGTAATCGTGGTCTATTGAACGCTAGAGGAGGCGATGCACTTTTGGGGTTTACCTTTCAACATTGATTGTAATTCTCTGAGACCTAGATATCAACAAAAATAGATTCATGAAATATCTTAGGGCAGGAAAAGCGACACGCCCGAATCGAAAGAGTGGCTGCACTGAACACAACACATTTTCCTTTCACCTAATCTTGGTTATTTTATGCACGAAAGCACATTAGCGCGGCGGCTTACGGTGAAAACAGAACCAGCGTTTAGAAAGGATTTGGGAATTGCAAATATTGTTACAGCTGATGACAGTATATGAAAGTGTTTCTGGCAGTAAAAACCTCATCCCCCCGTTCAGAATGCGAAGAAGGACCAGCAGCCAATCACGAACGATGATACTCGTGGACGATGGCGCGGTCGAAGTTTTGTAAAAAGCCCGCTTGTTTAATAGAAACATTGACGGCAACCAGCAAGCTGACTTACAACAAAAGTCTGACCTTCCCACGGACATTTAACGCGTTGATTCGCTGCCGAAAGATGGCGTAATTTCTCAGAAATCGCTAATAAAACGCTGAAGCAACCGAATACAGCGCCGCCATGTACTTAGCGTTTTGGTGCATTTCAGTCAAATCAGGATTGGTTTCTCGGCCTCTCGCGTCATTTGCAGCTCTGGAACACGAAACAAAATGTCCCTAATTTGACCCGTGGTCAGTGTTGACGCTTTCCTGAAGAAAAAAATATTGTCTTTGCTAGGCCCCGTGAATGTTTGCGTCCAATCAACCGCTCGTGCTCAGATCTCAAACTTCCTCGAAAAGCGGAACCGCCGCCCCAAATACTGACATCCAGCGGCAGCCAGGAAGGACGTTGGGCGTTAGACGTGTGAACCACCTGCAGTGCAATTTGCGCTGAGTAGAAAGTGACGGCGGCACCTATCTTCAAATTTGTCGCTAATTTCTCCTGTATTTTAAAACAAGATACCCGTAAGAGCAGTATATTTGTGTTGTTGGCGACCTAACCTAGTGATCTAGAGCAGATTGCATATTGTCTGTTTGTTCGCAAGTTGTTAACATTGTATTTCTGCCGGTATGATCGGACAGCCCCATTTCCTTTGCGCACAAAAAGTACATTAGGTTTCCTCATAACCATTTGGGTCGTTTTTCCGCTTCAAGATTTATTTCAACGCTGACATTGATCTTAATATCCGGAAACTATCTTTCTTGCAACCTCCTAACGAAAGCACCAAATTCAACAAATATCGTAAGCCGCGCTGCACTCGCACAGGTCAGCACGTTCGAACTACTGCAAGTTTGAAGGATACTTCATTCTAAATTTCCCGCCAATGCTTACTAGCCTAGTCCAAAGAGTTTCGCAGTGCGCGATCCTTTGCTCTTGCAGTGAAAGCCGTGGCTGCACACGCTTGGCGGCAGCGAGTGCAGCCGCTTTCCTCCGCGACCCCTCTGCACCGATATCCGCCTTTCACCTCTGCCCACATTACTGACCACGCGTTTAACCAGCCGTTTGAATTAGAGGCGTCGACGCTCTCTCTGCGCTTTCGCAGCTACTCGCTGTACCCTGGCCATGGCATTCATTCAGCCGTTGTGCTGTTGAAGGACGGAGCGATGTGTCTGCTTCATCTGTGTCTAGCTGGTCATGCAGCTTTCGCTTGATTAACGGGGATGAGCCGGCCTTAGCCGAGCCCATTGTTTACCAAACGATATGTGGGATTAAAAAAGTAAACTAGCTGACGGCGAGCATAATCGACCAATCAGGCTAACATGTATTTATGACACTTTAATGTCAGTCAAATTCCACAGATAATAGGCAAATTATTACTTGCATATCTTACTGTCTTGCCTCTGCCCTGCGGTCGTATTTTACGAGTGTATATTAAAAATTCCCAGAATTTTGTTCTCTTTTGCCAAGCGAGCATTAAAAAGGACATTTGAAGGGAAAAAATGAAAAGGCATCCAATTTTTTAGAGGAGCTTTTTCTGAAAAGGACGACATTTATATGGTGAAGATAACTTCCCAAGTGACATCTTGCCAGTGTCATTAAGCCCTTGAACGTGTGTGTGCCTACTCGTCCGAATCGCTCGAACTGCTTTTGCCTGTTGACGGAGGTCAAGGCTCACGTTTCTTGACCTTGAGATTTAAGATACTTCCGCTAATTTTGTGTGAAAGTATGTGTTTTAAACGAATGCAGTTTGAATCAGTGGTGTGGAAGCTTTTAATGTAGTATCCCCAATAATACGCTAGCGTAAGTTGAAATCGCTCCCGTCTCATTTCCGTGGCGTTCTACAATCGTGGCGGTTTCTTAGTAAGAACTTTGAGTTTTTGTATAGAAAGTTTTATATATTTATTGCGACATTAGCATTTGTCCTACAAGGAAGGAAATTTCTGCCATGTAAAGAGTAACAAACAAACGTTCCGCGTAATGATCAAAAATTATTTTCCAATGTCTGAAAGTACGCACAATCAAGGTTGAAAGCTCCGAATTTTGATATTGCGGCGGTCTTCAAAACATCACTCGGATATTAACGGCTATCAGGTAAAAAAAAAAGCTAACGAATAATTTACCATCATCTCACGTATTTCAAGTACCCTGTACTAGTGTTAGGCCACAAAGCTGGAGAGTTGCTAATCGAAGCTTCTTTCTCGGAAATTTCTATTTGCGTGTAATAACCTCGAAATATTTGCCCACATCATGACCCAGTTTATTTTGACCTCCCCTCTTATCTCTAAACTTCATTGTGGCTCATCTGTACGCCCTTTCTTTTGTTATTGTTTGGACCATGTAATTCATTCAATCTCAATACAAGCCGGCTGCATCTCTTTGCACCAGAACCCAACCCTTTTCAGTGGAAAATTATCCAGCCACTCAATTTCAGCTTTTATTGTGTAGTATGATAGGATTACGAACACAGGTGAAAAAGGTTTCTCTTTAAATCTGAAAAGGTAACGTGAGCAAGCTTGAGCGAAAAAATGGGCCATCTCAACTTACGTGAGACCTGAGGCAGGGCCAAGCATGCAGTGTTCTCCGGCGCGTGCCACAAGGCACGCGCCGGAGAAGCGCCGGGGGGAACAACAATCGCGCGCTTGCTAAGGTAGTGGTGCCCTCTGTTCCGTTGAACCAGATCGACGCAATTAAATGATGACGCAAATAAAATAAATGGCGGTAGGTTGTAGGTAGCCCAGGATGGCGCTAGGTAGGCACACGATGCTAAAAAGTACGATTTACATGTGAAAGCCTTGCGTTAGAAACCAATGTCGAGACAAAATTTTACACATCTCTGTTTTAATGCAAATAAAAATTATTTCTGTATTTTATATTCCTTTATATCATGATAGTTTATTCTGAACTTGTGTTATCTAATCTACAGTTCTTTTTTTGCCATAATTCGAAAACTTGATTTACCGTAACGATTTGAGCCGACGTCAGAAGACGCCAACAGCGCGTGAACCTATGGTTGCATCGCCTGCCAATAAAATACGCCGTCAAGAACAATTTTGCGGTCTATTGCTTTACTTGAGTTAAAGCGTAGATACGCGCCTTAAATATTTACTCCTGAATTATATGTTCTGTCAAGGCCAGGCTTTGGTGTTACTATACTGAGGGAAATTATCGGTTTTTGCTTTCTGATTTGGCCCAGCCAAAATTAGTAAAGCACAGCCAAACCAAAACATGCCTGATACTGGTGATACAAAATCTGTGTTTTGATGCCGTTTCCGAACGCCTTCACAAGCAATCAGCGAGTGCAGCCAAAATGGCTGTAATTAATTCGAATCATTTTATGCTTCTAAGGGAGAAACGATTGCCCCGGTTGTGATTTAGGAATAGCTGACCACGCCTAAAGAGTCGACAAGTGTCTGGGGATCATGCAATGTCTACCTTAACTTCCTGAAATGTTGTAGAGATGAGAGGCCAGGGAGGAAGTACGTTCTGCTTTTTCAACAAGACGAACTGAAAATAGAGTAGCAGAAGTCGCAACTAGCAAGAAAAAAGGAAGTCTAGAGCGTAGCTGTGGTTTTGTGGAGATAGTAAATATTGTTGCGTGTTTTTATGCGATATACGCAATTTAGGCTTAAGGCGAAGATCCATCTGTAGGGCAATCAGGGCAGTAGCCGAATAATCGGCTTTGCGGTAATCATTCGCTATGTCAGCAAACGCTACCTTGGGTAACCCTGCGCTACACTGGGCTGAGCTTTCTTCAGCTCCAGCAGTAGACAATACCGCGTGCAGGTTTCTTTAAATCAAAAGGTAAAACAACCAGAATACTTGGGGGAGAAAATTGCATTGTGCGCCTGCCTTAGTACGCCTTCACTTTTTTGTTGGCCAGAGACACCGAGCTCATCCGGGAGAATTATCACAGGGACATTTTTGCTGTCAAAGCGTTGTCACATGTATCTTTAGTATCTTAGTATTATGACTAAAATTTTGTTACTTTATGCGTCACTCTGATTTTCGGTTTGTTTTTGTGTGTTTCGCCCAGCGTCGAGTAGGAGTGCTCTCGGTATAAACAATTCCACAAGCAAGCGAAATATTGTCTGTTTTATATATCTGTCATACTGTGACCCAGCGCATTGAAACCACTGTGCGATGTGACAGACGCTTTTCAGAGATCAACACTGCTGGTAGGGTGTTGTTTAGCGAGCGGTTTTACGCTCAACTGCTCCTTCAGATTTGCAGCAAAATGGATTTGCACCTGAGAAAACCATAAATGCACGGATGGCAAAAACGTGAGTGCCCGGGCTCAATTTGAACAGTGTTTGGGAACTCCACGGTGCAGCATTAATAAAGCTGACACTTCTACGTCTCACTAATGCCGGATGTCGCATCGAGAACACACAGCAGTAAAGCTACGTTTGTCTTACGATGATGGTGATCGTGTGTGAAGGTTAAGAAAACCGGGGTAGTAATCGGACCTGGATTCTTCGCACTATGAATCTGACGTGTGTACGATTGAGCCATTCCGGCGTGGTAGAAGCAGTTAGGTGTGGGGGAGAGTTGCATAGATCGCAAAAGTGAAACAAAAATACTTGGCCGCTCCATCGAACGATGACGAGGTTTAAAGGCGAAGCTTTCTTTTTTGCGAAATGAAATGGCGAAGGGAGAAAGTCAAAGCCATTGCTACCAATCTGCGTGCGAGTTTAAGTGAAAGCTGAACGAGTCAAACTCCAAAGCGCCTGCAAGTGAATGTTCAAAATCACAAAATAACCGAGGAATACCTCACAAGAAGGCTTCGCGTTCAATAATGGTCGTCCTTAGACGGAGGTGTGCTTGAAATTTTCTTTCTCCTTCCAAATGTTTCTTTTCTCAGGTGTAGTACTTTTCATTGCCTTTCCTGTAACACAAATTCGTTATTGTCACGAAAGTTGCCATCTATGATCAGAATGTATTACATTTTGGTGTTTTTTCTATCTGTTAGTTCTCTTTTTGTGAACGCAGGCAGCAATTCCGAAAAGCATTCGTTATGAAGAAAATATAGCCTAACATCACCATTCATAGCCTCCCAAGCGTTATATGGGGATAAAAGCGATTGCTAACACGGAAATAACATAAAAGCCTCTGTCTTCCCAACAAGAAAACAACCCATGCTCCTCTTTGTTGATCTCTACCTTAAAAAATGCTCGAATCACAATCTTTGACTTGCCGTGTTTTATTCATGAAGCTCAACCAGTTGTCGGGTGGCAGGTGACATCCATCATAGAAAAAAGTTCATGGCTAAGCCTTTATAACCTTGTAAATCGCGAAAAGCGACTAACACACCTACGGGACCGAAATACGGCTAACGTCCTCTTCCTTCATTTTGGGAAAAACTGGCTGCTTCGTTCGATGCTGTCAAGCGTCAACGTAGCTGGAAGTCTCCAGGCGGCCACTTATCGCAAGTGATGCACTACGGGTAAACTCTTCTTCGCCTCTACATACACAGGTTACAAGGTCTCACGAAGTGTTTTCGTCGCGACGTCAGTAGGGCCGTTCATGTCTGATCCTGATAGGTGCGCTGTCGGGGCGCGAATTTTGGCAGCGCTAATTTTATGGTTTGGTTTTGTGCCATAAAAGTGGAAGACAAACACGGATATTTCTGTTTTTTGCTCTGTCCAGGTTGTTTCAATGCTGTACATAATTTGCAATAAATATACGAGGAAATGTGTGGTTCTCCATAAAACACATTTTAAACATAACTAAAGGCGTGAAAGTTGCTTCGTTTGGGAATATCTGGAAAATAAATCATCACATATTTTGCAAGTTTGCCCTTACTACTTTTAATTACAGGCTTTAGTTCAATCGGGACATAGATGATGGGCTTTTTTAAACTTTTTTATGCTTCGTAAATCGGCCACCATCGACTTTTGGTTATCATGTATGGAAATATACCGCAATCCAAAAGGTTGCATATGAATCTTTAGGAAAATAGAAGTTGAAACCTTTATCCCTTAACTTTTTTTCAGGTCTATGTGAGCTTTTCCAATTGCGTTACTTTGACCTGCAATATCTTTGGAAATAACCTTATATGAAGTAGATTTTATGCAGCATTAACGTTTGTTTTATTTCAGTACAAAATTACGTCCGAGGTCTTCCTGGGAACAAAATTTGACCACAAAAAATGGTCGCGACATTTTGGCCAGAATTATGAAACGATGAGTTGAAATGAGGGCTCTTCCTTCTGAAACTTTTGAGGCATTTTTACATAGGACCTGGCACAGCGCTCCTATATAATACCATTTGTGCTGCAATTCAGAAAATTTAGTAACGCTGTGACACGGACAGGATCTCGACAGGGTGTTTACCCGTACCCTGCATACTTTATTTCATCTTTTAGTTTACTCTAAATGCTCCTGTTTGAGATGTGCTACGAAAAGAGATATACATCTTGTGAGCTAAATTTTTCACCAAGAAATTGGCCTGCACTCAGTGTGCATGAAACGAACGCAACCAATATTGCACTAAAATAATGATTTATTTTGAGGCCTGTTTCGATTCCTTCATCAACGCGCGGAAGAGGGATACGCTAATACGGTGATATTTTTATGTATGGCTACGTGCCGATAGTTTTCATAGGTTATCTTCTGATCAAATTCAAAAAAAGTTCCTGTTTAAATCTTCAGCTTCGATGCCCAAACACAATTAGGCTATGAAAATATTCAGGTGCTTGGCTTGGAATACACTATTTCTATAACCGAAACAATATTCCGTATAAGAGAGCAGTCTTGAGTTGCGTTTGGCCATGTTTATGGATACGGTTGTCTCAAATGGAAAGTTTGGTAAGAGAAAAGCCGTCACCCTTCCCTCTTAAGTTGACTGTTTCGTGAGTTCGGCTGGCCCGCAGAGCGGCACGACCGGGTGGGCGAATAAAACATTGTATCAAAATAGTTAAAACCCAATCAGACAATCATTACCAGATAAAAATTTGTTCATAAAGAAAAGCGCATCCACCACCTATTATAAAAGCTGCCCTGTCCTCATGAATTGTAAGGTTGGTTTTTTCATGGCCCAAGAACTAGCATAAATGCAAGGTTGTCTAAAAAAGAATACACAAACAGTGATAGTCTCATTTTTCTTAACCAAGGATGGAATGATACATATAAGTTTATTATAATTTAGATAACAAACACACATTCTGCCAACGTGATTGTCACAGTAAACAACGGGTGATAGGAAGTGTATGATAACTATAGTTCCAAGGTGGTGCCTTTGTCCTTTCTGATACATCCTTGAAGCGTTTTCTCAGCCACATTTAGAACTCGTTAACACAGCCCTGAAGTTTGATATGAGCTGATGGTTATATGACACTTTTTTGCACGTTGTTTTATAGGCGCAAGTTCAGTGGTGAAGGTTTCGTCGGAATCTCACTGGAGACCAGACCGCGAATCCCAAAAATATTTCGTCTCGCACTGCCGTAGTCAGCACGTTTCCTGAGTAAGTTTTTTTAAACCGCGTCACAATGACGGAAAGGTAAGAAACAAATGGCCCATGCACTTCGTTAACCAGCGAATGTAGAACGTGCGGTTCTTTAAACTTTCTCTGTATATACATTGCGTGTCTGTGGTATCTTTTTTTGTTCCCGTTTATGCTAGGTGTGCCCTTTATCGTAAACTACCAGCTCCGCGAAGGATAGAAGTGATGCCTGACCCACCCATTTCAGTGGAACGTGCGGCTAGTATTCGCCATTGCAACGTGGACGCTGCTCTGCCCGCAAGAATCAGGCCCTGCACGCCCTTGTTGCTTGAGCTGTGATCTTCACGCAGTAGCTCGCTTTGCGCGCGCTCCGCAGCGAGCAGACTCTTTATGCCGCCTGCAAATGCGCCGTTCCAACTTGATTCATTCTACGGTTTAACGCGCCAATGCAAGGCAGGCGATGAGGCGCGCCGTAGTAAAGGCCTCCGGAATAATTTTAACCACCTCGGAATCTGTAACGCCCGCCAAAATATCATAAGCATGGGCGTTTTTGCTTTTCATCTCCACCAGAAAAGCGGCCGCCGAACCCGCGTCCTCGTGCTCAGCAGCACAACGCCTTAGCCACTGAGCCACCGCGGCGGGTGGCCATTCAAACCTACCGGAGTTGGAATATGCTACAGTTTAGTTGCATCTTCTTCAAACATTTAAAATCTCTCTCCCAGTGCTTCTAACTCCTCTCTAACGTGGTGTTTTAGCGAAGACACGTACCGTTGCAGCGGATGAGTTTTCTGCGTAAACAGGACCGCTGCATTGTTTAAAGCTTGGTTTCAAAAGATTTCGCAAATTCCAACAACTTTGTCAACAATCTTTCAAGGCATTAAAAGACTTTGTACCACGGAACGAGCATCAGTAACCATAATAGCCCACCACGCAGAATTGTTGTTTGGTAAATTTCGAATATTCAATGAAATGTTTACGCCAGTCATGATAAAACCCAGTAGGTTGTAATGGTCTGCGTCATAATCACTTATCAATGATGTTTAGGCAAAAATATATTCACGCAAGGTTGCGCTCACACACAAGACACTCTCACACTCATGCCGGAGCTGTCGTAGGTGGGGATTACTTGACACAGAGTTAAGTTTCAGTACCTCTGCGTATTTGCATTGCTGCAATGGTAGTAAAAGTGGTCATATACATCTAAAATGTCGTCGTCTTTTTTCCGGCGACTAGGGAGTGCAAAGTGTTCCTCAGCGTTGTAGACGTCCACCACATCAACTGGCAAAGCATGCACTAACATGCGCAACGGTTCAACCATATTGAAGCTGCAGGAGTTACTTAAACGTGAACACTGAAGGACACATCACCACGCGTTTGTACAAGGTTTGAAGTTTTTTATTTACATGCTCTATTGTGTCTTTGCACTGTGCTAGTAGTAGACATTGTCATATGCATCTATGTAGTCGTATTTCTCATGCCAGACATTACATGGGCGGTAACCCTCGACGACAGCGCTGGAGGTTTTTTTACCAACGCCTTAGGAAGCGCCCATTTGGAAAAGTTGAGTGGTAGTCCCGCCACAACAAAAAAAATTGTTGCTTCAGGAGTTCTGCTTTTCACGCTTCACATGCCTAATGCGAAAATGCACTTCGGCAAATTAGGTCCTCACCGATGTGCTCAGGACAAAACTATTGGCTATTACGAAGTAAGAGAAGTGGGAAAGTAGACGTGAACGAAGAGCAAAATCCCCGCAGCGTGTGTGGATTTCGATACGTAGGAAACTTTCTGGGAAGGGAGACGAAATGGCTTTGACGTCGCCGCACATACTTTCCAACTGGCACCAGAGGAACAAATTTGGTTTCCGAGTGGACCACTTCCGCAAGCAAAACTGGAGCATCAGCACGCAAATGACTGAGATATGAAATAACTGTGTTTGCAACAATATGCCCACAATTTAGCACATTAAACACAATACTTTTCGCACTGCGCAGCAGTTTTTAAGGAAAGGGATTGTTTTCTGTTCCGTCGATCGAAACACGTACACATTAAACATGATTTGGGAATGGGCACAGCAGCTGCAGTGTTCAACTGATCGTGTTTCTGTTATGACGTCCCAAATATATCGCAATTTCACCTGCTCGGCAAGGTTTCCCGTTAGCAAACTGTGCACATAATTCTGCTCAGTCCTAGTAGAATATTTTATTGGTTCGCGGTAACTGTAAAATACTGTTATTCGGGTTTGAGCATATTCTTTTCGCATATTTGTTTCTTGTTTTTCCCAAGATTTACCCGTACCGTTTCTTTTTGCAACTTGCATTTTGCCGCCTGTATGTGCGTTTTCGGTTGTACCATCGATACTTTTCCATGTTATTTCCTGTTCTTTTGTTTTTATGAGGTGTTATTTCTCTCTGCAAATCCCAACAACGGATCTGCTTAACTTGCGCATGTCTATTCCGAAGTTTCCCACTGACAATTCTTCCATTCATATGTCGGCAGGCTCACTCACGAGTGCACTCCCACACCCCCACTCACCACCAATGAGTGAGTGAGCCTAGCCATCGTTCTGGACTGGCAAGTGTGAGCACGAGTGAGTGCGAGCCCCTTGCGCAGTGAGTCCCGCTCACCAGTAGCGAGTGCGAGCGCCAGTCGCGGAGAACCACGCTCACCACTCGCGAGTGCGAGAGCAAATCGCAAGGATCCGCGCTCACCACTCGTGAGTGCGAGTGCCACTCGCCGTGAGCCCCGGTAAGCACTCGCGAGTGCACTCGCGCTGATCGCGCCATTTGTGAAGCCTACCGCGGCGAGCGCCCCTATTGCGCTTTTCCCCGCTGTTGGCTATTCGCCGCAGGACCCGCTTCTTGTGATGGTTGTTAATGGCTGGATTGCTTTCAGCTTCAGAAATATATCATCAGTGAGGTCATGTTATGGGGCACCTTAGATTTAATTCTCTCGTTGCGTGCTGATTATTGCACTAATACTGTTCGGTTACATGACTAATGGAGGGTCTGGTGACAGCGAATGGTCAGAGGGAGTGAGAGCGAGTGCTGATGCGGTTGGTGAGCATGACCTGTGAGGGTGAGTCTGAGTGGGTGCGTGAGGAAAAATATATTTTTCTCAGTTTTGCCGAGGTATGCCCCATTTGCTTTTTACCAAATTTTTTGTTAAATTATCCCATCTTAATTGTGAACTACCTCGTTGCTTTTTTCCATGCTGCATCGACGCCCTCGAAGAAGCTATCTTGGCTTCATCATCATAGCTGGTTGTTGGCGCATAGCCATGCATTATCTCGAACATTTACCGCTAGTTTAACTTGATCACAACAGCTGCGACTCTCTCACAAACGACGATAATCTTCTGTATGTTTCCTGCTATTTGTCTGTGGATTAAAAATTCTACCAAGTGTTCTCTCTCCTCTTGTGGTTCACTGTAGCATTGAATACGCCCCCTAGTGAGCTCCATGAAGCTTTCTTCTGTCCTTTTAACTTCGTTTAACTCTTACACATATCACTTATTGTCCAAGAGGTTCTCTAGTAATACAGCTAAGCTTCCCTCACTAGATATGTTGCATGCGTTGAACGTTGCCAGGGTCAATTTCCGAAGGTTGCCTGTAAGCACCCACAGATTCTTAGCACCCTCAGCTGTATCGCTGTTCTGACCGCCACCGTGGACAGTTGCTGGGTACCGTGGACATGTTTTGTGAGTAGAACAATCAGCTGTTTCTTTTTATTTAAGGATAATTTTTTAGATATGGAGAGGCACATTACTGAACCCACCAGAAGACCGAGGGACTATATTGTGATGGTATTCAGTTGCGAAATCGTGGCTTGCCGTTTCTGTACAAGCGAGGCCACATTAAATATACATGTCCCAGGATGTAAACGCTTGATCGCATATTTAGTGTCTTGTTTTGGTGCCGGGTATCTTTAAGCTGCACATTGGATCCTTTTCTTCAGGTTATGCTACCAGAAACTGGCACCCTCTCATGATTACACCACTTGCTCCGCTAAATAACTGTTTTAAATATTCTTTTTTCACACGTGCCATTGTAGATTAGAATGACCTGGCGAATGATGTTGTTTCACTAAGTTCATTATCCTTATTCGAGTCGCACTTGCTTTGATTGATGTTGTTGAGTTTTGTTTCTATTGCCCGCTATCGACTATGTTTCTGTATATTTCTATTTCATGTTATGTACTCGTTACAAAGATGTAACCCAACCTGCTAAGGTGTTGTTACGAGATGGCAGTATCTACAAATAAATAATAAATAAATAATACGGGAAAGACACGTGTGTTATTTGTTTTGTTTTATAAACGTTCAAACCAAAGAAACGCAAACATTCTCTCATTATATGCCTTGTAGGAGCAAGGTAAAAAGTTAAAATGGTAAAACACCGGCGGTTTATGCAAAGAAGTTTGCAACAAATATTCAAAAATTAAAGCTAGCTGTTAAGTGCAGCAAACTGCATAAAATAATCCAGCTTTGAGAAGGAGAAACACACTCCGCTAATTCAGCAACTAAAGGCTCTCTAGACAGACTGTTGATCGGCAAACGTTATCTTGGTGAAAACACCTTTCAACCTTTCCCCTTATCTTCATGGGTGAGAACTATCGTTATATTGGTATTAAGAATGCCTTTTCTAAGCTCAAATGTGGGCATGGTCGTTTCCTTCGCTCATCAACGTATCAACATGCCTGCATCGACGAGAAAGAATAAGACATAATAGATTTACCCACTGCTACGTTTTGCTGATCGAAGCCATTTTTTCTGAAATATGAAGCAGGAATCTCAACGTTTTAACCTGAAACGTTGCGTGTACGAGGTTGCCGGTCCGTGCGTTTTACACAAGATTTCTGACCTGTTTGAAGGGAAGTAGTCGATAGAAACGTGTACCAAAATTCGAATGAGTTACTTAGTTTGTGTGTAACCTCATCAGAAATGCACGTCGCTTTACTCCGCCGCCCTTTAGGATGGAAACATTGCACATATCTACACAAATACTCGACCAAAAAAGGCGACGCCGCTACTGAAGTAGTAAAACGTGGCAGTTATTTTCTCCATGTCAGTACCCTCGTATGTACACACTGGGCTCATTACACCGATGAAGAGTTTGTTCCCTCGATTCAAATCGACGTGCTGAAAACGCCCGAATCTTCTTAACCGCATCGCCCTACTTTGCCAGCTCTCTCTGAAGGCTTTATCTTTTTCTTTTGATAGTCGTTGTTTGTTCCGGTCGTGTCGCAAGTGGACGGAAAGAGTTCCTACACAGCAGCACCTTTTTATGTAGTTCCCTACTATCTCGCATCAGATATGCAGAAAAGACATTGTCTAAAACTACACACCACGCATAACATGATAAATTGTGCAGAGGCCGGGCACTTTGAGCGGCGTGGGAGGGACTAAACAGCGATGGAAGTAGCCTAACAAACATCACAACCAGATGTAACGCGTGCAAAATACATTGCGAGTGAAGCAAAGAAACGCGGCCACCCAGTAAGGGCCAAACCATCAAGGCCAAAAAAAAAAACATACGGCGCAAGGCCTCCAAGAGAAGCTCAAACACCTTCCCCGGTGCAGCCAGTGGCAGCTCGGAAAGAATTTGCACTTAGGAGAAATACCAAACCGCAGGCGCGTTAAACGAGGTCATGTCAACACAGAGGCACCAGCTTATCGTTTTTGGTCACTCTAGGCGCGTGGCATGGCCGAGCCTCTTCCCCACGAATGCTCCGTTTGAGAGATGACTGGCATGGGGCGCGGCAATGCGTACACATATGCAATTCAGTGTGAGCTTCGTGTTCTGTCAGAGTTTGATAACTTTTGGACATAGTGGAAAGCTACAGAAAAGAGCAACAACAATGACAAATAGCAAGAAAGGGAAGACCACAAAGGAAGCATGACGCGGCATGGCAGCGTGGCTTCCCGCTTGCGCGTTGTCAGGAGATTTAGGAGTGCAGTTTTCGCGGACTGGGCGCCTAAATTCAACCGGACTCAGCGGCGAAAGACGTAGGAAGCTTGAGGACGTATTGGAATATCGTGTGAGTGTACATTACGCAAACAGTATATGTCAAAAGTTAAAACAAGTGCTGTGAAAAGCGTCGCCAGAAATGAACCTTACAATTGGATATGCCGAGACATTAGAAGTGCGAAAGGAGAACGTCTACTTTATAAGTGTTTCTCAGTGTACTCAGGTTCTTGACAATTTTCTCAATTAAAAAAGTACTGGTAGAATTGGCTGAGCATAAAATATTACCTATAATATTTTTAACTTGAATTTTTCTGCTACCGCTGATGTGGCATTTATTGTTTTCTCGGTGCTGAAGGGACGGCTAATGCATTGGTCCTACTAGTCCCATTAGCGGAGGTTGCTCATTTTTCTGCGTTTTTAATCACGATTGCGAATACTCAGGTATTATTATGTACACTATGACATACCGATAAGCGCTTTGGGCATTCCAAATACCACAAGTAAAAACTTCAATTAGAAACGTGTGACCTTCCAGGATATTCAACGTGTGGAGAGAAATGACTTCCTTTTGAAACAGCCGGGAACGAAGCAGACGTTTTGCAAAAAAAAGCAAGAGAGAAGCGGTAGCGCCGAAAATATGTCAATTTCTTTGGCATTGAAATAAGGTGGATCTGTAATAAAGGGACACTGAAGTGATTTGTAAACATTGCGGGATTACTAGCGCAGATTGTAGTTCGGAGTCCGTAGGCATTGTTTCGACTACTCTGGCCGCGTTTACGCGAATTTATTTAGTAGAAAAATCAATTCGAAAATGCTGTCCTCATCTCTTTACGCTCGCCTATTTTCTGTGGCGTCAGCAGGAGATGAGCTGGAAAATGGCTGCGCTACTGCACGGTTCGCCGGCCAGCCGACCTACCGATCGAATCAGTCGGCCCAGCGTTTCGTCCGCCGGCCGCCGACGGGTCGTCGCTATTCGCTCGCTCAATTGAAACAAAGCCACAACACCTTTGTGAATGAAAGAATGTGCCTTTCCTTACGTTGTTAGTTTGTACACTGTGTCAAACTCAGAGTCCGGGTCGCTCCACACAAGCGCTGCACAAGTGCACATGCGACGCTTCGCTGACTTTACGCTAGTAGGAAAATCTAAGGCCAAATGAAGGCGGGAGAAGAGTCAGCGAAGTCAATATAGGTACTAAGAAAATAAAATCACCTGAAACTTTTACCGTACAGCGCAAAACTAGGGAGCAGGAAGCACTTTTTGCGCTGGGTAAACAAGCACAGCGGTCAGCAGCACGACCGCACATCTGCGAACGCTTTTCCGTCATAGAATTGCTAGACCTGAGATATTGTGGAAGTTTGGGGGACACTTACTGCAGGAGTCATATAGAACGAATAGTCACATAAAGTACTTAAAATGCTTAAAATAAATGAAAGTGTAAACTGGTCATACATCATAAACCTTATATATCCGAGCCGGCCGTGGCCTAGCGGTCTGAGGCGATGGATTTTGTTTTGAAAGTCGCAAGTTCGAATCCCCGAGGATACATGTATTTTTTTTTTTGTAAGTTGATTTTTTCGTTTGCGGCCGATGTTTTCTGAACTGAGTTCACCATTTTTGGGCCGTAACGTTCACTGCTCCACGAGCGAGATCGCAGAACGCGCGCATACTGACAATGACGAGCTAGCGAGTTCTCGTTGGCCTGCTTTTAGCACAAGCACCGACTGCTTGCGGGCAGTGGGCCCAGGCCTGAATCAGCACACCCTTGGCCTGGTGCGAACTAGCTTTTTACGAACAGACATGAGTGAGGCAAGCTCCGAATATGCGGGAAAAGCGCATGGCATTTGAGAGTCTGCGGTGACGCGGAGGGCGTTCATCCACTGCGTAGGCCTCGTCTAGTGATTTCTACGATTTAAAGCCGCCCTGGGAGGTTTATCTTAGACATTTGACAGCCGACAACATGGCAGAAGCGCGGTACGGCGATAATTGAGAAATCGAGAATGCCCATCCAACAACGCCATAAGATGTCAAGCATGTTGTTTTACAGAACCGAAACCGAAACCGAAACTTTTGATTGCTAACCTTGGGCATCGTCCAATCACGGTGCCCCCCCTCCTGACGTCACAGCCTTTAGTTGGTGCGGCCGCCGCAAACCGCGCATAGTAGTTTTTCTTCTTTCGCGCTTTGTAAAATAATTACCGATTTGTCAACCGGATAAACGATGAATAGTGCGTAATTTGAGCCAGTCTACACAGTGCAAGCAAAAACGGGAGCTTGACAAATTCACTTCAGTGTCCCTTTAAGTACACAGCAATACGCGGAACAAGTGGTGGAAAGTAACGCGAAGCAAAAATTAGGTTTAGGCGAATGCTTGCGAAACGAATTCGTGGTATTAAATTTTTTCCCCAAAATTAGGCTTTCTAAAGGATACAGATACCTCAACCACAGCGTTTGCCAGCCATGCTCACTTGGGAGAAATATTTCGGTTCCCGCGACAAAAAGACTCAGGCGTTGGTTATACGCACGGTCGTTTCGCTGCATGGCGAAACGGATGCCCACATTATAGGTATTTAGTATTTGATCCGTGTTTTAAGAAGAACCTAATATGTTGAAGCTTCTTACAGTGTAGCTGTGGTCTACCATGTTAAGTTTAAGGGCAAAATCTTATTAAATGACAGTCTCTTTTGTGTGTGTGTAAAATACTAGCTGAAAATATTTTTTTACTTTTTTAAAGCTTGTCCTAGCAAAAAAAAGCTTCAACACAATTTCTGAAGGCTTTACGTACATGATAGAGAAAAGCAAACACAATTTCATTTATGAGCTGACTAAGAGACGTTATACACATTCAATTTCGAAACAAAACTCGTTGACCTACGACGGAATTCAAAGAACGAATCCGCCGTCCCTGGGGTATGATTTGTTCATAGATAGAGCTGATTTCTTTTATTTGCGTTCAGTGCGTTTTATAATAAAGATATCAGGGACTGGTGAATTTCCAAAGGCGTTAAAAATGTGGTTCCAAAATATTACTATTTAACTAAGTGTTTTTATATACAACATTGTTTATCTCTCCCTTCCTCGAAGCTAAATGATCAGGGGTGGTCTATGTTCTCGGCTTTGCAATATCGGGGTTAGAGGTAAGCTGGCAACACAGTTGGCAGGTCCAGAGGCCTTATTTAGCGCAAATGACATTCCGACGTTCACCTTGCCAGCCATTGAAGCTAACACTTCACTTTCAATATCAGTTATTTGTATTAAAATTTGCCATGCCATTTTGAGTTTTTTCAGCTATATATATATAGTTACCTCGGCAAAGAAAACTAGAGAAAATAGAAAGGACCCCACCGTGACGTTGTGTAAATATGTTAAGGACACGAGTGAGGTCTATGCCTAACGATTAAGCGGGTGAGAGTATCTACAATAAAGTTAAAGCTTTATGAATCTTCTTAGCCTACACTACCTTCTGCAAATTCGAAGCAGAAATTCGCCATTCATGGGTAAGCACAATACATGCTCCGGGCAAGAACCAGATACGTCAGCGGTCATCATAAACGAAACACAAAACCCACTGTCGATTAACATTTAACTCGCAAAAGCCACCTCCATCCGCCACACAGTTCTGGCCGTTCTTGTATTTGGTATTGCAGCATGCTTTATTCCACTACAGTTACCCAAAAGCAAACAAGCGTAGCTTACTCTTATCAGCAGCATTAGTGAGGTGTGCAGGGCAGGCATACAGGGGCTCGAGGGAAACAGCGCTGCTGCAAGAAGGGTGACGGTCAATGTTTTGGCAAAGTGGAGGTGGACCCAAACTTCTCCTATCCGTAATATTCCAAAAGATGCCAGTTTACGTTGACGTTGAGAGCAGTTACGATACATTGATTAATATTAATCCGCGTTGAAAGTGGCTGCTGGAAGAGATGGCGACATGAAGAATCCGCTCATAAAGTGTCTCTACGACAGAACCAAGAATATTTTCTAGCAGTTGCGTTTAAAGACGAAGCGAACTTCGGCACTCTCATAACACTGCGAAGTAATGTAAACTTTGCCAAGCTGGGGTTTAGGTTATGATCCACTAAACAGGCAGGAAATTGCGATCGAGCTAAGCTGTTGCTGGAGATGGTATATCCACCTAGCACTCTAAACGCCTGCCCCCCCCCCCCCCCCCCCTCCAAGAATATATTGGCTCCGCTATTAGAAGTACATCACCGCTTGACAAATATTTGCCCGCCAGCCGTGTGAAATATCAGGGCACGTGCCGGGGTGTACTTGGTCGTTTCAAGACAGCCCAGGAAATTTCTCAACAAAAAACGGCAATATATAAGCCTGGTTTTCTAGGTGACAAATACACCAACCGAAGTTCAAGTCAAGGAGTGTTGTGTGAAGGGCAAGTCTGAAATATATAAATCAATAATCAGTAAAACTAAAACGACCTGTCGGTTAAAATTTACGCTTATCGCGCAAACGTTTTTTGAAACCCTCCAAAGCTATCGGAAATGTGTCTCAATCAAACTGGAAGTGTCAAAAATAAATTCAAGTGTTCCGGTGATAGAGATCATTTTGTTTCTATGTGCGCAGAGTTGGTGACGGAAATATTTATTAATTTCAAGTAGCCTCAATCGCACAAGCATTCAAGAGGGGAGTGGGTTTCGAAAAAAAAAACTACAAGTAGCAAGTAACAAAGCAGCAAGAATGTAACATAGAATACATATACTGGTAGTACAAACAAAAAAATTACATAAAAATACGCTAGGGGTTCTTCTGGATAGATCTGTAGAAATACAGGCATTGTACACAACAAGCGCAAAGCATTTGCCGGCTACAAAGCAAACTACACAATATTTACACAGTACTAGTTCAAGAATTGTGCGAAAACCTGCGCTCAACAACTGTTATTAAAGAGAAAATGAAAATGATCAACAAACAATAACAACAACACGAACAGAAATAAATTCATGTGGAATCACTACACCCAAAAAAGGTGAACAACGATCGGCGAAAAAGATGTAAATCCGCTATTGATGCTATATCACTGGGAAGGTGCTTCCATTCGGTCGAGGTTTGCGGCAAGAAAGAATAAAAGAAAAAGTTCGTGTGGCGAACATGTTTGCGACTTTGTAAGCGTGGTCAACACGTGAAGAGCGATAACATGGCCTTGCAATTATTTCACGGGCTAAAGACTGGTGGTGATAAATTTTATTCAATAAGCATAGACGGAGCACTTTTCTTTGTAATGACAAGAGCAGCAGTTGCAGAGTTAACTTCATTTGTGTAGCGCTAGCAGTTCTGTTGTAGTTTGAAAAGACAAAACGGGCAGCGTCCTTCTGAACAAGTTCAAGGGTGTATTGCAAAGATGTTTGATTCGGATCCCAGATTGAGGCGGCATATTCTAATTTTGGTCAAACAAGAGTTTTGTAGAATACCAGCTTTAATGAAAGGGCTTTACGGAAATTTTGCTGAAGGTAGCCTAATGTGCGGTTGGCATTACTGGTTATGTATTCGATGTGTGCTTTCCATAAGAGAGTTGAAGTTATAGTCACTCCTAAACAGCGATAAGATGAGACGGCTTCCAACTGGGTGTCACTAAGGTTATATACTGAATGTGGTTCGTTTTCGCGAGAAAACTGCATTAGTTTGCATTTGTCAGGGTTTAGTTGCATTTTCCAAGTTTCTCCTCAACGCAGGACACCATCAAGATCTGACTGCAGCAAAAGCTGGTCAGTATCATAATGGTATTGCTTTGAAAGTGGCGGCATTGTTTCCGACCTTCATTCTTCTCAGGGGTCCATTTTTGCCCAAAGTACACTACTGATAACCGACCAGAGATAGTGGTCCTGTAAAGGTTCGACGGTGTGTGTAAATTATGCGCGTCCGACGAACTGGAGGCAGATGAGCTATATTATCGCATTAACCGCGATCGCTGTATTCACCACTTTGTAGCTTTAGTGTACACATGAAAAAGTACTTCACATCTTAGTACAGCGATGAGTAACATTTACGCGTTAGTATTGCTAGCAGCATAAATAGAAGGAGGGTAGATGCGAAGTTATATAGTGTTCATAGGAATAAGCTAGTTAATACAATACCAGGCTATGCTGTAGCGCGGGTAATATTTCTAGTGTTTGTCGGGCTGGCTTTATCAAATATCCTATAGCACAGGAACAGATGTAATTGCATTGCGTTTAGACAATAAAGCCTTCAGTGCGGATACTGGCTGAACTGCCCCAAAGAGTTGATCTCCCGCCGATGGGCCCGAAGTGCTGCTTTTGTTCACGGATCTGGGAACACAAAGGGCAATAAAGAGAGAGGTGGTTTGCGTAGTTTTTACCTTAAATTGCGATATTCTGAAGATCATTTATTTTTCTCTTTCTCACTTGCTGCGCTACCCGTTTGCTTCACTCTTTTTAAACATCGTGATTTAAATAGGCCTGCCAGGATTGCCAGCCTTGTTTCTTGTTTACTTTTCTATTTCTGACTGCTTATTAAGAACACGGTTCATAGCAGCATCTTGTGTCATTGCTATAAAAATTACAGACGCATGCGGTATACTTTCTAACCTAGGAAGTTTTTAAACTGTTTCTTTAGCGTTCGCTTCATGCAATGCGGGCGACAAATAACCACCTTTAAACTTTCACCACTTGGCAAAGCGAGGCATGGAAAGAAAGATTTAGAAGAGTTAAGGAAAAAATAGATCAGACTGCAGGTTCATCAGACGCAGCAGATGAATCCGTCCTGTCCCCGTTCCGCCTTTGAGTGGAGTAGACTTTTGTACCTTTGTACCTGCACAATCTGTCTTTTGGACATTTGAGGCTATCTTGAATCTCGATAAAAGAGGAACGTAAGGATGTGATTCTAGGTTTTATGTGTCCCGCAAGCGTTGGTACAAAATACAGGTAGCGTGTGATGAACACTTTTTTAGCAGGTCCCAGGGCGTCAATCTCGGAGCACATAAAAGAGAAGCCGATGGAGCATAAAAGCAGCTTGAATGAAAACGCGCGTGACAGCGAGCATTGAATGACACAACAGCGTAGCTGCGTTATTAGATGACAAAGATGGTAGCAGCGACTGGCTATAGACCACCAGAAGTAGTTTCGAATATGGAGGCCGACCTGGGTCAGCTGTGAGCTCACACTGAACCGTTTTCGCAGAGTCGAACGCAACATCGTCCGCGTCTCTAGGGCCACTTACTTGACAGTCCGCAAATTTACTCTCCGTCGTGTTGTGGTGGTATAGGACTTTATTCCTGATATTTTCAGGGTGTTTCCTATTGCTTCTACAGAATAAACCCGATATTCACGTTTTCTTTAGTTACGGGGTTATATCATCGCTAGCGGAATCAGCTTACTCACCCTTCGCGTATGTTAATGGTTCTCTAGACAGAAAGAAAATATTTTTCTGACGAACAGGAGCATGTCGCAGAACAACGAAAATTGGCATGCTATGTTCGCTTGGGAAACGAGTGACAAAATGGCCACAAAGGCACAGGTCCCCCAAAAGCCGAGGCAAATAAAGGCCTCACTCCTTTTCGATCGCTCCACATTGACGCAAGTCATCTCTACAAACAAACAAGGCCGGTCAATCCATTCCTTGCTAACGTCATTCCTCCTTCAATTTGAAAAGAGGATTGCATTTCCGGCAGTCTAGACTAACAAAGCGCCACAACCGTTGCATCCCAATTGTGAAGAGAGGCGCGCGCCGCAAATATTTGTAAGTTGAGGAGCCTGCACACAAGCACGATCATTGCGCTTTTTAAGAACGTTTTTTTTTCTGATGAAAAACAAAAAATCTTCAGTCTAGAGCTCTAATGTCATGTCACCCACTCCTTACATAGGAAAGAAGGGGTGGCTTTCACACAGGATGCTGCAAGTTCCTCGAAGGCCAGGTTTGGCGTTGGCATAAAATTAGGTAAGGGTGCCATCAACATACGGAGGGGAAAATGTTGCATTCGGGTGCTTTTCATAAAGATGGGTTGTTAGTATACGCCGCAAGAAATCATCGAGTAGGGCTCACCAGCAGCATGTTGACGAAATTTTCAATTTGATAATGGTTATTTGACGTAATTGGAATCCCCATTATTCTCTTGCCTTCAAGAGGAACTTGAGGCCGGAATCATGAATCTGACATCCCGTAACACCCTTTCGTATGGTGTTTTTTTATGCTGACTGCGTCGTCTTTTGCTTGCCAATTATGCACTCCGTGGGCAACAGCAATCTGGACAACACCAAAAACCCCAAAAGGATTAGCGTTCGTCTCCATTACCGACATTTACTGTGTATTGCAATGCAGCCCCATGGAACATGTGCAGCCGATTCAAACAGCACCTCCCCTGGACGGAATAGAAGCTGCCTCCCTCGCGTTACGAAACACGCGTCTATACGATTTATTTGTCCCTGCATTTCGGGCGCATAAAATTTACGTTGGGGTATTAGCGCAAGCCTTGGATTTAGACTTTGCCATGGTTTATAGCACGTGCAAACACGGTCCACTTTGGGAGTGATGTGCAAGCCGGCGGACGAACCGATGCGGGACTGCTATTCATGCTAAAGTTTGAACGCCAAGCTTGCAAATAAATTTGAGGTTGTGACACATGGAGCCGAAACTTGGCGCCTACTAAACACCTTGAAGGCAAACGTAGGTCGGTCAACGGGCCATGAAATAATGAATTATCGTAGCAACACTAGAGAAAGAAAACGAGCTTCCTTGATCAGAGAACAACCAAGAGTGGAAGATATATTTCAAATAAAGCAAAAAAACTTGAATTACGCTGGCCACGCGAAATGACAGTCGGTGTACTACCATGGTGACAGAGTGCACACCAAGAGACAGGTTCAGATAAAAAGTAAGTCCAATTACTCGGTGAGAGATAAAATAAGGAAATTCAGGGGCAACGAATAGAATGGGGCGGCTTGGGACAGGAGCGGTTGGAGGTCGATGGAAGATGCCTTAGTCCTGCAGCGGACCTAGTTGGCGGTTGTTGTTGTTGTTGATGATGATAATGCAGCATCACGGTGTCCGACGAAGGCTGTTTCTCCAGCCTTGCACCTCTAGAGGAAGCTGCACCATTTTTTTTGTTATGGGATTCACTGAGTGAAAAAACCTGACGAAACCGAAAGCAATATTCTCTGCTGTGGTGAATTACGAGTACTTGTTTGAGTGTGCGCCGCTTAATCTGTACCACTATACTATCTCTAATTTATGTTTTTTATTTAGAAATGCAATTATGGTGGAATTTCTTCCTTCTACAAAATCCTTCATACTTTCCTGAAATACTCTTAAAATCTAGCGACCTTTGACGGTTTCACAACATGTCAAGGTTCTGTGCCACATAAGGTAAATATAAGCATGAACCTTTGCCAATGTTTTCTCGCCAGAGCGCTGGATTCGCCATGAGTGCAAAATGAGGATATTCAGCTAAACCTTCACAGACAAAAAAAGCTTTCCGCCACTGCTGGCCAACACATCTCAGCGATTCATTGTCAAACGTCCCAGCTCTGGCATTCGACCATCTAAAATCTTTTGCTTGCAAACATTTTTGATTCTCGGGATCCCGGAGAGGCCTGGTTGTAATTTTGGCCGCGAAAAAGATTTTTCTCCACGTGACAAGACTTCAAAATTATCAAAACGACATCAAATTTATCAATTTATTTAGGATTATAAGAAATTTGTAAATTATCAGATGTAAATGCGAAACTCTGGTTTGGAACACGTGTTTCGTTGTTTCTTCAGTAAGTGCAAATTGGATGTCAGAACAAAATATTTTGCCGCCTTTTTGTGCTGGACAAATACAACTGAAAGAATTTCACTTCTGCGGTTTTGAAGAAGTATAGCGAACAAAAAAACTGAAGGAATCTTACAATAATGCCTTAGAAATAAAGGTAGCGAAGCTGTACGCAACCTTCACGACCATCGCGGCGGTTAAAGCCCACGATTGCAGCTGATTCGCTTCTTCTTCGCTGCCGCAACGACCTATGTTCCATCATTGCTGCTTTAGAGTGAGCTTCCGTCATTTCTTTGGAAGTAGTTGTCCTTTACCATCAGCTTGGAGGGGCGTACGCTATGACGTGGTTTTCTCATTTCTAGCAAGTATTACGATTACGGCTAACGCTGGAGCATTTCGCGTACTGAGCAAGTATCGCCTTAATTACGGCGAAAACACTGGAATTGTTTTGGCAATCTGGGCTAATCTACTTAAGAGAGCATGCTTGGCTTGGCAAACGTGGCCGAAGACGCTGGGCGATTGCCACCACTCACACCGGCATTTTATTGATATTTTTTAATCTGGCGCATATCTCTATGCGGGTATGTTTGGCTTTGACGAACGTGTGCAGGGGACGCTGGGCGCTGTCGCGAGGAACGCACACTAGGCATGTTGTTGGGTTTGTTAACTACGGGGAGGTCGCCGCAATGCCCGCGCTCACGTGTGGGCACTCGGCAATTTATTGGTACTTTAAACTGCGAACGTGAAAAATTACGATTTGCTAAACAGCGGCGCGGGTAAAATTTTAAGATCAAATTTTAGACTACGTGAGGTACCTTGTTTTAAAAAAATTATGGCAGGTAAAACCAGCGTTTTCAGGAAACAAACATCAAAATCCGCAAAAATTGCGTTTTTGTCGTATATTTTGTCCACATTTTGCTGTGTGGGAATCCTAATAAAAAAGCGTAGTATAGTTTACTGAATACACTTCAGGTTGAAGGTTTATGTCGCCAGGATAGTAACACTTGTTTAGGCTACAAAAAATATTCAATTTCGTCACCCTGCATTTGTTCTACGTTGCGTCCTATTGCAGCTTCACTGCTACCTGCACCCCTACCGCTGTTCATTAAGGGTCAGCAGAGAGCTGTGAGATCTTAAAAGGAGTAGTGTCCTGTAAGCGCAGGACTCTAGGGATGTTGCAGAAGAGAGCGCCAGCACAGCTGTTTCAGAGTGGTTCTACCTGTAGAGGTATAGCCGAGACGCAAGATTTGGGCAGAATGATAACCTTACAGTAGTTTATCCAATGGATTGTGAACTCCCAACCGCTGGAGCCTGTACGTTGATGTGGTATCGGGTGGCCGCCTTATTCTCCTGGGGAGAAACTCCTTTCAGTGCACAAGAAACTTCCACGCGAAAAATGCGCTATCAATGCTTTCAACACGAAAGACGAATTTGCCACTTAAAAACAAGGTCGACTTTCTGCTGTGAATGATGAATTCCAGAAACTCGGGAAAATAATACAGCGAAGGCTCGAAAAACGTGCAATTCGTCTTTACAACGTGTGGGTTCGAGCTCATTGCTAATCTATTATGCGGTCTCAAGAGCGAATATTCACACAGGGGACGAACGAGACATAGACAAGCGCTAACTTCCAATTGAAACGTTAGTTACTAAACGAAGTATGTTATTGCAACAGTGTCTAACAAAAAAAAACAAAAAATTAAAACTGAGAATGTGCGCAGTGTTCTAAAACATTGTATGTCCGCAGTGTACAGGCGCACATGGCATGGTGGATGATGAACGTGTGCGTGCCTGTACACTGCGCACTAATTCTGTGTTAATTTCGTGTATTTTTGTTAGCACTATTGCATTTATATATGTCATTTTGTAAATAAAATTTCAGCTGTAAGTTACCGCTTCTCCCTCTTCCGTTTGAACCCTGTATGAATATTCGCGCTTGAAAGTCTCATAGTGTCATTCGTCGCGTGTTTTTTATATTCTTCCACGCTTCGAAATTTCGGTTGTTCATGTGACTTTTTCACCGGCTAATCCTACATCGGTATTGTCAAAATACGACTGCAATAATGAGAAAACAGCGGTAAAAATGTATCGTCGACCGGTACTGCCAAACATGTTTGTGCTTTGTTTATCGATTTGCCTTATTCAACATTTGTTCCTTTGCAAGCTATTGTGGCTTCTGCTAGCTTGGGTTTTCTACAAAATCGAGAAATAATTTCATAGGACTACACATACAAACCACGCGCCCGACAGAGTTGTTATAGAGTGCATTGAGTAAAACGAATTAACCTGCGCTATCCAATATTAGAAATAAAATCCAACATCTTTCTTAAAGTTTTTGTCCCGCAACGAGCAATATTAACGTCCAATTTGTGCACAGAAATTTCAGACAGCGCCACAAGCAATCCGAAAACTAGAAGCTCCCGCATAAAGAGGTAACGCGGCATATCACCTAATGATCACAATGTTTTAAATAGAAACCGTGTCATTGGTACTGCTTCATCTACTCTCCGTTGTATGCTACAGACGGAAATCATGCTGCGAATTTACGTCACTGTAGGTTGCTCTTGATTTAAAGTTACTACCTTGAGTGGGTGAACTTGATCCTGAAACGTCTTTCCCGCTCAAAGCATTTTTTGCATTATCATTCTGAATTACCATTTGAAGCGTTTTGAACAAGATAAGAAAAAAAATGTTCAAAGGGAAATAAAACACGAGAGCAAATTGTCTTGACCATGCTGCGACTCATGTATTAGCGCAGAGGGTAGCAGAGGGTACATATATTACATAAAAATACATGTGAGCAAGGTGTATAAAATGCAGTGTTGTACATTTGCACGAATTCAAGACTGTCAGTAAATTTTATATTGTACACAGAATAATGCAAAATTGGTCTGTAAAGGTTTCAGGTTATGCTTATTTGTCAAGTGGGACCGCACCTCTACTAGGAAATTCTGTTAGCAGTGCAGGTGGTTCAAGTGCCACTAATAGCTATCACAAATGCTAAAAAAAACGCGGGATACGTCAGCCGCATCAAACCATCGGGAAAACGGACCGATCGTAAAATCAGCCGGCCGGAACAATTCCTCGGAGAACACTCCAAACTGAGAATATATCAATCCTTACAACAGTGCGAGTCTCTGTTCCTCCTATTTTTCTGTTTTGCTAGCTCGCCCCTTATCCTTTGATGTTATGTCTTGAAAAGCCGCTAAATACTTTCTTTCAAGCGACAATACCCGCATATTTATATTTTTATTCGTTTTCAGGCGTGCTGTTGACACAGCTACGTACAGCTTTTCTTAGGAAGCATCTGGGCCATTCCCCGCAGTTTGCTGCTACGAAGTGGTTAGGTTGCTTTTATATGGAGATTTAAAGACCCATACGAGGCGAACACGGCAACGAAGTGTTCTTTTTTCCACTTAGTTTTCCTAACGACTAGATGTGGCTCGTAGAAATACAACATTTGCACAGAAAAATAGTTGTACGCGCGACTTTTTTCAGTATTCTAGTGCACCGGTAGTCAATCTTTAGTAGGTGTAAAAGCTTGTAAAAATGCCAAATGTTTTATTGGAAATAATGATTGCGATAAGGGCTTTTTGCGCAAGGTCAGTGATAGCAAGGAGTGCCAAGAAAAAGTACGGGAAAAATTCCTCATTCAACATTGCTAAGAAAAAAAATGTGTAATTTTTAAAAGCTAGTTCTTTAGCGCTGATGAAACACCCTTATATTTTGTGCAGCAACAATCATTCTGCCAATGTTGTCGTTTAGATCTTTGGCAACCGCTGTGCCTAGAGATGGGCTTAAGTTGTAACGCATGTAAACGAACAATGGATGCCTGGGTTACATCTGCTTGATGTAACCCAAGCAGTTCCGATTCGCTCTGGACGTATTGTAGACCTCACAGCACTCAGCCCACTTTCAAAATAGCACTAAATTACCGCAGACAGGCCACTATACCATTTATGTGATATTTAGGTTTACTGTAATCTTCTCTTTGTCTCTTTCACCATATTATATTTTATTGCTGGCCGTGCTAGCGTAGGTGATGTTTTCATAAAATAATTTTAAGCTATCAATGCGTGAAGTTGTCGGGTAAATGTAACTCAAAAATTTTGTAAATTTTTCAGGTTGTGCCCTATGTTGCTTTATATAGCATGAATAGTCAGTTGAAATCAAGAATGTGATAACTTCCAATTTCCCAGGAAAACTAAGGAACTACTTTATTCGACCAAAGAGATATGTCAATCTACGTATGTAACACAAGTTCATTCAATCTGAGCACAAAATCCTTGCACAGAGAAATGAGCCGAATTTCAATTTGGCATACCCAGAGAAGTTACGTACCTCTTTTTGTATTGGTTATAAGATAATACTTATAGATTACACAGAAAAAGACGTACTTATATCAGCAGGGCCCATGGCCAGGTTGTAGTGTAGGACTTATTCTACGCCGTTTGCATGGTTTTTTTGTGTGTCAGGTGTTTGAAAGAAGCTGTCCGTTTCCACAGAAAAGAAGTAGAACACCGCAGTCGCTGTTCAATAAATGTCTCTAGATAATGTTGCGGCTGTTTTGTGCTATTCATCGCATTACCGGTATTAAATATCCCCTGGTTACCCATATGACTACGCTAAAGGCGCTTTTTATGGCGGAATAAATTGATACCAGGACGATTCATTTTCAGACTTGTCTCTTACAAATAATGGGGAGTTTTCTATTGCCCTTCGCTTTTTTTTACAAAGTTTTTTTGCAAAGTTTCTCAACAAGTTCTCTTGAAAGTTTTCTCTTACAACTAGTCCGTATTTGTACAGTGCATGTAGTTGATGACCCTGTTGGACGTTGCGGGATATCAAAACGAATGCAGCCTTACCAATACCCAAAGAGGAAATAAAACACGTTGCGCAGCCGACATTTCATTTTTTTAACGTTGTCAAAATATATTTATTCTTGTGTACGTTGAACGTTTTAAGGTATGAGGGTTGTTTTTTTTTTAGGTAAATGTCCTGTTTACACGCAAATTTTCTGTATAAAGTTAACAAGGTACTGGCTGATTACTCATTTCCTTGGTCTTTAATTTCAGAGAACGGTTTGTATGCTTCTTTGAACCAAATAGAGGTGAAATCAGAAACTTCGTATATTTTGGGTCATACAAACGGAGATCGCCCACAAACTGCCAGAAATCGTCAAGCGAAGAACAAATTCAAATACCCCTTTAGTTTTGGGGAGACAGTACACTTTATAAAACATACCACCTACCACAAGTCGAAATTTCTTTCTTGAAATAAAAACTGCCTTTCTTGAATTTCTCTTTCAGAATTAAGTGTTGTCAGATCGTTCTGTCTTTTTGTGGCCTCCACATTTTCACGCATTTAGTTTTGTAACCATCTTTTTTCCTTAGCCTTTACACATGAGTGCTCTCTTCATAACTCACCCAGTCTGGCGCTCGGCTGTAGCACCCAATATTTTTTCACAGTTACACTGAAAATAAATCATCCGTAATTGAATTACCCACATCTTTCGCCACGGTGCCATGACAAAGTACCCTCATACAAATGACTGTCAAACTTCTCACCCCGCTAAGTCCTTTTGAAGCAGTAATTATTCATCTGTATTGCGAGTGGCTTACTTTACGGGCACTACACATAATTCGAATATTCTTTCCAATGTGTGCACAAACGTGGGAGCGGTAGCCACCTTTGCATTTAGTAATAGGTCACCAAGGAAGCAAGCTGTCATAGCTATTTTATTTATGTTGATTGGTGGTTCCTGGTTCAGGGTTTATTGAATTTTGAAAGAATAAAAGGCGCTCTCTTATTGAGAAAGATTAGTTTTCCAGACGTCTGCGTGCAGTTTATCAAGCGGGTTTCGTCAGTCTGGTGAATATCTACTGCGTATTTTACAGAAGGGCCGTTTCATAAGGCGCAATCATATTTTGTGCGCACATTAGTGACCTGTCTTTCTGGATGGTATAGTTCGTTATGCTCTTTATGGCAATGACATCGCAGCTTGAATATATGGTGGTATCGTCATTCGTAGCAATAAACCGCTGTGGTGGCAATGCGCTCCCTTTAGGGAACTATTTGAATGATGATTTTTTGCTTTCAAATTACAGCGAGGCGCACGCTGGTTACAACCTACTCACATTACTTCTTAATACCTGCATTCTAGTATGCTGTTCATGATTTTTTTTATCCTTCTGTGTAAACCCAAAACCTTAAATTGGGATTATAAGTGGCGAGGGTGGAGTTTATCTATGGGGCATGCAATAGGGGAGGGCTGCGTTCAGGTGCATCTCGATCGACACCCCCGTAAACAGCAGTCACATGATACGCATATTTACTTGTAGCGCTTAACTGAGGAGGATAGGGAGCTTTGGTACTTAGCAGGAATGACTGACTTACTCAGGTACGCAAAGGAGCGGGACGCATTTTTAAGAAACCGTTTCTGAACCTATCTGCCGTCCGCAATGCATGGAACGTATCTCTCACAGGGAGATCACAAATTATGGATGATGTAATCGAAAGGTCTGCCACGTGGATGTTGTAAGCTCGTTTTGATCATGCATAGGAATCATACCCTCATTCAAAATAAAGTGTGCGGTGAAGAAGGCTACGCGTAAAGAATCATGAAAAATATAACAAATATAATATAAAAATGGAAAGGTACCAATTAGCTTAATAGTAGCAGTTCAGAAGTGTCAGAAAAGGCATGTCGGGTGTTTTTATCGACATAAACAAATTATTTGCGACCCTTCAAGATAAGCCGTTATCCAAGAGACAAAAATTTCAGAAATTAGGGCAACAGCTATTTTAAATTTGAAATCAACCTGGCATCAAACAGTGCCAAACTTTTTGTTTGAAACTACAAAAAGACTACCCTTTTGTTTGAAACTACAATTCGCCAGGTATTTAATGGGGATAGAAAAAAAAACCAACGAGTGCGTTCATTTGAGACACCTTTGATTAAACGCTTTAGAGTGTATGCGTTATTTTCTTCCAGGTTAAGACTTTACCTCGTGATTCCGTAATGCAATGAGCTATGACGTGCTCAATAAATGCGCAAAAATAACAAATGAGCGAATTTCACAAGAATTTTCAACTTACTGAGGTGGTCTCTGTACCGGACCTGCACGTACTCCAGTGCATTCCAATGGGAAGTGTCCGTTTTCCAGTCATTCGGTCATATTGGCGAGATTAAGGAAACATTGAGCGAAGTACAATGCATTTTGCAGCTTTTTCTATGTAGTAAAGAGGTCGTGAATTTGACTTGTTATCCTCACGACAAGACGTTTCGGCTTTCTTGTTTGGAGAGAAAAGCCCGAAAGCTGTAAAGGCAGTTTATTATAAGACCACATGATAATATCATTGGTGCGACGACATGGAACTGCAAAATAAAAGGGCGAATTTGTCTGTAATACAGCCGTAATATTTTGTGAAATCGGCCTGATGTATTTACAGAAGTGAAGGAAATAGTTATTGCAGAACGTGCTAAAAGTTCTATACCAACGTTCCTGATACCTAGTCACTACATCATACCGTTCTGATTTAGTACCTAAGGCGTCCCTACTGAGCTGTAAATATAGGTTTTTTAGAATAACTTTGAAAAGAACAAAAATAGGACCTGAATTAGAGCGCAAACATCTCTATTGAACATCAGTCACGGGTGAAGTTACAAACATCCAAAACCATATATCATTCTGCGCATCACCAAAGCCCTTTTAGTCAAGCACTACAGTGTCCGTTTCTACTTTTCAAGTCAAATCTGAAGAGGATGCCATGCAGTTTCTTTTTTCTGTTTCGCCAAACTAAACTTACAAATTGTTTTCAAATTGCAAATTTTCGAATCGAATGAATTTAAAAGCGACAGCTTCAATAGGGAAAGAACTACCATACATGCTCCGTACCCTGTATTAACGCTATTTTTTATCTCCATCTTCAGCTATCGAGCCATTAGCAAGACTCCCGCAAAAACCTTTATTTGGGGCAATCGGCCGGCCACCCCAACTGTAATGGCCTAACAAAACCCTACAGTGACCTTTTTCAAACTCTTCAAATGGCTGGCCAAATTACGCGATCATAAAAAGCTCCTTCCACAGCTGCAAAAATAAAGTGTATCGAATGGGGAATTGACGTAGAGGGCGCGTTATTTAGAGGATAGGATTCCAGGGTCATGGTATATTTCTCAAAGCATTTAAAAAAATTGAACCAATTTTTATTTTCAGATAAAACTGCGTGGTTTCCTGGCTGAAAACTGCCTAAGCAGCTTGACGGAGCCCAGGAAACCACAACAAGGCTCAGCGACGAGCATAATTACAAAAGTAAAAGGTTACACTTGAATATAGCAAAACAGCATTGCAACAATAAAACAAAGAAGTATTTTACACTCTCAAAAAATTCAGTATACTTCACAAAGGCTCTGAAAAGCCCGACAACAACATAAGAATATCACTTCCTGGAGGTCTGACAAAACATAATTGCCAAAATATGTACACCACAAATCTCAAATGAAGGAAACAGAAGCAATCTAAATAGTCATACTACAAATCTAAGAAATATTGTCGAACTTGTTTTTGTGAGAATTTCGCTGTTTTTATATTTGTGTAAAACCGATAGAAAGTTATGGCCAACATTTGTAGTTTGTAATAGGCACGGAAATAAGGTGCTTTCCAGATGGCATGACATCGTGTGTTTATTTTTCAACCCTGGTATTACAAGCCAGCCAACGAGGTTAGGAAATTTCTGATACTGGGTGAAGAAAAATAGTAAGTCAGTGTGCGGCGAAAATCATAATTGTACTCTACTTTAGTTATATGTTCTTTAAAGCTTCGTGTGTTTTAAGGAGTCGTTCAAGATTTGTTATCAGCCGAACCACTTTTGTTGGAGCCGGAAAGTTTTCTTATGTTAGAATTAGTTTTATTGCTGTACACTAAGCAACAGTAGTTCAGTTGCTTTTGAAATAATGCGTAATAAATCTGAAAATTAACCATTACCGGAAGTAAGAACAGTGATATGGATAGTGCACCACAAACAGGAGAAAGTTTTTTGCAGAGATAGGCCGTATGGTTATCCCACGTTAGATGGCAAGTGAAATAGACCCCAAGAAATTTGTGCCCTTTAGGAATTTCCACAGGTTCGTGGTCAATAGATATCATTTCATGGGAATTACCTTTTTATTCTTTTCACGGAAAATATTCGCTTCAGTTTTAAGAGGAATATTTTCATTTTCTTTTTTCTGACCATGCGGGTAATTCCTTTAATACTATATTGCTTTTTTTGTACATCGGGTCCCGAAAAGAGCAAAGTACTATTGTAAGCATATATTACATATTTAGCGCTTTAATAATGTTAACTATGTTGTTTATGTAGGTGATGGATACTGATTGACCCAAGACACTTCTTTTGGGTACGCCAGAACTTATTGGCAGAAAAGTCGATTTGTGGTTATTATTGCAAACAGAGTGGCTTCTGTTACATAAGTACGACTCCAGAATTATACCGGCATGCCCAGAATTGCGTAAGAGGAGAGCATGTTCAGTAAAATTTATTGATTAGGACAATCAAACGCTTTACTAAAAACAAAAAACACCGATTGATGTTGTTAATGATACTCTGTAAAATGCGTTCTTTTATAGCTAATAATGCAGTTTCAGTATACCAGCCCTTTGGCAAGCCAAACAGAAAGTTGGATACAACAGTGCTTTCGTCAAAATATTTTGGCACACGGGTATATATAATTTTCTCTAGTCTCTTAAAAAAACATGCAGCACCGATATGGGTATGCAATCAGCAGCAGAACTGTGGTAACCGCTTTTATAAATACCAGAAGCCCTAGCACCTATCGTTCAATTTGGAAATTATCCTGTTGAAAGCAATAAAATAAAAATATGAGCCACTGGATGAGTTATGTATCCAAGCGCATATTTCATTGGCTTTAATTGAAAGTCTTTTGTATCCAACGCTTTTCTGTTTGGAGTGCTCCCTCCCCCCTCCCCCAGATTGCTTCTCAGGCCGACCCCTTACACAGTGCCAAAAAGAGATCGTTACTTTGTGTAACTTCACCAGGTGCTCCCCCAAGCGCGAGTCGCCACTGTGCGCCGCTAGCGCGAAAAGCGGAGACGAGCTAGTAAACCCTGCGGAGCACCAGTTCGTCAAGTACTAGCGGCAGCCGTGTCCAAACCTTGCAGAAGAGCCAAGAAAGTTTCGCTTTTAAAAATGAAATAAAAAAACGTAAATGTGCTTAGTCTAATATTACGAGAGCATATCAAGCTGTGCTATCCTCTATTTTTAATAGGTGTGACAATGTCCTCCTCTGTTGGGACAACCTCTCCTCCATTAACGGGACACATGTGTGGCATGTTATATTCGCGCCGTAGCGGTTGCAGTGGAATCCCCGGTGGGTATTTCAGCTCGGGTAAGCGTCTTCCGTTTCATCGCCGTGCGGCCTTTCCGGGTGTCCTTCCATCTTTTTTTAAGCCGTATTAACGTGGGCAACCACGCTTTACACCTTCCTTTGAGGAAGAGGCTTCAAAGTGTATCGCTAAAAGAGGCAGCACTGATATGCAGAAACGTGTACACTTGGGCGATTGTATCCTCTCAACACTATCGTCATTGTCCGTTCTCCGATTGCGTCGTTAGTTAGCTCTTTCTGTTGCTATGAGTAAGATTCTGGGATACTTCCCTTGTAAGCACCACATATAGGCATTTGGCGGAACCATGCTTTTCTCCTTCTGTAATTAGCATGATCAAATTACTGATCCAGGTTTCAATATGCATATCAAGTGCCTGTTCCTAGGTAGAAGGCTACGCCGCATTGATTACGTCCACTTTTAGTTAGCTAAAACCAACGATCAGCCGAGACATTTCAGGTGGATGTTGGGCGCGCATTTCCGGGCTCTGGTTTCAGATTTCCGGCAATTCCTTGCAATTTATTTTCCTTCGTTGTTTTTGTCTTTGCCTCATCGGCCATTTTTCAATACATCATTCGTTCACACCAGGGCCTGATGCCATTCGCGTACTGGGGAATGTATTACTTTGTGGCTTAAAGAGTACGGAACAATGGCTTCCATAGGCAACACTTCTCAAAGACGTCTTTGTTGCTATAACGTGTGTGCGCTTTCTTGCTGTCATTGCTCCGTCTTCGATGATTACGATACCGCCGCCTGTTTGAAACCCCGCACTGTGAAGCTAAAATTCTGTATGGAAACTTCATAAAACCAGCATGACACGCAAGCGATGCCACCGTAAATTATTGCCAAATCACTTACATCACACGCATAAAGCAAAAAATCAAATACGAATCATACATTTGACACTCTTATCAAGCTTACCTAATCAACAACATCGTATCAATCCTAGCCCGCGCAGTTTGTTTCATCGTTTCAAACTACCTCCGCATTTCAGTGTCATAGCTTTCAAAATTCTTGAAGCACTGCTCAATGTGTTGCAACCACACAAACGTTCACGGCAATCACTTTTTCGTAAACTTTATCATCGCCAATGACTTCAAAATGGCTTCTTGTTTTGAGCAGCTGCTGTCCTTCCTGGACGCAAGCATCTTTTTAAAGAAAAGCGTGAGCTTGTCATAACTTTGAATTATTCACGGTAGTTGATTGCACGCTTAGTCGTTGACTGGAACGCATTGCCATTACGCATAGCCACCGTCATTGATGCTGTCTGATTTCATGAACAATTACTCAGGGAGTTGTAAATTGAAACCAAAGCTTTAGAATTCATAAATAAATAAATAAATAAATAAACAAATGAATAAAAATAAATAAATAAATAAATAAATCCTTATTCCTATTGCCCTGGCGGCACGAAAGCAAACTTAAGTGTACCTCAAAAGCCTTGCTCATTATGTCGTAGACGTAGAGTAGTGGTTGAGACATTTGCCTATCACAGCGCGTGTCCATGTTTTATTTAATTTCCTGGTGGGATTTTGTTTAACTGAAGCGCGTAGCATTTCTTGGGCAATCCGCTGCTCAGAGCAGCGGGTTTCCTATTAAAACAGCCTTCGCTGTAACCTCAGTTATGTGCGGTTTGGTTGACTGAGCTCACAATCCATTATGTGCATGCCCGAGCCAGACAAACTGGAAGTTATGATCGTCACGCACCCCGAGGAAGTCCTCTAGAGACATTTTAAGCCTCTCTCGTCCCCGCACCTTTATTCCCTCGTCGCAAAACAGGTATTCTGCACTGGATTCATCAGTAAAATAGATTTTCCTTTGGGATCAAGTTTTCGGCTCAATGAAGACGTGTTGGAAAATGCGGTTTATGCTAGGCTGAACTTGTGAGCTATCATATTGAAACTGTCGCGTATGCCAAGCGGCGTTTTTCATTAACTTGGGGTCTGAAAATTTCAGCCAGACAGCGAAGGAATGAAAAATCCGCTCAGGCAGCAATTTCTCAAGCTTCGTTACGCATTGCAATTTGCGGTAACGTTATTGGACATGAAATGTAAATATAAAGCCCTTGAGATCGTGGTAATATTTGTCGTGCGTTTTAACCTGCTTCAGTGGGTTCGCGTACGCAGGAACGGGGATATATCAATGCCAAACATAAAATCAGATGTTAGAGTTACAGCTAGCTCATACCTTCGTCTTTATTGAGATTTTTATTTCTTTCTTCGATGACTTCGTTTTATTTTGCTTTCTCACCCAAATTACTGGGAAATGTTAATAAATATTCTCAAAAGGAAATATTTCATTAAATATTCACAAAACAACCAAACCCGAGAGACGAGATATGCGAAATCGGATCATGTATGCCTTAACTTTAGGAATACCGTTGCTATTGTTATGTTGCGATTTGGAGTTGATTCAATTCGTAGACAAAAACATAAATGGATGGGATGGATGCTTCAAGCTGCTTCAAAATACCCTTAGGCTGACTTGTGGTTTGCCAGTTACCTTGAGGTGTCCACAAGTGACCATTCGGTGCGCTTGTGCGGCAGCTGTCGAAAAATATAAAATTATTTTGGCGGTGACACTTTCCCCAACGTTACTCCTTGCTCTGACGTTTGGTATTATCGGCACCATTCTTTGGTAAAGGAAACTGCACATTCCGGAAACACCTTTCTTTAGGGAGAAATATATTTAATCTCTGCACCTTCTCGATTAATATCATGTTTAAAAAACATCATTACACTTCATTTTGAAAGCACAAATGGAACAATAGTGATATTTACAACAGGAAGGAGAACACTCGTCGTTTATAAAAATCCCAGCAAAAAATGTCAATCTCTCCCTTTTTTAGGGGGCGCAAACTATAATTACGTGCAATAGCAAGTGAGAACCCACTTCACATTCTTAGAAAAACAAGGAGAGGCTGTGCTGTTCCCTGAAGTCATGGTGATTTGGCTTTTTTTTTCTTCCGGCATTGTTTTTACAGAGGCAAAAGACTGCGAATGTCAGCAAGGTTCTCGAAAAAGGAATAGCGGAGTAAATATCAAGCCAGATCTTTTTTATTGTGCTTCTGCACGATAATGTCGGGTAGCGAAAGGTTGAGCATTTCTGGGGCACAATGACCGCGTGTCCTCTTTTTCCATTTTTTTCTTTTACCGTAAATACGCATTGTAAAATACCGGTGTCTTAAAATCCCCCAAACAACAATTATGCCTTTTAATCTGCATCGCGAGATGGATTTTCAAGAAATTTTATGTTAACTGAATTTTCAGGGATTGCATCCTCGAATCACTAAAAAAGTAAATAAGAAAACAATAATGCGGTGCTGGTGCAAATCACGCAGTACTAAAATATTCGTTGTACTGTAGTTCACTGCGGTGGTTCCCGCCAGCCAGTACGAATCATGGCACACAAGATCACGACAAACACACGTGTAAACCTAAGCCTGTCAGCGCAACCTCGTTTACGATTAACTGCCGAGTGGGAGAAGTGAACTTCTCCACACTGCCCCTGTGACTGCTGCACAAAAATAGGAGACACCAGCAAGGGACAGGGGAAATAGATTGTTTTGATAAGAGGGTGGCTATTGGACGGGAGAGAAACGATAGATGAGAGGAATAAGAAGGGTACGCCGGAGTGAAGCGATTGAGCAGGCGCAAGGTCTCCTGCACAAGCCCGTAGCAAAGTAATTTCTTCCGCCGGTCGCTGGGGCGCTTCACGTGTGTAGTCGGATAACGCGGGTCAGGCATGAAGTCGCGTCGAATAACCGAGGTACGTAATGCTGCATCGTATCAACGGCGATGTCGCCGGGATTCGAGTTGTCTGTCGTAAATCCCGGGTGGTACTAAAACCCAGAGATTTATAACTGGGGCTCCAAAGTATGTAGGGACAAAAAAGAGTGATGTAAAGTAGCTCGCGGGTTAAGTACCCCAACGGGATTTAAAACATTTTAGGAACTTTATATAAAAGCGCATGAAGATATCAGTTTTGTTTGGTGGTAAGTAAGAACAGGTAGCAACTAAATTTATGTCCAAGTCTTTGTCAGCGCACGAGTCATATTCAATCGTACATGGCAAAACCTAGAACAAAAACAGCTTCGTTACACTGACCATAATTTTGCGCTTTTTCATATCCCAGCACACTTGATATTGAAAGAAACAAATACAAAAATGTTTCACCACGGAAGCTGAATAAATGTTCCTGCATTGTTCAACACAGCCGATACAACCAGAATTTTTGGAATGCATAAACAACGTTAGCAAATATTACTACCAAATACCAACCTAAATAGTTGTATGTCGATACATGCATTACATAGTAAAAATATAGGCAAAATTATTTTAGAGTACAAAAACATTGACAAAGTACTATTCAAATAAGTAATAAACCAAGCTAGCTTTGGTTTCTGCTCATAACGTCATGCAATTACGCCGTCGACAAAGTCATAGTTTGTAGAGCGGCAATTTCATGGTACATAATGGGCTCCATAGGAGCAAAAAAGCAGTAATGATACAAGCGTATTGAAATAGACCAATAAACTGCAGGGGCGACGTCATTATCTCACAAGCTGAATTACAGTGGCCGTTGTATAATCCATCCGAATGAAATCGAGGAACGATTGCAGACAAGTTGCCTATTTTAAACATCCTAGAATTTATTCAGTCAGAAACTTCAAGTAGGCCAGGACAGAATACACAAAAAACGTTTAATTGACCAGGACGATATTTCGGAGCACACGTCAAATAGCGGTAACAAGCCAAAGAAATGTTCTCGCGGTTTGATTTCGTATACAGGTCGTGAAGGATGGTGTCGTCTCACGTTACAGGAGACGTTTTTCTGTTTGGTGTAGGAATCAAGGCAACTGTCGTGTCTCAGAGTCTTGCAGGAATTAAGCCCAACCGTAGCCACCAACAGCCAAGGGAGCGTTGTTGGGCTTCGCTGGCGTCGCAGCGAAGGCGAAGCGTCCCGGCACGGCAGCTTAACTGGTAACCTAGAGCCACCGGTGGAGCATTGCCTCGGGGTTTCCCTCTAGGATCGTCGCCTGGAACTCCGGTCAGTCGGCCTGAGGCGTCGTCAGGCCCCGATCGCTCTGAAGTCGGTTCCCGGAGCGTAGCATGGTCTTTTCTTCTTCTTCCTTCTCCCAACGCTTGCCTCCTTCCTCTTTCTCTTCTCCTCTTCCTGTTCATCTCACTGTTGGCAGACTTCGTACCATCTTGTTTGGCGCATACTCCTTGGAGAGTTTCGGCTCATACGCCTGCGGAAGTTTCGGCACATGTCAATTCGGGGGTTGTTCATAACATAGTTCCCTCTAAACCCAAGCCTTCGGAGTTTATTTAGCAGGAGGCCAGGAACAACGCTGTAAAGATCTAACATCAAGAAGAACTCATTCAATGTGGTTACATTTGAAATCGTATTTTTTGCCGCATCTCGAAAAGCCGCGTATAGTCGTCATATTGATGTTAACTGACGCACGTCCGTCTGTACAAGTTGAGTTCGTCCCCTTCGTTTAAAAATCCTACCCCTGGGTGTTACACATTTCGTGTCTCTTTCTGGGACAGTCTGCTTGGGGATGGAACTTTTCTTCATTCCAGACAGAGGCACCTCTAACTCCGTTCTCTGGTGTCCAATGGCAACTCTAGTTTCATCGCCTAGAGCTTTTCCGTTGAGACTGGGACGTAGTTGACGTGACCGGCTTCAACAAATTCGCCGAGCGTGTAATCAATATAGCGCTGCCAAAGGAAGCCTCTTTGCGGACCACCTATGCCAGTATCAGCACGTGTTTAGAAACTATTTCGGACGTGCGATACCATGCGAAAGCCTTTCTTGTTTTATTACAAACCAGTAGGCTACCTCCGGTTCTACAAGCTCCGTGGGTGCTGGGGAAGTAATGAGCGCTGATACCTCTTGAATAAACTTTGCTGTTGGTAAGGATAAACTTTTTTAAATTAGGAGTATTTGAAAAGATGCTTCTTGTCACCTCCAAGCTTAAAACAGTTTGCTTATTTTTCTTAGTACCGGGCAGCATGCTGCTTCTAAAGTTTTAATAGCACCAAGTATTGAAGCTGTAGTTGCAGTTATTTACAAAAAACTCATCAGTATTCACGATCTTGGCGAGCTTCAACTTCATACAAAGACATTATTACGCCACAAACGCCATATTTTAATACCTGTTGTGTACCGCCTTGACCAAATTGTTCAATGCTGCATGCTTGACAGCTGACTCCAAATTTTGTACACAAGGTAAAGGAAGGTAAGAATTTATACCTGTTTTAACATCTGAGCAGTTCTAGCTGGCCGTAGCTGGCCCATGAGAGCGTGCTTCGAGGTGACCGCCCAGCGTCCCCTGCACGCGCAGTGGGTATAGCCAAAAATACATCCGAAATCCTTGAGGAGCGCCTCGAGTTGCCTAGCCACCAACAACGCCACAGCTGGTGCAACACCTGCTCCACGGAGTCTTGACGCGACTCCAGGAACGCGGCGCATGCTTTGTGTACGTAGGCGCCGCGGCTTAGCCCCAGTTGTCGTCAAGCGCTACCGTGCATGTAATGCTGGCATGAGGAACACGACGATGTCGATGCATCTGACGATGACTACTACTAGCAACATGCAAAGGGACGACGGAACATGTAAAAAAACAATTTTAAACCTGTACAAATGTCTGGGGGAGTGTCCTTCAGTGCTCTCCTAGAAACAAATCCTGCAGCTTTGCTATGGTTCAAGCTTTGCATCACTTGGTGCAAGCTTCGCCAGCTTTTTTATATTTATTACAATTACGTCGGACTAACTAGTGGGGTCTTTTTTGTGCCCCGACACTGAAATCTACGTTTGATTTCCAATAACTCCTTTTGCGCACTTGTGTACATAATCCTAAAGTGAGCTCTAGGTGAAATTTTATCATTCCCGTGGCTTAATAAGTCGCCTTTTTTATGAGCTAAGATCAGACGCACTACAATTCCTCGGCTGTTCAAAATGGAGCTATGGGTATAAAATTTTGTTTTTATTGCTACTTTTCATTTAGTATTGCATTCCAAACCTTATTATCAGGTAACTACGCCTAAACGAGTAACCTACATTCGCTGTAACTCTCGATTACAAATTTCGGGACATTCGTAGCGTTTAATTCTTTAAACACAAGAAATATTTTAAATACATCAGTTTAGGCAAGTATGGGGGCGTAGTTTTTCGTAGTTGGTTTCAAACGCTCTAACTAAAGAAATAAAGTAGGCTGAAAAGAATTTACCTTGGCTCTCTTCGGCCTCACTTGCCTTTGCGCCATGAAAATGTACATACTACTTCGATATCAGACTTATGCGAGAGAACTGAGCTTCGAGACTTCATTCACAAGTAGGTAACATTGTTAGCGGCCTCCTCGTTGGAACTGTTTTGCCGTGGGAAATGTAACAACCCTGATGTCACTTTCTAAAGTGAAGCTTTATCGGTCTCAATGATGGTCGTGTCGCAACCAAAACACACCGCAACTCGATATATTGACAAGGCACTCCAAGATGCTGATATGACAATGCTGATGATGATGATGACGATGAATACATAATAATTCAACGCTTCTCGAGGTCGGAATCAAACCAGTGTAATTGGCTATATGAAGCCAGTCTCTTTGAATGCAGCATCTCTACACGATCAAAGCAGTGAGATATTTGGAAATATCTACCCATACTCTAAACTGTTCTAACTTTTAAAATAAATTGAATTCGAACAAGTCAATCGGAACCGCCACCTTACCGCATTTGGCAATGAGAAAGCTTCACGTTTCAACCAACTTTCCTGTTAGATGAAAAAGGCTTTGATTTTTTTTCTTTCCCTGGGCACATACCACTATAACAAATTTATAGCTGTTCTAAAACATTGCTTTTCTTCGCATTGCAAAACGCTGCCAAATTCATGGCTTTTCGAGATTTATTTTTACCGATTTACTTTCTTCGTTTATGGTATGTCCAAGGTGCGGCTTTGTACTTGAACAGTTTCACCGTGGAAAAGTTGTTTTAATTTTTTATTTTCATTTCAATTACTAAGGTAGATAGACTGCCGGCGGCGAATAAGAGAATCGCAAGCTAAATCTTGTCACGAGGCCACGCAAAGGAGTTTCCTAACCCATGAATCCCATTTCCGTCCAGAAAAATTTCCTCATACAAAGAGGAAGTCCGAGCTTAAATCCTTGAGGAACATGGCGTAACGGAAGGTTGTTGCTGATCAGATGAAGTGAGTCCAAATACATTATTTATCTTTGCATTCAATGCACCTTCAGTCCGACTACTTTACATTCGAAGATAACGTTTGGAAATCCAATTACAGATTCCATTACTTATCGTATTAGCGCGAAGTCGGCTTAGGAACGGGTAATTCGTGGAGTACTTCCCTTTCCGTATCAGCTGTTAGGACCTCGTAAAGAAGCCCATATTACGACTCGACCAGATCTGAAAGAAAACCGATAGAAGGAGGCAGGACGGCGAAACGAGTCTGCCCTCGTTCAACCGGAACAGTCTTACTGTATTTGATGTAACCGGTTTGGATACCTGCCTCTTCGAACTGGTGAGAAATTAGACAAGAAAAATTTTGTCTTCGAATTGATATGAAAGTTGCAACTAGGCTAGATATCCCGACCGGAAGATGTATTTTATTCTGTTGAAAGCTCTACATTCTTGGCTATCAAGCCAATTCATTTCGGTTTTGTACAATTGTAATTGTGACATGTCACCTTGTCTACCGGTATTAATCACTGTAAAGTCCCTCCTTCTTGTAGTTTCGGTGCTGCTTTATTGAAAAAATTGTTGTTGCAGTATCAAAAATTCCAGTCAATAATGAGCGATACATTTACCTTGTTTAGGCATACCGATATATTATGAGGATTTTTCATTTTCTCATATTTATCGGTCCTTACCGGAGAAGTGGAAAACCTGCTTTTGTCCCTTGTTACAGCCTGCATTTTTATGTGAGGTTGAGTATTGTTGGTTAACAAAAAAATGGAGCTATGTTTGAAAGTGGGACGAGCAGACGCCCAGCCTTATTTTGCGTCGTCACATGAGATTACGTGCCGTACACCTGATGGAGTTCTCCTGGTGTTCAAACTCTGTCCACGTAGCAACCTTATTCCAGAGAAAGTGCGGAGGTGTAGAAATGTATTAGAATTTTAAATGCAGGTGGGACTACAATACACAACCTCATTCTCTTTATGTGCCTACAAACTTAATTTATTACGTTTCAAAGCTAAAAACGGCAGCCTAATAAAGTGGTTTGAGGGGGCAAATTTTGCAGTGTACATATTGTCACGGGATACCTAGGCGGCCAATGCCCCATCATGGCTCATCACAGAAGACGACGAGGACGACGAAGAAGTGGCTGCGGCGCAGCGCGCGCTGTTATGGCCGCATTGCAAATTCTGTAAATAGATTGTTGCTCATCCTTCAACCATCGTTCGAGTCATTGGCTCTGCCGCCACGTTACATTTGGTGGAGAGTGCGGGTCGTCATCCCCGTCCTAGGCCCAGCTTCACACCTCATCCGCATCGCTGGAATCATCGAGGGTGCGTGAACCACGTCGGGCAGCCCCAGCCCCACCACTACAAGAATTCGACGACGTCCCCCCGCCCCGTTTCCGCAGCCCGTGACGAGCCGATCCGACGACGACGTTTGACCTAACAACGACGACGACATGTCCCCAGCCCTGTGGTCCGACGTGGTAGCAAGCCCTCACCGGTTCGTCACTCCTTTGTGGGCGCGTCGCTGCTGTGGGCCGTAGCTCACCAAACCCATCCCTTACATCCGTGGTGGCAAGAGCTTCACTGTATATGCTCATCACATCGTTCACCTTCACCGACCTCATCATGCTACTGCGGCCTCGACCGGGACGGTCGCCTTCGAGCAAAGGGGCATGTTACGCCATCAAAGACGATGAAGACAGCAGCCGCATGTGGCGTCACGAACAACCATCTGCGACGACGACGACGAAGCTGTGTGGGGCATGCTACCTGGCATGCATGTTCCCACATTGCTCATCTGCGTCCCTATCGTCACCGCGCTGCAGCTTCGACCGGGACGGTCGCCCTCGACCGGGGGGGTAATGTCACGGGATACCTAGGCGGCCAATGCCCCATCATGGCTCATCACAGAAGACGACGAGGACGACGAAGAAGTGGCTGCGGCGCAGCGCGCGCTGTTATGGCCGCATTGCAAATTCTGTAAATAGATTGTTGCTCATCCTTCAACCATCGTTCGAGTCATTGGCTCTGCCGCCACGTTACAATATAAACACTGAAATAAACAAAGACCAGTCGCAGGACACTAGTAACTCGTGCGAAAAAAGGGTGACATGGCTATAAAGCCAAGAGCACCAGTAAAACAGTTCAGTTTTCGTGCAAGTTTTCTTCACAAAAACTATGACCCATGCTTGTTAGGTGTATTCCGCAAGCGCCATGAACAGGATCCATCATGGTGAAATACTAATGCACTGGTTTATCTTGAGCTGATGCGAAGCTATGAATAGTTTTAAAGCCTTTCAATAGCTGTTCACCACTCAACATTTAAACCCTGTAATACGTGACTCGCTTCTGTTACTAATTCAATAAGGTGCGCTCTGCAGCCTAGTCCTCTGAACGTGCTAGGTTTTAGGTGTTTCATACTTCCGCAAACACTGAAACACGAAATTCTGCCTCACGCTACTCAAATGTTTGACGAAGTTCTTCTTTGAGATTAAAAAGAAGAGCATAAAATCGCCAAACTTCGCCTAAAATATCTTCCGTTTCAACGCAACGAGAAATCGGAAATGCGACCAGGAAGAAAAACTCATGACTACTTTGCCGTCTAGGAAATCTTTCACAAGGTGAACAACTGATACATTTCTGTTGATTTGGTGTGGAACACCGTGGTTTAGCCCACTGAGATTTACAGCTAGTCGTATACTACTGTGCTGTTCACGTGGTTTTTAGGGGTTCGTTCTGAAACAACTTTGTCGCGTACTGAGCCGCGGAAAGGTTTCCGTGAAAATTGGCGTTAGTATTGTGGACGCTAATATAATATTTACAATTTCTCGGTTGAGTGGTCGGGCGTCCTTACAGCAGCACCGGTTATTCTCATTAAGAACTCTATTCGTTAATTCTTTTTCTGTAGGAAGATCTGCAACCTGTGCAACAACGCTCTGTGTATTTTGTTTACCTTCCGGGCTATTTTTGAAACACAGCGAACCAAGCATCACTAATCCTGGTCCTCAGTCATCGCTAGGGAGCACACCTTTTTCGTGTAGCCTTTGAAACAAGGCGACTTGTAGCCTGGGCTTTTGACAGGCGCCCAGTGTTTTGAGCGAGAACAGAGAAAAGCTAAAGTGTTCGCTGGCGTTCGGAGTGCGTGTGTTTCTTTAGAGCAAAGCACGCAACAAAAGATGTACGAATAAAATTCCGCCCACCATACGTGGTTTACCCTGATTGAAATAACCATAACTGCAGTGAGCATGTAACCCTTCGCATACATCTCAAAAGATGCAAAGGAGAATATCAGTTTCCAAGAATATTGAGAATTTACATAACGCCGATGCAACTATAGGAGACCACTTTATATTGCTCGGAAATTCAAGCATCACAATATAAAACGCAAGCTACCTGTTGCGCTAGGATCGTGCAGAACCCAATGAGAGGAATGCCGGACGCACACACAGGACGGAATGTATTTACAACATATTTAGCCACTCAAGGAAATGAAGGTAACTCAAAAAAGAAATGTTCGCAAAGCGGGTTCGCTTAGCCTTCCACGGCAGTGGCTGTCGCTAGGCCCGCAAAACAGTTGCGTTGAGCACGGCTCACAGGTATGTCTTGTTGGGGCGTGGTGGTCTTCGAGGGTGTGGGTCGCAAACTTGGCCGGCCGCTTAACAGACAGGTCGCCAACAAGGTGGTGTGGGACGATCCGGAACACCTCCGCGACCAAGCACACCAGGCTCGGAAGTCGTGGCCAGGACTTAGCAACCCGGCGGTCCGAGCAGGAGCATGGGGCCGCTGACGCACCACGAACGTCGGCCTCGCAGCAGCAGAAACCCTAGCTCGAGCCGGAACGTGACGACGCGGCAGAGCCTTGCGATCACTCGTGCCCGAGCCGCACCCAGACGGAAGCTCGCCTTGGTCACCGATGGCGACGGTCTCGTAGCGGACGGCACGTCGACCGGACGTCTGACGTGGGAATTCCCAGTCCAACCGTGCCCTGTCTCGGTCACCCTGCACTTCCCGGGTTCGCAGCGCTTGCTCGCACCACGCCCTCGTCTTCTTCTTCTTGGTGGCGTCTTTTTCCCAGCGGCCGCTTGGTGTCTGGCGCGAGTGAAATCTTCTTCCAGTATTTTCCCCGTGCCCCCTCCGAGCCACTCATCACACTACCAATAAATCATTCGTAAATTCTCACGCTTCAAAGATATTCCCACAGGAACGAGTGAGACAACAGCCTGTTCACTGCTGAGATTGGTAAAGGAGGGGACGACGCCAACTATATCCACAACAAAAGATGCTGGCGCGGACCTCCTTGTTTCCCTGCAAAAGTCGTTCACAGACGATATTCGCCTGCCGCCCCTACCATGTCTCTCCTTCTCCGTTCCCACACCTCGCGTTCATATCCTCCACTCTCACTGTTCTTGTAATGAATTCAATGAAGGTTTCATTAGTGCCATTCAGTGTGTGCATTTTTGCACTTTTGCACGCCATTTGTTGGTACAGCGCCCTTTATTTCCTTGTTTTATTTGTCCAGAAACCGCGCAAGCGCAAGTTCCGCTTTCTTGTTCTTGCTTTTACCACGCACGTACTGGAGCCTTTCTGCACCATTGTTAACTCGTTATTTTTTACTTCCTAACCTAAAAGCTACCCAAACTTCTATCTGTAACTAAAAATACGCGGAAACTGCTGCTACAATACTTACATCTTGCCTGAAATGTGACTGAGGTTTTGCTTGCGAGAGATAATGACATGTATGACTTGCGTCAGCAGTTTCAGTTGATTGGAATGGTTTTGAGAATTCTAGTTTTTTTGACGAATTATGGCAACTGTTCAGGAAGGCTATATTGAGGAAAACAAAGGCAAATAGAACACCATTTTTTTAATTTAAGAAACAAATATTGTCCTAAATTACGAATACAGATAACTGTTTTCGCGAGATACGCGCTAACTTGCTGGGTGTTCGACGTGTCCGCTTGCCACAATGCTAACCCCTGTTGTAATGTCCTCAACGAAGCACAGAAATTAACAAAAACAATCGGGAGGTCATGCGAAGGATGCCACAGTATCGGGATGATTATTTTTTTTCTACAGATAAATGGTTTGCTCAGCTTTCTTTTTTTTTCCTTTACCCCTCGAATCGCTTCCGAACGTTGCTTCAGGGTCAACCCCCTATTGAAATTGTAATTCGGCGGAAGGGATTATGTTCGGGTAAATTAATATGTTCAACTGCCACACGCCCCGTCGAAAACATTAGCGCGTTTAGAATATTTTCTACTTAGTGTTTGTTCGCTTTACTTCACCTGTGACTTGAGCGGCGAAATGCAACTGCAATCCCGGTCCTGTAGCCTAAGAAAGAGGCAGAAGCCCCGTAAAATCTGATTGGTAGTACTTTTTGTTCAGTTTTTAGCGGTTTGGGTTTTTGTTTTGAGGGAAAATTCTAAAAAAAGCACTAATTCAACACACTATAAATAACTACATAGTGGATGGTGAACAAGGAAGCCAAAGCACACCCGCGTCGTCATTTTTTTTACTTGGTCTGTGACGTGTGTTACATCTGTCGAATTATGCAGCAGTAGTGAGATGAAGAACTAGAAACCACACACAGAATACTAATTTGGAAAGAGTTACAGGAATATTAGAGCTTGATGTGCGTATAAAGTACAACTGAGATAAAGCGCGTTGTATCCCTCGAAAACTTGTACGATGACCGCTCTATCTCGTGTACTAGATACAACTTCTGTTCTGAATGGTTATAGGCAGATATAGAATTTCATTATGTCACAGTTTAAGTGGTTCTAGGTAGCCAAAAGCTAAAGCAGGGATTGCGGGAGTAGGTAAAACAAAAGGTGGTATGGCATGACGGAGAACGGTCTACAGCGGTAGTCACCACTGAACGCTCTATGTAATACGCTGCTGTGAGAGAGCCTTATCGGTTTTCAAAATAAAAAAATGGGCGCAGCATACACTAGTGGTGTAAAGCTGGAGAAACACCAAAGTTGTTGCGGTGTGACAC